>NC_072824.1:26911400-27609734 GCF_027744805.1 Dunckerocampus dactyliophorus | reverse complement strand
GAGGAAAAAATATGTTCCTCATGTAGTCAGTCAAATGTGGTTTTCACAGATGTTATTGGACTCTTCATTCCCTCACAGCCTCGACCCTTCATTTTGACATTCAAGCCAGCAGCGAGGGGCTTTTATGTGGCCATTTTCAGCTTGTAACTGGCTAATAGTTTTCAGACTGTGTCACTTTCAGTTTAATCAGCAGTGCGTTGATGTAAAGCTCTGGGAAAGTGCAGCCCTGAGGACTTAAATGCAGGAGCGAAAATACATTCCATGCAACATCAAAATCCATGTTGGGACAAATACAATGGAACAAGTGGTTCTGTGGCAACTCCTGATTCCCTTTCATGACTTTAACCTTTACACACTGATCTTGATTTGACACTTGACAGCAGTAAAAATACCCTAAACGTTTTTTTTTTGCATGAAATATGTGTTAAGCCACCCACAATACATGCTAAATAATAAATATAATAAGGGTACTGCAAAAGTTTGTACACTGAGGCTGTTTTGTGTCAAATTTGGCCCGTTGAGGTAGATTTTAGCTCGACCAGTGTGCTTCAAATCAATGAAAATGGTGGTTTTACAGAATCTTAAAACTGTACAAGTTTTGAGTGTGTGTGTGTGTGTGTGTGTCTATTGTTTTATGGGACAGTGGTGAAATAATCTACAAAGTAGGAATTTCAAATCAACTTGAGTTGGGATGGTGGTAGTGGGGGGTTCATAACATTATAAAGATCCACAAGGTGCCACTGCAGTGACTGACATCATGGCAGTAAGTGCAAAAGGCCCTTGATCTAATCTTCCAACATGAGGAGGTGATAGTCATTTGGACAAGGATGTATCAGAGCAGGCAGACAACATAGAGCTCTGATTGCAGCCCCTCTGATAAGGTGACTGATGGAGAGGAGCAGGCACTAGGGCACACATTTATGTCAAAAAACGTCACTATTTGTTGGTCTTCACTCAAGTTGCTGGCAGGATGACAGGGCTAAATGTCATTTGAATGACTTCAGGAACCGCATGCATCTGTTGTGATGGAGGAAGCGGGGATCGAACCACCAACCTTCCGGTTTCTGGATGACCTGAGCCAATGCCACCCCCGAATAAGATCTGTACTGTGAAATGTGTTACGGAGGCGCAGACAGAAAGTGACGTCTGGGGTTCAAGTTTAAGTTTGCCGTGGTTTACGGCCGCAACAGTAGCTCGTGTTAGGAATTATTGTGCCTGTTGTGAGATCATTCAAACCTGTTGTTCCGGCGATCAGGTCTGGTGCTTGTGTGTCTCACCGAACATTGCAGTAACATTACTGACACCGAGTGACCAGTGTAGAATACTACATATCATCAGAATTGTGACCATGACAGTTTACTTTGCCTCTCGCCAAAAATCTGTGATCATCTCGATCTCACCTGGGACCCTGAACACAGGATAAGAGGAAAAAAATGTATACATTCGTAGCGACATGGCCTAAGTCAGCCGGGACCCCGACCCCGAACAGCAATATAGTACAAAAAAGGGACAGACACTGTTGATACAGAGTATGCCTCAGAAGAAAAGTGTTTTTGTTTGTCAAACTGAATAAGCACTAGGGCTGTCATTGACTGGGGATTTTCATAGTTAAATCTGATTTGTTAGTTTTTGTCTTTAGTCGATTCATATTGGAATGTTTTGTTGTTGTTGTTAAAGAGCAGCTCTGATGGAGATCCCGACAAATAAACACATCTAATTTGCGACTTTTTCCACCTCAAAGAAACCAAAGCATTCAAACAAATAAACATGAGGGGTGTGCAGCGACAGTAGCTTAATTTATTTAGTGAGACGGAGACAAGACAAAGACAAACCAAAACACGGTGTTGTCAGCGAACATCAGAAAAGTGCAGATAAAACAGGAACAACTTGAAAAACAACTCATGCTCGGCCTTTCTCCGTACGCTCGTGGCGGTCTGACGTGATGACTATATAAATGAACAAATAAATATGTATATGCCCGCAACAGTGCCTTTAGTATAATGTATGTTTTTTTAACTCATTTTTTTGTGGGGGGACAAGACGTGGGTTAGCTCCACGGGGGCAAGGACTGGGAGTTCTGTCTCTGCAGGCCTGGGCCTCCTCGGGGCGGAGAGTGATATCTCCTCTAGCTTTGGACTGGGTGGTCCCATGTCCGGGGCCAAGTGTGTGGTGGCCTGAGGCGGGCCGGGCCCTGCTCTCTAAAGGCGGGGCTCGTGGGGGGCTGGCGCTCCCTGTCGTGGGTGGGTTTCCTTCACATTGGCGGGGTTGACTCTGGGTCCGCTGGTGTGTGGCCCCCAGTGGCCTTCTGTTCTTGTGGGGTGTGGTCTCTCGCTGATCTCGGGGGATGGTTGTCCTCTGGCCCGCCAACGCCCTGTTTCTGCTTGCCTCTCTGCAGTCTTAGGGGGCCTCTCCCGGTTCTGCCGGTTCTTGGTGGTGGAGGCCTGAGCTGGATGGGTTTGCTGTGTGGTGGGAAGCAGTCCCTCACCTTTCATTCATTCTCAGTGACAAATACACGTATGCACATATGCATGTATGTACAGTACTCTCTGGTTTGTCTATGGTATTGTCATGTTGTTATTTTTATTATAATGATGGTGATGTTGGCAATAAGATTACTATCACTACTATTATTGTTATAGTTAATATTATTATTATTATTATTATTACTAATACGTATTACTATCTCCATTCTGTATTATCACTGTGGCTGTTGATATTTTCTTGTTATTACTATTGTAGACTCTATGGGTGTCATAGACATTTGCTGATGTTGTCCTGTTGTTGTTGTTGTCTCTTTCTGTCTTGTCCCCACACTCCTTTTGTCTTCTCTATCCCCTCCTGCTCCGGTCTGGCCGCTCCACATACGCATCACAATAAAACATAAAATGAAGTCAAATAGAAATGATGGAACAGGAGAAGAGTATGTTACACTTTGCCTGGCGGAGCCAATCTGTTTAGCATGTAAGGGCATCTAGATCAACAATACTGTTACTATTACTGTTACTAATACTGTTACTACTAACAATACTGCCCTATTGACTGGACAGGACAGGTAAAAAAAAAAAAAAAAAAAAAACTTTACAAAACTCTGTTAGCAATCTAATTTGCTAAAATCCACAGTTGGGATTTAAAATGAAATTGGCATAAGAGCCTTACCTGTTTTAAATGCTACGCTTGGTTGTTGACATGTGATATGTAAGAAGCCGCCGGAACAAAGTGGCACTTTCACTTTCTGTAGTCATCTGTAACCTTTTTCAAAAAACATCCACGCTTTGGATGACTTTTTTATTAGCCATTATGAGCCAATAAGTTGTTGATGGTCTTGCTAGCATTCAAAGCTAGCGCTCACCTCAGCTGTTTTGGATTATGTCACCGAAGCAGGTGATCGTATTATCCATGGTAAGTATTGGTCTTCTGTTAAACACACACAACATTTTCAATTCCTTATTAACACAAACCGGATCGTCGGATAGCCAACTATTCTAAGGAACCCCTAATAAGCACATATGGAAATCTCACAAAAGAATGTTGAAACAGTTGAAGTAAATACCGGGTCAAACAGAACTGTAATCTCCAAGAAATATTTGAGTAAGCTTTTCTCCAGTCAGGCAACTTAAAAACAGGGGGTGCTGTCTGAAATAAAATTATGCAATGTCACTGCTACATGGCATCAAGGCAGACACAACAGATGGAGTCATTGATGGAATGGCAGATAAAAGC
Source organism: Dunckerocampus dactyliophorus (assembly GCF_027744805.1). Lineage (NCBI taxonomy): Eukaryota > Metazoa > Chordata > Actinopteri > Syngnathiformes > Syngnathidae > Dunckerocampus > Dunckerocampus dactyliophorus. The sequence continues at coordinate 27,606,014 of NC_072824.1, read as the reverse complement.
TTTTGCTAAGCCATTGTCAAAACAGCAGCTGGACGTGTTTGCCCAGTCCGTTTGTGGAATGTATCAATAGAAGAAAGAAGACACCGTTTACATTCACAAATTCATTGGATTATTGCCATAGTTAATTCATGTGAATTCCAAGTTTGCACGTACGAGCTCTAATTCGATTGTTGGCCAAACTGTTTGTGCCGACTAAATTTTGCAATTTTGATCATCGTTCAGTTGTGTGGGCTTCTCAACAAGGAAGAGAATGTTACGTGCTAGTGTAGCATATGGTCGTATGCTGTGTGGCATGTGATGCCATCAATGCTTTGTTTGCCGGGAAGGACAGTGTAGTTCACGCGTGCGACTGCATCGGTTTGATCAAATAAAATCATGTGAGCACACCGTCATTGTCTATGCGGGTTTTGAAATAACACTGGCGACGAGGATGGAGCTTCCCTTCTCACCTTTGCTGTCGTTCCTCACTCTTCCCGGCCTGCCACAAATCCTCTGCTCCTGCTGGCATGCATCATTTGAGACGTTTATAGCGGCTATTAGGCTAACCGACGTTGGCGATAATTTGGGCTAACTGACGCTAGCGGTAATAGGTTGCGTGCCATGCTAATTCACAGCCTGGGCGGTGAGGGACAGCACATCTTCCATACCCTCGGACCCGTACAGACATACGCAGACTGTGTTGCCTCGCTGGCTGGACATTTTGCTGCTCCACAGAGTATCATCGTCCGCCGGATCATCTTTCGCCAGCACCGACAGCACACGAACGAGTCGGTGCACGACTACGTCACCATAGAGTCTCGGTTTGGCCATCTGGAAGAGGAAATGATGCGGTTAACTGGTTCCAGACCCGACCGCGATATGTGAATTACCACGAAGTAAGATTCAATATTGATAAACGGAATATTTTTGTAGTTAGAGCATATATCTGTTTATGACTTTCTAAATATGTTTTATTACCACTATTAGTAATTATTAAATAACCTTTACAGTCCCATTATTCGTTCTTTACACCATATTGCTAATGCGCTGGCTACAGGATCACTGCAGGGACACAAGAGACGGTCACAGCTTCACGTATAGCATGCTAATGAGCTAACTAGTTAGCCTCCAATTTATTTATTCTAAAATTAAGGGTTTCAAACGGTGTGGGTAAGAAGGACAAAGTAAGAAGCCGAAAACATACCACTTCCACATGGAACGGGAGGATAACTTTTTTCCACTTTATCATGTTGGACATGTCACCGCTGAATTCATGCAGTGTTAATGTAAGTGTAAGTGTTAATGTAATGTCATGTCTCAGCAATTGCCGCCTAGTGACCAGAATACTAGATACGACGTGTCTTTCAATATTCTTTGACGGATAATGGGCCATAGTCAACGACAAAACAACGATCATTTGTTAATGAATACATTTTGGAAAAAACAGGATAGAGTGAGGGAGCCACGTTCGAACCGCAATGCAGCAAAAGACGACTGCAGCTCAAAGTCTTCTGATTAAAGTAGTGTGATCAACAATCTGAAATGCTTTTGAAAAAAATGTATTTTGAAAGATGGCTAGACCGCATTGCTTCTTTTGAAGTATTTCGATTCTATCAATTCATGACCTTCATGGCAGCAATAACGGTATTGTGTTTTCTGCAAAAAACAGACCGAAATGGTGAAAGGAAAGAATTGGAATCCAGAATTTATTTTCCCCCGTTTACTGACCAGAGATTCAAGAACCGTTGTCAGAACAGAGAAACGTTGGAAACATTGGAGTATAGTTATGTCAAATACCACGGTCACTTCCTTTGAGGAGGGGAATGACAAGGGCAGATTTCCTGTCCAATCGGATTTAATTTGAAGTCAAGGTGAGATTAAAAACATGACACAGTGGACCAGCTATAATTTCAGCAGCCAGTCTTAAAAAGAATGGCTCCATCTTATCTTGGTCAGATGGTTTTCTTGGATTGAGATCTTTTAGCGCGGTTAACATATATGTTATTCTTTAGGGGGTAAAATTGAAATCCTGAGTATTGTCATTAGAAATTTTGTGAGTTAACGATATTTTGGCGTAATTATCACTATTTTATAAGAAACCAGAGGATCATAAATTAGGATTAAAATGATTGTTTCTGCCACTGGCTGTGAGATCCAAGTATACTGAGCAGAAGACAGATTGAATTACGACAAGCTGAAAAAGATTTTAATCGCCAGCCAAAACTCCTTCAGATTTTGATGGTTTTCTGTTGCAGGAAAACAAAATCAGATTTAGTTTTCTGAAGAGGCAAAACGTATTTCTTGGTTGGCTACAATTCAACCAGTCGGATTATAATCCATTTGTGCTGTGGCCCTAGCAGCATTGTTACAAGCAGATTGTTGCAATTGTGACGCTGTAAAACAAAACAGTATACCGTTTTACCACGTTTGATGATAGCAGGCAAGCCTGGGGAGTGAAAACTGGACACTTGCAGTCAGTGTTGATGACAGGAGGCTTGTAGACTGGTCCAAAGACAGGGAGCCAGCAAGCAGGTCCAAAGGCAAAAGCCCAGCAGACAAGTCTTAAAGGCAGGGACCAGCAGGAGGCCAGCCACCAAGGTCAGCAGACAGGGTCAGTGGCTGGAGGCTGGCAGAAAGGCTGATGACAGCAGGGTAGCAGACCCGAACCATCGGGATCAGATTTATGGACACTGCCGCCTCCGATGACAACTAGCCGATAACCTTCCCGAACCGAGTCGCCCCTTCAGCTCGCTAACTAGGACACTTTGGCGCTGCCAAACAAGAAGGAAGTCAACGACAAATGAAAAATTTGTTAAAAGTGTGCCTAACGAGTTGCAGTCACTTAAAAGATAAAGTAAAAGTAATCCAACTGATGAAGACTACATGACGCTCTGACTGTTTCCTCATCTAATCCCTTGAATCAAAGCCATCACCTAGCAGTGGGAGAGAAACACAAGACACCTCACATGGAGGGAGGATTCTAGCTCCCACGCAATGCGCTTTACAGTCAAAAAAGCATTCATTCACTCCACAGGCACACACTGGTGGTAATCTACATCTGTAGCAACAACAGCCCTGGGGTATACTACCAGAAACCACCAAACATTCATTCACATTTATACAGCAGTGTGGGCGGCCGTGGAGGCAAGGTGGGACAGGTGTCAACAGCAGTTACTGGGATGGAGGAAACGGGTTTCAAACCACCAACCCTCTGGTTTCTGGACAATCTGCTTTGACAGTCGCCTTCACTCCAAAACAGATCTTAGATCAACAGAAGGAGAAACAGAAACAAAAGTGTTATCCGACCCGTGTAAAGAGAATTCTAAGATTCAAAAAGAAAAAAAAAAAAGCAAAAGGAGATACCTGGACCATGGAAAGGAGACATCAAACCAAAAGAAAAATCTACTCTTGCAAATTTTAAAGAATAAAAATAACTACAGGTGGTCCTTAGATTACGTACAAGTTCCGTTCCTAGACTGTGATGTAAGTTGTGTTTTTAAGTCGGATCTTACACCTTAATTACAACTACATTAACTCGCTCACTGTATAGCCGCTCACACTGACTATACACAGAACACATGAAGAACACTAAATAATATATTGTGTTTCAGTGAGTGGCAACCTAGCTGTCTTTGTTCGATGGTCCTTAAATGCACCATAGTTGTGTATGTGCTAACTTTCTTCCATGCTACACAGATAGACTACCACAGTGGTCCACCTTGAAGCTGTGCGGACAACAAATATACACATTACGTCATCAAACTTTACCTTTATGCATTCCCACAGGGTATTAGCATTTGGGAGCAAATATGAAGTGAAATAAACCCTCATAAAAATACAGTATAGTTGACAATCTGTGCAGAGTGGGAGAAGGCTAGCGCACGTACAATAATGGTGCGTTCAAGGACTGTCAAACAAAGTGGGACACTCACAACAAACAACATAAACATGCAAAAACTTCAAACTATATTATTTTTTGAGTAAAATAATGGCCCGTATTTCCCAAATTGTTATGCATTTACTTAATATTGTATTTAGTTATTTACAAAAGTATTTTATTGTGTGTGTGTGTCATTGTATCATTGCGCCTGAAAGGGTTCCTCCGCCCAGTCCGTCCCCACCCACGGACCGGTACTGGGCCCAGGACCTCTGGACTACTATACGGTATTGTTCCCGTTTTTCTTTCACCTCATATTTGGTCCCAAATGCTGAAACCGCGTGGGAGGTTTGACGACGTTATTGAGTGCTCATGTGCATATTTGTTCAATGTATAACATCTGCAGTCCCAAAGGACTTTTTTGTCCTTGGAGGTAAATTTTGCTTGTTTTTTGCTCATAACTTTGGTTGTGTTACTCCATATGGCATGATATTTCCGAAGATGTTTTTTTTTTCCATTAAAAATCATCAAATTCAAATTTAAAATGTGTTCTTAGGTCAACCAGACGCCTTGGCGTACATGGAAAATAACTCATTTTGTCTGCATTTTTCTAAGCAAAAACAGTGACATAATTGAATCAAATGGGCATTAACAAGACTGGCAACTTTATCGACAAATTGTGTAGCATGAGTCTATATCTGAAAATCAGCAGACCGAACAGAATACCATACTGTTCTATTGTACCATGATAATGATAACTGATTGATAATAGATTTGCACAACTTAACTCCTTGCAAGGGAACTACTGTGCCGCAGCATCCAAGTCCTGGAGGGCGTAGATAACTGAAAAAGAAGCCCCTCATCATTTTGCTCGCTGTTCAAGTTGCTATCACCCCCTTTCCATGTTTTTGTCTTATGTGTAATAGGACTGAATTGATTTAGTCATCTGCTTGAATAATGGTCATGAGTTCAGCTGATAGAAGTATTTTAGCTGAGGTACTTGTAATATTCCTGGCACTTGCTTTCTGAAGACTTCCTTTCATTTGCCAAGAGTCTTCTGTTAGGAGACTACCACCTTGCCAGGACCTGAGTTCAAGTGAACATCTGTTCATGTCTGTAAATATATTACATCTCCGAGCAGTTCAATCATGTGACTTGACAACAGTGATCTAAATAAGTCAGCGCTCAGTCTATCAGGCAAAGGACAAAACAAAGTTTGTCCTCAACATTGCCTCAAGTGTTGCTAGTATTTATTTCGTTCCTCCGTGACCTAGAAGTGGAAGATGTGAAGCCACCCCAAAGACATGCAGGAATGGTGTGGAGCCACAGTGGGGTTTTATGATTTCATGCATACATACTGTACCTAAGGCAAGAAAATCAAGAACTGAAATTACTCTGTGTGTTTATTGTCTGTGTGTGTGTGTGTGTGTGTATTTGTGTCAGTCTGTTCTCACTGATGTACATTTTTAAAGAAGGTACTGGTCATGTGTTTGCTTAAACTGTAAATCAGTGGTTCCCAAAGTTTTTACGGCCGCATACCCCTTCAGACATTTGACCTGAAGCCCTGTACCCCCTACTCCTGCACACTTAAAAACACACACATATTTGGATATGAATTAACTTGAAATATTGAACATAATTAATTGGTATTCATTTTATAGTAATTTTGGGTCAAAATTGTGTATTTCACGTGATCACTAATAAATAGATAAGTAATCATCCACCATATATTTTACAAATATTGAACATTGTTAATTGGTTAATTAATTTTAAAGTAATTCTGGGTGAAAATGGGTATTTTCACATGAGTGCTGATAACTAGATCAGTAATCATCCTACATATCTTTTATTCCAGTGTGATGTTGGCATTCTTCCATTTGAATGGCTTGAATTTGGGCATCCCGTTTGTTGTCCACTGACGATGGCTGTGGATTAAATCTGCATATTAATTTATTCTCAAACGGCAGGGGAAAGTGTAACAATCACGATAAAGCAGTATCTGAAATACAAAAATACATACAACCAATGATAAAGCCCCACTCGCTGTGACAGGTTTTCACCGCTGCGCCGTGCGGGGATTGGAACACCGATATAAATCTAATCTTTGACATTAAACACTATTAATGCACAAAATAATCTTCAAATGTACTTATTTGTTCATATGATGCACACAGCGCTATGAACAACATTGTGTACTGTCTCTTTCCTGCTTTCTGCTCTGTCCTCCATTGTGCCGTGAGGCGTTCAAGCGCACTTGTAATTGAGAGAGGCGCTAATTGTTTTTAATTTTTATTTGCGTACCCCCTATTACAATTGGCGTACCCTTGGGGGTACGCGTACCCCACTTTGGGAACATAGCCTGTAGATAGACAGAAGATACTTGAAATTCAAAGAATCCAACAACTCACAAAGAATACTCACGTAAAACTCAAAAGGTTATGCGCATTAAATAAGAAGGCTGTTTTATTGCATGTGTCAGACGTATGCCATATTATGCATTTAGACAATCTTACATCTTGCTTCATGAAAAATAGGAACAAAAGAATTTCATTTTGCACAAATGCATATAGACACTGACCACCCATGCATCATCAAATTCTAGCAGCTCAGCCAACATGGCAGCATACAGGATGCTCGCACCTCACATCTGGAAAATTGCACTAAAAAGATGGTGATACACAAAAAGTGGCTGTTAGCTCTTGCACACAAGACATTTGTGTGTTGCATGTGAGGGGTTTTGTGGTTGTTTGTTGCAATATGTGAATTCCAAAGCCCCATGGTCTCTTTAGATCACAGTTCTGAGTGGGAGACAGCCAAAGCATCACACAAGAAAAATCCGGGATGCTGGGCAAGAGTCATCATTATGCCCGAGAGGCCACTGTTCCCCAGCCTTTTTTTATGACAGTTTCAGGTCTCGCAACAACAAAATGGATTAGCAAGGACAGGACTTAGTTTATGATCATCATCACTCGCTCAGGGCAGTTGTGTGATGGCTGTCAGAGAGACCTGTCTACCGTACTTTATGATTTCTGCAAGCAGCTGTTGAGTTATCAGTGGGGTGACCATATTATGAAAACACAAAAACCAGGACACTTAGCAATGAGACACTCAGATGATACTCAAAGTTAGTTAAAGATGCCTTAGAATTTCAATTCATTTAAAATGCGCCTCCTCTGTATGGATAGAACATTATATTACAAATTACCATATATAACCAGACACAAATTTGAAAGGAAGAACATTAAAGAAACGGCATGGAAATGATTCCGAAACCAGTCTGTGAGTATTCTCATTCATCCAGGTCGTTGTATTCTCAGGGCATTCAATCGACCACAGCTGGACTGTTCAGGTTGTCTTAGAAGACGTTTCGCCTCTCATCAGTTCATTGCTGAAAGTCTAGGTGAGACACACACCAGTCAGACAGTCATGGAATAGTTCTAGTCTCAGAACTTGGAGCAAGATCCATAAACGAAGAGGCAGGTCCACACAGGAATGGTTGCCTCTTTAGTGGTGTCAAATTGTTAGGATACAATGGAGTGCAGCCTATGCACGCCAATGATGGTCATTTGGGTGCTATCACCTTTGTTAGCATCCCATTCAGATGTAATGACGGTCATGAACCCACCTGAAACCAGGGTCTTTATTTGTTAGAGGCTAAATGACTCAATCTCTAAGGAAGGGATGAGAGGACACCCCCCCCAGTCCTCTTCCACACCATCTGCCTTCTCTGTCCAGAATGTGTAAATTTTTCTTCTCAAAAGAGTCTTTCTCTTCGAGGTGCAGGTAGACCGCAGAGTCTTGACCTCAACAGTTAGCCTGTCTGTGTTGTGCCATGCACCTGCTCAGTGGCTGCTTGGTTTCCCCAATGTAAAAATCGGTGTGTTCCTCACTGCACTGGACAGCATAGACCAAATTGTTCTTCTGGGTATGGGGTTCCTGTCTTCGGGGTGTATCATCCTCTGTCCCAAAGTGTTACCAGATTTGAAGTGTACTGGTATGTTGTGTTTGTTAAAAATCCTTCTGAGTTTCTCGGATAGACCTGAGACATACGGGATGACAATGTTATTGCGTCTGCTACTTTTTACGTCCTCATCCACCTTGCTTTTCCTCTTTATGGAACAAGATGCGCGTTTTACAAACGACCAGCTGGGGTAACCACAGGTTTTGAGGGCATACCTCAGGTGCTTATACTCTTTCTCTTTGGCCTGTGGACTGGTGGGAACGTTATCAGCTCTGTGTTGTAAGGTTCTGATAACAACTAGTTTGTGTTCCAGTGGGTGGAACAGAAAAAGTGGCTCTGGTAATATTTATAGCTTGACTTACCTTTGTGTTAACATGAATATTGACTGTGCAAGAACGCACCCATCATTAAGAGGCATTGCTCTTCTGACCTGGAGTTTTTGGCAGTGGAGCCAGCGAAGAAGACAACCGTGCAACTAACCGTGTAATCTTATAATTAAATAACTACATTAAATAAAAATAGGCATACAGACAAAACTAACTGAAAAAACATTGCATCACTGGCTGAGCAAAGATTTTTTTTTTTTTACTACAGCTACACACAGCTGGTAACTGGATTGCCTTGCAGACAAATGAATCCAGAAACGTGTGTCACAAAGACAGGAGGACCATATGGGATCCCAAACCGTGTGCCCACATCTTCAGTCTCACCCTGGTGCATGCAGCTGTTCCAGACTGTCTGAAAATCACGTCTTTGTGAGAGTCACGGTCCTACTTGGAATTAACTAAATGCAACTAAACACACTTCATCAAGAAACGTACAGGTGTACATTGTTTTTTGTTATTAATTCTTTCCAAAGGGGTTTCTTCCACTTTAATAAATCAAATAAATGACTAGTTTGTTAGGTGCAATGTTTGGCACAATGATAACCGAGACAGTGTACGAAAACCAAGACATATTTTTGGCAATAATTTTTGTCGCTAATTGACGTACGCAAACGAGAGTGTACGAAAACCAAGGCACCATTGTATGAGAAATTGGGCAAGATGCAGAACAGACTGGAACGTCAATTCCCAAGCACGCCCAGAATGAACTGGCATCAGGGTTTGGGGATTGCAGAAAGAACTGAGTTATCTGGAGGTTCCTGGTAACAACCAGGACACTTGTCAGGCTGGGGACAATGCTGCTCAGGATGTCAGGTAGAAGGTCTCTTGGGATGCTGCAGCACAAGAGGGACTCTGCGAGGAACAGTAACAGGGAACCAGCATATTGAAGCTGTAGCTTTAGAATAAGCTAGCACCACGGCGGTAAACACAAAAACCTGAAGTCTCCACTGTGACTGAGGGGCTTTAGGTGTGTAGCAGGATGAAAGGTCAATTGTGTTACTTGAGGCTGGAGTGACTGTGTCTTGGCGTGACTGTGTCCTGGCTGAAAGGCTGATGGTGTCGCATTGCAGTCGTGGAAGTGAATAAGAGGTGGAATGGAAAACTGACTAATTCAGTTGATTGACTTGATAATATAGAATTAATTCAAAGCAGCACAGTGGACATGTGGAAATGTTGTTGTTGAAATTCAAGATTCAAGATTCAAGAGTTTTATTGTCATATGCATGGTAAAACACGCAGTTATACTATGCAATGAAATTCTTATTCTGTTCATTATCCCAAGAAAAGAAAGAAAACACAAGAAAAAGTAGAAGAACATCAGAAACATATATACCAATAAATTAAGCAACAACAACAGAAGAGACATTAATACAGATAAATAATACAAATAAATAAATAAAGTGCTATGAGTGTTTGCGTGTGTGAGTGCTTGGTTGAGAAGCCTGATGGCCTGTGGGTAAAAGCTGTTTGCCAGCCTTGTGGTCCTGGACTTCAAACTCCTGTAGCGTCTGCCTGACGGTAGGAGTGTGAATAATGAGTGTTGTGGATGTGTGCTGTCCTTGATGAGGTTGTGTGTTCTGCGTAGGACTCTAGTTTTATAAATGTCTTGCAGTGAGGGGAGGGCTGCCCCAACAATGTTCTGTGAGGTCTTGATCACCCGCTGGAGTGCCTTCCTATCACGTGTTGTACAGTTACCGTACCAAACAGTGATGGAGGCTGTAAGGACACTTTCGATAGTGCATCTGTAGAAGGAACAAAGGATTTTGGTGGACATGCCAAATTTCCTCAGTCTTCTCAGGAAGTACAGTCTCCTTTGGGACTTCTTCAGAATTTGTTGGGTGTTGTGAGACCAGGTGAGGTCCTCGGTGATGTGTGTGCCAAGGAACTTGAAGGTTTTCACCCTCTCCACCTCAGTCTCATCAATAAACAGGGGTCTATGCGGCTCCGGCTGCCTGTGTGGAGGTTGTCCCTATGCGGACACAGGTTTACTGAATGAATGATTTTCTCTTCCTGTATCTGAGTGGCAACCAGTCAAGGGTGTACCCACCTCTCACCCAAAGTAAACTGGTATAGGCCCCATGTCACCAACAAGTTAAATGGTCGTGTATAGTCACAATATGTCACACTGTATTCATACAGGTGTATATAGTACTGATGTATGGTGCCAGTTGTTGAATTGTTTGGTTTTAAATTAGCAACAAAGAATGCATTTGAATATTTGGTGTTGCATATCAGTGTTGACTGAAAAAAAAAACACCCACATTTTGTGTTTTATCTACTCAATACAAGAGTGACAGGAGTTATACACTTTTCCACATTTAACGCAAAATACGGGTGGAAACATTTCCCTGAAATCCATCTACTCCTCCGAGAATAGTCCAACTAAAATGACAAAGGAACTGGCAAGCCACCTCTCAGAGAAAGCCACACAGCCCCTTCAGTTGTTCACTATGCAAACATGGTTTAATTCAGTCCATCCTAATGATGCAAATTTATGCTGTTAATTATTTCTAGCTGAATTCTATCATGGCTAAACATTTCCAGAAATGCAATGGGGATATGTGACTATTCAGGGAGGGAGGAAGAGGATATTACTTACAATTACTTTGTTGGATTCATTTTAATTTGAATTAAATTTATTCTAGGAATTTGCATTTTTATTTTATAGCATTGTTTTGTGTGGACCACGGTGGAGCATGTGGTTATCGCATCTGCCTCACAGTCAAAGGCCCTGTTTTGAACCTCTCTTTGTGTCTGTGTGTGGTTTGCATGCTCTGTTTGTGAGTTTTCTATGGGTCCTTCGGTTTCCTTCCACAACCCCAAAACATGCATGTAAGGTTAACTGGAGATTCTAAATTGTCCATAGGAGCTTGTGCTTGTGAGTGTGTCCAGAAAATGTCCTCAAGCTAAGGTCAGGTCCAACCCGAGCTGGTAACACCCCCCACAAGCACTTTAGACACCCCTGAGTTAGTATTGAGAACCACTGACCAACAAGATCAGGATTGGGGTGGATTGTTCATATTGTGCTCCGAGACTGCTTATTTTCTGTGACCTGATTTCAGACTTGAGTGGGTATGTTTGGTCACGACTTGTGCTTTGTCTCATAGTTTAACACTGCTACTTTTTATGAGCGTCACAGTCTTTTGAGTATAAAATTGGTTTTGTGCTTCCAGAGGGAAGTCCTCTTTTCTTGATTGATTGGCTTCTTTCATCGATTGATTGGCTTCATAGCATCACGTGGGATGGCTTCATTTCCACTCCCAACATGCAATTGCTCAGTGGAGTTTTCTGAAGCTGATCAACCAGTACCATAAATTCTAACAAAGGTGCTCCGTTATTAACAGAGGACCCCTGTCTAAACTTACAGTACTGAAATAATTTATTGGCTATAGGTCCACCTCGTCTGGGCCCGGATTTGGGCCACCAGTTTGTGATCTCTAGTCTACTCAGTATGTGCCCTGTGATTGACTACCAACCAGTCCAGGGCTTCTCTCCCAAAGTCAGTTGGCATGCAGTCTAAAAACTAGTAATATCTATTATCACCACTTAATTAAACCTTGTGTTACGAGACAAAAATAATCAGAATGTTGAAATATTATTTTTATATCATAATAATATGACGCTAGTAGTTACCAGTGGCCAGCAAAACCGTCTCTGCTGGCCTAACCACTACCAGAAGCACTGACCTACATTGACAATTTAAATTCTAGTATTTCTTGTACAATCGACAGTCTATCATCTTCATTTCATAGCGTGTCTTTTGGTTACATTGCTTCCAGTATGTGCACATGTATGTTAGAAGATGAAATCTGACTGGACAAGAAAAATCAATCTGTTGCCAGGGCCCAAAACCTTCAGAGTTAGGAGTGCTGGCACAGTGTGACGTAAACTATTAGCAAGGGGTCTGTTTGTTTAACCCGTCCGATTTCAGATTCACCTCATAAGGCCAGCTAGCAGGCGTACAGTACATACACGATCATGCCCACAATTGCTGTCGAAGGAGGAGAAGAAATTGACTTGGGGTTGGACATTCTTAAAAATCAATTTACCATTTGCAAAAGCAGACTTTTCCGGAAAAAAGCTAGACATTCTAAAGAGAGGTGGGCCGTCTCCAAAGCTAGCTAGCTTGTCTTGGCCCGGGAAAGGGTTTGTTCGCCACTTCCAGACCAGTGCTTATGAGCGGTACACCTGGCTGTAAGCCAGTTCTTAAATGATAAATACTAACTCCGAATTGCTCCACACGATGTTGTCTAGAGGTTTGGATTTTGGAGTTTTTTAGAGATCATGTTTTGGATGATAAAAGGTTAACTGGGTTTCTTACTTTAGCAATAATGGTATTCACCTTAATTCTGTAATGGCACACATTCTTATATTGCGTTTTTGGATATTATTGATGGTTTGTAATTGTGAAATGATAGCAGTGGTTTTAAGAGGTGGAATAGGTCGCTTAAATCCCCAGTGAAGGCCCAGGTACGAAATGCACCACCTGCCACTGGTAGTTACAGAGAGAGAGGGAGAGAGAATTGGCTTTACTTGTCACTTATACAAAGGTACAAGCAAAATTGTGCGATCACCCGTACATATACAACATACCATCCAACATGACAGGGGGGTAGATAGGACAGGATGACTGGGCGATAAAAGGGGAAGAGAAAAGCGCAGAACAAGAGGAGAGGGGAGGATAAAGAAAATAAACTCTATACTATGTCCCTATGGGGGAGTACATGGGCAACATAGGCACAAATAGCCACACAACATAAGAACTCAAAGGCTTGCACCAGAGGAGGGGGAAAGGGGGCAGGAGATGTTCCAGTGCAGACCGTCAGCCAGCCACTCGTCGCAGCCACATGCATGTGCCGTGGACCTCGCATGTCAGCACTGGGGGGGGTGAAGGTGTGGGATGGTGGAGGTGGCCGTGTGTAACATACAGTGTGTGCATATGCGTGAGTGTCCTTGTATGCGTGTGTGCATAAGCCTGAGAGTCGCTCCATCTAGCGCACCATTTCGGTGCCTCAGTCTGCACGATGTCATCGCGATAACAGCAATTGCCACGGAGATGATCGTGAACAGGCCCCCAGACGTGTGTGTGTGGGGTGGAGTGGGGTGGGGATGCATTCCAATAGACTCGACTACTCTATTTGTCCACTCTGGCCTCTTGACCGATCCAGCTGTCTTTGCAAAGCCGAAACCTTCTCCAAGACTCATAGTCACGGTCAGAGTAACGGCTTTACCCACCACATCAATCATGACGGGCAGCTGCTGGGCGCATTGGACTGCTGTCTCCATCTTGCGAATTCTGCGATACATCAGGGGAGTGCCTAATCCAATCAGCAACACACCTGGTATCATAGTTCCGAATAGGTAGATGACTTCTATGTCCTCAACAGAAACAACTGGCAGTCCCATGACCCTCCACTTCCCCCAAGTGTCCATCACGTAACCGGCGGTGAACGTTACGTCAGGGCAGACAGGTCTCGTCGAGAAGGTTTTGTCAACTGCGCGGACAGACCAGTTGATCAAATCCGTGATTTAGATTTGGAGAGCAATGCGGAGAGATGCTCTTAAAAGTATGAGACAAGGGGAAGCGGCATAGAAAATGGATGGATGGATGGATCAGTTAAAACTAATTTCAAATTGAAGTGACTTGATAAAATTATTTGCTGAACAATATTTTTCACCTTGACTGAATTTTTGGAATTCTAAAATTACCTTAACAGCCATTTTAATCGGGCTACCCATTATTGTATCCATGAAGAGAGAGACGTTGTGTTGTAAGCAGCAATTAGAAATGTTGGAAATGTATCCCACAGTGATGCTTGTCACAAATAAAACAGCTCCTGCACATCTATCACATTTATAGAAGATCGAATTCTTGGGCCTTCTTGCCCAGTCTGAAATGTGGTATTGATTTTATACCAAAATGCTCCGAAGCTGCTGCAGTACATTTCTCAACTCACTGGCTCTCCAGATGGCAAGTATCTTTAGTGCTCAACTTCCTTTTCTCTGGCTGCGACAGCTCTGCTTCGCTCCATTGAACTGAGGCAGACGTGCCTTTTGCTGTACTTTTAATGGACTTAATTTGAAACACACGAACAGGACAGTACAGACAGTGACCTTGCCCAAGCAATAGAGAGATAATGAGGTCCCTCGTTTATATGTGATTAGTGATTCATGGTGTAATTATTACTGAGTGGAAAAACAAATTGTGACAGTAAAGAGACTCCGACTTCATATACAGTGATACCTCAGTGTTTATTATGAATTGGTTCCAAAAGGGTCGACGGTGACCAAAAAATACCAAAATTATACCAAAACATACAAAATAATATTAATCCAATCAATCCATTCCAGACACCCACAAATTTGAACAAAAATACATTTTATAGCGAACAATTATAGTTTTAGATGCCAAAAACAATGTGAAATAATTACATGTTTCTCACCTGTATCAAATGGCTAACACTCGCAAGTTGTTTTGGCCTCATGGCAGGTTCACCGTGTCCCTGCGCACTGTCGATGCGAGCGCCTTCATCACATACACAGGAATGGGGGATAAGTCACTGTGGATATGGTCCACTACTGATGGGGATGTCATACAATTTCATGTCACAAAATCCATACTATCCCTTTCAATGTTCATCTATCCAGTTCATTCCTCATTTATACGCATTTATAATTGTTCTATGCATGTAAAACTATAATTGTAAAACTAAAAAAACATATTTTGAGGCTTGTGGTGTAAGTGCGTTCATTGGCAAAGAACTACAGTCAATCGCTGATGACATCATAGACGGGCGATGGAGCTGACTTCCACTTTGTTTTTCCATGTATTAGTAAGCTAGTAGGCTGCTAACAAGGACATTTTGTGATAAAAAAATACATTACGAACACCCTTGCACTCACAGTGTATGACACAAGATGTGTACCACATTGTACGCTAATTAGGCCAAGATGTCAAGGCAGGAGAGAACACCTTACCTGTGCAATCATCTACGCTAACCGAAAAACGTGCTAACCGGGGCATATGTTAACCGAGGTTCGATTGTAATTGTAGACAAGTATCCAGTTAGTGAGAATTTGTGTTAACTCAGACATGAATTAAAAATTTGTGTTAATTAATTAGTGATGTAACCTGTTATGACAACACTAAATACATGTACATAGCATGTTAGCAATAGCAATATGTTAGCATAGCTAGCAATAGGATTTCACAGCGAGCAGGCTCATCCCAAATAAGTAAATAACTTACTCTGCTCTTTAAAAAATATATGAATTAATAAAATAAAGGCTTTAAAAACTCAATTTCAACAACTTTGTTGGGTGTGGCAGCTGTCTGACCATGCGTTTGATTTATCAATTTGAGTTGGTAACTATGAAGCATTATGTGAGGCTGCTCAGAGGTTTTAAAATCTAAGATGTCACTGAACTGATGAATAGAGCGGGTAAAGGCTGCGTACTGGCCTATATGTCACTGTCCAAAGAGATGGGGGACCCTGCCTGCCACAATGTTACACCAACACAAATGCTCCAGCCGTGAGCTTTTCATACAATAACTGAGAAAAACCAGGACAAACCAGGAGCTTCAGCTTCACCAAAGAGCAGTCAAACGTCTTCTTCCACCTAATACACAAAAGTGTCCAGAATAATATTCAATACTTCCTGACTATGTCATTAGTTAGTATTAATATGAACATGCACATTTGAATGGACAGTTTGTAATGACGATAACAGTTGATATCCTGATGGTGGTTTATAACCCCGGGCGAACTACTAGCTACTCCAATTAGAGGCTGTGTTAATAATGAAGCATGCATTCATACAAGTTTTTGTCTCATATTCACAGCTGTACAGCTCATTAGACTTTGGGAGAAAATGGCAGCTTGTCCATGAACACGTCACCCCGACAAGATTCTACTGGTGAGTCATCTGTTTCACATCTTTTTGTTTTGATTACTTATGAGTGCAGAGGCCCTTGCTTGTGACTGAGCCAGTGAAATTGATGCATGACTGACTGGTGATTCTACGAAAATATTGCACCCTTGATACAATCAGGCAGATATTAATCTTCTCCTTCAGAGCGCACTTTGCATTCAGCGTCCGAAGACTTGTTGCCTCACACTTCATTTCTCTTATGTCTTGCTTATTGCTGGCAATTATTGTTTGTATGTTTGGTGAGGACACACAAACACAGTCAAAAAATCTGCAAATCTGCTGCTGGCTCCAAAATAGACAAGAGGCGAGACCGGTTCTTTGAGAATAATGACTTACAATTTAATAAAACTTGCATGCAAGGAGACAAATCAATGCAACCTGAACAGATGGCTTCTAGAGAAGATGTCTGACTATTCATGTCAACATGTTGGTTAGTATAGGAAACCACATACTGTATATGAGCGGATGGGGGGATCTCCTCCTATGAGGGTAGGGGCGGTGAAGCGTACACTCACATGCCTAGACACACAAAGCTATTTGAAACAGGTGATAAGCATGTGGAGGACTTGTCTTGAAGACAAGAGGCATCTAGCCTTGAGCAGATAATCATGGGAAGTCAGTGTGACATTAACATGCAGAAATACAAATGTTTGTTATAGGGTTGTGAACGATACAGCAATCCGACTGGACAGCCGGTTTAACAAGTGAGAGATATGGCGCCGTCGGTAGCAGCCTACTGGGTCGATGACAATCAGCCATATACCCTTAGATTAATTCATTTTAGAGACATGCGCCACAAGACAAGCAATCGGTTGGCAGTGCATCGCTTAAACAACACAAGAGCCTGGGCTGCCGGCGAAATGATTGTCTCGCATGCACCGTAGATTACCATGACTGAAGACACGAGTGGATGGAAATAGTAGCAGCGTGCTAGCTCTAGCTAGTCACGGCGACAGATTTTCGACAAATCAGAAAAAAAAACAGAGCAGCTCTGAAGCACACTGGTAGCACAACAAATCTTGACCAGTGAGACCAACACACAAACAGAGATGAGTATGCTACCCTTTTTTTTTATAGGGCTACCGCTTACCTTTTTTGGTTTGTAACTTGTTTACTTTTAAACGTTGCACCTTTGTGACCTTTGTGACCTACCTGGAGTGTTGAAAACACTATGCTCAATCTGAAATGTTGCACGGTTATTTTGAGTATGAGACTTCTTTACTTTTCCAAGCTAGCACAGAATTTTCATGACGGAGGACCTAAGTGGCAAATAGGGCCATTCACTTATCTTTGCTTGGTCACATTTCCTTCAATTATGACGAAATTTGTCATTATTTGAGCGGCTTTGCACTACTTATTTGTTCATTATCACTGACTGAACTGAGAGCTTTTTATTGATATATTTTATATTCATCCCATTAAACAAAGGATTGTCCATCACAAAGAGATTTACAACCCTAGTTTGTTAATTCATGATTGTAACTAATATTAGTCAAATCAAATGGAATAATGGACACAAAACATTTTACAATGCGCGAACAAACCATATTTTCCTGACACACACAGATAGATGCGTGCATACTTTGAACATGCAGGAGGTCCTCGGTTCAGGAAACGCGTTCCGTTCCTACAACGCGTTCTAAGTGTCGTGTAAGTTGGAACTTGTACCTAATATTTACTGAAGATAACAGTAGTCACTCACAATGTGTACAGAACACATGAAGGACATATAAAATACAGTAATACGTATTTATCACTTATCTTTTTTAAATGTAATCTATTTTTTTTGTTGTTTAATCTGAATTTTAAAATTATATTTTCACTTCATGGCCATTTTATGTCATGTCGTTCTGTGATCTGCCATTCACTTAGGTCTGTGTCGGGTCTAGACAAGGAGCCAGATCTTGTTCACATGGAAGCCCACACCCCAGATGGAAGTGAGTTTATGCTACACACGCGTACATCACAAAATTCCCCAAGGTAACAAGTAGGACGTGCGTGGCAAATAAAGCGACTGCATTTCTTTGAACTGACATGGTTTATCTTCTGTACAATGTTGTCTTCCTAATTGCCTCGATAACAGACGTCAAGCGCCTCCATATATGCAAATGTTTATGCAAGGCGGTGCTTGCATATGACTGCTATACGACGGACAGGGTGTGATGTTATTTGGAGAATTACTTGACATTAAATTAACTGCATCAACAAGGATTAGACACAGAATATGGAAGTGTGCTTCTACAAGGCAATGACTAACATTCATTTCAATGTTATTTAAATGATGTATTGGATGTTCTCATTTAAAGATTCATAGAATGCAGTATGTTACTACAGGGCTAGTGGGTGAGGTGTAAAGCCCTAACTGTATGTCTAATGTGCAGGTGTGCAGTATGTCACATGCAGAGTGCAGATTTGCACAGAAGCCAATAGGAACTATCCCTTTTCAGGATACATTGACATCAGCTCATTGGTGGTTCAGGATGACTACATCTTCATACAGGTCGGTATTCACATTACAATGTTGAGAAATCCCAGACTGATATTTTGTTTGGAATACACAATATGCAGCAGAATAAAAATTGGATGACATTTTGTATCAAAGGAAAAAAAGTCAAGAGAAGCAGAGTACTATTTTTGTGTTCGTCTCCCTGACCTTTGACAGTTCTATTCCGCCTGTTAAGGAGGCCATGCCAGCTTGTGTGCAACTTCCTATCGTGTATGATATTTCAACAAGTATTTTTTATTTACGATGAGTTGGTAGTCTTCGAAAGGTGAGTCACCCGGGCCATGTCCACACAAACGTGGATATTTTTAAAAAATGCACATTTCCCCTACTGCTGTGTTTAAAAAAAATGTGATTCACACAAGTGCGATTTTAAAGAAAATATCTCTCCAAATAAAAACACATTTACCGGCGGTCATGTGCATTATGTCGGTCCGAGCTGACTCGGTTGTAAATTCTAACTCATCTCTTCATCAATATAGTGCGATATTAGATGCACAAGGTGTGTGCATTATCTTTAGCACTTATACTACTATCTTTAGTAGTTCAGCACACTCTTACATGAACCCCAGGAAATCTCTTGAATGTGTTTTTTTTTTATACCCGTAACACACCTGAAGCCTGATTTTTAGAATATTTCAACTCAGGCCAGACTTTTCCAAAAGCTTCATATTAAGAACAAAAACCCACGGTAACTTCTGGATGAGAGGCCAAGACGCATAGAAAATATGCATTTTTAAAATATCAATAGTTGTTGAGAATCTACCTCTTTCTAAGGTCATTAAAAATCCTAAATTCCCCATTTCCAAATATGTAGTGCCCTCCAGAAGTATTGGAAAAGTCATGTCAATTCCTTTATTTTTACTGTAGACTAGTTTGACATCAGAAGATGAGACCAGAGAGCACCACTTTAGCTTTTATTTACAGAAAACCAGAGAGCTGTCTATGGGTGAAAAACAAGCAATTGTGAATGCGAGGGAAGATGGAAAATCAATCTGAACCATTGCACAAACTTTGGTCATAGCCACTACAACCATTTGGAATGTCCTGGAGAAGAAATAAACCACTGGTGTACTACGTAGCAGATGTTGGGAAAATATCAGCAGTTGATAAAAGAAACATTGTGAGAGCTGTACAGAAAAAGCCTGGTTAGTGGCATAAGCAACAACCTGCTGAGGGCAGGAGTGATGGTATCATTGTCTACTTTTCAGTGACAACTTTCTGGACAAAAGTACAATGGCTACACCGGAAGATAGAAACCACTCGTTGTCGATTGTCGCTTCTCAGCTTAGTGCGTAAACCCCGCCTACCGTTTGAGTGCACTCAGTGAGTGCACTGGGTTGGATCAGTGGATCAGTTGGCACCTGCCAGTTTGTGTTTGTCATCATGTAGCCAATAATATAATGTTGCAGAAACATTTACTATACACCGTCACTTTCTACAGTTTATGTAATGACTTTAATGTAAATGACATCATTATTCTTGCTAATCTCACAATAAAATACATAGAAATGTCATACGGGAGGAGTACCACTTCATCCTGAAGGGGTCAGGTGTGCATGAGCGAGAAGGTGCCTGTCACTGCCTCCATAGAGGAAAATCCAGCGTTTTTTTTCCCTTTATTGAAATAAAGCTACAAGTCAAATGCAGTATATTTTTTTACTCTGCTGAATGAATGTACGAATGACGTTCAAGATGGTGGATTATATACCCAAGCTCACCAGGAGGTTATTGGACTTTTACAACAAAGTATCAGAACTTTTCCTGGAGGACAGGTTGCATTTACTTTATATAAAAGTAAATAAAAATAAATAATAAAATTTAAAATAAAAGTAAATAAATAAAAAGTAAAAACACAAATGTTTTTCAGTTCAGTTAAAAAAACTTAATGAATGGGACTAAGACGTATTATATCTGAAAACAATTTGAAAAAAAATTAACCAAAGAGAATTATTCTTCTACTTTTTTGGTTATCCTCCTGTATTAACATAAAAAAAAAACCTCCAAAGGAGTCACACATGAACGTCACCACACGTCACTGGTGCTTTCTATATTGGCAGTAAAAACTTTTTTTCCACGGAGTAACATACGGCACATTGACAATTCCAGCAAGGTCAGCGTAAGCCAGAGGAACAACAAAACATTCAGAATGACAAATTTGACATGACACTTGAGACAGCATCAACACACTGAATATGCATAATATGAAAAGACTGGTGATGGCAAATTGACTGAGGCCTCTGCTATCTCTTCAGCAATGAAATGCTACTACAAAGACAAATACTGTACATACTACCTCATTATTTAAGTTATTTGTTGGAGTTGCTCTAATATCAAAATAAATTAGTACATTTTTCAAATTAGTAATTGTGTGTGTTAAGTTGTGATTATGGACAAATTATAGAGACAGTATGAATACATTTTAAAAGGTGTGATATGCCTAAAACCTGACGTGCCTTTGGAGCTTTGGCGCTCTTCCTGACCATAGAACTTGATTACAATTATAGGAATGCTTGCTGACATCCTTGGCTTATTTTTGAACATTGTCTAGCTTGGAGGTACTGATTTGTTGTTAAAAAACAAGCTGGGAAAGGGTACGGTTGCCATTAGCCGCTAGCAAGCGAGGTTAAACGGTCACAGGAGACAATACAAGACAACCTCCCGTCTCAGAGGAAGAGCTCCACGACACAGAAAAGTTAGCAGTTAGCAGTTCAGTAATCCCTCTTTCATCGGGGTTAATTGGTTCCAGACCCAACCGTGATAAGTGAATTATCGCAAAGTAGGATTCCTTATTTATAAATGGAATACTTAATAAATGGAAGAATTCCTTGGCCGGACAATGTCTGAACCACTGTCTCTGTTCTTCACAGAGAGTCAGTCACCAATGCATGGAGGGTTTTTGGGGGGGGCACTTCCATGGAATGATAGGCTGGCAAACAAACTAGCTTGTTCAGTGCACTGTTGAGCTGCACAATAACCGAGACAGTGTCCGGAAATCTAAACAAATTTCTGGAAATAATTTTAATCAAAAACCAAATCCTAGGAATGAGCGAGTACACCACTATCTGTATCTGTATCTGTTCACCCATCTAAATGATTTGTATGAGTATGTGTACTCGGAGTGGGCAGGTCATAAACCGGAAGTGGGTTGGGGCTTAAATCTGTACATTAGTTTAAGCCTGAAATTGACATGGATTGATCAGAAGTTGCTATATTTATTGTTTATTATTCAGCTATATGTGGATGCTACTGTGGATGTGTGTAAGTGATCTGTATAAGCTGAGGAAAACCTAAAAAAAAACCTGTCCAGTAGTGGAGGCAGTGACCAACGCAACACGAGCCGTTTTCAACTCTGTCTTGTCAAATGCACCGCATACTCCTCTCTCTGGCTATAGCGAGTGTGTGTGACTGGCCAATCACAGAGCTTGAAGAGTGAATACATCAGTAGTTACCCAATGATGAGCTGTCCTCGTTTCGTGCTCGTACTCCGCAAAAATGCATTATCCGCAACAGATATTCATTTTAGACGAGTATCCGGCTCATCCCTACCGAATCATAGGAAAACTGGGCCGTATGACAATGTTGAGGCACCGCTGCTTTGTTTTTTTTGTTCCTATGCCATTTTGTGTATCCGCGACCCTAGTGAGGATAAGCGGCACAGAAGATGGATGGATGGATGGATGGCTACACCAGTGAAAGAAGCACTTTTGTCATACAACATTACTGCGGGCATGACTTTTCCTTAGCCAAGTTAGGCTACACATTTCTTTTGAAGGTTTTTCTTCAAAAAAATGTAACTATATTGATTGAAAGGTGAGTGAGTGGTCGGAGTCCTACTGTGCTCAGTATACGGTATACAGTATATGTGAGCATGCTTGGCTTGCAGGGCCACAAAGCCAATGACAATATTAAAACACCCTATGCTGTATTGCTCCATGTGGTGTTTGCAAAGGGTCTAGACTTTCCAGACAGCACACAAGGCTTAGTTAGAGAACATAAATGTTTCCCTTGACACAGAATAATGGGACTATTGATTAGCCTAAGGCTTATTTACCAACGTCCACTTTAGAATCCTGCGTTGCGAGGGCAGCATCCCTTGAATGCAAACCAAGAGATTGCTACAAATGTCCATCTTGGAAAACCTATAGCCTGTTAGAGTCGATAAAACTTGGAAAAACAGATAGCAGAACACAAATGCATCAGGGTTTAAATATGCAAGATTGATCATTACACATTGTATATGGTCGTTACAAAAAATGGACACATATCAGTGATTTTTTGAACGAAAGCATCCTCACACACGTACATGTCAACATGTATGTGTTACCAGATATTCTTACAGTAAAAAAAAAGGTTAAAGCAATTAAGTACGTGGATCAGCAGCTTATACTCATCCTATTTTGTAGGTGCCCACATCAGGAAGAGCCACATATTATGTTTCCTACAAGAGAGATGTATTCATCCAAATCAAACTTCCAAAGTATTCCCTGCCAAAGGTAGGTTAAAGCTAATTTAACAAGCAACTCTGTTTCATGTTTTAATTCCAGTGTGACAGTTTTAATCAAATCCGTTATCTTTATCTGTTCTTGCTCCTGGAATATAAAGCACATCATCAAATTGAAATGTATGAGTTTCTGAAATGCCTCAAACCATACTCCCCCTCTGGTCATAACACCTCTTAATCTATCCCTGCTTCCTGAAAGGATTTACACATTGTCAGCACGGATGAGAAGCAGGTATTTGCAGCAGTGCAGGAGTGGAACCAGAATGACACCTATAACCTCTACCTGTCTGACACGAGCGGGATCTACTTCACCTTGGCCATGGAAAATGTTAAGACCACACGGGGCATAGGAGGAAACCAGATGCTGGATTTGTATGAGGTATGTTTCCTATTGGTTATAGATGTGATGAAGGTTGTGACTGATTAAACCTATGGGAAGTCACAGGTACTATTACATTCTTACTGCAACCTGGGACTCCTCACCATGATGTATTGCAAATACTGTAATTATACGCCAAATGAATCTTGCTATGGAAAGGGTGCAGGACTATGTGCTCAGTACATTTACTGTGCTGGCTGCTTAAATATTCTATGTTGGAACTTTAAGCATGCTGTAAAATTGTTCATTAACAGGATTTTACACATCGAGATTTTCTGCATCCGTAAAAGCTTGAGGTTATGTTTCGACAAACTGAGCTTTCAGTATTGGCTGTGTTCTGTGTGGTTTAAACTAAGGGGTGATGTGTCAAATGACCACAAATTGGAGGGGGTCATACCACCATAGAAGCCATTTTTCGATTCCTATCTCCAGGGTCGTAGTGGTGTGGGAAATGCAGTGTAGTGGAGAGAGTAGGTAAGGAGCATGGCAAACCAACAGTGCCCCCACCACAGCCAATTACCACCCCACCCTTTGACTGGCGGGGAGCACAGGTCTATCGTGAGTACCCCAAACTGACGCAAACAAGAAAAAGGGGTCTTACGCCACCCAGGCAGGATGAACACCCAACCAGGCAATCAGGGTTGCCTGAACCCTACAGCCCAACCACAAAAAAAGCCCACTTTTATTGTTAACAATTAATACCAGCTGTCAAAGTTAAAATGGGTTAAATACAATTCTGTATTTTTTTAATATGCCATCATGTCTGTGTGGTAGGTTTGTAAATCTTTTGATAGACGATTCCATACTGTTACAGGCATTGCCTGGGCAGGGTGAAGAGGGGAGGGGGAGAGAGGTTGAAGGCCCAGATGTTGGTGTGTTCTGAGCTGCTCTCTTGCTGCCGCGTTCGAAATTAAAGTTGTTGGAAGCAACAGGAGAAGTTTCTTCTTTGCTGTAGTCAGGTCGCCCTTACTACGGTTCAGAGCTGAATAACACTGGCAAGGTAACAGACACGCATGGAGATACACGGGTTACAATATGAGTCAAAAACAACATATTTTAAAAACAGAACGGTTCGATAAGATTCCATGCGATTCGATACAGTGTACGAACTATACGATTCAATTCCACGGTTAGCATTCGCTGATGTAGACATTAATCTTACATTATAAAATAAAGAATCCAATTTTATAAAAGTGATTTTTCAATTTTTCAAATGTATAATAGAGCACATCATATCCCCGAGCATGCTGTAAGGCATTGGCAAAAATTAAGTCAAAAGGCAAACCACAACGAAAAAGACTTACTGAACGATCTTCTTTTTTGATGGGATCAATATAAAATATATCAATAAAAAACTGAAGTCTGAGCCTTCAATAAATAAAAATAAATATGTAAATAGTGCAAAGCTTCTCAAATAATCAAAAATGTATTCAAAAGTGGCAAAAATGTATAAGTTAATAGCACTATTTGCTACATGGATGCAATGAAAATGTTGTGTTAGGTTGGAAAAGTAAACAATCACCCAAAATGTCATGAGCAAATTTTACGAGTAAACAAGTTACCAACCGAAAAGGTAAGGAAGCCCGTTTCTGTCCCGGTCAAGATTTGTTGTGCTGCCAGTGTACTTCGGAGCTGCTCTGCATAGCTCACAAAGGGCATGGCTTTTGTCACATTTTCCATCCATCTTGTAAAATCCAAAAGACGTTCACAACTTACTTTTTGTTTTGCTGTTGTGTTGTGTTGAAAATCTTTCGTGGTGACTTGGTAGCGTTAGCGCTGTGGGTCCATTCTTGTATTTTGTCAAGGTAAGCTACGGAGCATGCGCGAGAATCGTTTCACTAGCAGCCCAGGTTGTCGCGTTGTTTAAGAGTCAACAGACAGCTTGTCCTGTGATACATTTCCCTACAATCGATGAATCTAAGGATTTATGGCTAACTTGTAGCAAATCAGGAGGCTGCTACCGATGCAGCCGGATATTCAGTCGCATCGGTAGATCGTTCACAAACCCTACTATGTAGATTCTCAGTCATCCAGGTTAATGTTAATGATCTCTGCCAGTGGACCTCCTCTTCCCAGAACAAAGCATATAGGAAAAAGACCGTGCTTAATGAGGTTCTCTGCCATGGCCTCTGGACTTGTAATGACCTTGTAAGCCTGCTGCGTACTGCATGTTTTCAAATCAGCATTCATTACAGTGAAGTGGTATACTCATCTTTACCACCTCCCATGTTAACGCACTATAGTGTAGGACTCTGACACTGGCAGGTGTGACGGAGTGAGTAAGCAACAAGCAACAGTGTGAGTGTTGTGGTAATTACAAGGGCATTCCATCGTTAGATAAATGTCATGATGTCCACAAGAGTGCCGAGCTCCCTTCCAAACATGGGAGCTGCTGGGGTGCCCTTGGATGGCTCTTTGCTCACAGAACCAGGGGCGGGTGCAGGTCCCAATCACGCTGCTACCGGCGAAATAGATAGTCAGATGGCTAGGGTGCGATTCATTCAACCACACTGTCACTGTCACTTTGGGGTTCTACTAGCGTTGTGCGGATTTTGTTGATGCCCACCCCTCAGCAGATCTCACTAAAACCCTGGGCCTCAAAGTTTTGTTGTTGATTGTTCTGAGGCTCATCTGGCACACCAAACCACACAAACATTCAACAAGTACACAGCAGTGATGATGGCTTAAGAGGGCAAAGACTTAGGGCCACTTGGTCGGGTAATCTCAGCTACGAGGATACATAGAAATTTAAAAAATGGCAAGAATTGACATTAGTAGGTAGTAGGTAGACCCAAAACAATGTCACCGGCCTTGAGCCAGAGTATCCGATTGGCTGACACAGGACGATACTCAGCCCTAATCAAGATTGGGCTTCGAGAAGCCCCCGAAGACATCAACAGCTACATGTTCTGTCAGAGGCTTCACCTGGTACTGCTGCAAGGGGGCATGTGCCCCTTCTGGGCAGTGCAGGTAATGCAGTGATGCCCACAAAGCGTCACGTCTTGACAGCATCCTGGCCAGTAGAATTGGGATCGAAGGCGTTTTCGTGGTCATGCCTGATGAGTCTGAACCACTGTGAGCACAGAACCTTATAGCTTCCAATGGGTAACACAATAGGTTCTTCTGGGACAGCAAAGGACACAACTGTAGTGGGCAATGACATGCTCTCCCTCCTGGGACAGCACTGGAACAGACCCACATCACTGGCGTCCGTGTCTACGATGAAGTCATTGGAGGTCTGGGAGGCCAACACGGGGCCTTTAATAAGTGCCAACTAGATTTGGAAAAAAGCAAGGGCATAGTTCTCGCTCCACTGGAACACCTGTCCTTTCTGAGTTAGTTGATGAAGGGAGCTGGCGATGATAGTGACGTCTGTGACGAAACGGCAATCGTAGGATACTGAAGCTTAAGCTGGCTCTGAGCCTCACATTTGGGTTGCGCTCCCTTGCATGTTCAACACATCTGGCTTCATTTAAGGCCTACGACATGAAAGTGAAGTATTTAAAGTGAACCTGTTAAAAGTAAATTTGAGGTAAAAGTGATGAATGGAGCTTCCACAAGGTAAACATGCTGAAGGTAAGGGTTTTAAGCCTGTAAAATGCTGATGGGAATGCATCCTCCTTGCTTTGACAGACATGGTTTGTGTGTTTGTGTGAATGCCAGTGTCAGCACACATATATTAAAGAAAGTGTAGTCATGCAATGATTACTGCAGTAACAGATAGGTAGGGTCAGATGAAGAAAGGGAAGACGCTCCGTAGGCACCTTTATCTTGTATGCCATGTGTCTCTGACAATGTCAAATAAGGCTCCTGTTACTCCCACTTACACAACTGTAACTCTCCAAGAAAATGATTGCATTCAACTATAATCCCTCACTTCGTAACCATTTGGAGTGACTGCCCTTTTCTTCTTAGACCATGCTTAGGTATGTTCAAGTGTGACCTGTGTCTAATTGTGACCCCTGAGCAACAACTAGCGGTGTGTTTCAGAGGGAAAGAAGTGTCGGTGTGTTTGTGTTCAAGGAGACCCCTCTCTTTCTGAACAAAGTCTCACAGCAAGGAGTCACTTATTAATGGATGTCATTCTTTTGTCGACTAGGAGTGTAATTATGAGCACTTAGCACAGAAAAAGAAATGTCGCTGTTGACTGATGGTGGCTATCATGCAGTCAACCACAAAAGCAAAGAATAAGCAGGTCATTTGCATTTAACGATGTTAGTATTTTGAAGATTGCTGCCTCCACACACAAATGGCTCTTTTCGTTGAACTTGTTGGCAGGCTCTAGTGACTATAAAACAAAGTGAGATACAAGCAGCTGGCAAGTATGAAACTCCAAGCCATGTCTGCCTGTAGTTTTACAGTAGCCGAAGTATTCCCAAACAGCCGATTTGGTACCTTTTAAACGGGGGGAAAGGTTCGGGGGATCCGCACCCTTTAGCCACAATACAGCCTGTATAGCTGTGCGCAGGGGGAGGCATACTTTATGTGATAGGCTACTTTACGTTGTATAACTTATATAACTGCACATGACCTGACGGATTTTTGACATTTTTCAGATTTTAGTGGTTTTGTAACCATTATTTTTTTTTTACACCACAGTATACCTTAAAACCAGTAACCGGCCCAAAGTGCGACCCGGGGGCCATTTGCAGCCTGCAGCTTGTTTTTTTTATTGACCCGCGGCACATTGTAGAAATAAAATTCAACCCAAAAATGGGAAATAGAGCAAAAAATCAAAATGTAAAGAGAAGAAGGTAAAATGTTGACACTAATAACTAATAGTAACACAAAGCTATGTCTTCAAATATATATAAAGTTTCTGCTACTCTTTTAAAAATACATAAAAAACAGTATAGACAATTAACTAACAAATTATTTTTGTGTGTCCTGCAGGTGGCAGGCATTAGAGGCATGTTGATTGCCAACAAACGGCAAGACAACCAAGTGAAGACCTTTATCACCTACAACAAAGGCAGAGATTGGAGGCTCCTGCAAGCTCCCACTACTGACCTGGATGGAAATGAAATCCATTGCATTCTGGTGAGACACCTTGACCCTGTTATGTTATGCTTCTCTTCATGCTTCGGATGTAATTTTGACAAATATATTACCTCCACTAAGCACAAAATGTGAAGCAGCAAGGTTTTTTAAAAATTATTAATCACAACAACCCAACTTCACAAACCCTTGTGAATATGTGCACGTGACGAGTCAAAGAAAGAAACTCAGAAAGAAATACAGGTGCAGTTCTTCTTATTTATTTATTAGAGCCCCCACACAATAATTCTCATGCAACTGCGTTCTGCATTTTTTCATCTCACATTTATTAACAGCAGAAAAAATATACAAACAGTTTACTCTCCTGTTTGCTGTTTGGTTGTCTTGAAGTAAAGTATTCCAAACAGCTACGTTAGGACGGATGAATCTACCACTGTCTTGCATTACTGTTCAGCCTTGGCAGAGGTCTGCAGCCTAGTAATTGCTCTGACATATCAATGCTTTTTGGGCAGTGACATAATATGAAGGACTGAAAAGAAGCTAAACAGAAGAAATTTAACAGTTCACCTATTTCCATTCGATAGCGTATGGCAATTTAATTTTAATTTGTTTTGATTACACCGTTCAGTCCTGCTGCCCTTGATATACACGTGGCACGCTGTGTATTGTTTTTAAATTCATATGCTGTAATGCTGTAAATAAATGTATTGTATTGTGTCCTGATAACCCGGAGACGCAGATTCTTGTTAGATATCACTATTGCACCTTTAGATGAATTCTATTATCTCAGTGCATTTTAAGCCTAAAAGCTTCTCATAGAAGGTCGTCTTGACACACATACTCACACAGCACAACTAGAGTTGCACAACACTCACAGATAACCTATGGAAAACTACTGAGAGGAGAAGATAGTGAACAGACACGCTATCAGCATAGTTAGAACCACTTGGAGCCAGTTTCTCACACACAAGCGTAACTTTCGCTTTCCAGGCACACAAGCTTAAGTTTTACTTTGTACAGGAGTACGGCAACTGCTGATTCCGTGTACTTTAATTTTTAGGCTCTTCGTCCATCTTCCGTGTTGATGTAGAGTCCAGTGCTCTAACCAAATATATTGCTCTTATTTTTTTATTTTTTTTAATTTGAAAACCTTTTAAATTTTGTGATCATTCACTACTTCTCTGATAGAAATGTGGTCCCAAGAACCAGGAAAAAAGGCTAAAGAGGAGCAATAGCAATGACACACTCCTCACAGATTATATTGTATTATATTTTTTTATACAATTCCTATATTATATTGTATATTATTAATATATATGTTGTATAACAAAAGTGTTTCTTCAGTGGATGTCTGGTATCTCAGTTCCAGTACTGTGAATGTTTTATGGTCTCGTTTCCCAGCCTTTTTGTTCACTCCATCTCCAACTACAAACTTCAGAGAACCCCTACTTATCAGGCGCAATCTCCACCAAAAGCTCTGCACCGGGGATCATTGTTGCTACAGGTACGTTAAAAGTTTGATAAAACCACAGTGCACTGCCAAATGCTCGGGAAAAATTGTTTCAAATATATTAATGCATTGATCGTAGTTATTTCAAGTTATTTGATACAGAGTACACAGTTTAGCATCTTAATCATGTACACCAAACAAATTCTAGAAAGCAAACGCTTGGCGACGGTAATAAATAAATCTACCCTAACAAAAATATTCTGGTAGAGAAGCACATTTGTGTGATCTTCCTTGAGAGAAGAGAACATAGAATGAAGCACAGCCCTGTGAGAATAATATGTAATCCCAAAACTGATTGCTTGTCCTACATTGTATCTGTTTAAGAATCCCAGTAAGTGTATATGAAGCCATCTAAAACAAAATGTAAAATAGTTATCCCAACTAAATTCCATCCTTAATCTTGAATATTTGATATTCGATTGTCATGCCTCCAGTAGCGACTATCAAGTCCTACCGTTATGAGCCGCTTCTGGATCACATTTGGGTTATGATCACGTTTATTGCACAAGCATGAATGAATGTATCTGTTGTATTGTATAGAGTGGTGGTGTATGATGGCAGATTGGTGGGATGGTGAGTGGAGATATAATGCAGGAGCGTGTAGCAGCGAGCATGAGTGTGTCTCATTGTCCAGGTGAGCGTGTAAAGGGGCGTATGTGTGAGCGGTAAAACTCCCGTCATGCCGTTAAGACTTCCCGTCATCCTCTCATGCACCGTGACTTCCGCACTTACAGTATGTAGGGCTCCTTCATACCGCCACCACTACTCAAAATGAAATATATACCGTCATTTCTGGACTAGAGAGCGTACCGGTCTGTAAGCCACAGGTGTCCACGTTGTAACATGGGATATTTAGTACACAGAAAAATGTTACACAGACAGGTTTTTTAAACTTTTGATTAATTACTTTTTTCCAAACAGCCCCGAACAGTGCATGTAATACGGTTAGTTAAATCGTTGCCTACCAGAAAAGTAATTCATCGCCATCTTCATCCTCCTCCTGGGAACTAAAACCACTAAAGTTGTCTTCTTGAGCGTCAGAATTGAACAGCCTCAAAATTCCTTCATCACACACTTTGTCAGTCTCTCTCTCTCTTTCGTTGTCACTCTCGGTGTCACTTTTGTCTCAAGGCAAATTAGCCCTTTAGCTGTCCTCTTCATCACGCAGTAGTCCAGCCTTTCGAAACCCGTTCGTGATAGTGGATTTTTTGACACGCTATAAACCTTGCAATCCTACCTTCACTCCATGTTGCCAGCGTCACTCGTTAGCGTCACTCAATGATGAGACGCGAGATGCTTTTTTTCATCTGAGTCCAAACAGAAGCTGTAGTAATTCTACACTCGATCAAACTTACTTAAGATTTTGAGAAACAGTTTACTGCTCTGGGAGTGAAGTAAGAACAGACATGGTGTGATTGAAAGCCTCATTATGCTCTCAGCCTTTTGTGGCATATTTACATATGTATTTAAAATGCATAGATTTGCATAAAATGGAATAAACCTGCAATTCACACCACCTCAAACCAACAGAGTGACCAAGCAACAACTGGACACACTAGCTGAGCTAAATATTCCCCAGATACTCATCAGCACCAGGTGCACTCCCAGCAACATCAAGCAGAAAGTAAAGATGCTGAATGTGGGGTCTAAACAGGAAACAGAAATGCAAAGTATGAGCACATAATGGAAAATGATGGTGGAAACATAACAAAAACAGAACGTGACATAAACACACCAAATTCAATAAGACTACAGGACACATCAACCATTCGTATTTGCCAAGTTAAGCTAAATATGAGGCTAGAAATTGTATTTACTATATTGGGTAATACAAATGTAAAAGTGACTATTATGGGTGTTATTTCATGTCTTGAGGGCGCTCATAATGTTAAAAACCATCGAGTCGTTGGGGAGCCAAAAGAGCCGTCTCCGCTTTGGGAGCCGAGCCACACATTAGAGCTATTCCTGTGCATTGCACATTGCACAGGAATAGCTGTAACATATTACAGGCATCAACAAATGTAATATTTTGTGTAGGATTGGATGCAGAGACAGGCACAATTGGCAAAAATACCGTCTTTAATGATCAGCTCACGTAGAGCACAATACTCCATAAGAAAAATACAAAATACAAAAATCAGGTACACACAGTAGATATGGATGAAAAACGACGGTGCCGGGAACAAACCTAAAATGAGGCACAGTGAAAGAACTAACAAAAAGATACTCGCAAATTGCTTGGCAAAAAAGTGCCATATGAAATGAGCAAGGAGAATGGCAAGAGGACGAGGAATCAGTGTTTAATACAAGCTAAAAACATACTGTCACACAAAATGAATACCCAAGCCACATTCTAAAAATACAATTAACAAACAAACAAAAAACCCAAGAAAAAAACAACAGCAAAATTTGAGCAAAAGAGTTGAAATGTTGACATTAATCACGAGTCACCTACAGCACTAAAGCTGATGCAGGCGTTTTTTTCTTGAAAAATATACATACATTATTAGCATATCTACGTTGGATTGGTTTTAGCCTGCTGTCTGCAAAATTGAAAATCAGAATGGCCCTCAAATCCTTTGAAATTTCAGTGTACAGCCTTTGGAAGGAAAAATTGTGGACACCCCTGCTTTATAAGGAGCAGATAAGATTTTTTCACTTGAGATTTTTATTCAACTTGACACCGGGCACAGCATAACTCTAAAATACAGCAGTGGCTACCAGCCAATCTGAAGAAAATAATGCTAGAGCTTTATTATTTATGAACAAAATGTTGCTATAAACATACAAGATCAGGATTTAATACAACCTTGCACTATGCACTGTTTGTACTGTGCAGTCCAAAAATGATATACCTAATAAAGATTATGATATATGATTATGTCATATGTTCTGTTGACTACAGGGAATATTGGAGCTGAGTTGTCCTACAACAATGTTGGCATGTATATATCATCTGATGCTGGAAACAGCTGGAGACAGGTGAGAGTTACATCATAACCAAGCAGGTTTTATGCAGTGTGCAAGGGCAAATGTGTATTTTTTTTTGGATGCCAACATGGAATTGACTCACGCTACACAACAAATATAAAGGTGCCAATGAAGGGTGATTAATTTGTAAAAAACAAACAAACAAACAAACAAAAAACTATTGTACTACTTATTTGTTTGAGTTTTTTATGTGTTGTGTTGTCGACTAGCAATTTGTGATTGAAACACTCTTAGGGGGTGGGATTTAGCTAATGGATGTATATACTGCTTGAATGAAAATAGCATTTTTTTTGCAATACTCTAAATAGATGTCTTGTTCAGATTTTTGAAGAGGAGCATAATGTTTGGTTTCTGGACAAAGGAGGAGCCCTTGTTGCTGTGAAACAACCATCTGTGCCAACTAAACACTTATGGTACGTGAAGATAGATTTTTTTTTCCACTTTCATATTACTTTTCCCAATATCATTGCTACTTTCAGTGAATTAAACTTTAAACTTACTTACTAATAGCCAAATAATTAAGAATGCATTATATTTGAGCGGTTTGACATGTCATTCTTATGAATGCTATTGCTCCTGAGTGTATTGCAATCGCTCCTCCACAGTTAGTTTACGAGCTTACATAATAGAAAGCAATGGAAAAACTCCAAATGAATCTACAAAGTCTACATCAAGACATGTCGTTAGGCCTGTCGCGATCATCGATAAATCGATTAACCGAATGATTAATGAAAAACAGGTTGACACCCTTGATACATTGACATGTGCATGTATGGGTGTGCGTTTCATCTGCTCGTCTCTCTGTGGCTGGATGTCAATAGGGTTCACTCTGCATCTGTCTGTGCGCATTGGTTCCGTAATGGAATGAACCGAGATAGTGAGCACTCATCTCGTTCAGCCTCTTTGTGGAGGCGGGGCTACTAGTGAGTGGATCCAGAGGGTTAGCAGTTAGCCAGGTGAGACAGCATACGCTAACATGAATGAAGGCACAGAAGCGATGGTTTTTGAGGCAAATACCACAGGCAACATCCCCAGTGTGGGAATATTTTGGTTTTAAACAGAATGAGCAAGGTGAGCGCATGAACACCGCCGACCGACGGACAGTTTTCTCACCTGGGAAAAAATACTACCGATGGAGGTGCCTCGGGCAGCGGAGCCTTCGTCCCGACAGTCAATGCTTACCGAGGCATTTGGTCGGCAATGTAAATATAAACAAAACAGTGCAAAATGGTGCGCACTCACAGACAGTGTCGCTCGCTACATTGCAAAAGAAATGCAACCATTCAATACAGGTATACTGCATACATTTTAAACAACATACATACAAGCAATTTCTGTGTCACACAGCTAATGTGTCTCACACTATACTTGAGCACCATCTAGTGTTCAAATGCGAATGACACCTCTCATGACAATAATTAATAGAAACATATGGACGATAATATCGATTCTCGACGATAATTTGTAGCACAATTATCGAGCCGCAAAATTTATCATGACAGGCCTACATGTCGTGAATGAATGCAATTGCTCCTCCACATGTGGTACAGCGACCAGAATAGAAATTGGAAATGCACAACCATGTAGAGGCAACAATTACATGCTGTCATGTACTGTAAATAAGATGAATAAGATATTTGATATTCTGTTGTGATCCGCCATTATATGAAAACCATTACTTGACCTTCTTGGTTATTAACTTCCAGCAGTCTGGAATTTAGTGTCATCATAAACATTCTACCTTGCTCTTGAAAAATCAAAGGTTAAACTTTAAGCAAGGTCAGCACATCCAAGTGAGACTATTTAACTTTTTCTTTCACGACAATCACAAAATACATAACAGAGATTTTGGTCTCATTATGACTCTACCAACGTCTATGCAGCACGAATGGAAAAAATCCTGCATGTCACCTGCATTATTTGTCCATGCAGCTACTCCGAAACTGCTGTGGACTCAGTACACACTTTCCACACTTAAACCCCATCATACACGAGGTACATTACATGTCAGCGCTATTTCTGTTGTCGGTGCTTTTAGTCAAATGAAGGCAGAGGTTTTTTTTTTTTTGTATGGCAGCATGGGGAGATTTTCTCTTTCCAAATCTTAAGCCTCAGCAAGTTTCTATACGTCACACTCAGGTACTTGTTCGCACCTTATCACCAGTGTTGGGAAGATGTCAACATCAATAGAGCTTCTGTCCCAATGATGAAAGGTGTTCTGCAATTGTGTCTGAAAGGGTTCTGTTTTAGCAGTTATTTTATACCTCCAGTAAATATTTTCACCGAGGCTGTTACTTTTTTTCTGTTTACTTATTCTGTTTATATTCTGTTTTCTATTCCTCATGTTGTCTCATATAAAGTTTGTGCATATTTACTTTGATAACCACACAATTCTGACATTTACATTGAAATATGTACATGTAGGTAATTGCATGGAGAATGTGAGACTGTACTGTTTAGTTGTTCTCATCCCTACCTCAATCCTCCCCTATGACCAGGCTCTAAGAGAGAGTGTCTGTTTCCGTGCCATTGCCGTTGCTAGGTTTGTGATGGAAATGCGTTCTGACACACATGCACAGGGTCAGCTTTGACGAAGGGAGGCAATGGACCCAACACAGCTTTTCATCTGTGCCTCTGTTTGTGGACGGCGTTTTGGTGGAAGCTGGGGCAGAGAACCAGATTATGACGTAAGTCTAAAAAATATCCTTGCTCTCAAACATGAAGTTTTAAGATTCAGTGCTTCTGGATCTGATATGATGATAAAAGTAAAAGGCCTTTGTATTCCGTTAAATCTTCGTCTTTTTTTTTTTTTTTTTTGCAAGGACGAAAGGCTAAACAGAATGGAGTGGGCTTTACTATAGATGTC
Organism: Dunckerocampus dactyliophorus; assembly: GCF_027744805.1. NCBI lineage: Eukaryota > Metazoa > Chordata > Actinopteri > Syngnathiformes > Syngnathidae > Dunckerocampus > Dunckerocampus dactyliophorus. The sequence continues at coordinate 27,570,128 of NC_072824.1, read as the reverse complement.
CATTTAAGCTCTGCTGGCATTTCATCTTTTTATGCCACATTTTAAAACAGCATTTCAAGGGTCATTTAGGCAATTCGCTCAAAGAAATGAAACGTCAGCTTAAAGGTTATCCCAAACAGGATGTTTTACAGGGGATGTTTAGAGTACCTCACCACATGTATGTGAACAGGTTCCAAAATGTTGCACACCGCGGGGCACTTGAGCAATTTAATTTCAAAGTTGGTGGGTTAATCAACTTGGGGGTAGAGCTGTGATGCCATAAGAGCAGTCGGGCTGCTGCTGCTGTCTTGTGTTGACTTGTAAGAATAATAATAAGAAGAATAAGAATAATAAGAAGAAGAATTTTAAAATTTTTAATTTGTAACTTAACTTAATTGTTTAAGTTAGTTTCAGGGGGACTACGAAGAGGAAGGAGGTTGAAGGGACAAGCCTGTCTCTCACACAAACTCACGTACGTGCTGTATAACTCAGCCAATGCGATGAGAGCGGAGGCAGTGCCTCGAAAATCAGCCAATGAGAGCGTGATGCGTCAGAAGGCGTCACCAAGTGTTAGTCTGAACTTGCACCGACTTGAGGCGTTAATAAAGTTGATTGAAAAAAAAAAAAGACTTGCACTGACTTGACGCTTTGTGTTATATGGAATTTCGATGCAAAAACTTTACATAAATTCTTTATGTTCAGTGGAATTTATGTAAAAGGAGGTTTATGTGATGCGAGGTACTGCTGTATATATTTTTCAGAATAAGGCTTATTAAATACGAATACTGCGGTGCGAGGTTTAAAAACAACATAACAGGTGCAGCTGGTTTTAGGAGTAACAATGTGAAAATGTGTTTAAAACCGTACAAACAAAGAATGCAATATGAGAATCTCAACTCATTTTCAAACAAACAAATTTCTTAATTGAAATAGTTTCTTTCCAAACATTTGATCCTTTTTACATTTGCATGTTTGAAATAAAGAAAACCATTACGAGTTGTGGACAGTTTTGATGAATCAAGTTCGACGAAAACTTTGTGCAGCACTTCAAAGAGCGCTTTCAGCTCTTAGTGCCCTTACTGCGTCAACCGCAAGAAAGTCAACAACTCAATGCCACACTCATGCATACTGCAAAGCTTAGAGCTATACAACATCAACAAGACACGAAGAGCCCCCCTCAAGAACGTCAATAGGGCTATGGAACACAACTCTAGAGACCCACTCAAAGCCAATTGCACAAATTACCATGAAGTGCGGCTAATACCGAGGACATGCGTTATCCATGCTCGTGTTCTGCAAAGGCCTCAACCCACGGAGCTCGATCATCACAAAGAGTGGCTCCGCATACCAGTTTCGTAATGGTGCAATTATCAGCCACCTCCTCTACATGGATGACATCAAGCTGCATGCCGGAATGAGCTAGACATCGACTCACTCATCCACCTCGCCAGAATCTACAGCAATGACATGTCCTGAACACCGTTCCTGTGTGGATGAGAGGCTGAAACAACAAAATACTTTGCCGTTTTGACCTGAAAACGTTTCAATGTGGATAGCCCCTTAATAGCACAAGAGAGAAAAGATGATCACAACAGAAGGGGTGTTGAACTACCAGTAGCCATCATTGTACCTGTTCAGGAAAACTACAATATCTCGTGGTCCCAGAAGCAAATGAAAATGATGAGGAGGCTGAAAGGTAGTCAGTCAGAGCCAAATACATGGAGTAAGTCAGACTGAGACTTCACAAAAAGCAGGAGGAGGGAGGCCGAGGACTTGTGAGTGTCACAGCCATGGTTCAGGGTGAAACAGCTAAGAGCAAAGAATACATCCTACTGCTCTGTGAACTCATCAGGAAGCATACATTCCATGTGGAACAGCAAAATGAATACTTGTAGGACCCATCGTATGCACCACCAACAGTTTGAAGAAGTGACTGATAATGAGAAGTACGAACAGTGACGGGAAAGGATGTGGTCTGAAAGAGAGCACAGAGTACACACTCGTCATGATAGCATAAGTACAGACGCTAGGATCCATAGAGGCCTGCCGCACCAAAGAGAATCTTAGATGCACAGTCAACGGAGCTGATTTCTAGTACCTGTTTTCATGTAGCAAGCTGAAAGGCTGCCATTAAGGACACTTTGTGATAAAAATAGTTGCTTGATAAAAATTAAGAACACAGTTGAAGTCACACAGTGTATTAATAACACGTCATATTGTACGCTAACCGGAAAATGTACACACACCAAAGCAAAATGATGGTGTGCATTTTCCATGTTAATCGAAAAACAAGCCGAAAACTGCTGTGTACGCTAACCAAGGTTAACCCTAATAAATGTGGTCCTCAGGTTATGTACAAGATCCTTTCCTAGGCTGTGATGGAAGTTGAGTTCGGTGTAAGTCAGACCTCATGCCTCAATTTTAACTAAATTAAGTCAGTCACAGTGTATACAAAACACGTGGACATAAAATACAGTAGTAAAACCCTAAATACAAGACTGAAATTAAACAGTACTAAAGGAATTACATCAGTAATACAAGTAATTATAAAAAGTAATGAAAAATAAACACCAAAATACTAGCAACCTTTCCATTTCAATAATTGATCTGAATTGCAAGTTGTCAAATAAAATTGTGAGTTAAACAACATTTAATTGTGGGATGCATATGAAGGTAAACATATCAACACTACATGAAACATTTTTCTCTGCAGCTTTTTTGGACACTTTAGTCACCGCTCTGAATGGCAGCTCATAAAGATAGACTATAAGTCCGTCTTCAGTAGGAAATGCACTGAGGAGGATTATCAAACTTGGCACTTGCACAATCAGGTAAGCCAAAAAAATGCCTCTCTGTCCTTCATCATGCTGCTCTTCAGTGTCATCACTTAAAAGTTGGTTTTCCCCAATAGGGTGAGCCATGTGTTATGGGACAAAAACAGATTTACATCAAACGCAGACCAGGGAACTACTGCATGCTGGGTAAAGATTATTCTGGAATCCTCTCTGCAGAGTCTTGCATTTGCCGAGCCCATGATTTTGAATGGTAAGTTGAACCTTAAAAACACCACATTACAAATGTTTTTGTCACCAGTCACTTTTAGAAACACCGTAGCTGTTCAAAGCCTCTTTTGCTGTCTGTTTATAATCAAAGCATTTGGCCTGAAAGTACGGCATGAACGCATTTTGAAAAGGGATGCTATTCCGCCGGTACACAAACCAAGGAAGAATGACCACTGCCTCAATGTGTGGTTTACATAATCTCTTCTAAACACTATTCCACCATAATGACAAGTCTGCAAAACATTATACATGTTATATAAACATCTTTTCACAGCAATATACTGTGGGGGGGGGCGCCACCGGCGAAGATATATCCTCAACTTGCGGCCACATATACAATGAAACAGGCTATAAAAACCCCTGTATGCTCATTAAAAACCAAGGGTGCCCATTATGTCGATCATGAGCTACCCAATGTAGTCTGGGTCGATCGCGTAAACGTCACTTTGTAGATGTCATATGACATCAGTCAGCTGACATTAAGCTCCCCTCCTGATTTGCTCCCGCTCCCCCGGGCGTTTCAAGCTACATACGGAGATGCAGCCTTCATCTTTATTATTCTGATTACAGACAAACTAACTCAGCGGTAAGATGCTTACATCTATTAAAAAAAGTTATCTGTTCACTTGTAGCGGCTAGTTATGTAGAAAAAAAAGAGTATTATTTGATGGCTTTGCGTCACGTCATGAACTCCACTACAGAAATCAGTGTTTTCTACACGTTTGCTTTTTAAACTTTTATTTTATGATAAAATGGAAAATGTGCCCATTGCTGACTTCAGCTGCATTGTCTTTTGCATAATAAATTTCAATTCTTGTATATCAGCAATGTTTGATAGAAAATGCTAATGGATGGATGGATGTAATACATGAACTTTGTGTCCTAATGAACGTTAGGTCGCTATTTTGACTGACCATATTACCAGTACTGATATTACCAGTACTCAGGTTATGTACACAACTATTGAGGAATTATGTGTAATTATCTTTATTGCCATATGAATCTAATTATTATATCAACTGTTTTGATAGTACGCCAATGATGTCACGTCCGGAATTGAGGATGAGTTTGCCATGGGTTGCTGGGTGCTAGGCAGATCCAGCTATAGTGAAACGCTGAGCCAGCACTAGTGGTAAACGTTTCATTGACAAAATAAGGACATAACAAAACAGTCACTTATGTCTAATGTCCTTACTAATGTCCTCTCTCATGGGGATGCCGACTGATGGGATGACAGTATCTTTCAGCACAAGACTTGTGCTCCCGTTTGTGCTCGTAAATTCAGCAGTCCTCAGGTAAAAAATGCTGAAAACGTCCAGCTGAATCTTCCTAGCGATGGCGTCAGGTCTCAGTTGGGAGCCACTATCTACTGCTTCAGTCTATCTGGATTTTTAGATGGTAGAGTGTGGAATCTCATTGTTAACCAACTTTTTGATTTATGGCCACAACCTTCTACCATACACGTGCAAGATAATTTATAACCAAGCATTAACATTTCCAAACTCAAAGGCGGCTCCAGTAGCCAACCTCACTCTACTGGCCTGAGACACTCTGAGTGAGGCGCTGTGAGCGTGGGGCTCTGTGTTATTGCCCCACAAAAGTAGTTGTTTGGTAAAGCTCCTACTATAAAAATATCGCTGTTGCTTGGTTAATATGCAGGTTATGTTATGTAAATGAAGCATTGTTGGCTGTTTTTGGAGGTTTATAGGCAGAACAGGTGAATCCCCATTACCAACATTGTTAGCTGCCTCGTACTCGTGGTGAACTGTCGGGGTGCGTGAGAGACAGGGAGGACTTTCAATATTTGTGCAGACCTGCCAACATGTATGAATTTGTGGTCCTCAGCATGTAATTTTAACTCTTGAATACGCTTGTATGCTTCACTGCTCTCCATTTTGTTTCATTTTGCTGGTTTCAGTTTCTTGTTCAGTCTCTACAGTACAGATAAATAAATAGATATTAGTTTCTCAATAGTATTTCAAATCGGGGGGTGTGTGAAAACATTTCTGTCCCCCGGTGGGGGCATGACAAAAAATAATTGAGAATTGAGTTAATGCCATTTTTGCTGCAAGTAACTTTTCCAGCTATAATGTTTGCTCGTCTGTCCTGCTCATTCTCCAAGAACACTGTAAACCACCCAAATTGTGTCAATTCTGCATTCCATTCACATTCCCATCATTCATTTACTCAATTTACTCTGTTTTTCCAATTATGTGATAAGTTTGGAATTGTTTTAAACAACATACCCACAATGCCTGACTGTAACATCTGCCAGTAAACTTGTTATGTGTGTTATTATTCTAATTAAGAGATATGGAACTGTTGTGGTGTTTTTTTTTAATTTGTATGCAAATCTTTAGGGGTTTTGTGTTTTTACTTTGCATCAAAGACAGAGGCGAAAGCCACAACAATCTACAGTATATTGTGTGAATAATGTTTGTCAAAAGGCCAGAAGGTGAACGCTAATTACTTTTTCGTCAAACAAGCATGAAGACTTCTGGCTGGCTGTTTTGATGTGTGCTGAACAGGAAGGCAGCTGCCAAATAAACATCCTTTACATTTAAACTGTGGCGTTTAGACTCCAGAGCAAATATATGTAACCAAACAATTTCCTCTCAACATGTATCCATGCATCCAGTTTCTACCTTTCATCCTGTTCAGGGCCGCACAGAGCTGGACTCTGTCCCAGCTGACTGGGTTAGTGGCCTACTACATCCTGGACTGGTCGCCAGTCAATCACAGCGCACATATAAGAGACAGACAACCATCTGTGTAGATTCCCAGTCATCCATGTCATGGTAATCCGCAAATCTTGTATCAAGACGACAGGACTCTTCTGGTTTGTTGAAAATTTTTCACGTTTTACCTTTAAGCCAAAAGTGGGGAGTCTTTCTGTTATGTCTTTGGTAGGTATGTCCGCTGGCAGTGGTCAGAATAGAGTTGTTATTGTGTTTGTTGCCCAGTGTGGCAGGCAAACAACCAGTTGTCATGCAGGATGGTCGTTCACATGCCTGGTGGAAAAACAGCTTGTGAGTGACCACTCTTCCTGTGGAATGAAACAATCTTTGGGATGCTCTCTTAAGTTGGGATATGCATTTGTATAAGGGTTGCTTGGTCTCTCCAATGTAGAGGTCATCCTTACTCTTCGCTACACTGCACTGCATGTACTGTACAACACTGCTGAGTTTGCTTCTTGGGATTTTGTCTTTGTTGTAAACCAGCTTATGTCTTAGAGAGTTAGGGGGGTTGAAATGCACTGAAATGTTATGTTTGGAAAAAATCCTTCTGAGTTTCCATCCACGTAAGGGGCCACCACATTCCACCTCCTGTTTGTATCCTCAGGCCCGAGTGTAGGGGCCCTTCTTCTCCTGGTGGATTTGACGGAAGTCCAGTTGGGATATCCACAGTTAGAAAGAGCCTTCCTGATGTGTGTCTGTTCCTTCTGTCTTCTTTTGTCAGTGGTAAGGATCTTCTTGGTCTATCCCAGAAGGTTTTGATAATCCCTAGCTTGAGTTCTAGTGAGTGATGAGACTCAAAAAGCAGGTACTGACTGGTCTGTGTGTGCAGGTTTTCTATAGACCTGAATATTGAGGCTTTCCTCACTTGCGAGCCCAATAACGGCAATGTGTTCTCTTTTCGGTCTTCCCGAGTGGAAATGTTGAGGACAACGATGTCCAAATTCTGGATAGGGAGGACTGCTGGTTTGAAAGAGGTATGAAAGAAGCCGTCTATGTCAAATTAGAAAGGCCCGCCCTAAACAGAGGAAGAGTTTGCGACATCACCTATCACCTGCTTCCAACAATTTCCTGACATCTCGCTCCCAAAGATTGTCTCATTCCACGGGAAGAGTAGCTACTAACAAGCTATTTTGCCACGAGGCAGGCTAATGACCTGGATGTTCACCAGCCATGCCGGGCAACAAACACAACAACAACCAATTGTGACCACCCCCAGGGAACACACACACCAGAGACACAAACAGGGAAACTCCATACTTAAACATGTACAACTGAAGAAGACATTTTTTTCAACAAACAAGTAGAGTCCAGTTGCCCCTATTCAACCTTTGCGGAGACAGACAACCAGTTACACTATTACCGAGAGTAATGACTGTAAACTGGGAGGAACGGAGGAGTTACCTTTCTCAACTGACTTAAGTTGGGGTACAACATCCACCTCGATCCTACCCACATGTGACTGTTTATGTGCAATGTGGTATTGTCAGTAAACCTGCAAAACTAGAACAAACTTTAACATGCAGTTGCTATTGCATAGTTTCATTATTTCTTCAGCACCTTTTTGAAATACCGTGTGACTGGTGAAGTATTGACTTTTCCAGAGTTAAATTCACTAGTTTGGGTAAATGATTACATTGTTTTTGTGACATATGACTGAATGACAATGATCCTTTTTCACATGATATATGATATTGATCAGATCCCTTCTGGATGTATTTTGTTGTCTCACAGTGACTATGGGTACGAGCGGCGAAGCAATGGGAACTGCAGGCCCGCCTTCTGGTTCAGTCCCTCCTCCATCACCAAAAGCTGCCGTCTGAGTCAAAGCTATCTCAACAGCACAGGGTGAGGATATGGTCTGATTAGTAATGGTAATGGTTTAATTTATTTTGAACAAGTTACATTGGAATTCATGACAGTACAATTCACAGATCCACATGTCCAAAAGGAGTAGGAAGAAGCAAAGCTTATTTAATCCTACCCCGTTTCCGTTTCACATCAATTGCAATACACTTGTTCACTTCCTCCATTCCAAATGTACTCTTTGCCAATTTTAAATACATTCGAAAGTGATAAGGCCAGAAATGACGCATTAGTAGTAAGTGCAACAGTGATTACACATTGCATGTACACAGTGGTTCAGGACTCTTCTTCCTTGTACTGAGATAAAAAATCAACTGCTTGTACTGTTTCTTGAAATCGCTCATTTTAGTGCATTTTTTGAGTTCCTTTCTCAATCCGTTCATAACTTGATTCCACATACTGATATGCTAAAGGTTCTTAGCGTTGTTCTCGCATATACGTGTTTTAATTTTTCCCTGAGATCATATTTCTCCGCTCTTGTTGAGAAGAATTGTATTAATATAAAATGCTTTTAATTGTAAAATGCTTTTAGTAAGTGTGTGAGGCATATTTAGGGCTTAAATCTGGATTGTGCTTTTGTTAGATATTATTATTGTACTTTTAGGTTCAGTCTAATGGCTGAAGTGTATCTCGGTCTAATAGCTTCCCATAGGAATGTTTTCAGTTTGAGCCAGTCTCTCTCACACAAGCTTAACTTTCACGTTCTAGAGGGGCACAGCAACTGCTTTATATACCGGTATATTTTCATTCTGGGCTCTTCATCAAACTTTCTTGTTGAGGCTAGAGTAGCCAGCAACCAAATATATTGCTCTTATTTTTAATACAATTTGTAATCGTGTCAAATTGTGTGATCATTGATCACTTCTCAGATAGCTACACAGTCCCAAGAACCAGGAAGAAAGGTTAAAAAGAAGCAAAAGCTTTTACACTTCTATGAATTCTGCTTGTTATCTTCCATAGTCGAGAGTAAACAATGACAACTGGAGAGCAACGGGAAGGGTTCTGGAGCTGAATCTAATCTGATCTTTCTAACGGTCACCTTTATTGCGTCAACGTCAATCTAGCAGGAGGGTTTGGAGGGGGAGCGTACATTGGCGCCTTGATGCAGCATTATAATCAAAGCATTATCACAACGTCAAAAATTACTCAATTACTTAGTTTATTCGCTCTTAGCGGGTGGTCTCGGAATATAACCCCACGAATAGCTGGGATCTACTGTACACTATTTGAGATTGAAAATGTTTCCGTATGTATCTAAGCTTATTACAACTTCTGAGACTGAATTAAAGGACTTTGAACATCTGCGCAGAGCAATTGTACTCGAAATTGGTATTGCTAATACCTGTCATCTTTCCATAATGTATCAAAGTAATTTTCAGTGCACTTATTCTAACCACCTGCAGATTTATTGAAAGGCTGGCAACAACCTATGGTCAACATAAGTTACAACAGCAATGTAAAGCAATAGCATGCCGGAAACAGCCTGAATTTTCAACTTGTCTTTTTTTCCCCATAGATACCGTAAAGTGGTGTTAAATAATTGCACCAAAGGAGTAAAAGAACTGTACACAGCTAGAAAGCAACAGTGCCCAAAGAGACCTCCGAAGGGACTTCTGCTGACCACCAAAGATGATAAACTGGCTGCCAACCTGGGCACTAATGTCACCTTCCTGGTTCATCTGGATGAGGTGAGAACCATGCCAACAGCTAATTGTCAAAAAACAGAAATCAGAATACAATTTTATAGTTGCTATAGGTAGTAGTGGTCACAGAACACTTCTGATTACTAAAATAACCAGCTTTCAGTACATTCAAGTTTTGATTTAATTATTTGAAATAAGTACTTTTTGGATCTTAAAGAAAATGTTAACATTCCAAAGCCTAATTTTTGCTGAGCTCTGTCTCATTTATCTGCAAAAAAGCAATCGCTTTTGAGTGTCACAATTTGTTCCCTGTGTTTCCTTGTTAACTCCTTCAATCCCAGCCATTTTTCAAAAGACAACCCCTTCACTACCAGCCATTTTAGGCGACTGTAACTGATCTTTCAAGGCACACAGAATATTGTGTTCTATGTCTATATGAACATGGAACCTACTAAAAGAAAGATTAGACTCCCGTCTTTCATCAGAAAAAAAAGTTTGTTTCTACCTTTTTTCGTTCTTTAGTAATCAGCAGTAGAACATAGGTAAGATTCAGGAAAATATCAGTCCCTGACTAGAAAAGGGTGAAAATAAACTGTACAAATAAACTGTACATTTTAAGCATAACTTTCACTCTGAAAATTTCCCTACAACCTTCTGCACGCTACACTCTTCCACGGTCTCTCACTTCCTCCTTCTTGTCATGTGTGATTTCTTGACCTCTGCCTACCTTGTGGCCGTTTTCATGGCTTAAAAGTGCTCTGAAGTGAAATGCATTACTGGAGAGTTACGTCATCACCTCTTTTTGCCTCTCGCTCAAAAAAAATGAAAATACGTATAAATACTGTATGTTGTTGGAATTGGGCATTTGGGTTTATAAAAGTGTATAAATACCTCTTTGGTACTGAATGAGTTAATATCATGGGAAAATATATTATACAGTGTTCCCTCGCTACATCACGGTTCACCTTTCGCGGGTTTGGTGTTTCGCGGGTTTTTTTAAATGCAACTTTGCATATATATTTTTTAACAGTGTATGAACTTGCATTGTGTTCTGCGTCCTTGTGGTGTTTTAGAGTGATCTGTCGGTGCTCTGTTGTGTGTCTGTTATTGTATTTACTACTGCTACCAGTAGTACTGCTGCTCGTGCACCACTGCCGTGTTTCCAGTTTGCCAGTTCGCTAGGGCGCCATTACGGAAAACTGTAAATTAATCTTTGGTTCATAGAGGACTCCGAGGAGGAGTAAAATACTACAACAGGAGCAATATGTTTTAACAAGGATACAAAAACTCCGGGCGCCGGGACGAGGCATGTCAGACGAGTGAATACAGTAAGTCACTTAATAATTTATTGTGTCCAAGAGATTGATCGTTAAAATGTCCGCTAAAACGGAATTTGAACTTTGAGAGTGTTTAAACAAGAGAGAAATGTGAGAAAATGTGTGCCTGTCTGAGAAAAGTGTTTAAAGTGTATTGTGAGGGGTTTTACTGTCTTAAAACATAAATAAATAATTGCTCATACCAACAGTTGATACCTTCCCTTAGTGCACAAAACCGCATTTCCAGAAGACAGACAAATTGGTTCAGGTTGATAACTAAAATGTACTTTTTCTGTGTGATTTGATTTAACATTGGTCTCATTTTCTTACCCAAAAGAAATGTATTCATAAGGGAAGGTATCAACTACTGGCATTTTGAGGTTAAATCAGTTAGAAGTAGGCTACCAAATATAAAAATAATAATAATATTCATAATCCATCCATCCATCCATCCATCCATCCATCTTTTATATTTTTTTCAAAATAATTATCAATTATATTGAAAGAAAAATTACATAGGGGCACCAGCAAAGGGGGAATAACCAATTAACTTAATATTTGTCATTATTCGGCCCATAAACTTGAACTTAACATCAAATGGAATTATGATTAACAGCTAAATGAATCACAATACCTGGAACACAAACTGCAAAATACTTATCAAACTTAAAAGGGGCTTCCAAGAAGAATGTTTTTGTCATCAATCACATCAAGGAGCTGGACAAATGTTAAAATAAGCAAGCAAGTAAAGTAAAGTGAATAACATGCACACATACACAACCAGGTATGACAGTCTGAGGGAACTCATTGAGCTCATTGAACAACACAACTATACAATGGATTTCTGAACAAGAGGATCTGGAGCAGGAAAGCTAGTGAGGTGGGAGAGAGAGGTGCGAGGTCTGTAACCTCATCGGTCTGCCTATAAGGCAGTTGGGCCTTTGACACAGCCAGTCAGTGGCGCCGACGTCTAACCTGACCCTAATAGACAAAAAAAAAATAGTAATAATCAGCTATACTGACAAAACAAAACAAAATTCATACTTTTACGACAGCAGTCAAAAAACACCCACTTTCCCAAGAATTAAACATCCCTTTATATGTTTAATTCACGAGAAATGACAAAAGTATCAGATAAAATATGATACAAGATTTGCAAGTTAAAATCTTGCACAAGAAGGGACTTACGCTTAAGAAGTTGCTTTGAGTCGCACAAAAATATCAATAGATTATGGTCTGTTAAAACTTCAAACGGTTGTGCATTGGATCCAAGATATACTTCAAATTGCCGTAATGAAAGCAGTCTCTAAAGGCAAACTTCACGTCTTTTCACCAAATCTTGTGAGAGGGAATGCCCGTGGATCTAAGTTGAGTTAATTGCCCAAGACATTGTTTTCACTTCCTTTATTTTGCACCGTACATACAGTAGATGGCTTTGAATGAGCCCTACACAACACCTGGTGACATTCCCAGAGTTTGATTGACAAAAATTGATCTCAAATGTTACAATTTTGCGAACTTCATCTGTGAGGATCAATGGATGAATAGGGCACAAAAATTGTCCGAATGGAGTGTCAGGGATTTGCAAATCCATGCTGAAGGGACCATGATGTGAAATAACAAAAGCTTCATCCTTGCATTCCTTTACAAGGTAGATCCTTTTGTCAAGGAAAAAGCAATCCATACACAAATATAACATGGAGACTGGGGAGAAAAAAAGATATGCTCCTGAAGTGGGTTTAAGAAAGCGGCGTATGTCAGCCCTGCCACACACTTCAATAAATGCATTAACAGAATCATTGGATTTGAGCAGGGATACTTTCCCAGAAGAACTACGATCCTGGGATGAAAATGCACAGTTTCTATCATCACCAAATATAAAATCATGGCACAGAATATGGGAGAAAACAATAACTACAAAAATAGCAACAACAAAAAAAAGCGGGGGTCATCCCATTTGCCGCTTAGATGCAAGCGAGAACAATAGGGGTGTGTATGACTTCCCAGTTATAATATATCGTCCAACTGAGTCCAGCACACATGTCAGAAACTGAAAATTGTGTATGTCTGCTGATCAGAATAGCGACTCTGCGGAATGGAAATTGGATTGAAAGGCTTTGCCTGCTCATTTCCTGCTGAGACATGATGGTCAGATGATTTAAATGACTTTATCGACCTCCACTTTGTGAGTGAAAGACTTCAAGAAAAATCACACTTTTTTGGAATTTTGCCCATCATTCACAATTCTTATGTGAGACATGAACGCACAAAGGTCTTTCCCTTTTCTGCGCGTTTTAGCTATTGAAAAACTGCTAGCACGAGGCGGCTAATAATGCACGTAAAGGGGATTCACCTATTCCATCCATACAACCCTGTAGTACTGTACTGTATTGTTTATCGAGTGTTTTAGCCTTTTTGTTTGAGGTGAAAAAAGTCGCAAATGAGATCAATTTATTTGTCGGGATCAGCATTAGCTCTGCTCTTTAAAAAAAAAAAATGTATATATATTTTTTTTCCGCTGTGGACAAAATCTAAGAATTAGATTCGACTAGGAAAGTCCTTAGTCAAAGACAGCCATAGTCTTTCTATTTAGCACATTGACAGTAGTCAACTCTCAACTCTAGTCCGTATTTTTAAAGACGGATGTGAGAAACATAAACAACAATAATATTGTTACAAGGAACGGCATTACTTGGTGGTATCAATGTGGAGCTTACCAAGTCATGCCGACAGAAATCGAGTGTTTCTGCTGCACAGTGTTACTTAGCATCGATGGAAAGGTTTCGTGAATCTGGTCAGGAGAGCACTCTGCCAAGAGACTGCATCACAATAAATGAAGAATCGTTGGCGCTAAAAACCCTGCAGTGGTAGAAACTTTTTTCCACCTACCCAAAATCAACTGGAAAAGACACTCCAGGCCAGCTGGACCAGACGGACTTACTCTGTCGAGTAAGTCACCATGATATTCATTCTGATACATGGAGCACTTAGTGCTTGATATCGCAGCTATTTATACAGTTCATCTAGCAATGTCACCACGCCAGAAAATTAGTTCCTTGCTCTCCGCCCCTATAATATCAGTGTCGCTATAGCTTGGTTAATATGCAGGCCACTGCATGTAAATAGTGTTGGCGGTTTTGGAGGTTGATATTTTTAGGGATTTATACGCGAAATAGGTGACTCCCCATTATGTGAATGGTTAGTGAAAAACTGCTAGCAGAAAGGGGAAAGACATGTGTTCTTATCTCGCAAAAAGATTGTGGATGATGGGCAATTTTTTTTTTAAGTGCACGTTTCGTTGAAAGCCAGTTTACACAGCTGACAGTCTTATTTATATATGTTTTGTTAGGTGAATTTTCCCCAAGTGGTTATTTGTACACACCATTAGTACTGTTCTGTAAACCTCTGAAGTTAATGCATGCTATTTGATGCATTTTATGTCTTTAATGGACAGATGTATTTAACATATGACACCAGTTCGGCGGAGTGAAATAGTTACAGTATGCAAAAAGGTGCAGTTTCAAGTGAAAGTAGTTAATTGGTTTTATAAGAGCACAAATATCCTGATTGGTTTGTGATGAAGCAGATCATTAATTTAGGTGTTGTCTGGCTTAATTTAATCATTATCATTCAGGTCTCACTGCTTTCGAACTTCTCCCGCCAAGTTGTTTTTATAAATCACAACTTTGGCATAAAGAGGGGTGTAAGCAACCAACACACATACTGTATATGCTACATAATAAAGACAATAAATTAATAAATCACAAATTTGCATGGAGAAAGAGTGGCTCGTAGCAGAAGTCATGTTTATGGCACACTCGCGGCTCATTTGTTGTTGCTGTCTGCTATATAATATCACCATAGCCACAGGAGCCTTAGAAGATATACTCCGTACCAATAATATGTACCGAGCTGTTAATTCGTTCATATCAGTGTTAGTTGATGACGATTTGCGACTAGCTGCCAAGTGACGTAATGGGTCAACCAGAAAAGTCGACATTTACCCGCACTGAAAGGAGCATAAGCCCCATCTCACATTTCGGACACAGAAGATCGCAAACAATCAAATTAGAAACGCTGCATGTAAACAGGGACTTCACATAAACGTATGAAAATGGAAGAGACCGATTTATATGGCGAAACTGACTCATTTATCGCCTGAAAACACAGTTTGAGAAAACTGTGAGAAAAGTTTGCCAGCGGTCAGCAATCTACCGTTTGTCGATGGATGAAAGGACAAAAACAAAACAAACAAAAAAAAACATGCTCTTCAATCCATACATGTTTTTGCGGACATGGAAATAGAAAGCCTTTTCTGCTTGTAGATAGACTGGCGCTATTCCTAGTTTAGTATTGTCATGAGAAAAAATTGGCTTCCCAGTTTTGCTGGCAAAACTAAGATAACATAAATTCATTACTTGAGTTAGACTGGTAGCTCAGTATGTTTATATTTTTTAAATACACATTTAATTGTTGTTTTTTCATTTTGTGTGGTTAGCGTTGACTGGAGTTATGTTTTTACTAATTAGGTCTTTAATGTGGGCAATATATGCAGTCAAGCAAATCTTTTTTCCTATTAACCTCAACCCCAATTACTCACACCTCGGGGAAAAAAGTAACGTTATACCATATGTTGCTGGGTTTTTAAAAGGCAGTGGAGTTCTTGCTCAGATGTACGACAATTAATAACTAAAGCAAAGAAAATGAGAGGAAACCGGAACAGTCAAGGTGGATTCAATGGAATTAATAGAATTCAGTTTTTCCTCTTCATGATAACTATCAGGGATGAGTGA
The DNA here is from genome assembly GCF_027744805.1 of Dunckerocampus dactyliophorus. Taxonomy (NCBI): domain Eukaryota; kingdom Metazoa; phylum Chordata; class Actinopteri; order Syngnathiformes; family Syngnathidae; genus Dunckerocampus; species Dunckerocampus dactyliophorus. The sequence goes on along the minus strand of NC_072824.1, from coordinate 27,554,734 downwards.
GTACACCACTATCTGTACAATCCTGATCAAAATCTTAAGACCAGTTGAAAAATTGCTAAAAATTCAGTCACGTCAAGAATCATGTCTTCAATGAAGGTAAAAGTGACCTTAAATGTTAATTTATTCCTTTCATTGATGTATGTATTTATATGCATATCACATTGTTTTTAGCATGTAAATCAATAATTGTAAAACGTGTTTTGTGTTAACATATTTAGATTGGATTTACATTATTTCTGAGAGTTGGTTCATGTCCATTTCGGTTAGTGTCACACCTTCTGGAAAATAAAATATTGAGAATATTGAGTCACAAAGCTGAGATTAAGTTTTTTCTCGAAATATATATAACGCCTGAGCATACCAACATGTGTTGCTTCACAAAATTACAAAGTGGCCCTTGCATCCTTACATTTTTCAGTATGTGGCTCTTGGTGGAAAAAGCTTGGACACACGTGCTTTAGAATGACTGAATGTACTTGTATGTTCCGTAGTTCTTTTTTTGTTTGTTTGTGTTAGGTCAATTGCAATCTTCCCCAATTAAAAGGTAGGGCAGTCAAAACTCCCTCATACTGTATGTACAGTATAAACGTGTACAAAGGGAATTAACCTAAAACTGGGCTGGTGGCGGAGTAAATTCATGTACATACACAATGAAACTGGATCAAACGCACTCAGGTACGCAAGGAGACAGGATTAGAGTGTCAGCGCCTTGTCAAAAACTGACAAGACAGGACATGCTAACTGAACCTAACCGAAATACAACATTGCACGATGGCTTCTACCAATACAACGCGGCCAAAAGAAGAGTTTAAAAATGATATTAGGTCATCTGCCAAATGATGTGAAATCTTTCCATGCCTCAAATTTGTAAAAAATAAAAAGTAATCAAGACTTACTTGCTTGATGTTATGTGCTGCTGTAAAAACGTACAACATCGTGGGATAACTGTGCGGCTTCTTGTTCTGATGACACTAATGAAATCGAGTATGGTTGTTAAAGGCTCAGCTTCAGGTTTGACACATCTGTCACACACACACACACACACACACACACACACACACACACACACACACACACACACACACAATAAGTAAGAGTTAATGAATGTCCTGGTGGCTGATGTAAGGAGCAATCATTGTCACTAAAGGGACAAAGAGTAGAGTGACATCAGCGGCGCCAGACTTGTTTGCATGACAGCTTATTACAGTTCTTCACAATGCCTGCAGTATAAAATCTTTTTTCAAACGTGCTCTGTCTTCTTTCCTGACACCCATCAAGTATATCATTTTTTATGCAAAGGGACATGAAATATCCCCAGAACCCTCAACCGAACCTCTCAGCTTCACGCTCGGAAGCACGGCCACAAGTAGCAAGGGATGGAAGTCTAAAAAAAGAGAACATGAACTCTTGGGTCATGCAGAATTTTGTGTGTTTTGGCAGCACTGACATGTTAAAAAAAGTCTTTTTCACCTTAAGTTTAGACATAGTACATTTCCAAGAGCTTTTATTCCCAAGAACTTGTTTTCCTTGGTTATCTACGTGGTTTGCATTTACCTTCATTCCACTGACGCCTGTATCTTGGCACATACCCTCAAGCAAACATTGCAGAGTCCGCTGCACTATGCCCACCCAATTTGACTGTCCTTCAGCTTCTTATTATCTTGCTTAAGTTTCTTCAACTTTTCACAACTTTGTTTCAGCGTGTGCCCTGCATTTACTACATCTGCCAGCTTGTCAGCTATTCGTTCATGGTCACTTGGAGTTGGCAGTTTGAAGTCCCGCTGAATATCTTTCCATCCACACGAAATTTGCTCCAATTTCAAAGTTACAATCTAGTGTGCAAAATGAATCTTTCAAAAATAGATCAACACGGTTGCATTCACACACTAGTTTAAACATGGTGGTTGCATAGAAACACTACAAGTGTGTTCCACCAATCAGCAGTCTTCAGTACACCCTGCCCATCAAATGTTCCTGGACTTCTGAAGACCCACCTCACTTCTAGGTTACTTTTTAAGGAGAGGTTTTGCCTCTGGGGGAAGTATTTATCCATGCATCCATCCATCCATCCATCCATCCATCCATCCATCTTCTACCGATCAGCCGAGGTAGGGTCACGGGGGCAGCAGCCTAAGCGGGGAAGCCCAGACTTCCCTCTCCCTGGTTACATTGCCCAGCTCCTCCCGGCAGATCCTGAGACCTTCCCAGGCCAGTTGAGAGATATAGTCTCTCCAACGTGTCCTGGGTCTTCCCCGAGGCCTCCTACCGGTCGGACATGCCCTGGACACCTCCCCAGGGAGGCGCCCACGAGGCATCTTGACCAGATGCCCGAGCCATCTCATCTGGCTCCTCTCAATAGGGAGGAGCAGTGGTTGTTCTCCGAGTTTCTCCCAGATGACAGTGCTTGTCACCTTATCTCTGAGAGAGCGCCCAGCCACCCAACCGCGAAAACAAATTTTGGCCACTTGTCCTCACGATCTTGTCCTTTTGGTCACTACGGAAAAGTATTTATGCCGGGTAATTTTGTTGGAAACATAGCAAGGTTTGTCAAAATCTCAGGTAAATGAGAAAAGCTAGTGATCGAGACCACTGACAGTTTTGTGTGGTATTCGCTGTCTTTCAAAATGACCTACAGTTGGTTGTCTTGTTCCGGGTGTGCACATGTCAAAATCTATTAAATGTCACATGTGTCACAAAAATGATGTTGCTCACAAGAAGCCTGCAACTCTTCGGGATATCGTTTAATTTTCTGGTGTTTGCCTTGTTTTTCATTGTCTCAGTAAATGTACTGGGCTTCTGTGGCAACTTTCTACACTAAGCATGTAAGTCAAGAAACAGTGTATTTTGTATTGTGGGATTAATGACACTTATGCTGTCTTTCAGGGTGATTCTATACAAACCAACATCCAACTAGACTTTGGTGATGGCATAGCTGTGTCCTATTCCAACCTCAGTTGGGCCGAAGAGGGGATCAAACACGTATACAAGTCTGCCGGAATATTTCGTGTCACAGCCCTGGCAGAAAACTCCCTCGGTTATGACGCAACAACACTTTATCTGCATATCACTTGTAAGTGTCTTCACTCTTGCACTTGTCAACTGTCACCATTATTATCACCATTTTACTGGCTCACTTGACAACAAAGATTAGCGTTTATTATTCCATCCACCCATTTTCTATGCCGTTTGTCCTCACTAGCCTATCCCAGCTGACTTTGAGCGAGAGGAAGGGTGCACCCTAGACTGGTCGCCAGCCAATCACAGAGCGTTTATTATTCTATTATGAAATTCCTGGGGTGCCCCACACCACCCCAGTCACTCCTCTGAAACCACCACTGGCTGGATGACATCAATTCAATCCAAATTGTTAGCATGTGCACTAAAAATGCAATCTTACTAAAACGCTATTGCAAACATTAGGCAGGTTTACTACCAAAAATGTAACGTTACCTTTTCACATCTCGCACCATACATGTTCCGCTCAGAGGCCTGTACTGCAAAAGTGGCTCAACATAGCAGGGCTTTGTGCTCATGACGCAGCGCCTGAATTCGCCAAACAGAGTTAAACAATACTGCGACGGTGGTTATCAACTTACTTTGTCAAGTCAGGTTCTCGGGTTTGTGCTATGTGCGCGTTCACGTCAAAGGGGGCGTTGGACGTCGTGTTAATTCATATCTGCGCAAAAATGGGGCGATCCCAGGCAGTATATTTGACACAAGTAGGAGCAAGTAATTATTATGGAGCGTCATGAGGAGTTCAAAAAGATTATCACTGCCAAAGGCAACACTGTCGCCTCCAATAGAGCGAGGGAGGACTGCTGGCAGAAAATTGCTGACTCTGTAAATGCATCAGTTAACACTGATTATTATACTATACCCTTAGTGTTTTCATTTATGAAAGCTCAACATTGTGCAACTTTTACATATTCATCCCTATCCATTTAAGAAATTAATCAACTGGAGCAAAACTGCCTTTTTTGAATGATGTCTATATTGTTTTTATATTTTACTGATCTTAGTTATAGAAAGTGTGTGTCACATTTTGTACCTCGGGGTGACCGCGAGGTGTGACGAGTTGTTCCTTTGTGACAAGTTTTTAAGAATTTAAGAATGTTTTGTTCCAGTTGTTTGATGCCTCAGAGTGCTTATTCCTCCAGCAAATATTATAATGTAAGACCAATGGGCTGAGTAATGGGCCCAAATGGGCTGAGTACTCACTCTCATTTATTAATTAATTAATAAATGATCGTTGTTTCGTGGTTGACTATGGCCTATGTTAGTCAAAAAAATATTGAAAGACAAATCATATGCAGTATTCTGCTCACTAGGCGTCAGTAATGTTCCATTCATGAGACATTTCTTCCCTTTACATTACCTTGCAGCCATGGGTCCTTCCAGTCCGACATAACAAAGTGAAAAAAAGTTTTCCTCCCATTTTGTGTGGAAGTGGTACGTTTTTGCTTCTCACTTTGTTGTTCTTCACCACTCAGTTTAAACTTATTCTTAAGTTTAGAGGAGAAATAATATGTCATTTGCTACTGACAACACCTTAGAATGTATAGCGATTGAAATCTGTAAATAAAAAAGCGAAAATGTGTTAATAAGTTGCTCATGAAGAACCCCAAAGTCAAGCATTGGAATGTTTGAGGATTGGATTAAAACAACTTTTACAGACATTGGTCAAAAGACAACTTTTGTATGTGGAGACTTCAATATTGATCTTCTGAATCCACATAAGTACAAGGAAATAGATGATTTCATAGATACAAGGTATAGTTTGAGTCTATAAAAATATAAAAAATAAAATATAAATAGAGTATATAAAATCACCAGACCAAGCAGAATAACAGACCAATGTGCCACCCTTATCAATAATATATTCACCAGTGACTTTGATAATAACACACTTACTGGCCGGTTATCAATCACATCAGCGACCATCTTCCAGTGTTTACAATTTACAACGACCGTTATAATAAAACACAGATGGAGGCCAAAAAGGCTTTTGAAAGACGACACACAAAGGATGGTGTCAGCGATCAGGAAAGATGGGAGAGTGTGTACAGTGCAAAAGATGTGGATGAAGCATATGAACACTTTTTAAACACTTTTAAACTTTTAAACACACGCGCTCTAGGGTAAGAACTGTCCCTGGTGAGAAATGTCCAAGAAGCAAAAGAAAAATAATCAGCCATGGATGACTAAAGGACTAAAAATGCCTGAAAAAAGAAGAATACATTATACAGGAAATTTATCATTCAACAACCTAAGAAGCACAAAAAATATAAGACATATAAAAATAAGTTGATAACAATCTTGAGAGTGTGTAAGAAGGAACATTGTAGTCAGTTACTAGATAAGAATAAAAATAACATTAGAGCAACTTGGGGCATTTTAAATGGTATTACCAGGAACATCACTAAGAAAGCAGACTACCCTCATTATGTTAAGGTTGGAAACTCGAATAATGATGACATCAATGAGGCAGCTGAAATGTTTAACAACTACTTAGTAAATATTGTACCAAAACTGGAAGAAGAAATTCAAATTCTGGCCAATGGAGGAAAGGAATGAAACTCTAGATATGAATCCTAATTCCATGTTTATCACGGATGGAACTAAATAGGAAATCACTGGCATTGTAATTGTAAAGCAAAAACATCAACTGATTGTCATGGAATTGAAATAAAAAGGGTTCTATGAGATCATAGAACCAATAAACAGTAAATTTTCATTTCAGACTGGAACATTTCCTAACAAAATTAAAATAGCTAAAGTAGTTCCAATCTTTAAAAATGGAGAAAAACATCAGTTTACAAATTACCGACCTTATTCTTCCTTATTACCCCAATTTTCTAAAATTATCAAGAAGCTATTTAAAAACAGGTTGGGCACATTTATTAACAAGAGGAAAAATATGATTAGGGAAAAGCTACACTTGAAACACGTATATGCGAGAACAACGCTAAAAACCCACAGCATTTCAGCAACGGGTGGGCGGTAGGATTAAATAAGCTTTGCTTCTTCCTACTCCTTTCGGACATGTGGAACTATGTACTTTGAATTATGTGCTGCATTCCATTGTAACTTGCATGAATGTTCAAATACAATTAAACCATTACCATTACCATAAGTTTAGAGTGGATTAAATGGAGGCTAACTCGTTAGCTCGGTAGATTGCTATTGTTGACCTGTGGATAAAGCATGTTTCATCTTGACGGAGCTATGGTTTAAATTTAAGTTTAAACTGGGCAACTTGACAAAGAGTTAATAATAATTGTACCACCTTGATGGGTTGAACAAGTGAGGTAAAATTTAAGTCCAAGTAAAAAATTATCCATCTATCCACTCACGGGGCCCTATGAAATCCGTTGGGTTTTTTTCCAAATTCCGTTTCTTCCGGTAATTTTTCGGTAATTTTTTAGAATAAATTTTTTTACATTTTACACTTGTTTTTACCAGCATAGTGTGTGTTTTTGGGTTAGTAAATAATATGTATGTTAATTAAATACAAGAAACGCTACAATGATGTAATACATCAATGGACTATTTAGCATAGTAATTGAGAAACAGATGTAGCCTGGCTAACTTTTCTAATGGGACGTCAGCCTCTGCACAAAATTGCTACAAAATCTTCAAAAACTGTAATGCCCACGCTTGTGATTAAGGAAGATGTAGTCAACGATGCAATTCCAACTGCATATGTAAGTATTTTATTATGACACACTTATTTTATTTACAGTTATACGACATTGGGGCAAACGGTGCTCTTATTGTGAAGGCTGGAAGTGTGTTCTTGTGTTCTGTGTGTGTTCAGAATGTCTGAGCTAACTAAGCTTAACCCCGCTAGCGTCCATTCACGCTCCCTAAGAGGAGGTTCCACCAACTTTTGCCGGTGTTTTACATCGACATTTCAACATGTTTAGTTCGGGAGGGGGATGTTTAGTGTTTGTATGAGATTCCACCACGATTGAGTCCTCCGCCGGGGAAGTACTTTTTGACACAAATGTTCCTTCACCTCACGATGACAGCATTCATGCACAGTTTGTCAATGTCCGTGAGATTCCGTGAGATTTTTATTGGCCAATTCCGCGATTCCGTCCGCGATTCCGTAAACCCACAAATCATTGGGCCATATACTAATTTTCTTCCAAGTATCAGAGATGCCTAGATTTATTCCTGGTGGAGTGGAGGAGCGCAGCTCTAATTAGAGTGGCTCCCAGGTGACCTTGAAATGCTCATTTCAAAGGGTGAACCCAGCAAGTACAGGAGACTTATTTCCGTCAGTTGTATCCATCATGTTCTTTTGGTCACCACCCAAAGCTTGTGAACATAGATGGTGGGAACATAGATCACTTTTGCATTTTGGCTCAGCTCTCCTCACCATGACAGTCCGGCACAGCAACACTTGGAGCGACGTGGTTCAGGTGGTTGAGTGGTTATCTCCCAGCCTGAAAGTTGCAAGTTCAATCCTCAATCATAAACAATGTCAAAGTACCCTTGGGCAAAATACTGAACCCCCAATGGCTCCTGAGTGTGTGGCATCAGTAGGTGAAATAGGTAAGAGCGTCAAAGCACTTTTAGTACACTGATGGTAGAATTGTGCTATACGAGTGAAAGCCTGTTTACCATGTACTCCATCCTGACATACTAAAATTCACTCCCACTCGTATCCATTCTTTTCCCACTGTGAAAAAATGGCGCTGATTGTCATCCTAAAGGCTTCACATTCAACAAAGAACTGTCCGAGCAAAGGTTGAAGGCCATCAAGATGAAATCATTCGCAAATAGTAGAGCTGAGATCCTCAGGCCAACAAGCTCGATACCCTTTACACCTTGACTTTGTACTGGATGGAATGTCCATAAATATCCAATTCAATGAAATAGACTAGACAGATCATTTCTATCAAAGTGTGGAGTATTTTTTTTCTCTTTAAAAAAACCCTTTAATTGTTTTTGGTATTTGTAGCCATTCTAGTTTTTCCGTTTTAACAGAACTCCAAAGTCAGATGCCGTTCATTCAAACTCCTTTGTGCTGTTCTTTTTTTTTCTTAGGTCCTGTGGAAAATGTGCAGCTTCTTGCCCCCTTTGTGGTCGTAAGAAACAAGGAAGTCAACATCTCAGCAGTTGTCTTACCCAATCACCCACGCACAGTCACCTTCTTCTGGTGGCTTGGCAACAACACTGAGGTGATTCTTTTTCTAACACTGTGCAAAAAGGATGTGTCACTTTTGTTACACTTATTTTTTAATACAATTTGAAAGGTGAGAAATCCCTCCAAAAGCGAGAAGTGTTACCAATATGCACATGGCTTGGTGTAATCCACCAATGAACTGCTGTACTGCTGCACACACACCAAATCTTCATCCACTAGTGAATCATGTTTTAAATCATGTACCTCCAAAGGAGCTGCAGGTTGGTAGCTCCAGAACTGGACCATAACGTGTAAGTTAACCAGGGTTTGTGTTGGACTGCCTGAGCTGTGTCTCTATAATGCAGAGCAAGGTATCAGGGGTGGCGCAAGGGGCAAGGGGGGACTCAGTGTTGGTTGTTCTAACAACCGTAATGGTGTCTGATTCCGTAACGGCTTACTAGGTCAGCAGACAGTTAACAGGTTCTCAATAAAGACTCCGGTTGAGTTCAATTTCAGAGTCTTGGCTTTGTCAACTGAACATACAAAAAAAGCATGTCACTTATGACTTAATGAGATAAGATACAAACAATTTATCCGTGACATTCAACATGAATAAACAAATGTGCTAGTTTGATGCTAATGTACATTTGAATCCCATATATTTGCTAGCGATTGGCGAGTCATAGGGCATGAGATCAATCTACCCCCACTCGTATTGTGCGTGAGGAAACAGCAACACGTTTACGTAAATATGGTGCTCAGCAAGCCGTCCCAACAGAAGTCTGATGCCGGGAACCATTTCGGATTTAAAACAATAAACGGCAAAGAGCTGGATAAAACCGAAGTCGTTCGCAAGAAGTCGAGGTCGGAAATACGGCTAACCTCAGAAACCAACTGAAAAAGTATACGCAAACATTAACTTCCAAAGATTGTGAGTCTCACTACCACCTGATTCTCCACGGGCCATAACTGTTGCTGCATGAAAAAATGCCTGTCCCCGAGAAGGGCATGACCGAAAATATATGAGAATCACTGGCGTAATAATTGTTTAATAAAATTTATGTTGACCACCACCTGTGAGATAAAGTTATTCTTTTTAAGGGAGCTCAGGTGCGCTTTGTGGGGTCTTGGCTTCCACATAACTCCAACCTTGAAGATAACCTCCCAGTAACTGAGTAAATGGCCGTGTTTGGTAATTATAGAATCTTAATAACTTCAATGATCCCTGATTTTTATACTCCCAACAACAATTATGATAACACAACCATTACAAATAATAACAATAACTTGAATTGACTTTGGCATTGATTGACCTTGGACATCACCCACCAGAGTAGTAATTTGGTGTGTCTTTTTTTGCATGTAGCCAGTGGTCTCATTGGATGGGAGTGTCGCATACACCTTTCCCAATGAGGGAATGTATCCTGTCACAATTCAAGTGGCAGCAGCAAACATCATCTTTCAAGATACCAAAACCATAGCGGTCAGAGGTAAGTCTTGTTATTATGAACAGGTCTGTTTTATGAGAACCAGTCCTCATAGTCAGTGGTTGTCTCAACTCGAATACAGTAATCCCTCGTTTATCGCAGTTAGTTGGTTCCAGACTTGACCACGATAAGTGATTTTCCGCAACGTAAGATTCCTTATTTATAAATGGAATAATTTCATAGCTGGAGCAGAGAAAACCTGTTTACAACCTTCTAAATACAGTTTTTAACATTTAACATTTTTAACATGTCTAGAGGCCTCTAGACTTAGTCACCTTTACACTTGTATTACCCAACATAGTAGACATGTTAAGAGAACCAAGCATTGGATTGTTCACCCTAATAAGGAGCTGGGTTTAGGCCATTGTAATTGTTAATTTTACCCTCCTGATGATGTGTTGTTGCTGTAGTAATCCTATATGGTCAAAAGTTTTAAAACACCCCAATCTTTCCAGTTATTTATTGAAATTCAAGCGTTCAAGTTCAGTGAATAGCTTGAATGGTACAAAGGTAAGCGGTGAAGTGCCAGGGGTTAAAAAAAAAGTTAAGGTTACCCAAAACTGAAAAATATGTATTTCAGAATTATACAAAAAGGCCTTTTTCAAGGACCACAAAATTAAAGATCTTCTGCAGAAATGGAGGGTCATCAAGCCTTGGCATTTGGTGAAACGTAATTCCTACAGGTGTTCCAAGTTCTGGAGTACTTACTACCTCCTCTGTCTGCATAAAAACAGCGTTCGGAACACACTATGGAAGTACACCCTCGTGAACATCAGTTGAACAACACTGTACTGGAGAAAGTAAGTTGTTGCTACAAAAATGGCAAGGAAAAAGAGAATTAACAACGAAAGAGAAACAGACCATCTTAACACTTAAAAATGTAGATTTTTCCTCCAGAGAAATTGGAGTGTGTAAAACTTTTGACCAGTACTGTCAAAATATATCAGTCAATTACCGGTCAAAATATGTTGTGTATGTGTGTGTGTGTGTGGGTGTGTGTGTGTGTGTGTGTGTGTGTGTGTGTGTGTATACATTGCTAGAATTTGCATTTTACGCATTTAGATCTTAATGAGGTTTTACGTAGAGTGTAGCTCTACTTTTGCATATTGTAATATGCAAAAGCAAGAAGGGGGAGTGGGACAAAAAGCACTTTGAAAAAGTAATTTATTGAAAACAACAATTCAACTGAAATAGGCTGTTTATCAGCTGATGAAAAGTTTAAGACCATTGCTCAAAAAATAACAAAAAACTCTCCAAACCAGAACAAAAAATGTTCTCAGTAGGACTCAGTAATGAGTAGCTCCATCTCTTGTTAATCACGTCAAAAATTGGTTTGGGCATGCTTGATGCAAGTGTTTCCAGGAGGCTAGTGGGAACATTGCTCCAAGGGGTGAAGATGGCTTCACGAAGGGCATCAACTGTCTGGAACTCATGACCATTTTTATAAACTTCCCTTGCCATCCATCCCCAAATGTTCTCTATGGGATTTAAATGAGGGGCACATGCAGGATGGTCCAAAAGAGTGATGTTATTCTCCCTGAAGTCCTTTGTCAAGCAAGCATTGTGAACTGCAGCGTTGTCCTGTTGAAAAACCCAGCTGTTACCACACAGACGAGGCCCCTCAGTCATAAGGGATGCCCGCTGCAACATCTGCACGTAAGCTCCCGCCGTTTGACGACCCTGCACCACCTGAAGCTCCAGTGTTCCACTGAATGAAAAAGCACCCCAAATCGTGATGGACCCCCCCTCCACTGTGCCGGGTAGAAAACATCTCAGGTGGGATCTCCTTGTCATGCCAGTAACTTTGGAAGCCATCTGGATCATCAAGGTTACATTTTTTATCATCAGAGAATAAAACTTTTTTCCACCTTTCAGTGTCCCATGATTGATGCTCCCTGGCAAAGTCTAAACGGGCACTTTTGTGGTGTTGAAGAAGACAAGGTCTTTGAATTAGTTTTTTGTTTTTTAAAACCTTTTCCTGCAGATGCTGTCTGATGGTTATTGCGCTGCAGTCAGCACAACTAAGGGCCTTAATTTGGGTCAATGACCGCCCAGTGTCTTGATGGACAGCCAATCGGGTCCTCCGGCTCAGCGCAGGCGTGATTTTATTGGGTCTACCACTTGACTTTTTCGTTCCATAATGTTCCACATTGTATGCTAACCAAAGAATGTACGAGGCAAAATGATTTATATAATTTTCAACGTTAAGCAAAAGACACGCTAACCGAGGTTCCACTGCATGTAATTCATGAAATACAGTAAAGTCATTAGCACTGGTATCAGATAATACATGTAACTGATCTGGCTGTAAAGGTGACACAGACTGTACATATTTCAAAAGTGTGCATTTAGTCAAAAAGTACCGTAGGACAGATGATGTTAAACTTTTGACACTGAATAGGAACTTATTTTATCTTTCTTCCCTGAATCTTCTCACCAGAATTCTTCAAATCTCTACTTTTATCATTCTCACCAAATCTGGACGAGTTCAACCCTGATTTACCTGAGTGGAGGCTGGATGTGGGGAGAGTAATTAAGAAGGCCGTTCTCCAAGTGAGTAATTTTCATTTCCTCCTGGTTCTCTGACTCAGGCTGCTTTCCTTTCTGTCTTTTTCTTGGCTATGTGACTTTTCGTCTAGCTTTTTCGCAATTATTTCCGATATCCCCATTACTTGTGCTGTCCAATACTGTGAAGTCATTGGTGCGGCAAGAGAACACCCTCAGGCCACCGTGTGATTCATCATCCGACAAGTGTGAAGACGCCTCTCCTACCCTTCTCCTTCAGGAAATGGCCTCATGAGCACCGATTCCTTAATTTTAAAAGTCACACTCTGTCTAAAATGATCTCCTAACTTCTGAGCATTGAGGCTTAGAGGAGACCTATTGCCCTTTTCCTGTATGATAGGTGTGTGTGCTTTCCATAATGAAATGTAGGAGATCTCTCTACCTTTTTCACAGCCAATTCAGCCTAGAAATACAGTTGAAACCTTCATGAATATAGAGCGATGTAAAAGAATGATATTGGCTTGCTATGGAGATGTCTTTTTTTGTTAAACATTTGATGAAAGCTCACCATTTATTGTTATTTGCACGTGAATTTGCTATTGCCAAACATTCCTGTAAATATTCTCATTCATCCAGGTCATTGTATTCTCAGGGCATTGAATCAATCGCAACTGGACTGTTCAGGATGTCTCAGAAGACATTTCGCCTCTCATCCGAGCAGGCCTCAGCAGGTCATGTTCACTGACTACTGTTTATCCTCTAAAGTAGGAGGCATGTCCAGACAAGAATGGTGTTGCTTCTTTGTGGCGTTAAATGCCAGTTATAGATACAGTGGAGTGGGGGAGAGGTGATGTCGTAGACCTCTCCCTCAGTTCAGAAGTGGTTTCTCATCTTTGACACATTTGACATTTGCCTTCAAACCATCTGTCTTCTCTGTCCAGAATATGTACAATTTTTGTCTTCTTTGAGGTGCAGGTAAACAGCTGAGTCTTGACCTGAAGAGTTAGCCCGTCCGTGTTGCCTGCTAAGTGGCTGCTTGGTTTCCCCAATGTGGATTTTGGATCCTACGCCAGCTCCTCAGACTTGGGCTGTCCTACCTAGATAGAATAGTGTTTGTCCCACCCAGTCCTTGAGCATGAACTGATGAAGCCTGCTCGGATGGGAGGCGAAGCATGCGGTTGTGAACGAGAAAACTTGCGAACATTGTGTATTGCGTTCTACCAGACTATTTTCATCATCGCTTCCTATACATGTATGTTGTCAAGGTTATACTTATAATATCTGGGCTGGTGTTATAGTAATTGAATGTGTCGAACCAGTTCTGAAAACGTTAACATGACTCAACAAGACCATCCATTTTCTATGCTGCTTCTCCTCATATGTAGCAAACGTATTGCAGGGTTACCGGTTAAGGGTTAGGGTTATTGCTTACGTTATACAATTCGCTTTGTCTTTTCCTCCAACCCTGCCTCCCTCATTTTGAACACTGACCTCTGCGATCATGTGTCCATTGTTTGTGTTTGTCATTGCTTTCATCACTGCCACATACCCACCCCACTGTCTGGCCAGGTCACAGAGAAAACATAAAAGGCATCACAGACTCTAAAAACATGATTGATTACCACTGAGGCTGCATTCTTCTTTTTTACTCTGAGCTCAGCTTTTACATTACTCTAAAAAGAGAACAACAAGGGCAAAATGCAACAGACTACTATGAAAATTAATATGAGGCTAGGGTTACCAATTGCCTGACAAATAAATAAGGGACACCTTATCGGCAGAGCCGATTCACCCCTACCAGCATGGTGATTTTTCATACTTTTTGACTGGAACCTGAATTTACTTAATGCGTGTTTTGGACTAATATGAATAAATGGGAAATAAATTGTTCATTTTTTTTGTAGTACTAAACAAAATTAACAGAATAAAATGAATAACTGTCTTTCGGGTGTTTTCCACACGGGGTCACCACAGCGAGACACTACGCTTGGTGCGTGTTTATGCTGGATGCCCTTCCTGTTGGAACCGTAGCCAGAGATCAAACCTGCGCCTACTGCCACCAGGGTTTAATGCCAGAGTCGGTGAATTCGACTATTTTATTTTTCACTGGTGACAGTGCAGAAAAAGGCTGGCCAATACAAACATTTCCACAGAGAGTCGTCCGAAAGGCATCCTGATGACATGTCCAAGCCACCTCATCTGGCTTCTTTCAATGCAGAAGAGCAGCAGTTGTACTCCGAGTTTCTCCCGGATGACAGAGCTTCCCACCCAGTCTCTAAGGGAGAGCCCAGCCCCTCTATGGGGGAAACTCATTTCATTTCACTTGTGCCTGCGATCTTGTCCTTTTGGTCACTATCCAAAGCTCATGACTGTTGATGTGTCCCTTTTGAACCCAATAGGGGACGTGTACTTTTGTTTCTAAATATGGGACAATTCCGTTTTTCAGGGGACAGTTGGCAACCCTGTATGAGGCCAAACAAGTTCTTCTCTCCCTCACTGAACAGGTTTATGTACCTATAGCCTGTACTTTCACCCATTGCTTTATGTCAACTTATGTCCCTTTCTTAAAGGTGAGTCGTGTAACAATAGATGACAGACAAAGAAGTCGCTGGAGAATTTGCATTATACTGTGATGATATTTGGCTATTCTTGCTTTACCACAGGTGGCTGAGTTCCCAGAAGAACAAGTTTTGGTAGCTGTGTTTCCTGGACTTCCAACTGCTGCTGAACTATTCCTGTTACCGCACAAGAACCAGTCACAGGACAAGAAAAAGAGTGAGCAGGAGATAGAACGGGTATGTTTGGTTACTGCATTTTATACCTGAATTTGCTCAAACAATCTGTTTTCAAAATGTTTTTTTCTTCCAAACAACCCAATGTTGCATTTGTCAAACAGATATCTACCATAATTGTAAATGCACTGAATCAAAATCTGGTGGAGTTTGAGCTGAAGCCTGGCGTAAGGGTGATCGTATACAACACACAGCTAACACTGGGTAAGAGACATTTTCTTCCTCGAAATGTTTTTATTTGTATTTTTTCATCAGGCTATTAAGTTATTCGCCATGCTACTATTTTATTGCTAACGTAGATCTCTGTTTCTATCTCTTATGTTAACGAGTCGGTTTTGGGAAAGCAGTAGGGCTCAGGGGGGCTGTTTGTTCAGGGAAAGAGCCAAACAGGCAAAGACACAAGCCCCTAACTAAAGCCTACAGGGTTGGGAGAGGATCTGGCAGTCAGTGGAGTGTTGGCTGACAGTCTTAGTGAGCTGGCATCGTGTTGATAATTTCAGTTCAGTCACTAATTAGGGTTTTATAATCTTAAGGCTCTGTCCCGGTGCGGCGTTTAACGATTCCATCTGAAAAACAAAGACGTACGTTTTTTTTAGACTTTTGTTTTTCAGCTGGTTTACAGACATATCTCGACGTGTGGCGCTGCTAGCCGTTCCAAACTGTGGACATTTTCAAAATTTCTAACAGCCAGCTTTGGATAGCGATTGGAACTTTTGTGTGTGTGTTTTTTTTTTTTTTTGCTGTTTTCACCATTACTCTGACAGAATCTTACTTATCTTGCTTTTTCAAAATGAGTGATGTGGACTGTGCAGGAGCTACAAATGTTGTGATGAGGCGATGGGCGGAGCTTAGTCATTTATAAGACGCAAACTGTTGATAGGTGTAATTCAGCCATTTTTCAGCCGTTTCGTTCATTACTCATACATTAGCAGATGTTTGCCAGGCATTCGATGTTCTGTAATCTGGACTGAATGAAGGCCTTATTTGTGCTTAAGCAGACATTTCTGAGATGTACTTGGATGGAACTTATGCTGTTCTATCTATCCATGGCCAAAAAATCATTAAACGGCAGTATGGGACTTAGCCTTTATCATATAACTGGGTCAAAACCGACTTGAACAACAACAGTAGCAATAATTTTAACACATTTAAATGGTAACTGTATGCATTTAAAACTTAAAAATAGGTCGGGGCTAGCCCTAACACAAGAGTTAAACCAGAAAATGACTGAAAATACTAAAAATCTAACCAAACTGTATGAAACATACTATAGTAAAAGTAATTATTTTGAGTGGAAACGAGGCACCAGCATTTATTTGTTCATGCATACACTGAACCCGACAACTAATTGATGCACAATGTCTATGTGATGCCAATTCCTGCATACAAGCCCCTGCTGATCAGGTCAAAAGTGTGGGTTTGTCTGCAGGAGCTATAGAAGCATTTCAAGACATGGAGTGAGACATGCTCAAGGCAGCCGCAACAGTTAATCATCACACACTGGGGGAGGAGTATGCTGAGTCTGTGTCTGCGCATATTCAGGAATTCACGGAGGATATCACTGTCATCAAAAACATCCATGCACAGGCCAACACGAAGCCCTGGATGACCAGTGAGGTGTCTGCAAAGCTGGAAGCACAGGACGATGCTTTCAATTCTGGCAACATGGTTGAATCCAGAACAGCTGGAGCCAACATACACCGTGCCATGAGAGCTGCAAAGTATGCAGAATGCACAGGACTTGATCCCATTAACACTAGTGAAATGTGTGAACAATATTGACTCATCAATTTCCTCAATCACTTTTGGAGGCTTGAGGCACTCGACGCTACTCCTGCGAGCACATCCTTGCCCCACACTGATGAGCAGACACCGTGTCTGGACACTGTTGATATCAAGAGAACCCTGAGGAGTGTGAACACCATGGAAGCAGCGGGCTGTGACAACCGTTGCTACAGTAGGATTACAATAGGACACCTCATCAACAATACAGCAGTGGAGATCGTCAGCAGCACCAGGTTCCTGGGGGTGCAGAAAACACACACCCTGACCTGGTCCCATCACAAAGAAAGCTCAGCAGCACATGCATTTTCTGTGCCAGATGAGGAGAGCACGCGCCACCCCGTCCCCCACTCGATCCTCACCACCTTCAACAGAGGCACCAGTGTATACTAACAAACTGCATCTCTGTGTGGTCAGGAGCCTGCAATGTCTCTGACTGCAAATCCCTGCAGAGACTGGCAAAGATAATCATCAGGACTGTGCAAAAAAAAAAAAAAACACTGCTTGACCAAGGCTCCCAACATCAGTAGAGACTCCTCCCACCTCCATCATGCACTGTTCAGGCTGCCTCACTCTGAAAAGAGGTTGTGCAGCCTTTGGAGCAGAACCACCAGGTTTAAAAAATGTTCTTTCCACAAGTCTTAAAACTGCTAAACTCAAAATAGCCCCTGCTCCTCGCCCCATCCTCGCTCAGACACCCACACAAGGCGGTACCCTTGGTCTGTTTCATACTGAGGACTACTATTGTGCAATAATTGTATGCAATATACACTGACATCCCTAACTAATTCCATTATTGTTCATTTGGACACTCCTGATCAAAATTTGAAGAATTTACATGTTGCACTGTTGGATCTTAAGGAGGTTCTAAGTAGAGTTTCAAAATGCAAAAATAGAAATGGCTTTGAGACAAAAATTCTTTTGATTAAGCAGTTAATCATAAACAACCGTTTGACACCCCTGCACAACCTGAAACTCCATTGTTCTATTGCAGAACTGTGCTGTTTGGAAAACATTTCAGGTGGGATCTCCTTGTCATGCCAGTAACGTTGGAAGCCATCAGTACTGTCAGTATTTTTTTTTTCTCATCAGAGAATACAACTTTCTTCCATCTTTCAATCTTCCATGTTTGGTACTCTCCTGCAAATTCCAAACGGGCAATTTTGTGGCTTTGAAGGAGACGAGGCCTTTGAAGACGTTTTTTCTTCTAAAAACCCTCCTCTCGCAGATGGCATTCGATGGTTATTGGCACGAGCAACAACCTTCAATTGGGCTGAGGGTCGTTCCGTGTCTCTACAGACAGCCAATCAGATCCTCCAGCTCAGGGCCGGTGAAATTTTTTTGGGTCTCCCACTCTTTTGTTCAATAACCCTCGGTACCGTTTAGGAAGACTAAAATGACTGCCTTACTGCGTCCAACCTCAGCAGCAATCATGCGCTGCAAGAGGCCCTGCTTGTGCAGCTCAACAATCCGACCGCGTTCACAGAGAAAGCTTTTTCATCTTTGCCATCAAGAGATCATGACAGTGTGAACACCTGGCAGAAAATTACAGCCACATTTCGGCAAGATTTTGGCTTTTAAAGGCTGTGGTCTCTTGGTCAGCTGATGAACAGCCTACTTTAATTAATGGTTGTTTGCAATATATTGTTGACTCAAAAATGTCTTGTCTCACTCACATGTATTGTTTTTGCATTTTATATGCATTTTAAATTATTATTATTAGGGACTACTCACTGTTTTCTGAGTCTGTCCATGAGAAGCGAGTATGACTGAATACTTTGACATTGGAGTTGAGAATGAAATGGGGGGGCAGCCGAGTGAGTCTGACTGTAGCAACAGTTGACAGCAGCAGATGATTTGCCATAACATGGTGGGGATTTTCGTATCATGTTCACCTTCATTTTTCCAAATATAGTTTTACAACCGCGCTCTAACATCTTTTAGAGGTAAAAGATACCAGATGTGCCACTGATATTTGTTAACATCATTTTATAAAGTGTTGTAACGTGCAAATAAAAGAGTGGAGAAATGCTGAAACACAATTAATAAATGGAAAAATGACTTCTTATTCTCGTAGCCCCCTTGGTGGACTCTAACCCGCGACACAGTAGCTCAGCTATGCTGATGCTCTTATCAGTGGTGTTCCTTGGCCTGGCAGTGTTTCTCATCTACAAATTCAAGAGGTACCTATTGTTTTGGATTATTTCCACCTGCTCCACAGACCCAATTATATCGTACAAACCTAGAAAAGGTCATGTAAGCTCAGTCTAGACCAGGGGTTTTCAAAGTCTGACATCATAGATCTCCCTCCGAGTTGTCCCAATATTTCAACAACTTTCAAGGCGATTGTTATCAAGAAATATTGTTTTCTTAACATAACCACATTTTTCTCTGGTGAGCAGACGGTGTGTCCATAAAATTACAGCTATGAGGCTTGGCCTTACGGCTACAGTCTTGAAGGACGTTTTTTGTCATAGTCTACTCTGCAAAGTTCTTCAGTGGCTCCCCCATCTCACACCTTCCCTGAAGTACTCTGGCGCCCCCCAGGGGAGGTGCACCGCGCCCTTTGAAAATCCCTGGTTGGCCTGACAAGTAAACTAAGACGATATTGGCGATGTTTTTAACTTCTTTCTGCAAACTCCTGCCAGAAAAATACCTTGGATAAACATATATGCAGAGGTGAACCAAGAGAAAGAGCAGGAGATGATTAGCTCAGTGGGCCAAGGTGACGGCACACCGAAAATAACACTGAGTGAGTTCTCCTCGTCTAAAGAACTCATGGAGAAAGAGCTGGATGCAAGAGTCAAAAGTAAGTATACGCCACCAAAACTGTCAGACAGCTTACAGATAATGAATGGTTGTCTGACCCATAAACAAGCCTACAAATGTGGACATTAAAAAAAAATACATATTTATATGGTTTCAATGTGAATACTTTTTAGAAAAAAAGGATTCATTATATTTAATGATTAATGAATTGAAGTGGAATGGTGGACTAACTAGTTTTCTTTTGTGTTAATCTACTCAGGGGGAGCCGCACATGCCGGTGAGAGCACAAGGGAGATTCCGAACTGTACGAGTGTGTAAAGCGTTCAGCATTCTCGTGTCGGGGGGGGGGGTCTCTCCTTCAGTTGTGTAATTCTCAACACGACTGCTGTTAATAGTTTTCTAAGGGACCTCATTTTTACAGCCTAGCATGGATGTTTTGTTCCACAACATCCATGCCGCAAACCAATGTATTCCATGAGATTATTGTAAATACTGACAAAAACTAGTCAATTTTGTGGGTGTTTCAGCTACGTAACAGTTGTCAGGTTGGAAAACACTTTGCTTTAGAAACCATTTCTGTTTTTTAAACAGGAAATATTGCTGAAAATATACAGCGCTAGCACGTGTCCTGTATATATTGTAGCTTTCTAAAAGCTCATACTCTTCAGTAACATAGCAAAGAAAGGTCAATGGTCTGTTGTGTTAAAAAAAAAAGAAAAAAAAATCAAAACCCTTAAGAAATCGGAATTGTTGTCATAGGGTCGTTGACTGGTGCATGTTCCGAATGAGGATTCAATTTCTGTGTTGTAGATAAGGAACTATTGTAAATAGTTATTTTCATAGTCATTCCAAAAGTCACACTGGCCTATTTCAAGACTCATCATCCGCAGCGGGTTGACATGCGTTTTTTTAAAAATGCATATGTTTCTATGTGTAGACATTTTGTTGGCATATGCATATGGCATATGGGGGTGTCACAAGACGAGACGATGCACGAGATTGGGAGAACGAGACAAGATGAGATGTTAACTTTCGCTTTACGAAAAGTACAATAAAAAAAAATCTGACTGGAGAAACAAGCTTTTTTTTTAAATTTAAACCGCATCACAAAACAATGCAGGGGCGTTTTGAAATGTTTATTGTCCCACAAATTGACGCAAAAAAAATTATATCAACATTTTTTGAGACCCAATAAACAACCGTTGTGATAATATACAGTATAATAATAATAATAATGTGTTATTTCCTTTAATATGTCATCTTCTGCTCCGTAAAGTTGTGGAATCGGCATTTGTGACGTATTTTCTCACAGGCAATTTGTACTAACATTTGCAGCATTTTTGAAGTGCGGTCTTTTCAACCGTATTCAACAGCAGCATTTCTTCCGCGCCGACTTTCTGTGAACTCACACAATTTTGCGCTGTTGCGTTTTTTTATGACTTTGCCGACCAAACGTCTCAGTGAGTGTTGACTGGCGGGATGAAGGCGCTGCATCCCCATGTGCCGTTTTTTTTTTCTCCCGGACGGGAAAACTGGGTCGGGTGGATATGTTTGAGGCGGGCAAGTTCGTTTTGTTGCCTTTTATGTTGCTACCACTTTCGAATAAGTTTGGCATACTGGCTCATTCACGTTGATGGGCTCACCTTGATCATTATCAATATTCCCACACGGGGGCTGTGACATTTGGCTTTGCTAGCATCTTTTTCCCCCTCCTGTCTTCTATTACCTTACCTTGCATCACTCCTCACAAAGCTCCACTTTTTTGCTGTGTGTGTATGCTAGTGCTAGTGGTCAGTGACTGTATGACTGACAAGAGGTCTCACTCTGTTTGCCGTTGTTCTATGAATCATGTAGGTGCTGAACCAATGCATAGAGTGAATTTTCTTCCCGCCTGTTTATAGGCGAAAGATGAGGAAAAGTGGCGCACATGGCAAGATATGAAGGCTGAGTTATTGCGAGACGTTTTTTTTTCTGCACAACAAACACATCCAAATTGTGAGATCTCGTGACACCCCCATGTATTACACATTTTACAAAACCCGCATTTTTCAAGAAATGAAACGAAAAGAGCAAAATGTTCCATTTAATTCTGCATCAGAATATAATTTTTCCAGATAAAATCTTCATAAAAGATCAAAATATTTGCCTGAGGGTGTTTTTGCACGCCCCCCCCTCAACAAAGAAAAGAGGACACCTTTTAAACTGAGCCTAAAAAGTGAACTAATAGAAAAGGTGTTCCGTGCTTTTTGCTTTTACGCTGCATTTTGCATTTGAAAGAGAACCCAATTCTTTTTGGGTGTGGGTGCTGTTGCCAGTTTACCGTAATTGCACCTTGGGTGGCATGAATACAGGCTGAAACATGAATTCCTGATAAACGGCACACCGTATTTCCATCGGCATTCTGTCTGTGTGAAAATAAAGCTACCGAAAAACATGGACTTCATGTTTTCTGCAAGGGAGCAAACAAAATCAGCAGTAGATGAAATAGTTATGTTCTCTGGCGTGGTTGCACTATGATGCAACACAAAGTCAGCCTGTAGAGGTGTGTGTTCACAATGCACAGGTTAAAGCAAACTGCTCCGTCACTTAGACCGTTACGACTATGATTGGTGTATTTCCATATGCCCATCGATCGTCCAAAAGGATGCGAAAACACCCTCAGTCACTGAAAAGTCTAATCTGATGTTGTTCATACTATTCACTGATACTATGTTCCTTCTGTGTTTGAAAGTGATCCAGTTACCGTATTTTCCCGAGTATAAGTCACAGTTTTTAGTAGTCTAGCTGGTCCTGCAGGCTTATAATGAGGTGCAACTTAGAGATCAACCAACCTTGGTTAGCGTCATAAATGCGTTCTAGAAGGTCCGACTGTGACCGAAACGGACGCTAACTGAATACATTTTTCCCATAAGAAATAATGCAAATGCAATTAAACCTTTCCAGAAAGTGAAAATTGTTAACACAAAACGCATTTTTATAGTTTGACAGTTGTAATTTTACATGCACATACTGTAAATGCATATTAATGATGAATGAAAGGGATAAATGAACATTTACGATTACTTTTACCTTAATTGAAGACGTGATTCCTGATGTGTGTTCCCAAAGACGCAATGTGGCAGCGAGACACCACATGGCCAACATCTTCCTGTTTTGGAATGACTTCTTTGATTTCAATTCAATTCAATTGTGTTTTTTTACCTCAATAACCCAAAATGGAGCCAAAGAAAGTACCAGTGTTTAGATTTTTTTTTTTTTTTTTTAAAAAGGTGAAAAACGATTGAAATGAATTCAAAAATAACTCATGACAAAAGAGGAAAATGGGAACACTCTAATCAAGAATCACGTTAACCTTAAATGTTGATTTATCCGTTTCATTCAAATTGTTTTATGCCTGTTAAACTATAAAAACATGTATTGTGTTAACATTTTTTGTGTCAACCGCTGATAGCATCATAAGGCGGAGTTACATCCCGACATTCGTGCGCCTGCGTGCTGGCCATGTGCAAAAATGGGGAAGATCGCAAGACACACGCTCATCGCCCGCTCCGATTTGCATTTTTTTAAAAGGATGTGACTTACACTCCGGAGAGACTTACAGTCCGAAAATACGGTGTACAGCCAAACACTTTGAAATGATTCATTCTATTCTGTATTCTTTCCGGTAACGATGGCAGTTATCTTGCATATCTCTGATATATTCAGCAGTATCTCTTAAATGTTAATCCTGAGGATGAAAAAAAAAATGGGAAAACACTTCTACATGGTTTACATAATAAAAAATAAAAAAAATCCGGCTTCGTTACCGTCATAACAGCAAGTGTCTCAGAACCTGCACAAGAACACTTGATCGAGGTATAAACGTTGCTGCTCATGCAGCAGAGAGACGAGTGAAACAAAACATGTGCACATGACAACAATATGTTTGCTGTTGTATATTAGAAATGAATGGGTGACTGATTAAACCAAGAACCTAGGAAATGTTCTTTTCTATTCAATGTGTCATGCAAGCTGTAAATCATCCAAGCTAAACTATTAGCGGAAGTGGACTGTGATAACGACATATCTGCGATTTCCCATTGTAAAAGTACATTAGTGTATATTCATGACATTTTACGTAAGACGATGACAAAATTTGATATCCGCGTAGCTCCGCCGCCAACCTGTGATCATTTGTACTTGGGGCAACATGTTTAAACAGCTTCATATTTATTCCTTCTTACCTAAGCCAGCGCTTGAATTATTTTCTGCTTTTTAAGTACAGTATGTGTTCAGTATGGCTTCCAATTCATCAAGTACTAGGAACGCAGCGACTATTATTCTTGTCAAATATGAGAAATTGAAACATTTTCCGACGTATCATGTGTCAATATATCATAGTGTTTATCAGCTGGGTTGTCGTTCATTAATTAACCCAGGTGGCATCAGACTCGGAACTTTCGAAAACTGGATAGACAAAACGAGTAGATAATATTAATAGATGCCGCTACACTTGGGTGGAAACATAATCAAAACATCTAGTAAATCTACCATGGTGGTTTAAAGCTCTGCACAAACTTGACTACGGCCCTCGTTCTTACAGTATAAGTAGAAGGCAAAGCAATGTAAATGTTCTTCAGTGCCCAACATATTTTTCAGTGCATGCGCCATCTGTATTATTGTATTTTCTCTTGAGGTTGATATTTCTATGATAAAGACATGTCATTTTAAAATTGTTTCAAATAAATGTATTTTTGTATATCATCACATTAGCTGTTCTGGTGTTGTTTGTTTTTTCTTTAATGATATTGACAAACTAACGGATCAATCTATTTGAAGTCTACTGTTAACTTACAGGCCGCAAGGTGGCCACACAGGGAAGATCTGGGTTCGAATCTCCGTCGGACATGTCTGTGTGGAGTTCGCATGTGCGGGTACTCCGGTTTCCTGCCATTCCAAAAGCACGCATGTTAGGTTAATCGGCGACTCTAAAGGTATGAATGTGAAAGCGAATGGTTGTTTGTCTATATGTGCCCTGCCATTGGCGACCAGTCCTGAGTGTACCCCGCCTCTCGCCCGAAGGCAGCTGGGATAGCTGGGATAAGCGGCATAGAAGATGGATGGATGTTAACTTACAAACAACATCACAATTGGCCGATAGTTTTCAGGAAAATGTCATCCAAATTCATCCATTTTCTTCTGCTTCTTGAGGGCAGCAGTCTCGGGACTCCTCTGTCTGCAGCTACCTTTCTTCAGTCCCTCCAGTGTGTCCGAGGGCTATCGGTCACGTCCTCACCAGGGAGTCATCGAAGAGGCATCAAAACTAGATGCCCGAGCGACTTCAACTGGCTCCTCTCGATGTGGAGGAGCAGTGGCTCCGCTTTGAGTCCTTCCTGGATGAAGCCCCGGTCCCAACTCGCCACATACTTGCAAGTGCGTGCTGTCTACCTGGGCAAAATTTGGGGATCCATACGTGGTGAGTAACACCTCACTAAAGATTTGGAAGCTCACGGACATGCCGTAGCACTTTTTCGTGCACGAGGAACTTCCACTGCGTTCGAGCTGCGTCGGTGTATGGATTCACGGGTGAAGCACATGCAGTGGCGGACTTAGCAATTTTGGGGCCTAAGGCGAACTCAGCCATGTTCTTTTAACACAAAAAAAGCAGGAAAGGCAGCCTCAAAGGCCCCTATCAATATACAATCTTCCACTAAATTAATATGGGGTGAACAGAACGAGAAAATAAAGTTTCAGATATAAAACCAGTGTCCCAATGCCAGATATTTATTTTTGAACTATACAAAGTGTCAGGATGAAGGCATGGAAATGGGGAGAAATCGGTTGCTTGCAAAGATGACTTATGTTTATGTGTGTGAGATAGAAACAGGGAGAGTTTGTGTTCAAAGGGTGGGGGGGTGTTATGTGCGAGAGAGATTATTTAGACATGAATCCTCTGAAGCAACTAAAGTGTGGAGTGCTTCAAAATATGTAGGGTACGTCTAAATAATTACCATTTCATTAATACAATCTCACACACTCATTAGTTTAGTATGCTAACATCATTATACATGAATATATATGGCGGCTGCTGACAGTGGTGGCCCTGGCCCATGCTGGTTGGGGTGGGGGCAGCTGGTTGGGACACATGCCTACTTTGCCTTTACGGTAGGTCCGCCCCTGAGCGCGTGCCCTCTACAGCCAATGAGCGCACAACACACTGACTTTGTAATCAGTGATCATGTGATTGGAGAACACTGAATGAGAATGCCCCACCTTAAGTAAGTTCAAAGCTACGCATATGACAGCCTCTCTTCCTCACAACGTCTAGGTTTGTTTGGGGGGGGGGGGTTAGCGATGCTCCGATTAGGGTTTTATGCTGACAATTCCAATACCGATCATCCATGAGTGAAATCGGCAGATACCGATACCGACCGATCACATGGATGAAGTGTACATTTTCATAAATGTTCAATTTATTTATGAAGAGTGCTATTGGCGTATAAGGGAGAAAAGTTAGGACAATTCAAAGGTCCCCTGACTGCCATGGAAGCTTAGAAAATTGGCAATTATTAAATAAAAAGGGGGGCCAACGTGATTTTTTTTCATGGGGCCCAGAATTCCTGGCTTCCTTGGCTATATGATGTGAAAAAAGGAACCGTAAAATAACCTTAATTTGGACCAAAACATATTTGACTTGCTTTTTCAAGAGCGCATATGTGACTGGTGAAACGTACTTCCTTAGGGAGACTTTGGATGTGAGAGAACTTTGTCTGGTGGAGCTCGAGCAGGACTGCCAGGAAGTACACAGCGGGTCCAAGTGAGAGAGCAGTCGGCGGGTTACTTGCTTAGCCTTCTGACTGTCACACATAAACACGCATGCTTTTGGGGTGCGGGAGGAAGCTGGAGAACCCGGAGATAACCCAAGCATGAAACTGGCAGGGGCGGATTTACCATTAGGCAAACATAGGCAATTGCCTGTGGGCCCGAGATTTCCAGGGACCCCCAAACGTCTCATAAAAACTGTTTACTGATTTTTTGTTTTGATTTAAAGTACATATTATTGTTTTAGTCTTAATTCACATGCTTAATACTACATCGAGATGTTTTGATGATATTTTTCTCATATTCACAATTATTAGTAGATGTTAAACATTCATCATCATAAACATTCATTTAAAATTGTTTAAAATTATTTTGCCAGTCAGGGAAATAAGCTAAATTAATTCTAAGAATAATTACTACAGAATAAACAAAGCAAAAAAAAAACCTTGATTTAGTTGCAAAGTGACTTTCGGGAAATGAGCGTCTACTTCACCGTGCCTTAGAAGGTCAGGTGTAGTGAAATGAAGACCACGTGTCCTAGTCATGTGATGGCTTTAACCTTGTGAAGGAGCTCGTGTACTTTTATTCATGACGGCAGTTGGAGCAGTGGAGCAATTACAGAGGGTATTGAGTTGGCCTTTAATTATCAATATCAGGACATGGTCTCTTTCAGCAGTCCCGTACACACACACCCCGCATTACACAACCTGGGGAGAATATGGCTCCTTGGCAGGTAGTGTTCATGCAAGTGTCCTTTCAGCCAAGAAAAAAAAATATATTGCAACTGAGTTATCTGTTGTGCTCGATGAAAGACTTTTCTCTTGAAAGAGAATAATTTTATTCCCACATCCCCCAGCTCCCCACTCTCCCTGCTTCTACCCACCCGCAAGGAATTTCATCCACACGAGGAGGGAAGAAAAAAAAAACCCTAAGACTTCATAATAGCTCCCACAGTTTTTATTCTCTTTTTTCCTTTTTGCTGGCTGTGGCAGATGAGAGTTGGACATGAAATCCAATTATTCGACTTAGCAATGCAAGATGGCAAAGATGGCATAGTTGTCTCTATTCACCAGGGAAGTCCACGAGCAGTTTTGTTGTACTTTTGCTTGAATTATTTTTGTCCCCATTTCCTTTCACCTTATGAGCCTAATAAAATATCTTATCAAGTAAAAATGGGAAACAACAATTTTTTTCCTAATACTGTACTCAAACCATCTGTCTCCACATTTAATACAATTCGCAAAAGGTTTCACTTATTTTTCCTCAGACTTTCCCCTTTGCTTTATATCCCTCTTTGTTTTTTTTAAAGAGACACACTTAAAAAATAGATAATCAGATAATCAAACTAATTAAAATATTAGTCAGTGACAACAACTCAACACAAAATGCTTTTTTTTAAATGAAGTGTTTTATTATTAAAGGGAGACAAAAATGCAAACCTACAGTTGGAATTTTTAGAAGGTGTGTGTCCCATTACATCTGGCGTAAAAGTAACGCCGCATTTCATAAAAAGAACATCATAGCAACAGTAAAATACGGTGGTGGTAGTGTGATGGTTTGGGGCTGTTTTGCTGCTGAATGGCTGAAGAAAAACAAAATGAACACTTTGGAGTGGCCTAGTCAATCCTATTGAGATGCTGTGGCATGACTTTAAAAAGGCGCCTCATGCTGGAAAACTCTCCATTGTGGCTGAATGACAACAATTCTGCAAAGATGAGTGGGTCAAAATTCCTCCACAGCGCTGTAAGAGACTCACTGCAAGTTATCACAAAGGCTTGATTACAGTTGTTGCTGGCTGTTAGGGGGCTGGCCTTGGTTCTTACAGTGACCGTGATGTCGGTAATGATTATACAGTAGTTATTACAATTGTGTCCATTACAGTTATTGTCATTCTGATCACTATCATAGATAATCATTTCATTTTACGACTATTACTAGTAATACTGTATGTATGACTGTTTCAATGCAGTATTATCATTGTGGTTGTTGAAGTATTTTGTCCTTTCAGTCATGGTCTTGATAGCCGTCACAGACATTTGCTGATGTAGTCCTGTTTGTTTCTGTTGTTGTTTTTGTTGCTGTTGCCCTTGTCTCTCGCTGTATTTTCCCCTTCTTTTCCCCGCACTACCCCCTTGGTTTTCTTTTCTCTTCTTCTCTATCCCCTCCTGCTCCGGTCCGGACACTACCAAATTTGTATAACAACAAAACATCAAAGTCAAATAAATTCTGTATAACAGAGGAAGTGTATCTCACGCTTTCCCCAGGCAGAGCAAATCTGTTGAGCAGGTAAGGGCATTTAGATCAACAATACTATCTGCCCTAATGGCTGGGGAAAAAAAAGCAAAAATCTGCATTTTGTGTCCAGTTGTGTTGTCGTTGACTAACATTTTAAATTGGTTTGATGATCTTTAAGTGTGACAAACATATAAAGATCAAAAATATAAGAAATCTGGTAGGAGACAAACACTTTTTTCACACCACGGTATGTAGTTCATTTTAACACCTATTCACTCTTCACTGCCAACCAAATGATCTCTTGTCGTCAACTCACAGAAGACTGTAGACTGTGACAGATGAAGGAAAAGTATGCAGCCAAATCCATCAATCACGTGTCAACCACGGAATCCTCATGGAGTTTTAAAACCTGTGTGCATAAACTAATCCATATGCATTGTACAGTAGATGGAAAGACCAAGAAAGGTCTGTATTGAATTCAGTGACAAAAATCTGACACGCTCAGGGCTGAGGGGCAATGAAAAGTATGTATGAGGTACTTATTTCACAGCAATTATACAGAAAAAAGCAAGAATTGACAAGAAATTCAGTGAGTGGCTTTGTTAAATGCAAGTTAGAAAACATGACCGCCTGTGGTGACAACAAAATACAGTCCCAAAAATGTGTCTGGTCCTGAGGTAACTCCAAGAGGGAAAAATAATTTGCATGTGCTATAGTTTATCTTCATGGGCAGGACAACTGGCAACTGGTTCCGCCATACACAAGTGGTCAGCTTTGTGCAATTCTTTTGTTTTGGCTCTGCTTGTAGAGATGAGCTGCTGCTGCTGTTTGTGTTTTCAGCTGCTTTCTTACCAAGTCGCTATTCTGTCTGAACAGCACAGACAAGGAATGTGCGGATGAAGTTGGCCCACCAGTTTTGTGGTTTAGGATCTTCACTATGACTTGGCAGTAAGATATGACTTTGCTCTTCACACAGGACTGTAGGCTCTCATTTGTGGCCGATATTGATGAATGATTATTTTTTGATGTATATGTATATTATGGTTAGCTTGTCACGGCTCGAGAAGCCGCGAAAAATTCGATGTTAAAGTTTCACTTTGAACTCCAAGACATAAAATAAACCAAAGTAAAATAATATGTACATAATCCCATGAATAAATTACCTTGTTTTTTTCTTTTGTCATGACCAAAAGAGCCACAACAAGGAGGCCAAAGAGCAGCATGAAGCTCCAGAGTCGCGGGTCGCCTTCCCCTGGCTTAGGATGTTGTATCAAAGCTATAACAGAGTGTGAGCCAAGGAGCCAAGGAGCCAAGGAGCCAAGGAGTCTCTATTTTAATTTCACCATCCTGAGGGAAAAAACGTTTGGACTCACCATCAACATATATACGTTTAAAAAGGGTTAAATACATTCGAGACACATTTGTCAACAGAATTAAGGAGGAACATGTACATTTAAATGGGTGTTAATTGTAAAATTAATTAGTTATGCGAGCCGCACCACCGGATAGACTGATATGAAAGACAGAGATCCCATGAAGGCAATTTATGCCAGCACTTCAACAAGTCGTTCTGAGTCAGCAGTAATGTTTCCAATTCATCAATAGGGCGCCACGCTAATTTTACAAGGTGATATGCTCATTAAGATGAGCAACAGGGAAAGTACCCATCTGCAGGAATATATACTTGATGAGCACGTCCGAAACGACTAAAACAAACAAAAAAATAAAAAGGGAATAGACACTGAGGCAGTTTTCACAAAAAACGTGTATTTCTGGTTACCAGCAGACTGCCAACTAGATCTAAGGTACTGAAGCCCTTTCATTTTCTTCATCATATGATTTAGTAATCTCAGAATATTTTATTATAGTAACAGAAATAGAATCGTAACTCAGATCTTCTCTCACGGTGCCGTCAATGCATGAGGGGTTTTAACTCATATTTTGTGTCCTCCATCTCACTCAAGAGTCTATTGATTCCCTGACACTTAATCAACCTCAACTAACACAGTCAGATAATACTTAATATGGCCTAAATTACTTCAAATAGCTGAAGCAGTGCAAATGAAAAATCCCTTCTGTGGTGCTCTGTTTGAAATTTCTCAGGAAGTGAAGTACCGAGTACTCAAGAAAACTATTTACATCTTGTCCAGAACATTTCACCCTTACCCCTTTTCACCCGAGGTGGTTCCAGTGGTAGTTTAGAACCACAGCCTCACTTTGCGCCATTTTTTGTCTTTTTGACCTAATGTATGTCAGACGCACACCGACCCGCTAGTAAATTCAATCCAGCCCGCAGGATGAAAGTTTTTTTATAAGGTCTACCCCCTATGTTCCCAAAGTGAGGTACACATACCCCCTACGTGTGTGACAAATGTCGAAGAGGGTACGTAAAAACATAAAAATAAAAACAGCGTGACTACATTAGCGCATAACACAGTTACGTAATGCGCATGAACGCCTCAAGCGGACTTCCCTGCACAGAGCAGGGAGTACAGTGCAGACAAAAAGAGCCAGAGCATGAAGTTGTTCGTTGTTCTGTGTGTGTTTTATGAACAAGTGAGTAAGTTCGATGATTACATTGTGCATTAAACGTGTGAAAAGTGAAGATTTCATTTATACTGTGTGCTAGATGACAGCTGGTCTTCTTGCGTGGTGCTATACTGTAAATAATGAATGCATTGTCTGAGCTGTAGGAGGCTGCACATGGTTTCTTGACTCACTATGTTAGAAATATGCTACACGAACATTGTGTGTCTTTTTCGGGCATTGCGGCCACTTTGTTCCTTGAGTGCACCATAGTTGTGTGCCGTGTGACGCATGTTGAGATTATATGTATGATTTTCTCCGACGCTGCACAGACTGACGTGTATTTTCTATTCCTCTTTTACCTCGTCTTTGTTTACAAATGTTAACGTTGTGTGTCAATGCATAGAAGTGAGCTTTAATAATGTTGTTAGCTCTGTGTTGAGTGCTAGTGTGTTACTTGTTTGGTGCATAATCTCATGGTATTTGGGCTCATATGTCAATTTAGCTCAGCACTAAGCCTCAATTGAGTTGACTAATTGAGTTATAATTATGCTTATGTGTAGCATTGGCTGCATGGTGTTACTGATTATTCTTTTACAACAGCTAATACGCATACGAGCCAGTGAGTTTTACATCGGCACACGTCCTGGTGTATGTGCATACATTCCCAGGGGAAATGTCGGAAGGGGTACGGGACTGTGAAAAAGTTGGGAACCACTGGTCTCCGATTGGTCTCTCCAATTTTCTACTGGTCCCACACCCTTATTTGGCAAAATGTTTGTTAAAAAAAAGAGAAAAAGTGGCTACAGTGTGCTATGGTGCAGTGTAGTTGTACACCCGGGGTCCCCAACCACCGTGCCGTGGCCCTGCACCGGTCCGTGGACAGGGCCAAACTGGGCTGTGGGAAACTTTCAGTTGCAATGATAAAAAAACAAACAAAAAACACACTTTAAATACGTTTGTAAGTAAGTACATCAAATTGTATGTAAATGGATATCAAGTTTGGAAATATGGGCCATTGTTTTATTCAAAAAATACTATACAGTTAGAAATCCCACTGTCTTGCATGTTTATGTTGTTTGTTGTGAGCGGGGAGCCGTCCCACTTTGTTCGAAGGTCCTTGAAAGCACCATCTAACTTTCCCCCACGCTGCACAGACTACTATTTTTTCCTGTTTTTCTTTCATCACATATTTGGTCCCAAGTGCCGATACTATGTGGGACTGCATAAAGGTAAGGTTTGATGACGTTATTGACTGCTAAAGTAAATATTTGTCCGGTCCACAACCTCAAGTTAATTCATGCTAGCACACGCTAGCCTGTTATGACACACATCAAACAGCGACGGTAAAATCTCTCTGAAAAACAAATGGCAGGCTGGTGAATGTTGGGTCTGCATTCATTTTGTGCTTTTAATTTGATGTTGTCCCTGTCTTAGTTTTACACACCACATTAGAAATAAATAGCATTTGATCGTGATAATGTACCACAATCCCCTTCCCCCGTCCGCCGGAGGTTTGTGGGAACGAGAGCCGGTCCGTGGGTCCACTGTTGTACACTACTGCAAACTGCAACCGCAATAAACACGTAGGTGAGAAAATTGAATTTGAAAACTTTATTTTTTGAGAGGAGTCATCCACATGTAATATAAACTCTTCCCATTTGGGCATACCCACATTTCCGCTGATTGTAGGACGTACTGTATCTCCACTCTTGTCCTTTTGGTCGCTACCTACGCTTGGGACCGTAGGTGGTGTTGGGAACACAGATTGACTGTAAATTGAGGGATCTCCGTGTGGCTCAGATTTGGAGGTGCTCATCCCAAAAGCTTCACACTCAGCTGTGAACGGCCCCTGAGAACGGTGAAGTTCACAGACTGATGAAGCCATGAAGGATGAAGGACTACATCATCTGCACTTAGAGACAAGACCCAAAGGCTATCAAACTCGAGAAATTCTGTCCATAAAAGTAATGAACAGAGACGGGGATTGTACAGGTATGGGATGGCCCCTTGTACTGAGCCTCTCACCCCGTACTCTGAGCGCATTCCCACAGGACACGATGACGGAAATGGTTACATGCTCCAGTATTTGCAAGTCCAGAAAACAAGTGGGCTAACTCCCGCACACTCTCCTGTACCTTTGCAAGGGTGTAGAGCTAATCCGGTGTTCCATGACCACAACAGAAACCACATTACACCTCCTCCTCCCACTAAATCCACAGCCTTAAGAAATTCAGGGTGAATCTCGTGCATCCCGAGGGCCTTTCCACTGAGGAGTTTCCTCGACTGTGGTCATTGGTGGGTGTACGTCCGCCCTCTATGGAAGGTGTGTCAGTGGGATTGAAAAGCAGTCCTACAGTTGATGCCACCGCTTGGCCATTCTGAGGTGTTGGACAGTTAACCAGAACCTTATGAGGCCGACTAAAAACTGTGCTCCTTGGCCTCACCAAACTCTTCCCAAACAAAAATGTTCGCTGCAGCCACTGGTTGTTGACAGCCCCCTTAACCTCTGGTGTCCACTGTTGGGTTCAGAGGTTACTACCACGACTGCCATCGACCAACTTGCAACCACAGCTCGAACTGGCAGACTGGGGCACATAACACAGCCCATTCAGACTCAATAGCCCCTGTTTTGTTTTTTTCCACCAACCATTCAGCAGCACGGTGAAGCAAATTGAGGGCTCTTAATTCACTTGTAGGAAAATGCAATGCAATGAAAATATTAACTTAACAGTATTAATCTTTAAATTCATTTAACACATCAAAGCACGGCAACTTAAAAGAAATTGCACAGCTGGAGATGCTGCTTTTCCACATAAAATGAATATCAAAACTTTCAACAAAGTGTAATAGCTTGCTGAAATGGCGGCCACTGTGTTTCAGAAGGCCATTTGAAAATAATATATGTTGACTTGCTTCGTTCAATTAGCTTGTGCATTTAATTGCACTGGCACGGATCCTTTCATCCAGTTTTTTTTTTCAACTTCAAACAATCTTAATTCTAAGGTCATTAATGTAAATGAGCATCGCAACTTTTTTTGCTTTGTTAACATAACAGCTGACGATGCACGCATATACGCAGGCTCATATGCAGACATACACACTGCATAAATGAGAACAAAAACGTTGGACGTTGCGCCTTGAACAATCCTTGAATTAATCTCTGTAAATTAGAACGAAAACGCAGACTGACAACGTTGTTTATTTCACAAGATTACGGAATACAGACACGACAGAAAGCCAAGTTAAATATAATATTATAACATGACCCGATAAGTCTGGATCAGGTCATTTTGCGGAATTAGGAGGAGGGTGAGGGCAGGAGGAGATGGATTTGGTCACCTGTGCTGACCCGCCATCGGGAGGATGTTGTGGTAAGAGTCGAAATACTCAATGAATGACGGGCACCACCTGACGACATCAACGCCTCCGGGTCAAGGCTACGTTCACTTAAAGGCAAACTGCACTTTTTTGGGAATTTTGCTCATGTGGAATGTGAACACGCAACGAGAGAAAAGGAGTTAGCGTGAGCCAGCTAACAATGCACGTCGTGGGAGGTGCCTACTTTGATGATAAAGCCCTAACAAAAAAGAAACGCCAACAGTGTTCCATTTACATAACTGACCTGCATATGAACCAAGCTGCAGCGATATTGTTATTGTAGCGGCTAACACGAAAAACTATAATTATCTGGCGGAGTGACACGACGCCTCGCTAGCCGCTCATCTCAGCGTCACTCACAGTGCATCAAGCCACTGCAGCGGGACAGACGGAAGAGTGGATACTACTGGCTCTCAATTTCGCTACTAAGACACGAGATGCTCTTTTTCTGTCAACAGTTTTTACCTGACGACTGGAGTACAAGTCTTGCGTTGGAAGACAGAGCCATCCCAAGGAGAGCGGATATTGTAAGTGTCCTTGCTGCTTTTATGCTCCTGTTGTTGACGGAAGTAGCGTCAGCTTCTATGGGCTATGTCACATCACCTAGCCTAGGAAGGAAGTTCCGATAATGTTTGAAATCATAAAAATATGGCAAGATACTGTAAGTATGACATGTTATCATCAATGTACTTGTTAATGCATGATCACAGTATGTATTGAAACGGAGAGGGTTCTCAGGGTGTTGAGATGTCTCCAAGGATGCACTGGTTTGGAGCGGTCAAAGGTATAGATGTGTGTTCAAGTCAAAGAACACGGCAAGTTGTCCTCTGTTTGGTGGATTTGGTCAATAAGTGGCAGCAAGGACTGGTAAACTGTGGTCTTTGTAAGGCTTTATGCTGTGGTACTGTAACAATATACAAAGAATACAAAATGTCACTGAATAAATAAACAGTAAATGAATGTAACTAATATTACACATAAACATAATGATTAGCCAAAGGCACATCAAATACAGAACTCAATAAGGAAATTAAGTCAATATGATGCTTATTAATATAATAAATCGCTATACAGTTAGCTTGAATGCTAATGTTAGCATTAATGAACACAAGTTACACTGAACAAAAGTGTACAATAGAGCTCACACAGATCTAAAAACTGAATTAAAACCTCACCTTTATGCATTCACGCACAGCATTAACTTGGGAAAACAAGGATGAGGCGCAAGGAAGGAGAGGAAAGGTACATCTGCCTGTACAGCGTCGGAGAAGTCATAAAAAAGACGTTTTTAACTGATGCAACATCACACTACTGCGGTGCGTTCACTGACGGCCAAACACAGTGGGACAAAACAACGCCCAAATCGAAACATTACCAGTGAAGCATAAACAACACAAAACATGGTAAATTATGGGCTTTCTAACATGTATATAAAACGTTAGAGTTTTTTGAGGGGGCTTTACAGTCGTAATAGGTACCTCCTATGACGTGCAATATTAGCTAGCTCGTGCTAACTCGTTTTCTCTCGTTAGAACGCAAAGAAAGGGGAAAGAAATATGTGTTCATGTTTCACATGAAATTGTGGATGATGGGCAAAATTCCCCCACAAAAAATGCAGTTTTCCTTTAAGGTGAATGAAGGAGAAGTATGTTCAGGTGTATTTGTAACGCATTCACCTCCTGTTTCATCCCCCACATACACATACATTAAGGTCAATAGCGTGCAGCGATCTAGCATCGTCTCTATTGCAGTTGCAGCTGGGTTCTGTTTCAGTCCCACGTCTTCCTGTCACCATGTCGAAGTACCCTTGGGCAAGATACTGAACCACCAGTTGCTCCTGATGCTCTGTCTTCCGTCAGGTGTGTAGTAGGTGTGGTAACAGGTAGAAAAGCGCCATACACGTGAACGTCCATTTACCATTTTGCTTTGTTTGCATCAGATGTACTGCTGCTGTTATACCCACCGTTTTTTGTCTTGTTTTTTTCTGCCAACCTTGTTATTGTGTGTTTTATCTTTTTCGATAGCCAAGTACTCGCTGGTGCTGTCACGGCTGTGAATGCTGTCGTGTTGTTCTCTTCGGCTCTCTTTTCTTTCTGTCTGCTCCCTCTTAAGCTGAGTGATAGCTGGTATTTTTTTTTTGTTTCATTTTTTTAAGTGTGTGGGAGTCGGCGCATCGGAGGTGCAGGAGTCAAATGTCGAAGGCGTGCGAGACTGGACAGTTAAGAAACCAATACATTTGACACAATAAAGCAAAGTCCGCTCGTGCTGCATGGCTAGTTCTCATGCCACACCGCTGGGACTTCCCCACTGCCTCAGACATTTCGTGCGCAAGCTGCACCAAACGCTCTGCAAACACTTTGCGACGACTCTCAACACACCAAATCCCCACCAGCCACCCAAAACGCCAACGTCAGCAGCTGCCCTAAAGCCTGCTGCAAAGAAAGGCCCGGGGCCCGCTCCTATCGCAGCGGCATCCACCACCGCCAAAGAGACTGGCTCCCGTCAGCCAGCAAACCACTCAATGTGGTGCCACGGTTTGTATTTCTGAGTCGCCCCCTTTTTTTTAATGTTTTAGCATTGCTAGATAGTAATAGTAGTGATGTCGTGATATTTGGTTCGGACAAATCTACAGGTACAGTTTTATTTGAGTTGTTCTTACCTCCAGGTGTGCACAAACTACAAATCTACACTTGACACATTTTTAAATCTAAACAAACAAAGAAAAAGATATAAAAAGTTATCGGTTATCGGTATCGGCCACCCTTACCAACAAGAACTGCAATCAATCATTTGTGATAACTTGCAATGAGTCTCTTAAAGCGCTCTGGAGGAATTTTGGCCCACTCATCTTTGCAGAATTGTTGTAATTCAGCCACAATGTAGGGTTTTTTAAGGTCATGCTACAGCATCTCAATAGGATTCAGGTCGGGACTTTGACTAGACCCCTCCAAAGTCTTCATTTTGTTTTTCTTCAGCCATTCAGAGGTGGACTTGCTGGTGTGTTTTGGATCATTGTCCTGCTGCAGAACCCAAGTTGGTTTCAAACAGATGGCCGGACATTATCCTTTAGGATTTTTGGTAGACAGCAGGTTTCATGGTTCCATTCATCACAGCAAGTCTTCCGGGTCCTGAAGCAACAAAAAAGCCCCAATTTGACTACAAAACATTCAGAATGCATCTTAATGCCCATTTATTAAGGATATTTACCTCCAGATGTTATACCTCACTCGCACACATCCAGGCTCTCACAAACACATACTCTTCCGGCTTCC
The DNA here is from genome assembly GCF_027744805.1 of Dunckerocampus dactyliophorus. Taxonomy (NCBI): domain Eukaryota; kingdom Metazoa; phylum Chordata; class Actinopteri; order Syngnathiformes; family Syngnathidae; genus Dunckerocampus; species Dunckerocampus dactyliophorus. The sequence continues at coordinate 27,517,050 of NC_072824.1, read as the reverse complement.
ACCACTTCCACCACCAAGATAGCACAAAAAGCACACTGACCCCCAGTGGCGTCATCTGGAACTGCATTGAAACTGCCTTTTTGCCTGGAGGGGGATGTATTACCATCGAAGTAGGTTGTTAACACATCCAGCGACGACGTTTGCTGACCAGAACTCATAGCAGAAGAGGAATGTCTGCTGTATATGAAAATAAAGGGTCGTTTTGAAATAAAACATAATGAGGTATCTTGGTAGAAAACAACAATTATCCTTCAGGCCTCAGCACCCACTGATTGATTATAAATTTGATTGTTCCCATGGAAGCTGCAGTGGTTAGCACAATTGTTTCTGGAGTAACCCCACCATGAAATCTGTGTGTATTATTTCCCTGCTGACCAATCTTGTTTATCCAGGCGCATTTCGCCAAATACTACACTCTCTCCTGCGCTTTCAGCAGTTCAGTATTCAAGGTGATGCGGTGTCTTTGATCTCAACGTATTTAATCTAATCCCGTCTTTCTGGAACTACTAGCAAGTAAAGCTACATTGGCGCTAGAAGTGTTCTGCTACCCCTTTATGTCGTTTCTATTTGTTTTGAGTTGTTCGTTCCAGGTTTTACTCACCTCCTCCATGTTCCACAATGAAGTGTTTCTGTTTGACGCTTCACAAAAAAGATTGAAAGGGAGGTTTATGGGTTACTGAAGAAATCCTACATCAGTAAAATGAATTACATAAAAAAATTATACTACCAGTTTAATCTTTTTGACATACAGTCACCATGTCGCTTCACTCTCACGGTTTTTCACAAGATATTAATTAAGAAATAATTGTTTTGTGGTTGAATACACATATTATTGGTAAAAAAATATGCATGTTTAGGCAAATATTACGTATTTTTGATGTAAACGTTTGACGCCACACCCACTAAAACAGATGGAAAAACAGATTTCTACATATATACATATAAGCCACACATGTCCACATCATGAGCTATTACAAAAAGTCACAATGAGCTTGTCAACCCATTGGACATTGCAGGAGGTAATTCCTCGATATTACAATCTGACTCAGTGTCATCTTACAAAGAACACTAAACTCATCACACAGCAATTTAACACTCAAAGGATAGCTAGGGAATATACGAGTTTAAAATGAAAAATACAACTATTTTAACATTTTCCCATAATGTATTTCATCTGAGCAAAGCATTTCATTGGAGGTGTCGCATAGAAAATTGATGGATGGATGGATGGATGGATGGCACTACAATGCTGCCTCTGTCCACTAGAGGGATCCAGAGAGAGAGAGAGGCTGACATCATTGCAGCGGCCCGGCAGTCACCAATGAATACTTTGCTTGGATTTAGTGCATTATTGGAAAACATTGAAATAGTTGGTTTGTTAATTTTAAACAAATTGGTACTTGTATATTTCCTAGCTACCTTTTGAATGTTAAGTTGTTGTGTGACGAGTTTAGCGTTATTTATAAGATGTCACCGCTAGTCAGACTGTTATAGTGAGTGCTGCTGCTGCTGCGATTTCCAGTGGGTTGACAAGCTCATCGTGAGTTAGCTCGTGATTGGCTCCTGCCAAAGAGAGAACTGCTGTTTCCTCACTGACTCACGAGCCGCACAGTATTTACACAATTAGTAGTAGTTCTGAAGTAAAGGAGATAAATTAGCCACACCGCTGTATAAGCCGCGGGGTTACATTTTTTTTTTAAGTAGCGGCTTATACACCGGAAATTACGGTAGTTTCAAGGATAAAAATGACTAAATGAACTGAAATACAAATATGACATTCAGAAAATGTATGTCACTCCTATTGGCGTTAAGGTTGCGAACAATAAAACTTCAAAAGAACGTCAGACTCTGTGTGACTCTTATGTCTTGTTTTCTATCATTAGGTCTTTCAAAGTTAACGCATTATAACGAGTTAACAGAAATTCCCTTTTAAGAGATAGTTTGTATTTTTTTACATGGTTTTGTGTGACATCCCAATCAACAGTGTAGTGTATCAAAAGTGACTTACCCCCCACTTCATCCCGTGAGCCGAGTTCTGGTCGGATTTCGGCGATGAGGAACGTAGTTCCGCTTAGTTGGTGGGGCCACTTAAGTCAAGAGTTTGGCTTCTCAAAACAACAGGCATTTAAATGAGTAATACATTTGCGTCACAAAAATGCCTCCTCGAAAAAAATGTGACCTCACAATCGCTCAGCGGTTACTTTTCCCTCCCGTCGCAGCGGTCTTCAGCCGCTGTGGAACACATTCACAACAATGGACTCCTACTTTGCGGAAATTCACATATCGCTGTCAGGTCTGGAACAATGAACAATGAACAATTAACCACGACAAACAAGGGATTACTGTAATACTTTAAAGTGACTGTAAAGGAATGCCCAAACGGGGCAAAGGCTTAGAAGAGCAACTTCAACTATAACTGAGCTGAGCACATAATGGTCCCAAATGCAGTGTATATTTCTGCCTGAAGATCAGTTCTGGTATTATTGCATAGTGTGTGCTGGTCTCACAGGTCACAGCATCTGGTGCTCATCTTTTGTGAATGACAGGAATGCTGTGTGATAATGGCCAGTGAGTAGGAGCAGTGTTCTATTATGTTGCATAAGCAGTTGCATGAGCAGCACAAAGTGGACAAATGCATGTTGTTTTTGTGTGTGTCAGGGGTGTCAGTGTGTATTGTAATTGTCCATAAGCCACGTGTGGCAGCTAGAGGGTATGTTTCGTGTGCAGTCTCTGCCTGGTTCTTTATTGGCCTGGTGATACGGCTTCCCGCAATCAAATAATTAGAGTGTGACTTCCATGGCAGTGTCCGGTGTGATGTATACACGACGTGTCCAACAGCGGCGGTTGCTTTGAACACAACAGGGCCAGGGGAAGAAATTCTTGGGTGCTGACACCACAGTCTCATTATAGCAGAACAACTTTTCACACAGCCTGCCCCTGTTATTCTTCTGATACTACCTTCTCAAATTCATGGTCAATTTCAACGCCCCATTCTGACAAGCCACCTGAGGAAAAAAGTGCAAAATTTGCAGCTTGAAGCTGGATCTATACCAGATCCAGCACAATCCTCCAATCAATCATGTATGAATTGGTTTAGGTAGTCGACTCTTATTTAGTATTATTAGTAGTAGATTTTCATTATGCATTACAAAGTCGGTGTAACATAAATCATGCTTTTTTGTGTACATTCATGAAAAATGTGAATGAGTGGTCTGGTGTTTTCAGAGTACATATTTCGTTTAACCCAAGGATGTCCAAGGTGCGGCCCGAGGGCCATTTTGGCAGCCTCTCTTTTATTGACGCGCATGCACAACCTGAAGCTCCTTCATTGTTCCATTGAAGGAAAACGCACCCCAGATCATGATGGCGCCCTCTCCACTGTGCTGTGTCTCCTTGTCTTTGCAAGCCGTCAGGGCCCTCAAGGTTACATTTTTACTCATCTGAGAATAAAACTTTCCTTCACCTTTCAATGCCCCATGTTTGGTGTCTCGTGCAAATTCCAAACGGGCAAATTTGTAGCATTGAAGGAGACGAGGTCTTTGAAGGTTTTTTTTTTTGTTTGTTCTTAAAACCCTTCTTTCTCAGATGCCGTCTGATTATTGGACTGCACTTGAAACCAGTAACAAAATTCGGGTCGAAAATTGTCCCTTATCTCGATGGACAGCCAATTGGATCTCGGTCCGAGTCCTCCTCTCCTCTCATAAACGCAATGCCTAAATAAGTAGATATGCTTTCAATTTTGATCGTTCACAAAAAGCCTACTAGGATATCATTCTCAACAGTTACCTAACAGGTATTAGCAAAAACAGGTATGCTAAATGAATGACTTCCAAGTCGTCATGGGGTTGCAATGGCGTTGGCCTTGACAGGACTTGAGTTTCTAAGACATGACTTACATTGCTTGGCTGTGAGCCAACATGCGCTAACAGCCCAGCACCTGGGAAACCCCCGTGCTCGTTCACTCACAGCGTAGCATCATCTCCACTGGCCTTTGCTGACTCAACTGAGAAAAAAAAAAGCCATCCTGTGTTGATTTGTGTAACTCGCGACAGGCCAGTTCTCATTGTCGAAGCTGGTCTAATTTGGGGAAGTCTAAACACAGACGCTGTGCAAATACAAGATCATAAATGATGCATACCGTGGTTTATGGTGTTGAAGAGCTTTTAACATGAGCACGATGCCCATGCTCGTCATTTACCCAAAAACACCCCTTTAAGGGCAACAGGTATGAACAGTTAGAGTAAAAAAAAAAATCATTCTAGTGCAAGCATTGCATTGTTGAATGAAAAAAATGTTTTCCATGTCTCAAGTTGATCTGTCTTATTATGTGGAATAATATGGGGATGCCAAGCAGGAAGCATTTGACCTATGTTTTCTTTTACATCAGGGAGATGCGGCTCCCAGCCTCAGTCAATAACACAGAGCAAGATAAAGAGAGAGCTCCTGGGATTCATGGTTATATTTGATTTTGCAGCATGCCGTGTATTGTAAAGAGCAGTGGCGGGCGGTGCATTTAGTACCTGGGCCTTCAGTGGGCCGCCCGGATTTTGTGGAGTGGAAGCCAGTATCAAAAAACAGAGCAATAATGATAGTTAATATGCAGCATAGCAGGGTTTTGAGCCAGGATCTCCCATACAGAGCAACAGAGTCATTAGCAATGTGCCATGCAGGGGTTTAAATTTAGAGAGAGGCGAACGCCAACACATGCAAATTGCTGCGATACCAACACACTGTCGATAATAATATAAGTCCCCTTAAAAGTCCCTTTATCCTCGTATACGTAGTCACCAGTGCGCCTGACTTGCATCACTGCTAGTAACTTCGAGTCAGTGACTAATTTCCACCGGTGATCGGTGGTGCACTGGTGCTTGCAAAGTTGGTGCTTAGCCGAAAAGTATAAATAGAACAGCATCGTCTGAAGCAGTTCACAATCAATATTTATCTATCTGAGGTGCCAATCAGAACTGGGGGCCAGCAAGCTGGCCCTGACAGCAGTGGCGGATGGTCAGGGTTGGCCACGCCCACCACTGCAGCCCCATTGCTGTAGTGTATGGCAACACAAAGAAGCTGAAATCTGATTGGACTAAAAATAAAACATATACATCCACTACTGGAAGCACTGCAGCGCTTTTGGTAACAAACTCGTTTAATGTAATGAAATAATACTACAATTTAGGGTTTGAAATGTAGGTAGTGGTAGTGGTTAGGCCAGCAACATCATACCAACAGTAAAATATGGTGGTGGTGGTGTGATGGTTGTGGCTGTTTTGCTTCAAGACCTGGAAGACTTGCTGTGATAACTGGAACCATGAATTCCGTTGCCAACAAAAAATTCCTGAAGGAGAATGTCCGGCCATCTGTTTGTGATCACAAGCTGAAACCAACTTGGGTTCTGCAGCCGGACAATAATCCAAAACACAACAGCAAATCCACCTCTGAATGGCTGAAGAAAAACAAAATGAAGACTTTGGAGTGGCCTAGTCAAAGTCCTGACCTTAAAAATGCTGGAAAACCTTAAACCTTAAAAAGGTAATTCATGCTGGAAAACCCTCCAATTTGGCTGAATTACATCAATTCTGCAAAGATGAGTGGGCCAAAGTTCCTCCACAGTGCTGTAAGAGACTTACTCTTTGTTACCGCAAACGCTTGATTGTAGTTGTAGCTGCTAAGGGTGGCCCAACCCAAACCCGGTTATTAGGTTTAGGGGGCAATCACTTTTTCACACAGGGCCATGTACTGTAGGTTTAGATATTTTTTTCTCCCTTAATAATAAAGTTGCATTTAAAAACTTTATTTTGTATTAAGTTGAGTTGTCATTGACTAATATTTACATTTGTTTGATGAACTGAAACATCAAAGTGTGACAAACAAGCATTAAAATAAGAAATCAGGAAGGGGGAAAACACTGTTTCCTACCATTGTACTGTATATGTGTTTTCATCAGACAATGATAATGAGATCTTTGGGTAATATAATGCACGCACGTTTCAGGTTTGCTTAAATTATCATGTTAATACCTGATGTGTTTTGAGAGTCAGTCTATATGTCCATATAAGGTCTTTTCGACGATTCCTAAAGACCCTCTTATGGGCGACTTTCTGTCTTGCTGAGCCGCATTGTTTGTCATAAATACGCCACCTACAATGCCGTCCAGAAGTATTGGAAGGTGTGCTTTGTTGCCCAGGTGTGTCCTATTACATTGCTTATTCAATCAATAAATAGCAGTGAAAATCAATCAGAACCATTGCACATTGGTCATAGCCATTACAACCATTTGGAATGTCCTGAAGGAGAACGAAACCACTGGTGTACTTAGTAACCGATGTGCAACAGGTCGACCAAGGGAAACATGAGAAGTTGATAGCAGAAACAGCCTAATACTGTTAGTGACATCAGAAACAACGTGAACGAAGTGAAGGTGTCACATTGTACTGTTCATACGAGACTTCATGAACAAAAGTTCTGGCTCCACCAGAAGATGCAAACCACTCATTAGCGAGAAGAATAAGAAGGCCAGGGTGGAATTTGCCAAAATGACAGAAATTAGCCTAAAAAATATATAATGAAACTTTTGTCTCAGAATGTTTGTGACATTGTTTGATATAAATATTCCACTGTGATGCAGTAGAAAGTCAATTTAATATTGAATTCGTGTTGACATGCTAGGCTCAAGTATGTGTCACCTAAGCCCGTCATTCTGTTCACATGCAGCACACATCGAAACACGGCAAAACTGTGCAGCATCGACTCTTTTCTGCTGCTCCCACTTTTTCTGAATTCATTTTGTAAAGTGGCAGACCGCAGGGAGTGACACATTGCTATGGAAATCCTATTAAACTACATAAATACAGCAGGTTCAAACTAGATCGGCAGCCTGCGGGTTGTGACGGAGCAACTGCACTTGTCACAGCCTGGAAGCGATGCACCATGCTAAGGTGCAACCTTTGACTGACACTGGAGTGAGACAGACATGACAGAGCCACATCTCCCCCTGCTGAGGGGAAATTATACTGTTTGTCAAATCTCTCCATGTGATGTCGTAGGTTTTGGCTGAGCTATGTGGAAAACGTAACGCCGGTGTGTTTGGACCAGACTCTCCTGGGAGAAACTCAAAGTCATTCTTACAGCACAGATGTATTGATTCCAAAATGTCATGATGTGCTACTAATAAAATAACAATTTTCTTTACAAGACAGTTATAATTATACATTATAACTAGATGAAGCGATTTCAGTCGAAATTGCGTGTGCTGAAATGCTGAAGGCGAACTGAAATATAGAACGGATGTTGAAATATCCTAGAAATGTGATGAAATCTATTCTCCAACCGAAGATCCAAACAACAACCACCAGTTTGGCAGAAATGTAACAGAAAACATTGAACTATGGAAAATGTGAGAATTATGAAGAGTGATAAGATGAATGGCAGTTAATTGCCAAGTCTTTCTTTGTCATGAAAATCAACTTAATCCCCCCCAAATACATTTCCATTGCATTTCAGCCCTGCCACAAAAGGAGCAGCTGACATCATGCTAGTGATTCTCTGTTTAACATAGGTGAGAGTGTTGACAAGACAACAGCTGGAGATGACTCTGTCTGAGACTAAAAGACTGGGGGTTTTAAAAGGAGGGTGGTGCTTGGTATCTTTGTTCTTCTTCTGTTATCTGCAGGGAAACACATGCAGCCATCATTGCTTAAAAAAGAGCTTCACAGGCAAGCATATTGCTGCTGGTAAGATTGTACCTCAATCAACCAATCATCCCATCATCAGGAACTTCAAGGAGAGAGTATCAGTTGTTGTGATACTGCTAGCAGGCACACGCACAGTGAGGCAAAGACTTTTGGAAAATGGCCTGGTGTCAGCCTGCCTAAAAGCAGACCAGTATAGGACAGAGTATACACTCCTGATCAAAATGTTAAGATCAGTTGAAAAATTGCAAGAACTTACACTTTCCACCGTTGGAGCTTAAGGAGGTTGGTTTGGGCAAGCTTGATACTCGTGTTTCCAGGAGGATAGTGGGAATGTTGCTCCAAGTGGTGAAGATGGCTTCACATTGGACATCCACTGTCTGGAATTGATGTCCATTTATATAAACTTCCCTTTCCATCCATCCCCAAATGTTCTCAATTACATTTAGATCAGGGGAACACACAGGATGGTCAAAAAAAAGATGACCTTATTCTTCTGGACAAAGTCCTTGGTCAGGCAGACATCGTGAGCTGCAGCTTTGTCATTACCACACAGTCACGAGGGATTCCTTCCCCCTGCAACAACTTCACATAGCCAGCTGTCGTTTGACGCTCCTGCACAACCTGAAGCTCCATTGTTCAATTGAAGGAAAAAGCACCCCAGATCAGGCGCCCCCTCCACTGTTCCATGTGGAAAACATCTCAGGTGGGATCTCTTATCATTGTCTCTTTGTCAAAATTTTTCTGATCAGAGAATATAACTTTCTTCCACCATATAATGGTTTTTTTTGTTCTTAAAACCCTTCTCTCGCAGATGCCATCTAATGGTTATTAGACTGCACTTGGCACCAGTAACAACCTTCATTTGGGCCGAGGACCGCCCTGTGTCTTGACAGACAGCCAATGGGATCCTCTGGCTCAGGGCCAGTGACATTTTTCTGTGTCTACCATTTGACTTTTTTGTTACTTACTGCGTCTTACTGCACAATAAATTTCTTACTCAAAACATTTTTGGTCTCACTCCCATTTTTCCTTTTTGCAATTTGAAGCTCAATTCAGAACCTCCTTAAAGGCTATTCCAAACAGATTTTTTTTTAAACATACTGGGAACATGTGGAGTACCTCCCCACCTGTATGTAAACAGGTTCCAAAATGTTGTAGCAATTTCATTTCAAAGTCGGTGGGTTTCGTCAACTTGGTATAGAGCTCTTATTTGAGGAGCGATTCAATTTAAAAATGACAGACCACATTGACGCAACATACACGACCAGCTCTGAAACTAACAGTGATCATAGTCTGACGTCAGGTTTTTTGCTGACTATAAAGACGAAATGCCCCTGGCTGATTAAGCAACAAAAACTGGAGTGCAGAGAATCGTCTTTATAGCCATATCAATTTGAACCAGGGATCGACAGATCTAATTACAACAACGCGGCGTTTAATTTAGCCAACATTTTACAATTTGAAACACAAAATTAAGCCCTTCGATTTGGTTTAGTATTAGGCGTTGATGCCAAAGGTTCCAGTGGACTGGCTGTCGGTCTCGGCCTCTTAAGCTGAGACGGGTTTTCCTTGTCGGACGTACAAGAGGGATATTTTATGGTAGGCACAGAAGGCTTCAGTCTTACCTTGCATCCCAGCTTTGGCAATACTGGAAACTTCCTCAAACCAGTCATCGTTGGAATGCACCGAGCATAACGAACACTTTGTTGGCCCTTTCCACACTCGCATGGTCACTGGTATGACATCACAGCTCCAGAGCGTAGGGACTATCTTTAAAGCTTATTATCTTGAAAATGAATTGACTAACATCTATAAAATGTATATGTATTTCACGAAAAAAACACTTTCACGCTTTTTTTTTACTTCATCCATGTTTAAACATTTTGGATGACTTTAAGATCAAACAAAATGTAAATTCTTGCAATTTTTCAACTGGTTTTAAGGTTTTGACCGCGAGTGTATATTTGTGTGTATGTATATGTATTACATACAGTATGTACACATTATGCTTGCTTTGCTCCTGTACTAAATTCTCCTCGTTTATTTATTGTTAGCTTCAATCTGCCATTTGCAGTCAAAACAAAATATTATTCTCACTTGCTTCATGCATTCCAAAAAGAAAGCGTGCAGAAAAAAATCCCCTCTGTGAATTATGGAGCGATCAGCAGAATGCAAATGCACGGCTGATATGGTGTGCTTATGCTGCATCTCCATATCAAACGCAGATCAATTCTTAAGCCTTGTCTGGATACAACATTAGTATGTATGTGAGTGCCTGTGATAAGTCAACACAATGACAAGGCACTCTAAATCGAATGGATACATTGTCTTTTTTGCAGCGAACAACTAAAAATAGGGTTTTGCTCTTTTTTTGTGCAGGAGGCTTCCTTCATAGCTGCAGGAGGTTGATTTCCCTGCTGAGAATCCCTTTTAATGACATCAAGATTTCCCAATAGCAATTCATATTAAGAGCTCGCAGAATGCACAGGAGAGCCAAATGACATACTCTTCACGGACATTCAGGTCTGAGCGCTTTTTTTTTTTCCTTTCTTCTCTCTCTGTCTGCCCCATTTCGCCAGGGAACCGTGTCTTTTCTCTGTATCACTGCTTTATCAGAACAGATTGGATGATTTCGATTTGCCAGTCAAATCGAGAGTCAGTGATTTGTCAGTGTCTGTACTATAAAAGCAATGTATAAAATGATGAAAAGCAAATGATCAAATTAAAGTCGTAATTGGATGGGAATAGCAACACCTTCTAGAAGAGCCTCTTCAGTGCCACCGTGGAACGTTCTGGATATGAAAAACGAAACAATTCAGAACTTCCAACAAACAGCCACACATTAGCTTGGTGCATTAGCGTGCCTGGAAATAAGAAAAACAAAACAAAATCCATAGCTGCTGTCATTTTTGTGGTTGAATCGTGCTTTCATTATCCTCATTGGCCTGGCAAGCTGTTCTGCAGCCTCAGTGGGAAAACCTCTTAACGTGACCGAAGCAACCGCCTAAGTCAGAGTAACTGTAAAATAAATTGACCGTATGTCGTGGTAAATAAGATAAGACCGAATCCGCACTGCACAAACAGGCGATGAAGTTGCCGCTGTATCTTGCTCTTTCTCTCCCAGCTCATCCCCAGGTTCTCCAGCCAGCTCCCATGACTAGAGCCCTGCCATTTTTGCACCCGATGCCTATCTGGCCCATGCAGAGCTACACAAACAGGTGAAGAACTGGACATTCTCACTATTTTTTGCTGCATATCCCACCCCTCTCTCTACGATAAATAAGACACATCGACACATTAAACATAAATGTGCCCAACTTCATTTTTACCAACCAAGATTTTATTCACAATTAGCTACAGTGTTACTTTGCTGCGCTACCCAGGAGGCAAATGGAGCCTAACAGGTTTAATGACAGACATTACTTTTCCAAATCCATAATAATCACTGCAGGAAAAGAAAAACACAGTTAACGGAGTTCTTCCCATTTAATAAATATGATTGTAAATGCATCAAACAATTACACACAGCACAGTTGATTGAAACAAAACATTACACCTTAACATTTGTTCTTATACAAAAGCTGTACAGTTTATTTATAAATGTATTTTTTATTATTATTAGTAGTATTTCTCTAAAAAAATAATCTTACTAATTCTGCAGGGGGGCGGAGATGGTGAAAAAGAGTGTAGCACTAAGAGAGAGGGCCGGTTAGCACACGCTTGGGTTCTGTCACATTACAATGTATCATAACAAGGAGACCGACGTCGTTTCTCGTAACAGCACTTCCTGTCTGCACAGACTGGCCTTCACCTGGTAGGCGCTTATAACAACCAACCTCCTGATCTTATCTGGGTGAGTCATTTCCTCTGTCTTGTGTTGAGGGCAGGTGAGAGTCCTTCTCTCTCCATTATTTTGGAATTGGGCCTCAAAATTGGGCTAAGCGGTTATCGATAATTTAAAATATTTAAAGTGTTAATGAACCAAAATTAAGCTTTTGATACATTGAAATGAAAGCAATGCCTGCCCTGTGAATGGCGCACATAACACATTCTGAATAGAAACTCTCAGGGATATGGGGCCCACCAACAACAGTTGTTAATGTTTTGCTATTTTCTTGGGCCCTATGAGTCATGGGCCCTTACAATCACCCCCCCCGTCCTTGTCAGTTGAACATAAGCCTTCGACCTTTGATTTGTTCCAATTTGTAGCTACCAAAAAATAGAAACCTAAACATTTCAATTCAGTCAAAAAAACAAAGGCATATAATATGATATATATCGTAATTTCCTGTGTATAAACCGCTACCTTTGTTTTAAACTTTGAACCCTGCGGCTTATACAGCGGTGCGGCTAATTTATGGCTAAGTTCTAATCTCGTGACATCTCCTTTGCTTCAGAACTACTACTAATCGTTTAAAGACTGTGTCGCTCGCGAGTCAGTGAGGAAGCGCCAGGTCTTTCTTTGGCAGGAGCCAACCACAAGCTATCAGTGAACTCACAGCGAGCTTGTCAACCCATTGGAAATTGCAGCAGGTCATGACTCAATATGACAGTCTGACTCACGGTGTCATCTTACAAAGAACAGAAAAATCATCACGCAGCATCTTAACACTCAAAAAGTAGCGAGGAAATATACAATACAGGTACCAATACAAGTTTAAAATAAAAATAAATAAAAAAAACTATTTTAACTTTTCCCAAAATGCATTTCATCCAAGCAAAGCATTTTAATGGTGCCTGTAGGGGCGCTGTAATGACGTCAGCCTCCCTCTGGGCTCCTCTGCTGGACAGAGGCAGCATTGCAGGGCTTCGGCAGCCATCCATCCATTTTCTATGCTGCTTGTCCTCCAATGAAATGCTATCTGTCTGTCTGTCTGTCTGTCTGTCTGTCTGTCTGTCTATCTAATGACCTCGTGCAATCACCAATGTGTTGTGGGTTTTTTCATAGCTCATGACTGGCTACTGTCAAATAAAGAGCTGCCTGGTCCTCACGGACTTGTGCGCGCCAAAAACAGTCTAATACACCAGAAATTCCGGTACATAAACATTTGAAAGCAAAAAATAAAAATAAAAAAAAAATCCTCTCAGGGTTTTAACTACTGATATGAAAGGGTATGCAGAAAATTTCGTTTTATCTTTCCGGAAATATCCTGCCCTGCTTCTCCTACCAAAACGAGTTATCTGAGAGGATGTGCATAATATCCAAGATTCTGCGTCCATGGTCAAAACGAGTTCCAGACGGAACAAGCGAACCATTCATATAGCCTGCAGGAATATGTGCTGTATCTTACATTTAAAAATCGTTAAGTATTATATGCATTACCGGAAGCGTGAGCTTAAAAAGAAAATGAATAAAAAAAATAAAGAAAAAAAACTAACCCCACCGTGAATAAGTTACAATTTCAATAGAAAATGTATATTGTGCCATAACTTTGCTTTCCAAGAAATACTGGAGGTTGTAAAGTACCTTATTCATAGTGAATAGCAACATTTCCGTTTTGGATAACACTTGTTATTGAAATACATACATTATTAACATATATTGACAGTCATATTTTACAAATTAGGTGTAATTCACGTCAATAACAAATGCATATTTATATGAATAAATAATACACTGTTTTTATATATACTGCTGCTATTTGCTTCTCATATCATATAAAGAAATTGTGTACATGTAGGCAAAACCATAACATTACTTCTTAACGTCTGTCACCCTTTTCCATCATGCTGTCATTGAACTCAGCATCGTGGTGATGACTTCTCTCAGTAGATGACTCGGTAAAAACGTGTCATATGATATACAGCATGTTTAAAGGAAACGATAATGTGTCCATAGTTTCTTCTAGTGTGTAAACAACATGCACAGGTATAAAGCTCAAAACCATAGCGTCCCAAATGATTTATAAAACGATGTGGTGGTCCAGTCCAAAGTTTAGACAACATACGTGGGGAGTTCTGTGGAGAATTTCACATGAACATGAGGTTTCTTACATCCTAGGGGAAACAAAGCAGTACAAAGGTGAATGAGATTGTTTTGTGTGCTAGAGAATGTACATGATAGCGTGTCTGGGGTGATTACGTTCAGGGATAATACACACAGGGTCAGGGAGGGGTTAGCACACGTGAACAAGGTGAAAAACCCAACGATAACCGTTTAGTTAAGAGCAGATTCCGACATATGAAAAGCATATCTGGCACAGTGGAATTTTGGTTAGCGTACGCCTCGGTTAGTGCGTTTTTCAGTTAACATCCAAAATGTAAACCAAAATTTTGCCTCAGTTTGGGTACATTTTCTGGCTAGTATACAATATGGTGTGACTGTAGTTCATTGCTAACTAACGCAGTTACGCCACAATTCTCAAAAATATTAACACAAAACAGGGTTTTTTTGTTAGTTTTACATGCAGAAAATGATTATAGATGCATATAAATGACAAATGAAAGGTGAAAATGAACGTTTAAGGTTATTTTTCCACTCATTGAAGATGTGATTGTTAGCCATCGAGCTGAAAGGCCTGAATTATCACCTGAATGTCCATTAACCACCTGGCAGTATATTATACAGGAAGATGGAGACGGACATGTTGGACACCAATAATGCTGAGCTAACAGAACTTGTGACATTTTCCAATACTCAAGAGGTGACAGATACTGCATTTTATGTGCCGTAAAATGTGTTTGTCCAAACACCAAGCTTTCAGCACATTAATTCAGGCGTGATTGCTTGTTAAAATATGCTTACAGAGCTCAGGCCACTGCTCAAATTAGCCAAAAATAATAATGACGCATGACGTTGCTAATGTTATGGATGCAATCTTTTTGCGGACACTTCATTACCGGATGTGATCAAAAACAGTGATAGTAATAGCTACCCAACCCCCTGCGGCACTGCACAGGTGTAACGGAATGGAATGGATTGGTGGGTGTGGTGTCCCCATAGCCAGCTAGTTTGGCAACACTATCGTCCTTGAACCAATTTTGGTAACTTTGGCAGTGTGGACAGGAGCCAAGTCCTGTTGGAAAATGGAATCTGCATCTCTCCAAAGATTGTCAGCAGAAGGAAACATGAAGTGCTCTGACATTTCCTGGTATCAGGACCCCAGTTTGAGAATCCTTGCTTTATGTGATGTATTTCTGTTTGTCCTCTCTATAAATGATAAAAGAATCTGCTCTTGATTAAAGATAAGGGCAACATATATTTGTAGTCTGTGTATAATCAGATTTCTGCTACTGCTTCCTTGTTATGAAACGGTATTACAGTGAAACCTTGGTTAGCGTCATTAATCCCTCCCAGAAGGTCCAACTCTCACCAAAGCGTATTCTAACCAAATGCATTTTTCCCATCACAGAAATAATGTAAATCCAATAAAGCCGTTCCAGAAAGTCACAAATGTTAACACAAAACACATTTTTATAGTTTTACAACTATACTTTTACACACATGAAACAATTCTAAACCCATTTAAATGAAGAAGGATAAATGGACATTTAAGGTTACTTTTACCTTCATCGAAGACATGATTGTTGACAAAGACACGATGTGGAAGCGAACGAAAGATGGGCACAAGGTGGTAAAATAACGGCATACTGTTTTTGTTAGCTAATGAGAGTAAAACGTATCCGACATAACAGCTATCAATATTTTACTGCGACTGAATGTAGCCTCATATACAGTAAGCCAATGGCTCATTGTTTTTTTGTGGTTATAATTGTAACTTGAGACGTGCCCATCCTTACAGTAACAGTGCTCCTTAATACCATTGTCCTCTGTTCTCCATGGAGTGCTGACAGAGGAAGGGACATGTTAGTACCAAAAGCTTGACGGACAGTAACCAAGGGAGGGTGTGGGTTTTCGAGAAAGGTAAATTGAACTGAAAGACTTGAGAAAACCTATTGGAAATATACGCCTGAGTCTTAATGCCTCAGAAAATGCAAAAACACTGCGCAGCTTTTTTGTCCACAAATGGAGGTCATACTTTTTTAGTCTCCATGCTCTCCCGGAGCGGACCGTTTAACTTCTAAAAAACATAGAACAAAAAACACGCGATGAGATTTATGACATAACAAGTACAGCTGCACTCTGAATCATTCAACCCCAGGCCGTTTTTGTCCACACAAAACACATTTCATTCACCCTAAGTGGGTAAAAATGTATAAATATGTGATGATACAGGTCACATGTACGGTATACATGCACCACTGTTAAAAAAAAGCCCACCATTTTTCATTTTTATGTCATCAGGCTTCACTGATAATATTTTTTAGTCAAGCGTTGAGATCTCACATTTTGCTTAAGATGCGCTAGCCAATGATAGCATTCTTAAGTGGTGAGCACCTATACAGTTTATAATTGAAATGCATTTGATAAGTGTCTTAGACATATTAAACCTTAAATCCTGATTGTGCATATGATATGTTAGCATCCGTTTCTAGTGAGCAACGGCAATTGAAGAGAGAAGGGTAGGGGTTCTGGGGCTGAATCCAATCAAACAATTGCAACAGTCACTTTTATTGGAAATATTAATTCGAAATCAGAGGAGAATGCCAACGTCAAGCTAGCAGGAAGGTTTGGAGGGTTTGCCAGAAAGAGACATTTTTATGGGCGTATCAGTTCCTCGCGGATTTTCACCATTCACCCGTAGGCGTGGAACGTAACTAACGTGAAAAGCTGGGATCTACTGTACTGCACGTGCGTCATCTTAGGTGTTTTGAGATATTTAAATTGCTTTTGGGTTGTTGGTTTATTGCAAACTGCCGGACGTTTAGACGCTTATACAGTACAGGTACACGCAAACAAGCAAACTGACAATGAGTGTTGAATAATTTTGAGTGCAACTGTACATGATCACCACGAGTGACACATGACAACAACATTCAGTGTGAGAAATGGTGTGTTTACCGATGGGCTGTGAGTTAAATGCTGTGTCCAGAGTCTCCAAAGAATGAACCAAGTCCTGCCGGGAGCTGGCCGTGGCTTCTATTGGATTAGCTGGACTCATCATTTCTTGTTCCTTTTCGTTCTGCATCTGCGCATAGACGTTGAGGCCTGGGATCTTCCTTGAGAAAAGATTTACATTGAGGCAAATGGATGAAGGGCGCAGCCTAACTGAAAGAACTAAAGCGGGGCCACGACGAGATCAAATTCACCTTTGGAGATGCCCTGCATATGTGCACAGCTGCCACTGTTTACTTTTCTAACATCATTCAACCTACAGTATATCGTGATGTGAATCAGTAATCACTGGTGAAAGGTTTTGCTCTTTTCTTTGACCCTTCCTGCCCTATTCCCTTGCAAACAACACCTTGGTGAAAAGAAATATCTTCACATTTTAGAAAGGTCAACTGCCTACATTCAAAGGGCTTCCTATCAATAAACAACAGCGACTGACTGACATTTCTTTTGAAACAAATGACCAGACAAAAGACGATGTGCGAGCTGTAAGATGATCCCCAAACCCCGTACACCTTTTACCTCCTTCTCATGTGAAATCTTTACAAACAGGATATTTCATGAATATTTTACCTCTTGAATTTGTAGATGACAAATACAGCTAAACCCGCAACCACAACTGATAGCAGCATTAGCATGGCAGAGGTACTGTGGTTCTCGTTGCTGTCCACTAGGGGCGCTGCAGAGATAAGAGAAGACAAGGCGTAGACGTCGTAAATGTCACAACCATATCCACTTTGTTTCCACCTAACTAAATCATACTGTCAGCATTGAGTAGCATGAGTAACAGCTATGTTAATAATGGAATATTAGTATATTCAGCGGAATATACTTCTCTTACACTTAATCATATTAGTCTCTTTCGGAAAGTTGCAGCATCCCCAATAGGCACAGGCACACACACTTGCTATGAAGCTCACTCTCTGAAAGTCTCTGTGTTGCTAAACGGTGGGAGCCAATCAGACAGAGTTGGGATTATTAGTAAATAGGGGCAGCAAACAGGATTATATTATTCCTATCCACTGTGTGTAGGTTGGATTTTCCATTCGGGAGACTCACACTAACAAGCAGAAAGTCCCCACCCTCCCCAAAAGTAGTGTCTGTGGCGTTACCTGCTGACAGGTGTGCTGCAAAGACTGTGACCTGGACCCCAGGCCGGAGAGTAAACTTAACCAGGTTTTGATTCAAGGCACTCAGCATAATTTCAGACAACTGTTGGGAGACAAAATGAAACATGGTTTATGAATTTCGTTCAGAAATACTGTACTTTTATATCTGACATCTAATTTCTGATATTTCCTTTACATTTAAGACTGCATTTCTTCTTTATTGTTGAGTAGGGCTGCAACTAACAATTATTTTCTTAGTCCATTAATCTGAAACTTGTTGTTTTGATTACTGGAGTAATCGGTTAGGCCCTAGTGGGATCAAATCAATATTAACCAAACACAAACAGTTAGTGGTTTGGTCCGCAACAAAAGGCAAAAATGTCCAGCACTTTTCCCCAAAGTCAAAGCTGATGTGCGGATATCTTGTTTTGCCTAAAAGATGAAGGTCACAGCTCTGCTTCCATTGATGACTAAGGATATTATTTACAAAAATCACATTTGAGAGGCTGAAATGAGAAGATATTTACATCTTAAAACCCCCAAAAAACAATTAATAAAACACCAAAATAGGTGCAGATTAACTGAATAACCACTTAATTATTGATCTGTTGATTAATTGTTGCAGCTCTACTTTGGAGCATGTTAAGTCTCTTTTGCGAGTTTGTGGGAAAAAAATAGCTTTTCCAAATTTAGTGAAGACAAATGTAACATTCAGTCCATCCATTCATGGTCTATAAAAGCCAAGCTGTTTACGGTCAAGAGTAAGCGGTATTCCAGCTGACCCACAGGGCTACAGCGTGATAATCAAGTCAGTCACAGACTTACACATAGAGACAACCATTCACAGCAACATTCACAACTATACAGGCAATTTACCAACTTGACTTAACCTTAACGTGCGCATGTACGTGTATTTGACTGCGGCAGGAAGTCGGAATACCCGGAAAAAACCCATACAAGCACGGATTTGAAAGTTTTGCAGCAATTGGGTTACTCTGCATTATTTGTCAGCTAAAGTTACAAAGTCCCTTCAAATACACTTCTCCTGTTTATGTGTATTAGTCTGCAGCAATGCATGCAAAGTGTGTGTGTGGGGGGGGGGATTATTATTTGATTGAAGAATATCAACAAAATCCAGAATGTTTTTTATAAACGTTATATATGAATTTGTATTTGATCATGTAAAATAATGATTTGATACCCAAGCAAAACATGGCTTAGTGCTCGGTAGAGAAACCTTTGTTGGCAAGCACAGAGGCCAGACAGTTTTTCTTGTTGATCACCATGGTTGTGCACATCTCAGAAGGTATTTTGGTGAGTTTTATAATGGGATTAAGATCTGGAGACTGGCTAGGCCACTCCAGTGTCATCATGAGCCACTCCTTCTTTGCCTTGGCTTGACATTTTTTGGTCATTGTCAGGCTTGCTGGAGCCACATGGCTGGGGCCAGGAGTTTGGAATATCCAAGATTATACGGGATTGGTCACTCAATGCGGTAAAGTCTTCCTGTACCCTCGGTAGAGAAACCGTTCCGAAGAGAATGCTGTCAGCTCCATGTTAGACAGTGGGAATGGTGTTCTTGATGATCACTTTTCCACATTTCTCTGCCTCCAAACATGTCGAGTTGAGTTGATGCCAAAGAGTTCCATTTTAGTCTCGTCTAACCACACTTTCTCTCACCCCTTCTGTGCATCTTCAAATACACATTTCACAAACACAAGTGGCAACATGTTGGCTGCACAGTGAGGAAATTGTGGATTTGAATCTCTGTGTGGAGTTCTTCTGGGTACTCGAGCTTCCTCCCACATCCCAAAAATATGCATGCTAGGTAGAGATGAGCGAGTACACCACTATCTGTATCTGTATCTGTATCTGTATCTGTATCTGTATCTGTATCTGTATCTGTATCTGTATCCGTTTCCGTATCCGTATCTGTATCTGTATCTGTATCTGTATCCGTATCTGTATCTATTTAACCATCTAAATTATCCGTAGCTGTAGCTGTACTCGGAGTGGGCGTGTCAGGAACCGAAAATGGGCGTGGTTTGACTGGAAATGTGCAGGGTTTAAATTGGTACATTATTTTAAGTCTGAAATTGACATGGATTGATCAGAAGTTTATTATTTAATTATTTTTTAATGATCTGTGTGAAGTTGGTGATTCATGCAAACATCCATTGATGGCAAAGAGGGAAGTAATCTTTCAGCCTTGTTCATTGTAGCTTCCTCAAAAGCAGCGCGTTCAGTACTACAAACAAAATTTTCCAAATTTATATCACCAGCCAAATTATAAGCAGGCAGACAAAAAAAACCCCGCCTGACGCACGAGTTGTCTTGTGAAATGCACCGCATACATTAATTGCAACGTATTGAGAGGGGTGTACTATTTGAACACGATTGTGTATAAAATGTAGTATGATAGCCATACAGGCAGGCAGGCAGACTGTCTGTGTACTGCCAAAGACAAACTAACAAAATTCTTATATTGTAGGTGGCACGCCTGTTTTATGGTGACTTCATGGAATAAGACAAAAATCCATTTAAAGGAAAGACATTTATAACGAGTATCCGGCTCATTCCTAATGTTAGGTTCATAAAAGACTCTAAATTGTCCATGTGAATGGTTGTTTGCTCTGCGATTTGGCTGGCGACCCAGCTGCGATAGGCTCCAGGTATTGAAAATGAATGGATGGAAATTCAAATGGACTTATAATCTTTGCTAAATGTTTTCTTTCTCTACTCTCCAGTGGAGGCTTGCACATGGAGAAATAGCTACACAGCACAACCCCCTTACCCCCCCAAAAAAAGAGCTTCTACACACTGATCAGGTTCTGCCAAGTCAGCAATTTGGCTAACCAGGAGAGACCAAATGGAGAAGGGCAGTAGTGCAGATGTTGTCTCAGCATTCAAAAGTGTGTGAAGGAGAGGTATAGCAGGTTTTACCTTTCTGCAGCTGTCAGACTCCATAACAAACAGTGCTCCAAAAAATCCTGTATAACTGTGCAATAACCGTGCAATAAACCGTTCAATGAACTATGCAATATCCATGCAATTAACCATGCAATAAACCTGTGGCTTGATCAACATGTACACTGCTGTAAATAGTGTATGTAACTTCTTCATTTGTATTACCTTGATTTTGCACTTTCTATGCTGTTGTGTACTCTTGTACTTTTACTGCTGTAAACCTGGAGTTTCCCCTTGTGGGACTAATAGAGGCATATAATATCTTAGCTTATCATTGAAGGGTTTAGTGAAGCTCGGAAAATATGGGTGGAATTTTATTTTTAAGAATTGATGGACAATTTGGACTGTCATCCATTTTTGCGGTCTTAAGTGGCTTCTGCATTCTGTTTGTGCTCAAGGCGAGCTTGCTTTGGGTTTGCAGAAAGCATGTGGCTGTTTAATTACTGATCTTCTTGTAAAATAAAGTTTTGTTAAACCTCCCTCTGCTAAAAGAAAAGTACGTTAAAAATTATGGACTGGTCTTGTCTTTGTAAAACTTAATAAAATCAATAAAATCAAGTAAATACAATCAGCAAATAATAATTCAGCCTCACTCGATCTCTCCTGTCAAGACTGGCGAGTAAACATATGGACTGAAAAAGTTTAAAACTTTGCTATAAAGCAATAGATTGATATGTCCGATGCCTAAAGCCCAAGTCCTAATAATGACAAAATATGTTTATCTTTCCTGTTTTTCTGTCTTCCATTCACACACTTTAAAACAAGTCTTAGTGGCGACTACTTCTCAGAGTAATTCCTGTGGTCCTTCACATTTTCCAGCAGATTTAATGAACGTCCTTTCCTAGTCTCGTTGGGTATCAAGGGCGGTAAATCTATCTATAAATTACAATACAGAGTGAATCAAGATTTATGACTGGCCAGATGGAACAAAAAGAACCTTTCCATATGGTTGACCATGTGATAGTTGGGGGAGCCTAACCACATTGATTTCCCTTGCATGTTCCTGTTTCACTCACACCCATTAAATTCTTTCCACAGAGAGTGGCTCAAATATAATATAATATCAATTATTTGAATGTGAGAAAGTTACTTTAGCCTACCCTCAGCCAGAAATTATTTAGCGAGTTGATCAATCACAGTATCTGTCACCCTTTTTGGTTTCCGTAGGATGGAGGAGAGGAGATATTTGAAATCATTCTCCCTGATACGTTTCTTTCCCTGCCTGGATGTAATGATGAGTCCAATGAAAAGGTTCCACAGGTAAGTTAAGAGTAGACATGATCCAGTGGACCACGACTGACATCTACTGGAGGAAGGTGGAAGTCATGTTTGTCATTATTTTCCAATGCACAATTGGTTGCAGGGCTGAAAAGGCACCCTGTAGCCTATGATTGACAACAACTGCGTCAAGAAAAGAACACTTCCAACTGAAGAGGGTGAAAAGAAGAAGAAATCAATCCACCTGCAGAATTACTGTCAAGGGTGAGGAAAAACAAGGAATCAGTAGCTGATTCTGTACACTATTCTTACTTCGTTCAAATGAGCAGCGTTCTTCTCTGCTTTCGCTTCAATGGACTGTTTGTCAAGCAAGAGGAAAAGCTCCGCTGTTGTAGGCAAGCCTGGGAGGACCGTGACCAGGAGCTGATCCCCACTCACATCTGTGGCCTGGTGGAGGACACGTAGAACAGAAGTGAAGAATACTTACGTTGGTAGTGCATTTGCAGGTTTCAGCTCATGATCTGCACAAGAACAACTATAAACACACATTCATTTGATTTCCCCTCCAAAATTAAATTATTTTATTGCTTAGTATAGATATCGTCTCATATATCCATGGACTAAAAAAAGTGAAAACTTGAAAATGATACCAGAGTCTCATTCACATAAAGCATCATATTTATTCTGTAGTTAAAACCTTTGAAAAAGCATTGCGCTCATTGTTGCACTCACTGTCATTCGCTCATTTCAGTCATTTTTGTCCCAGCGTGACAAAGATTTGCTGTAGAACATGTTGCACGTGTCTTTTCATCTGGGGTTTGTGTGGGTATTCTGCCTTCCAGGTGTAGGTGTCATGAAAAAGTGACGCTAATGACAAATAACGATGCAGAGACATTTGCTGCAAAAGGAAATGTGTGTTTGGATATTTTTAGCCTCTATTTGGAATGTTGCAGGATCAAAATTTACCGATATAATATGACAGGTGATGTTTGATCCATACTATTAAAATGTACTGTATTAGTGAGATAAGGATGTCGCAGCTAGCAGCCAATTAATAAAGTAAAATCTCTTCCTAACTTGTCTCAAGCTGCAAAGCACTGACCTGCAAGTGCCCCTTGTGGGCGTGTCACATGTGGCATTTAGTCTAGCATGACACTGCAACGACCAGAGTCTGTGTGACCCTGAACTCAACGGGTTTGTGCAAGCCTTGAAATCCGAATGCTCTTGAACTACACTTTCCCTTCCTCCCCTCTTCTCTTGCTTGTCATTTATCATCACAAAAGTCAGATGTGCATGCAAAGCCTCAGGGAGGTCACTGCAATTACGGACGGTGAGATATCCAGTCCAGCTGACAGTATTCACCAAAGAAAGGTAACAATTTCCATGAAAAGACCTGAGACCTTCACCTGGATAAGACAGTTCTTGATAACTCGGCTCACGTCCAATCTCCATTCTGGAACATCAGGGTTGTGGTCATCCAGATTTGAAGAAAAGGCCAGCAGATGGGATTGGAAATATTCTGGACGGAAAGAATGCGTAACAAAAAGGTTCGATGTTTGCCCCATGTTGAGATCTCAAGTACAGCGACAAACATGCAAAGTTCAAATCTGATTCAAACAAAATTTGTGATCTGTTTTTTTAATGCATGAACAATATCTACATTAGTGGTGACAGACGCATGATTGCGAATCGGCTTGCCCCCGTTAACGTACGCCCTGGTTAGCATGTTTTTCGGTGAACATCAAAAATTTAGGCCAAACTTTTGCCTCAGCTTATGTGTATATTTCGGTTAGCATACAATACGGTGCTCGTCTTGTCGTGTTATTAATACACTGCGTGAGTCCAATTGTGTTCCTAATCTGTTTGTAATCACAAAGCGTCCTTGTTAGTAGCCTATTAGCGTACTAATACATAGAAACAGGCAGCTCTGTCACTCAATTATGTAATCAGCAGTTGACTCTGTAGTTCTTTGTGAACTGTGACAGTTAGGCCACAAGTATCAAAAATAGTAACACAAAACATCTTTTTATAGTTTTACAATTATAGTTTTAAATGCATGCAATAATTCTAAATACCTATAAATGATGAATGAAAGGGATACATGAACTTTTGTCTTCATTGAAGACATGAATGTTGAGACACAAAAGACACAAAGTGGCAGCGAGAACAACACGAACACCACCTTTGTGTTTTGCCATGACTTATTTCTTGAATTCAATAGTGTTTATTATATTCTTTATCAAAATGCTGGAACTTGTAACTTTCTTTGGTTCCATTTTGTCTTAGTTTACAGTCGTGATCAAAAGAAAAGGCTTGAGGTGATTGAATTCAAGAAATAAATCATGGCAAAACACAAAGGTGGTGTTCGTGTTGTTCTCGCTGCCACATTGTGTCTTTGTCAACAATCACGTCTTTAATGAAGGTAAAAGTAACCTTATCCCTTCATTCATCATTTATATGTATTTCTATGTATTTTGAATTGTTCTCTGCATGTAAAATTTTGTATTATATATATTAATATTTGTAAAACTATAAAAAATATTTTGGGATTTCTGGAAGGGATTAATTGGATTTACATTATTTCTTATGGGAAAAACTGACTTTCTGGAACAGATTAATGACACTAACCAAGGACCAACCAGTAAAAAATGACAGGAACCTCAGATGTTGGCCGTTGTTACGATATGTAGTTGTTGGAGATGCATTAAAAAGAATCTTGAATAAGTAAACAAACACACCAGCCTAAAGCAGAGCCAGGACTTGCAGAACTATGACAACTCTCAGCAGACCTTTCTGTGGGGACTGTTTGGACTTGACCCGTCAATGTCCGTGCCAGGCAGCAAATATGCTTAATGTGCGTTAATGCTAAAATGATAGCACTTATTTTTGCAGCCTGAGGTGACATGTTTGTTACAATGACAGAATCCCCCAAAGAGCTGCAGAATCCTCACCATGGACGGAGATAGTCTTTCTGTCCTGCAGAATAGTATTCCCTACAGACACCTGCACAGTCACCGTGCTTATGCCTTCCCGGGAAAACGTGGATGTCACACTTCCCTCTAGGGTGATTATGGGCTGCTGGGAAAATAAAGTCAGGGAGAGGAAGGATGAGGGTTGAGGGGGATGAAATAGGGAGAGTCAGAACCTCAGGGCTCCTGTGAGAGAACCTTATCAACGGCTGGTTAACATCTCACGCGGCTACATAGGTGTAAGCCGGCTGGCACAAACACACACACACACACACACACACATACACTGTATATGCGTGCACACATGAATGCACAGACACACACACAGCCCACAGAGAGTTCTCTGTATGACACCAGCAACTCCTTCCTGCCCATCTTGTTCTTCCAAGAGCTAAGATAGGAACACTGCTGGGGTTTATTACTGGCTGAAAGCACTATCTGGCACACGTTGGTGTTGAAAAAAACATTCAAACAATAAGATTGGTGGACTTGGCCACTTAGAATGTATATTAAGTGCTTCAATATGCGTTGATCGTCCAAACGTATTCCTTTTCATCCTTGCCACTAAATTTCATTGACATACTGGAGTTGCTCATCATTCAGTTATTACATAATTGTTGTTAATTCCCATTATGCTCACTCTAAAATGTTCTTTTATGGTGTTTACGGCACTGGTGAGGATTTTAATGGTCAAAACCAACCATCTTAAAGCAAAGGTTATAGATCTTTGTTCGGAAGTCAAATAAGTGTATCTGTAAAATTGCATCCAAAGGGCTGCAACACAAAGTGTACTGTAACATATCAATACAGTCGTCCCTCGTCACTTTGACTTGACACGTGCGCTTTGACTTTCACTCTTTCACATTTTTTTTCCAAATATTGTCACAGTTGGAAAGTGGAATAAGTTCTGACATAAGTTACCATGGAGATTTATTCTGTGGAGTTAGCCTGCTCCAGACCAGGCTAAGGTCCAGGATCTATTTCATCTCATCCCTTATCTCAGTCAGTAGTCACCATAAATTGAAACCAATAATTAATCAAAGAATATTATAATTGTGTAATTTTTTACAAGCAACTACCAATGATTTAATCACTCATCATCTGTATATACAGTATAATTTCATAATTATAATCATTATATTCTTGAAACAGCATATTCTCTAATTGTTCTATCATTCAATATTATTTTGCAGTAAAATACAATTTAAAAGCTGGATATGTCTGTGCTTCAATGCCAATGTTCAGCACTACATATACAGTACCTCAGTGTTATTTCCAATCCACCAGATATAGGTTACTGTTCCCACTTGGCTGGGCCACAGCACTGCTGTCAGGTTCACCTCCTTATTCCTTACAGCCACAAAGGGAGCTGAGAGATGGATGTACTCCAGCTGACCTACTCAGGCACACATATGCGTCATAATGTAAATCCAACACACTGCAAACACAGGAAAGAAATGCAACTATTTCTTAAATATATACTGTATATATGTGGTGTTAAGTATTGAATGTTTGTGTCTTATTTATCATCCGTATCATCTTGGTCTGTGGTGGTCCACGATGGCACATGGAACTGACAGATCATTGGGAGCAATCATGCTCACTTTTCAATAAGTACTACATCAGTCAGCTTGTGAAACCAGGTGGCCATCAAGCATAAATGACTTGGAGATATGTGAAATGCTCTGTCTAGCTTGTTTATGAGAGAGACGTGGAGAGATAAAGTACAGACCATCTGCACAAGCTGCACCAGTTTTCAGCAAATGGGATAAAAAAGTAAATGGATGAGCACAAAACTTGAGGAAACATATCTTCTAAAATACACATTTGTAAACACAAATACAACATGATACAAATCTCACATGTTATGTGTAGGTAGAGAATGGCAGTCTCTGAGCCGAGGCTATTCTCCCCCACTGCAGTCACCCGGTAGATGCCAGCTGTTTTGTAGATGTATTTGATCCCATCCTCAATTGAGCTCAGATTGGAATAAGTCAGAGCGTGACCGTCCCCAAAGTCCAGCGTAATGCTTGTCCGTTTCCCATCACCCTGTAAAGAACAGGACAAGTGTACAAGTACAGAGACAGTCATATGCATAGTCTGTAAGCGCTCATTCTTCTCAAAGACCATTTAGCGCTCTTATTGGATCTATCCATCTATACATTCATCAATTGTTCCACCTATTCCAGACCAGGTTACACTTGGACGCCCGGTTTTCTCGTCTCCAACCACTTCTTCCTGTCCCACCCTGATGTGTTCCTACGCCAGCTGGGAGACGTAGCTCCTCCACAGTTGGATGACTCTGGATCATTACTAGGGATGAGCGAGTACACCACTATCTGTATCTATATCTGTTCACCCGTCTAAATTATCTGTATCCATAGCTGTACTTGGAGTGAGCGGGGCATAAACCGGACATGGGCGTGGTTTAATGTAAACGGGTGGGGCTTAAATCGGTACATTATTTGAAGTCTGAAATTGACATGGATTGATCAGAATTTGCTATATTTGTATTATTCAGCTATACTGTATGTGTACTGTGTATGTGTGTAAGTGATCTGTAAGACTTTATTATTTAATTATTTTTTAATGCTCTTTGTGAAGTTGGTGATTTATGCAAACATCCAGTGATGGCACACAGGGAAACGATCTGTCAGCCTTGATCACTGTAGTTTTCTCAAAAGCACCGCGTTCAGTACTACAAGCAAAGTTTTCCAACTGACTTTTGTATCACCAGCCAAATTAGAAGCAAGCAGACAAAAACCCCCCCAAAAAACCACCGGCAGTGACCGACGCAACACAAGCCTTTTACGACTGTCTTGTAAAATGCACCGCATGCGTAACAAAACAAGTTTACCAAGTAGCTTTAGATACGAGCTGAGCTGAGGAAAACCTAAAAAAAACCCGTCCGGAGTGGAGGCACTGACTAACGCGACACGAGCCCTTTTCAACTCTCTCTGGCTGTAGGGAGTCTGTCAAGAGAGGGGCAGTCGCTGTGTGTGACTGGCCAATCACAGAGCGTGAAGATTAAATACAAAAGTAGTTAATGAGGATTTTCCTTCATCACAATTATGGATAATGACGAGCTGTACTCGTTTCATGCTCGTACTCTGCAAAAATGCATTATCCGTAAGGGATACTCATCTAAAACCAATCTCCGGCTCTTCCCTACTCTTTACCTTATCCCTTGGGGTAAGCCCAGCCACCTTGCAAAGGATACTAATTTCAGCCAATTGTGTCAACGACTTGTCCTTTAAGGTAACCACACAAAGTTTGTCACAATAAGAGATTGACTGATAAATTGAGAACTTTGCATTCTGGCACACGACAGTCCAATACATCAATCACGTTACTGCAGATATCCAATCTGCGTGCCCTTGTCAAAACCCGTATTTCCATAATTTGTGAACATGGCCTCAAGATAATAGAGATCCTCCAACTGAAGAAAGACTTAAATCCCAACTGGGAGCGTGCAATCCACTATTTTCTGACTGACAACCATGGCCTCACACAGAGGTGCTTGAGGAATCAATCAGGGTCATATTATCTTCAAACACCAGAGATGAAATCTGAAGATCACCAAACTAGACACCCTCTATGCCTCTGGCTGTGTCTACAAATTCTGTCCATAAAAATAATGTACAGAACAGTGACAAAGGGCAGCCCTGGAGGATTTGACAAACCAAGATTGTGCTCAGATCATACAAGGCCTATGGCCAGGATTAGCGGGTCCCAAAACATGTATTGTTGGAGCACCCCCCAAGGACACGACAAGAGCACAGTTGGATGCCTTTTCCAAGTCATCACCATAAACATCTAGAGTCTTGAGGAATTCAGGCCGGATTTCATCTACCCCTGGGGCCTTGACACTGAGGAGTCGGACTATCTTGCCCGCGGTGATATCATTTTTGCTTCCGTATCCTCAGACTGGGGATGTCCCGTTCCACATGTTTTGGCTTCGGATCCGATCCGATTTTTTTATAGTCTTGCCGATCCAATCTGATCCGATTGTTTTTGTTTGTTTGTTTTAATAATAATAATAAGCTTTTGTTACAAACATGAATTTGTGGAATTTAATATGGTTAAGCTCTTCAAAGCATTACAAATAATGCAAACAAAGTATTGCTGAATTTACTTTTTTATTACACAGCATGATCAACAATATAGTTTGCCTTTTGTAGCAAACCTCTGTGAGTCAGGTTCCTAATCCAATAAATGATCCAATAAAAGATAAAATAGGAAAAAATGGGTGTGCTAAATACTTTCAGGGTAGGACTAATCATTTGATGTGATTATAGGTCAATTTGTGTGACAAAGAGCGCTCTTATTTTGAAAATCGGAATGTGTTGTGTGTGTTGAGAACGGCGAAGATAAACGTGCCTCTCATCTTTTTTCACTCAGAACCTGCACATTGTCAGTGGGTATTGTAAAATGGTCCTTACATTAAAGCAGTAAAACACAACACAGTGAAAATATACTCATCCAGCAGAGTCGCACAGACACACACACACGCACACACAGCCGCACTAGCTAAACTAAGCGAACCCCACTAGCTTTGATTCAAGCTCCATAACAGAGGAGTTTCCAAGGTTTTCGCCACCGTTTCGACATGTTTAGTAGTGTTTGTGCGGTCCCTGTTATCAACCAGCGGTTAGAGCGGCACTTCCCGTGCGATCTCCCTGCACCATGATGCAGCAGTCCGGGCACAGTGAGAATGAACTACCGCTGTAGCCACGGAGCTGAACATCCAACGTTCAACGTGAAATGAACTTCACCACAGTACAACACGGACATGTCGACATGGTGGTGTTGCGTTTTCATCTTCTTGCGGGTGGCGTGAGTCGAGTGGCAACCAGCTTTGAGGGGCATTACTGCATCTACTATGTTGGGGTGTGGCTCAGAATTACGAAATACAGCGGATTGGTAGCTAATCCCGATCCTGAAGATCGGATCGAGACATCCCTACCTCAGTCTCTTTGGAATGTGTATCAACAGGATTGAGAAGCTCCTCAGAGTATTCCTTCCGGCTTCTGATTATAGCCACAGTTGAGGTCAACAGGTTCCGTCCGCACTGCAAACAGTCTGGTCCCAACTGGCACCAACCACAGCTCTGCTCTCCCATTCGGAGACGTGAGTTGCAGACTTGCCAAACGAGAAACCAAGCACAACGTTCCAAGCACACCCTCACAATACGATTCAAGATTCAAGATTCAAGAGAGTTTTATTGTCATGTGCATAGTACAACAGCAGTTATACCATGCAATGAAAATCTTATTCTGTTCATTCTCCCAAGAAAAGAAAGAAAACAAATGAAAGAATAAGAACATAAGAAACATAAACACATAAACATATATACCAATAAATTAAGCAACAACAACAGACGAGACATTAATACAAGTAAATAATACAAATAAATAAATAAATAAAGTGCTATGAGTGTGTGCGTGTGTTGCGTGCGGCGTGTGCGAGTGCTTCGTTGAGGAGCCTGATGGCCTGTGGGTAAAAGCTGTTTGCCAGCCTTGTGGTCCTGGACTTCAAACTCCTGTAGCGTCTGCCTGACGGTAGGAGTGTGAATAATGAGTGTTGTGGATGTGTGCTGTCCTTGATGAGGTTGTGTGTTCTGCGTAGGACTCTAGATTTATAAATGTCTTGCAGTGAGGGGAGGGCTGCCCCAACAATGTTCTGTGAGGTCTTGATCACCCGCTGGAGTGCCTTCCTATCACGTGTTGTACAGTTACCGTACCAAACAGTGATGGAGGCGGTAAGGACACTTTCGATAGTGCATCTGTAGAAGCAACTCAGGATTGTGGTGGACATGCCAAATTTCCTCAGTCTTCTCAGGAAGTACAGTCTCCTTTGGGACTTCTTCAGAATTTGTTGGGTGTTGTGAGACCAGGTGAGGTCCTCGCTGATGTGTGTGCCAAGGAACTTGAAGGTTTTCACCCTCTCCACCTCAGTCTCATCAATAAACAGGGGTCTATGCGGCTCCTTTTCCCTTGTTCTTGGGTCGATGATCATCTCTTTAGTCTTATCTGTATTGAGAAGGAGATTGTTATCACGACACCAAGCTATGAGGTCCGCCACCTCTCTTCTGTATGATGTTTCAATACCACCAGTGATCAGTCCGATGACTGTAGTGTCATCTGCAAATTTAATGATGCTGGTGTTGTTCTGGGAGGCCACGCAATCGTAGGTGAAGAGCGTGTAGAGGAGTGGACTCAGCACACACCCCTGTGGGGTCCCAGTGCTCACAATTCTTGAGCTGGATGTGCGGTTGTGGACTCTGACTGACTGGGGCCTGCCTGTTAGAAAGTTAAACACCCAGTTACAGAGGGAGGGAGACAGGCCAAGTGTGAGGAGCTTATCTGTGAGTTTGTGGGGGCAGACTGTATTAAAAGCAGAGCTATAGTCTATAAATAGCATTCTGACGTATGTGTCCTGGCCCTGTAGGTGAGAAAGGGCTGTGTGGATGGCAGTGTTGACTGCATCATCCGTGGACCGGTTCTGGCGATATGCAAACTGTAGAGGGTCCACGGTTGCCGCCGGGATGCTCTTTTTGATGTGGGTCATGACTAATCTTTCAAAGCACTTCATAACAATAGGAGTGAGTGCTATAGGGAGATAGTCATTCAAGCAGGTCACGTTGCTCTTCTTGGGTACGGGCACTATGGTGGTGGACTTAAAGCAGGTCGGTACAGATGCTTGTGCAAGCGACAGGTTAAATATGTCAGCAAGCACATCAGCTAGCTCTGATGAGCAAACCCGAAGTGCACGTCCTGAGATGTTGTCTGGCCCTGCTGCTTTTCGTGGGTTTGTTTTGTTTAGAACCCTGCGCACATCAGCTGATGTCACCATGAGAGGTGAGTCCTGTGTGCTCCCCAGGTTCCGCCACCCTCTCTGCTCATCAGGAGTTTGGGTGTCAAAGCGGGCATAGAACTCATTCAACTCATCAGGAAGTGTGGTTTGGCTGGACGTGGCTACGCTACTCTGCTGTCGATAGTCTGTGATGTGCTGGAGCCCCGCCCACATGCGCCGAGGGTCTGAGGTGGAATAGTAGCCCTCCAGCTTCTGTCTGTACTGTCTTTTGGCCTCTCGTATGGACCTCCTCAGGTCATATCTGGCCTTTTTGTAGTCATCAGCGGTGCCCATGACAAATGCAGTCGAACGAGCACGTAGCTTAGCCCTTACATCACAGTTCATCCACTGTTTTTGGTTAGGGTATTTTCTGTAATACTTGGTGGTGGTAACAGTCTCTATACATGTGCTAATGTAGCCAGTAACAGCAGAAGCATATTCATCCAAATCAACAGTACAATCTTCCCTCCCCGCTGCAGTTTTAAACACATCCCAGTTTGTGCAGCCAAAGCAGTCCTGAAGTACTTGATCAGTTTCTTCATTCCATACTTTAACTGCTGTACGTACAGGGGGAGCTTTTTTAAGAAGTTGTCTGTATGTTGGATAAAGGAATATAGAGATGTGGTCAGCCTTTCCAAAGTGGGGTCTTGGAGCACCTTTCATGTTGCAGTAGACTTGGTCCAGGATGTTATTTTCCCTTGTGGGAAAGCTCACATGCTGGTAATATTTGGGGAGGACAGTCCTGAGGTTACAGTGGTTGAAATCGCCAGATATAATAAATACAGCGTCTGGGTGTTTGGTCTCGTGTTTATCAATGATGTCATGCAGGAGGCCTAGTGCATTAGCAGTGTTAGCTCGTGGTGGGATGTAAACAGCAGTTAAATACACAGCGCTAAACTCACGAGGCAAATAAAAAGGTCTGCATTTCACCATCAGCAGCTCAATGTCCTGCGAGCAGTGCTTTTCCATCGTCTGTACGTCTGTGCACCACCGTTTGTTTACGTAAACACAGACGCCGCCACCTCTGTGTTTACCAGACGCTAAAGTCCGATCTCCCCGGTAAGCAGCAAATGATTCCAACTGGATCGCCGAGTCCGGTATATCCTCCGTCAGCCAGGTTTCTGTGAAGGTGAGGACACAGCATTCCCTGATCTCACGTTGAGCTGTAATCCTTGCTCGTAGTTCGTCCATCTTGTTTTCAAGAGAGCGGACGTTGGCTAGCAGCAGGCTTGGTAGCGGTGGCCTCGTCGCTCTAGCTTTTAGCCTAGCATGCAGGCCGGCTCGCTTGCCTCGTTTACGCCTCGGATGCTTTGCTCGCCGGGTATTCAGCTCACCAGGTCCGCAGGCTGCTGCGTTCTCCCGGCGCAGAAGAAAGGCAAAGTCTGAGAGGCTAAATGAAGGTTCATGGTGAACCCTGCCGATGTTCAAAAGTGTCTCTCTGTTGTAATGTACTGCGTGAGTGTGTTGAATGTCCAAAATGAACAATAAAATAGCAAAAAATAGAAAAACACGGGAGAGTGTCACAGAGACGTCTGCCACGGAGCGCGCCATCTTTGATCTTTGATTGGCTCTACTGTCCAGCACTCTTCCCTGCCATCAAATCTACGTCATCCTGAGGTGGCAAAAAATTGACATCTCTGCTCCTGGTGTATTGCTAAATAGCTGTATAAATATCTGTTGCACCAGCTATTGATAAATAAACCATAAACATCTTAAGTTTGTGACGTCTTCGTATGGTTTGGATTACCTTCATTGTAAAATTGCATATAAAGGTAATGACTGGGCAGCAGGTAAAGCAGGATGTTCGGAAACTGGAGGGTTGGTGGTTTGAATCTGGCTTTCTCCATCACAGTCACTGTTGTTGTGTCCTTGGTTTATAAATACGACTGAATGTTTGGTGGTGGTCGGAGAGGCCACTGGCACAAATTGGCAGACATTCGTCTGTCTACCCTAGGGCATGTGAGGCTACAGAGGTAGATTACTACCACCATTGTATGATTGTGGAGTGAATGAATAATGGATTTCAGTTTGAAGCTCTATGTAAAGCTAATCCATTATTATTATTATAAACACATACCTTCCAT
The DNA here is from genome assembly GCF_027744805.1 of Dunckerocampus dactyliophorus. NCBI lineage: Eukaryota > Metazoa > Chordata > Actinopteri > Syngnathiformes > Syngnathidae > Dunckerocampus > Dunckerocampus dactyliophorus. The sequence continues at coordinate 27,483,204 of NC_072824.1, read as the reverse complement.
AACATTACACATGCAAATGACTTTATGATGTTTGCATACAGATACAAAGATAATTAACACACGTATTTGTTTCAAAAGTTTATTTTTTTATTTATTTTTATTTTTTTTACCAAGTCAGAGGACTGGGAAGTTTTTCAAGTCTAATTGAAATGCCATGTTGTTGTATGTTAAATTCAATCCACCATTGTAGGTTACATATTTGGAATTTTGCTGTTGCTTTTCTTCGAGACAGACTACTGGTTTTGGTTTTGCCATTGAATTATGTCCAAAATGGTTTAATCTTATCAGGTGTATCTAACAGGATGCCATCAATTAATTGTTTTGGGGGTTGAAGGACCCCCAAAAGGGGGAATTATATTGTAGAATGACTCAGTATCGAGTAAAAGAGTATCCTGTATGACAAAACTAGATAAGAAACACATACGCAATCAGCATACAGTCAAAGCTCAAGAATGTGTTGTTAATGGAGAACCGGTATTGCATATCATTCTGAACTCTATGCGTATGAATGTTCAAGAATGTTCCGTTGGGAAGATTCATGTGGTCGGAGTCCTATAAAAATGAATCTACAATAAATCAAGACCACCCCTCATCCCTGTCACCATCAAGCTGTTGTTTAACAATATTTCTTCAACAATATTTGTATTACTGTGGGTGTAGTTTTCAGTGCTGTAGAACTGAGCTGCATCATTTTCAATGTCCATAAAGTCAATGGAGTGAAAAGGTGGTTACCTGCTCGAGAAAAACAAGAAAGGTGACATTGGTGCCCTGTGCAGCCGTCAGCGCACCCTCGCTGGTGACCAGGTGAAGACCTTTGGGCGCTTGCATGGGACACTGCTGCCTCCTGGCTGTGTATTCCACAATGACTCCAGCTGTACAGTTGTTAGATACCACCTTCCTATAGCTAAAATATAAACATGTCAATAGAACTGATTTTTCACATGCCAAAATACACGTATCAATGTTATTCTAACATAAAGTCAAAGCAAACTGTTGAAGATGCATATAAAAAGTATTACATGTATGAATGTATTCCATAACAAAATGAAAACAATGTTGATGGTAAATTAAATAAAAATAAAGCAGGGTTAAACAGCTTCACAACTAAAGCAATTCAAAGGCCTCAAGGAAAATAAGTTTTGCATTCCTTCATGGTCATACTCAATCATATTCAGTAACATATTAAAGCTGCAATGTCCTTGTGGCGTGCCAGACAACAAATAATTGCTTCAATTTTTCTGACATAAGAGGATTAAAAATGATAACAACCTGCAAAGAATTTCACACAGAGATGATTTATTATTTTGGCATGAATATATTCACTAAGTTTGTATTATGTAATGAACAAGCACTGACATAATGTGAATGAAATGCTGTCATCGTGAGGAGAAGGAACATTAGTGTGGGGAAGTATATCCCCGGCGGACCGCTCAATCGTGGCGGAATCTCATTACAAACACTAAACAACGAACTAAACATGTTTCACCTAAAAACACTGGTGAAAGTTGGCAGAACCTAGCGGGGAAGATGTATTGCATCAATAAATGTAAGGCATTTTGCATATAATTAAAAGATATTTTATTCACTAACCCAAAAAGCTATGCTGGTAAAAACAAGTGTAAAATGTAAAAAACGGAATTCTAAAAAATCAAAACGGAAAAAACGGAATTTGGGAATTTCATTGGGCCCTACTAAACATATAAAACAGATAAAAAGAGACATCATTACTTATTATCATTACTGCATGTAATGGGACACAGCTATGCCACCTACAAAGACCGGTATTAAAACATCTCCAAAAACACACACTGCAGGCGCTAGTCGCTAGCCGCTGTGGTGCAGCGAGGTGTCAATATGCTAGTAACATAGTTTGGCGGAACAATGTTTATAATAACAATGTCACTGTAGCTTGGTTAATATGCATGTCACATTATATGTACCGTAATTTCCAGTGTATAAGATGCAACAATGTTTAAGCCGCACCCACTAAATTTAGAGAGAAAAACAGATTTGTAAATATATAAGCCGCACCGGACTATAAACCGCACATGTCCACGAGAGTAAAAGACATATTGTGGTGCGCACGGCTGCGTGAGGACCAGGGAGCTCTTTATTTGACAGGAGACAATCAGGAGCTATGAGAAAACTCACAACGAGCTTGTCAACCCATCGGAAAACGTAGGAGGTCATTACTCAATATAAGAGTCTGACTCACTGTGTCATCTTAGATAGAAGGCTAAAATCATCACACGGCAACTTAACACTCAAAAGTATGCTTAAGAAATATACAAGGACCAATATGAGTTAAAAATATAAAAACAACTACCAGGGAGGTCCGATATTGGCTTTTGTTGCGGATAACTGATATGACGATATTGTCCAACTCTCAATTTCCGATATCAACCGATACAGGCACGTGTAACATCACATATCTCATTGGATTGGACTTATTACCTTATTATGTATTATTATTATGTATTATGTATATTGCACTACACATTTGATGTGATCTGTTTCATATTTATTTATTTTATTTATCTCTCTATCTATGTACAGTATGTCGTGAATTACAGTGGGGTAAATATCAATTTGAACCCCTGCTGATTTTGTAAGTTTATCCCCTTGATGAACAGCCTGTTACTTTAATTTTATATTGTAACACAGTGAGACAGAATATCAACAAAAAATTAAAACACTCCATTAAATAATGGTTATAGATTAATTGTTATCTGAGTGACTGAAATAAGAATTTGATCCGCAGACAAAAGATAGCTTAGTACCTGATGGCAAGCACAGAGGTCAGTTGTTTCTTGTGGTTGGTCATCAGGGTTGTGCACATCTTATGAAGTTTTAAATCCAATCCTCTTTAGAAAGCGAATGCTTTGAGACTGTTGAGGTTTTCAAGTCTGCTGCTTTGCAACTCAAAGTTTCAGCTACCTCCACAGATTTCCGTATTGAGGTCAGGAAACCGGCTCGGCCTGAGCATGTCTTTGTAGCGGTGGTGGTGGAGGGGATTGAGGGGGACTTGACAAAACCAGAAGTGGCTCACTTAATTTCCCCCACTGCACATGATTATTTGTCCCTGATAAATGAACTAACGTACGTGAAGAAGTTCAAACTCAAAGGCACAATTCATTTTACTTAGAATCTGTGTGCTGCTTGTAGTCAGATCTCATTCTGTGTTTACCCAGTGCTGTTGAGGAATGTCATCCCTGTGGTGCATCTCCTGGGCATCACTGATGGATGGAACCAAAAGGCGGGAGAACACTTTCCATCAGTCCGTCTCTCGTAACCATAATCACTGAAGGGATCCAAGCACAGACAATACAAATCCTTTAAAGAGTTAAAGAGATTCATTTCTTGGAAATGACACAAGACATTGGCATGACTGCAAGACTTTTATATCAAATTTATATTTGATATTTTCACATTTAGGGCTCAAGCAATGGGGGGGAAGGAGGCTTTAATCCTGTTTTTCTTGTTTAACCAAATGAATGACATTTTAGGGCGTTCTCATGTGTAAAATGTTTGCATCTGATACAGGTTGCACGCATGACCCTTAAAAGTAATACTGTACAGTATGTATTACATACAGTATTAATATATACAGTGGAACCTTAGCTTACACCCGGTTAACATGTTTTCCGATTAATGTTGAACATTTAAGCCAAACTTTTGCCTCGGTTTGCGTACATGTTCCGGTTAGCGTACAATATGGTGCATCTTGTTATGTTATTAGTACACTGCGTGAGTACAACTGTTTTCTTAATGTATTTCTTAATGTAATTCTTTGTTCTCAACTCTCAGACATTAAACTTCATCCGTCAAGTCCTGGACCTTCTGCATGAAGGAGCCCATGTTTTGTTGCATGGAGCCCATGTTTTGTTCCAGGGAGCTCTTTTTTTTTGCATGGGATTCAGCTTCATTACCTTCTCCTCAATATGCTCCAGCTTCTTGTCAAGTTTCAGTAGCATTTGCTTTTCCACAATCTGCTGGAACATCTCCGTAGCTTTCCCCATTTGTACATCAACATGATTACTCAGTTGACGCTTCCAATAGAGCATGGACTCATCGTCAGGTCCCGGCGGCGGGGGGGTGGGTACAAAACCCGCACCTGGCAAGTAACTTGAACGAAAGCTTGGAAGAGGATCAAGTTAACACGCTGATATATTGCATGGAGGACGAGGCGGATGGTTTCTTAGGCTTCTTTGTTGTGAAGAAAACTGTGATTTATGAACGTGCCAAGTTCAACGTGTGCAAACAAAGAGAAGGAGGGACTGTAGATGTGTGTGTCACTTCGCTGTAGTCCTGGCAGCGCACTGCAACTATGGTGTGCTACAGGACAAGCTAATTAAAGACAGACTTGTCGTTGGTCTGTTGGACAAAGGGCTGTCTGAATGCATGCAGCTGGATGCACAACTGACTTTGGACAAAGCTATCACAATGGCACGGGAGAGGGTGGAAGATGAATAAGCAGTAAGCTTCTCGGCGAGACACCAAAGCTCAGGCAAATGATGCAAAGTCTGTTGAAAGACTATTCAAGGGCAGCAGGAAGACTGCTAAAATTAAACTTAACCATGCTCTCGAGCCCAGCAGAAAAAAAGAGCACACAATCGCAGTGTGGGAAATGTGGCGGCTCTTCACTGCATCCAAAATATGTTTGCCCTGCAAATGTTGTGAAATGTCATGCATGTGGTGGAAAAGGACATTACAGACATGCGCAAGTCAGCAAAATCTGTGCATGAAATCGAAAAGCCTGATGATGAGGTTGCTGTCTTCCTTGGCAGCATCACAACAGATAGCGATCCCAGGACGGTCAATATTGACATCTACGACAAGAATGTGACTTTCAAAACTGACACATGTGCTGATGTCACAGTACACGCTGTGTTGCGGAACACATATAAGAAAAGGTCACCTGCACTTTGCAAAGCAGTGATGCCACTACCGAATGGTCGCCAGGCTGCTGCTGCGGAAGGGTAAGGAGGAGGAAATGGAAGATGTATATGTTGTCCGCGATATGCACACTGCTTTTCCGGGGAGGTCTGTAAGCTGGAGGCTTGGGCTCATTCCTCGCTTGGACAGCGTCACTAGAAAGGAGAGCTACCCAAATTTATGCAGCGGCCTTGGAGGGGTGCACCAGCCACATGCTATAAAGCTGAATCCATTCAAACATTCTCACTGAAAACACCAAGGAGGATCCGATTGCCACTGATGGACAAAGTCAAGCAAGAACTTTCCCGCATGGAGGGCCTTGATGTTATCTGCAGAGTGGAGAAGCCTACTGAGTGGTGCGCAGGCATTGTGGTGGTGCCCACAAAGACAGGTGCTCTGTGCATATGTGTCAATCTCACCAAAACTGAACGAGTCTGTGTGTAGAGAGAATTTCATACCGCCGTCAGTGGGGAAAAAAAAAAAAAAAACACTTGGATGCTGGCTGGAGCCAAACTATTCAGCAAGCTGGATGCAAACATGGGATTTTTGCAAATTCATTGACACAAGAGTCAGCAAAGTCAACCCCCTTCATCATACCCGTTGAACGCTATTATTTTAAGCAGTTCCTGAACCCGTTCCATTCGCTCCTGAACACCTTCAAAATAGAACACAGAAGGGCTCGAAGGTGTGATTTGCTACATGGAAGATGTGCTGATGTGGGGGTACACACAAGAGGAACATGACGCGCGCCTGCATTGCTGTGCTCAGGAAGATCCAGGAGGTGTGTGTGCATATGTGACCTGTCAAAGTAAGTGTAACCTTCTTTGGCCATGTGATTTCTAACAGAGGCATCAGCCGAGACCTGTGCGAGACAGAAGCAGTGAAGAGGATCCAACAGTCAACGACAGTGAGCGAACTGAGGTCTTTTCTGAGCATGGTGAACCAGCTGGGAAAAATGTATCCCACAGCTGGCAGAAAGAGACAAACCCCTTAGAGACCTCATGTCAAAAAAGAACTGCTGGATGTGGAGCGTCGAGCAGGCCAAACCCTTCCAGGATCTGAAGGATGCCCTGACGTCACCATGTATGAACCAAACAAAGAATATAAAGCCTGAGCAGACACATCGCCATGCGGCTTAGGTGGAGTCCTACTCCAAGAATGGGACCGAGAATGGACGCCGGTGGCCTACACATTGCGGCCTCTCACACCGACAAAAGCAAAGATATGCGCAGAAGGATGCTTTGGGCTTGGCCTGGACTTGCGAGAGTCCCGCAACTTCCTCATTGGGAAACAGCTGGAGACGGACCACAAGCCTCTCCTTAGACTCCTGGGGTCTTAAGCACTGGATGCCCTTCTTCCTCAGATTTTTCTAATATGTCTGATTCATTATTCCTATGCCATATTGCATGTACCTGAAAAGTCTCTGTGGACAGCTGATACGTTGTCACGAGCGCCAGTCAAGAGAGTGGAAACTCCAATGGACAAAGAACTGTTTGAAGAAATAAACATCTATGGCGATATGGTGATTAAGAACTTACCTGCACGCACTGCATATCTAGATGAGCTGAGAGAGCAGCTGCAGAGGGACAGTGTGTGCACACTCGTGATGCAGCTATGTGTAGAACGATGGCCGACACATGGCATCAATGAGCCTGCAATTCGCCTGTACATGACTGATAGGGCATTCCTCACTGTCCAGGATGATCTTTGCAAGCTGCATGAGGGACACTAGGTTGTGGTCAAGTGCAGAGAGCAAAAGCAACCGGACTGCTTTGTGTAATATTCTAATCTGAGGTTGAATGTGCCTTACAGAACACCGTAGTAAAGTGTCAACCAAGTGTAAGGCAGGCAACACTGCGCAGCTGTCATGCGCAGGCTGCAGGAGCTCTGCAGGGACACCAGAGACGGACACCACATTAACTATATACACCATATTGTATACATTTTCGACGAATACCGAAACATACGAAAACCCCTGGGTACGCTAACCGAGGTCCCACTGTAATCGGACCACCAACTGCAAAATATTCATCAAGTTAAATATCGTACAGGAAGTACTAATCACTCCATCAAGCCATCAAGTAAACTGGACAAATATAAAATATCACATCAACTGGACTGTAAGTTAAACAAAATACAAAACACACGCATGCAGAATGACACTGATGGCATGCAACATTTGGCAAATCTGCATTTAAGAAATGTTCCATAATTTCATATTTTTCACAAGATGGATTCTAAGAGTACTTAATTTCACTGAACTAAAATTTGCTTTCTACTTAACAACTTCAAATTGTTAAGTCGCCATTAACTATTTAAGAATAAGATTGGAATAAGTGAAAGGTAGTTATAATAGTTATAAAAAAGTTCCAACAGTAGGGACAGCAGGTGAGAATGGAGTCAATACACGGTCAGGTACTACATCGTGACCTAACCCATCATATAAAATTTGGAAGGTAGTGAAACCAGGCATAATTGTCAGTATGGGGCAACACTAGCGTCGAAATCACTCATGTGGCCAAGTATTATATGTTGACCTAACTCACCATATACAATTTGGAGAGCATCGGACTATCTGGAGGATAGCTAAACAATTATACATTTCCTACTCTGGTGTCAATGTGGTCCTGTGGTCAGGTGCTGGGTGGTGACCTAACAAATTAAAATGTGTAAATCTCCACTGTAGTTATAACAGTTATACTTTTCCACCACTAAGGGCACCCCTGGAGTCAATGTCAATCTCTTCCTACACATCCCTTATGACCAAGTCTGATCTTGTGAAAGTGAGGTTGTCCAGTTTCGTGTTGCTTGGCGAGTCAGTAATAATACACATTGCAGCTTCAAGAAGGCCTTTCGACCGCCTTGTGGACTGGTGCTCGTACCGTTAGAAACAGAGGCGGTTTTTGCTATGGACCACATGGGCAATTGCCCTCGGTAGAATTCTCAAGGGGGCGCCACAAGCATAAAGGGAGAAAAAAAAAACAGCACACTCAACTCAGATAAATAAGTAGAACAAACTTATTTTTTAAAAAAAGTTCATCTCACTTGAGTGTACCAAATAAACATCTATTGTGGTCAACTATCACTATTAAGGTCCATTTTATTGGTTTTTCAAGGCAATCAGTTTGCATGTTTTGTTTTTTTTTAATTAAGGTTAACTAATGGATTTTACAGTGTGGCTATGTGTGTCAGATGGTGCCCTCTACAGGCAGGATATACTGCTCACTTGAAGTGGATAAAAACTAAACTGGGGTGTGGCCTCAGCCCTCCCGTTAATAAGTGGGTAAAAAAGTCAATTACAACAGAAATTGATTAAAAATAAAAATAAATATATATATTCTTAACACTGTATTATATCGAATATATCGCAAGCGAAAACTTTCAAAAATATGTTAAGTAGCAAATTTTGAATCAATATGTGTTTAGACTGCTAGTTGAGGTGCTGCACAAGCCCCGTTGAAGCTAGAATCGCCATTGCGTATAACATTGCATCTTCAATAGGGCATTCGCACAGCTATTGCTCAGTGGCCAGGCCCTACACAGTCTTCACGAACAACTAAATGAATGGGCTCTGAATGATTGTTAAGCAAATGTAAAGTTAGCTCACCATTCAAAGTCAGCCTCCGTGCAGTCACAGGGTCCTGACACCATTGAAACTGAGTACAGCTTTCCCATCACGCAACGAGATGTGGGCTTCAGCTTCCGATATATTCTTTTCACTCCCATCAGGCAAGGCTCCCCCTGTGGAAGATGGGGAATTTTAAATAAGGCACGCCAACTGTCACTGTCTTGGAATTGCTGCCATTATTTGTTCTTCCAGGCCGCCAGAGGTCAGAATTTCCCCATATGTTAGTGTTCAACCAAAAAGCATCATGATTATCATCACATGATCACATCAAATAATCGCTTCTCGTGCTTGAATACGACCTATTATTACAAAAAAAAAGCATATTTAAGCAAACTACGTATTCTTGGCCAAAACATTTTCAAGCACAAAAATGACTAAATGAACGAAAATACAAATATATGGAATTCCAAAGACGTGATGTGTAGTGTAACATCTGTGACTTGTTGTGTGCGCCTTTAAGGAGCAGGGCCTGAGAAGTGACTTGTGTGATGTCATCTACCTAGAGTTGACTGTCTTTAGCTGAGTGTTAGCAGTGTGGAGAGTGTAGTGACTGGCGTGAGTTGTGGCCGACAGCAGCTCCTGTGCAAATATTCACTGCTTATATGTTCTAAGCGATTAAAGTGCATTGTGAGTCTCTCAGTAACCACAAACAGCGGCATTACTGCAGTATTTTACACTGGTCACTAGATGTCAGTAACTATACATTGATGAGACAATAGCCACAGCAGGAAGTATGTATGCTGTCAATGCAAAAGTGTGTCTTATGTCTTATGCTTAAGTTGCCTTATTTTCTATTATTATGTCTACTGTATTGGGTAATATTAGCATAAAGGTGACCATATGTGTGTGATTTTATGTCTATAGGGTCTTTAAAAAAAACAACAACAACTAAAAATCGTATTCAATAGGTCGTAAACAGGTTTTCTATGCTGTAGAAAATATTTCATTTATAAATCAGGAATCCTACTTCATGGAAATTCACTTATTACGGTTGGGTCTGGAACCAATTAACTGTGATAAACGAGGGATTACTGTATACATAAAAGCAAATGAAATATATATATAAATAAAAATAGAATAAAAATTAGGGCATGATAAAAATGTGAATGCAAAATCTGTACGCTGCACAAATCTGTCTGTTGTGTTCCAAGACTAAAAGAAGCACAACCGCACCTGAAAATATGTGACTACCTGATTGTGAAGGTGCCACGTCTGATAATCCGCCTCTGTGCATCTCCTGTTGAAGATTGACCTGAAGTCTATTTTCACCAACTGCCACTCTGAGCGATGACTGACGTGGCCAAATATCCTGAAAAAAAGCAACGCGTGACTCTGGTTGTTACATAAAATCATGCACCACAATCACGTCAGTAAGGCTTACACATCCAGACTAAACGAGTAAATTATGAGCCTCAATGTAATCTAACATGTTTTTGTTCATTTATTTATAAAACATTATAGGTTAGCTTGACTTGTCAAGGGTCCAGTGCTTAATACCCTATGGTTGGTATATGACAGCATGACTGAATGTTCTTCATCAATTATGGACAAAACTTGATGAACAAAAAAAACTAATTATATGCTCAGGGAATTCACACAATTACATATAAATTTGATTGTATTGAATTAAATATAATTTCATTTGGAAATGTTTATCTCCGTTGGGCATCTCTGTGTGTAGTTTGCGTGTTCTCCCCGTGTGCGCGTGGGTTTTCTCCAGGTACTCCGGTTTCCTCCCACATTACAAAAACATGCAGGTTAGGTTAATTGGAGACTCTAAATTGTCCATAAGTATGAATGGTTGTTTGTCTATATGTGCCCTGCGATTGACTGGCGACCAGTCCAGTGTGTACCCCGCCTCTCGCCCGAAGTCAGTTGGGATAGGCTCCAGCATACCCGCAAGCCTAGAGTGAGGCATAGAAAAGGATGGAATCTTCCAATTACCACTTGGGCTATGGCACTTGCTGTATACATGAGTACAGATTTGATAGGAAAACATTACCTAATGGTCATAAGAACACAAATGATTCTCTTCAGTTGCTTCAAAACCTTACCCGAAACCCAACAATCTTGTACCCAGTTGCATGTTGTCCATGATGAGAATACTGTGGGGTGCTTTCCCGTCTTTTCTGCCAGACTGGCATTTATGACTAGTGCTATGACGATAATAAAATGCCTGTGGAAACCTTTAACACTCGAACTCCCAATGCAGTCATTTTGACTGTTTTCAAAATTTGCAATGTCATAACTTGGTTAAAAAAAACCTATGTACCCATAGGACCCTGACTTTTCCTAAATGTGTGTATATTTTATTCTAACATTGTTTTATCATTAAAATTTCAAAACACAAAAGAGTTCTGAGTATTACTACCTCAAATGACCATAGCAGTCAAATTGACTGCCTGCTTTTTACAGGGGGTGTCATATTTCACTATTTGCTACATTTTTCCCGCCCTTCCTTCTGCTCTATTGGCTGTTTGTTTTTAATGCTCTGTGATGCTAAAACCTAGCTGTAGCTTCAGTCTAAACACAAGAGAGACAAAAATGACAAGTAGAAAGAAGGTGACAGCTATGGAGGCTTTAGCCTTGCTTCAGAGAAAATGGTTGCAGTTTGAGTTTGCATGTGTAATTGCAGAGAAGTTATGTTGTGTCAATTCAATCAAACACTCAATCACTATAGTTTTCATTTAGTGTCCTGATGTGTTTTTTACCTATTCCACCAATTTATTTTTAGATCTTTTTGATGATAATCCAAATTATATACAAAGAGTCAAAATGACTGCTATGGTCATTCTAGTAGTTGCAGAATTCTGGTAGACCGAGTGTTAAAAAAGTCAGAGCCATATTCAACCCCACTGCAATATGGGAGTGATACTGCACCGTGAACTATACACACAAAACTTTTCTAATAATACGTACAGTATGAAAGCATGCAACAGCAATGTCCATGAATGTGTTTTTTGTGTATAATGAGTCATCGCCTTCGCTTTTCCATTTTCTGATGATAAAAAATCTGAAAGCAAAGTTTCTTGGTTCACATTGATGACATTCCTTCATGTGCATCTAAAAGACAAACCATGCCGTCACTGCCGGCCAAAGCACCAATCCCTGTGATCATACAGTACACAGGGAGCAGTTTTGAAGTTGCAGTGAGGAAGCTTGTTTCTTTCCGAAAAAGAGCACAGTGAGGAATAATGAATCTCTGAAAACAGATGCAAGCATGGGACACACACACACACACACACACTGTAGATCCTTGTAAAGATTACGTGTGGCAGGATACATCTCAGTGAAGACAAATCTTCACTCACGTCATGATGAGCGTCTCTTCCCCGGGCTCTCCCAGCACACCGTCCACAAACAGAGGGGTACTGATGAAGCTGTACTTGTTCCACTGCCGCCCTTCGTCAAAACTCAACCTGGGAAGATAAACAGCCATTACACTGGGGGCCCCGCACTAATCCCCCTGACTGTGTGCTCAAGCTAATGACCCTGAGAGTCGTCTAGACTGTATTTCATATTCTGCACAGGACTCGGGCACACCACTCAGTGAAGATTCATCACCGGTAGTTAGACTCACTATAAATTCAAAGACAGGCAGCTGCAATCAAATGACAATAGCCAATGCTGATTATTCAGAAGCTGGGAAGTGATTTTCTGTCCACTGTAATAATAATGTGCCCCAGTTAGACCACAAACTCATTTGTTTTTCTTTGACAAGCTTAATACTTGAAGTTTCATCTCCAGGAATGAGTCATACTGTGACGAATGGCGTCCCTGTCACCATGACTCACCACAGGTGTCTGATGGGAAGCGGTGTATGTCTTATAGCAACTAACGCTCCTCCTTGGTCGAGGTACAGCACTGCGTATTCTTCATTGAAGATCTTCAGGAACAAAACAAAGACAGGAAAAGACAGAAGGTGTCTCACTCTTGACTGAAGGTGTTTGTTACCACTTTGGCTTACACAATAAAGAACAAAACAAATGTGTTGTCTTGCACGTATTCTAAGCAATCCGCAGTTAAACTCCACCACATTCACTACCTTTACATGCACATAATAGTTCAGTTTTAACCAGAATATACAGTAGTATATACAGTGGGACCTTGGTTAGTGTCATTAATCCACTCCAAAATGTCACTCTAACCAAAACGTACTCTCATCAAATATGTTTTTCCCATAGGAAATAGTGTAAATGTTTTAATCATGGCTGCAAAATAACCCATTGAACCAAAGAAAGTTGAAAGTGCCAGCATTTTGATAAAGAAGCTGAGCAACACGATTGAATTCAAGAAATAACATTCATCATTTATATGCATTTAGAATTGTTTTCTGTATGTAAAACTATAATTGTACAACTATAAAAAGTGGCACAGTACGCAGTACGCTATCCAAAAATGTTGCAATTTAGCGACGTTGGCGTTAAAAGCACTATATTGGCTTTCATTGTAGGGAAAAAAATGATACCGATGTTGGCCAGTATTACATTTTTATGCCAATATCAGCTGATAATTATCAGTAGCCTATATTATCGGACATCCCTTATATGTACTGTATGTGTATACAGTACGACCCATTGCTACTGCTGACATAAAGCGATGATTTCATTTCATTTATGATTTATGACTTAGATAGTCTGTATGTTCCCTGCAATTGACTGGTGACCCCACCTCTCACCCAAAGTCATCTGGGATAGGCTCCTGCTCACCCGTGATCCCAATGAAGATTAGCGGTGCATGGATGGATAGATGAATGGATGGATAGATGGCCTGTGCCTATTTGTAACAATTTATACCCATGCCTCATTGTCTCCCTTGTCTGCATAAATTTCATATCTCCTGCCACTCCTTCCACTGCCAGTTTGTCTTCATTTTGTTTACTAGCACTTTCCCTAACTAGATTCCCGTTGAGGTGTTTTTACATAGCCTTTCTCTTGACAGATTTGTACTTTTGCCTGGACTTTCTTAGCCAATAAACATCTGGCTTGGTATATCAAAAACCTGCCTGTGAAAACTGTGCATTGGTTTTACGTGCTTCCTTATCAAATGCTTATTTAGGACAACCCCAATTAAAATAATAATAGGTTTGTGTTCATGAAATGGAATAGAGCAAGAAATAACACATTATACTATACAAATGTACACTATGTAACCTCACCTGTCTCCATGTGTTCCCGGCATCTGAAGTGATGTACACACTGACATTGCTGTTGGTGAGCTCCGACCCAAAGGAACCTTTAATCAATTAAAAAACAAATACATTATGTACGCTGTACATACAGTGAACACCATATTTGGTGAGAAGACAACAGTGGTAAGAAAAGGCAGGAGGCAGCTACCAGATAGACATTTGTGAGGAAATATTAACTTCAGATTACATTCTGAATACAGTAATCCCTCGCCACTTTGTGCTTCAAATTTCGAGGCTTCACTCTATCACGATTTTTCAAAAATACCTTTATACTAATTAATCGGAATACAGCCTCTTATTAGTCCAAATATATGCATATTTTAGCCAATGTTATTTATTATTTTGCCTAAATTAAGCTTTTTCAAGCACAAAAATGGCTTAATGAAGTAAAATACAACTACAAGGCATTCATACTGCAAGTTTATAAACTTTGTAAGTAAATCCTATTGACAAATGACAAAACTTATACCGTAATTTACGGTGTATAAGCTGCTACTTTTGTCTTAAACTTTGAACCCTACGGCTTTTACTGCGGTTCAGCTAATTTATGACCATGTTCTAATCTTGTGACATCTTCTATACTTCAGAATTACTCCTAATATATAAGTATATACAAGACAAGTACCAATACGAGTTTAACATTTAAAAAAAAAAAAAAAACTTCTTCCTATAATGTATTATTCCCAGCAGAACTGCCATGGCTGCCATCAGAGGGAGCTCCTTAACTCGTGAGCTCCCGCTGGTGGCCCGGCACCAATGTCTGCTGAGTAGCCATGGCAGCCATTGGTCAATGAACTGCTCTGCTGGGAATAATGCATTATGGGAAGGAGTTAAAATTGCTGTTTTTTTTATTTTAAACTCGTATTGGTACTTAATTTCTTAGCTACCTTTTGAATGTTAAGTTGCTGTGTGATGATTTTAGCCTTCTGTCTAAAATGACACAGTGAGTCAGACTGTTATATTGAGTAATAACCTCCTGCAATTTCCAATGGGTTGACAGCCTCATTGTGAGTTATAGCTCATGATTGGCTCCTGTCAAATAAAGAGCTGCCTGGTCCTCACAAACAATGTCTTCTTATGACATGTGCGGTTTATATATGTACAAATCTGTTTTTCTTTCAAAATTTTGTGGGTGCGGCTTGAACACCAGTGCATTTATACACCGGAAATGACAGTAATTGTGGCATATGTGGCTTTATGTTCTCTTGATTGTAGAAAAGGAAATAACAGAAAAATAGGAATAAAATGTATCAATAAAATATATCAAATATAAATAACTCACCTGATGCCACAATGATTCCGGGCGCAGAGTCTCTACTCGCTATGTTTCCAGATGTGTAGGGATTTGCAGAAACGTGAAGATGAAGATGTAAGGAACAATATGGCTGCGTAAACAAACAAACAATAATAATCTCAGTCTCAATGATCAAAACATCGAGCCCTACCAAAAGAAATGCACAACAACTCTGCTATTGCAACAGCTTGGATGTACAACTATCCCATGCCATATGATTTATCACATATGCCATATCCCTATTGGCGGACTTACCATTTGTTGTGATTTGGTTAACCTTTAACAACACAATTCTCATTATCACCCAGCAAAATGCCAGTGGGGCAGGCCATTCGGTGACAGGCTGTTTAGGGGTTTATTAAAACGCTGACATTTCCTGACAAATTAATGTATAATGTGGTAGAAGGCAAACCATTGTGGCCCACAAAGGGGGGGTTGTAGGCAAAAATTAATTTACTGAGTGGGTAAACAATTATTACATGTAGATTTTAGAATAACTGTTTGCACTGATGTCTACTGATTGAATCATTGTTGAGAACTGTTTAATCAATTAATCTAATAACTTAGTGAATGATTCCAAGTAGTTTATAGAAATAATGCCTTATTAAATAATTAGCTGAGTAGATTAACATCTGTTTGAGTGAGCCAAAGGTTAAACAGAAAAACTGGTAAGGTAGACAAAACTACCTTGACTTAGGCTGAAGAAAAGAATGTTGTCTATGTCAACAACTACAGTAAGTGTTATGGGGTCAGCGAAGGAGCCGGCTATCATCTGCTGGCGTCACAAGCTTCGTCAAGGAATCCAGGAGAAAGTTATCTTTGGAGAGACT
The DNA here is from genome assembly GCF_027744805.1 of Dunckerocampus dactyliophorus. Taxonomy (NCBI): domain Eukaryota; kingdom Metazoa; phylum Chordata; class Actinopteri; order Syngnathiformes; family Syngnathidae; genus Dunckerocampus; species Dunckerocampus dactyliophorus. Next base: position 27,467,326 of record NC_072824.1, on the reverse strand, counting down.
GGAGCCAATGGTCTGAGCAAAGCAAGTATAAAAATGACAGATGGGACAATCGATCGAGACTCTCTTTCAATCGGCCAGAAGATGGGCACAGGTGAATGAAACGGGGTCCAGGGCTCTGTAAGATTGCGAGATATCCTGTCTGACTTATTTTTCAATTATTATGTCTGGCTTATTCTTCAATACATTTTGTAAATCTAATTTGGTGTGAGAGTCTTTTTCTTTCTCATAACTGGAGATACGCAAGGGGAAGGTGAAATTGGTTTAATTAATTTTCCAAAGTGGTCCTTTGACCTTTAGGAGATTGTGGAGAATTTCATCTGAAACAATTAAACGGTAAAGACATCCTCTTTGGGTCCCAAGTTATGGAAAGTCCCTAGTGAGGGGAGGGGGGAGTTGTAGAGGGTATAAGCAAGAAGTCAGCCTTGCACTAAGTTAGACCTTTCAGCTTGAGCCACTTGGTACTCGCTGTTTGATCTCCAGATATATTTGTAATAAATGGTATACAATTCTTTCTTGTAATTGCCTCATTCCATAGACTCCAGTAGAATAGACTTCACCATCAACTAACCTGGGAGCGAAGGCAGAAGCGTAGCAAATAAGTCGTCCGCAACACCATGCTACAAAATGGCAGATTGAAGAAAACAAATATTTGTGTGTGTATAAAGCTACAGTGGGGAAAATCATTATTGGATTGGAAATAAGTATTCGATCCCCTGTCAACCAACAAGAATTGTAAACCCCACAGACCAGTTACATGCCCATGAGGCATACAAATGAATCCTGTCCCTTTAGGAAAGTACAGAAAGTACAACATCACGACTGCAAAATAACCCGCATTGGGGCCACTGAAAGTCGCAAGTGCCAGCGTTTTGATGAAGGTGAGAAACACTACTGAATTCAAGAAATAACTCACAGCAGACCACAAAGGTGGTGTCCGTGTGGCTCTAGCTGCCTCGTAGCTGTCTTTGTCAGCAATCATGTCTTCCATCAAGGTAAAAATGATGTTCAAATTTAAAACTGTATCTTTTTCATTCCTCGTTTATATGGTTTAGAATGGTTTTCTGTGTGTACACGACTGTAATTGTAAAATTCAAAAAAGTGTTTTGGATTAACTTTTTTCGGGTGTCTGGAACGGATTAATTTGACTTACATTATTTCTTATGGGAAACATTGATTCGATAAGAGGACGTTTCAGTTTGAGCCAGACCTTCTGGATTAATGATGCTAACCAAGGTTCCACTGTATAGCTTCAAAATCAGACATATTTTCCATTTAGGGAGATTCAATGAACTGCCAAACAGCCCTCCAATATGTCCCAGACTTTCAGGAAGAAATAGGTAAAACAAAGGTTGTTGCATTTCTGTGTGACGCCTTGTTCCCTCTAAACGTCTTTAAGGAGAGGTCATCTTATTGGACTGAGTCATTATGGCTGACCTTTCAAGTGAGCTGCTTGAGAACACACATGATGCTTTTTGAGCGTCACCTCTCATTGTTGCAGGATCAGTCAGCTTGTGTCTCTGTTTGACATGAAAAAAATACAAATGCACTCACAAGCATGCAGTGTATGCTATTGCCTCTCAGGTCTTTGTTTGGGGCCTGCAGTAACCGCCAGTCTCTGCCTCTGTTGTAGGTGATATATGTCTTCACTTGCTTATCCGTCTTTTTGTTGGCTAAGAACATCCCTTTTATTCCTGCCACCTGTAAAATCAAAAGACAAGCAGATCACATTTGAGGCAAAAGTGTAGACTGAACTTGTGTGATGTCACTCACAGTGACACTTGTGAAAATGAATGCAATTACACTGAAATAAAAATCACAAGTGCCGAGGAAATGCAAGCACACCTGCTCATTCCTTTTGTACTCCAAACAAATCCAAATACAGCATTAAAAACACTGAGTCGGAAATGATCGACTATCTAGGGATTTGCAAATAACCAATGCTGTAAATGAATCAGACTTCTTGCTGAAGGCCCCAAAGAGCCGCTCATGGATACTGAAGTGATTCCGAGGCAGTTGAACCTCCAATTTACAAGTGGCACACATTTCAATCTGCCTCGGAGGAAGAATTTAGCATATCCTATGTTTCAGATGGTGACCCCAATCAACAGTAGATTTGATTCCTTAGCCAGGACCAAAGACAGACAAGAGCTCTCACAACATGTCTGTCATCGCCTGCTGATGTTTTCCTTGGTCTACCTGTTCTACATCTGTTACTTAGTACACCAGTGGTTTTTTTCTTGTACAGGACATTCCAAATGGTTGTACTATCTATTACCAATGTTTGTGCAATGGTTCTGATTGATTATTCACCTTCTCTCAGACTCACAATTGCTTTTTTTTCACCCAACGACAGCTCTCTGGTTTTCATGTTGTTTTCACCTCTAAATGCAGTCTACACAGGCAAAACCTATCCTACACAATCTGAAACTGACTGATTGAAAATGCAATGTAAGAGGACGCACCTGGGCAACAAAGCACACCTGTCAGTCACATGTTCCAATACTTTTGCTCACATAAAAATAAAGTTCTATCCTCTAAGTTGTAAATACATGGAAATAAAAGGTGAAATATTGCTCACTGGTCTTATAGTCATCATTTGATTTCAAACCCAAATGTTTTCAGTCTACATTAAAAATAAATAAATTGGCCTAACTGTTCCAATACTGCTGTGGGACGCTGTAGTTAATGGAGGCGTTACGTGCACGTACGTGCTCCTACGCGCTGGCTAAGAACAAAAATGGGGAAAATCGCAAGCGACACGGACATTTTCAACCCCACAGACAGCACACAAAGCCGTAGAAGAAAATGCAAATTGTTTTTTCTGCGTGCATGCAGGAAAACCGTGCATGCAGCCAGGTCACAAGGGCGGGGCAGAGGAGGAGTGCATGTGTCGCAAGTTTAAAAGTACATTGTGTACACTGCCCGGCCACAGCAGCGGCTCCTCCTGCGGCGGGCGACTCACCATCTAAAAGCTACCAACGAAGGGCGAGCGGCAAGCACGTGAGTGTCACAAATCACTTGCTCCATAAGTACGACACACTTGCAACCCCTCTGATACCCTACTTCCTCTACGTGCCGGCCAAAAAAAACAAACGGCTGAAATAAGAGGAACATGATAGCACTCTAAGGCACAATTAAAGGGATCATGACATATGCGCTGCTTACCTCATATAGATCAACCATCATATTTCCTTCAGGGCCCATGCTACTGACAACATTCTCCAGTGCCAGAGTGTAATAAACTCCTGATGTGTCTGACACATACAAATTATAGGTTTCATTCTGGTTCCACTCCTGCACAGCAGCCACAACACGATTTTCATCCGTACTGATCACATGCAGGTCCTGCAAGAAAGACACAGGCAGTAACAGTCATCCTCCTTCAGTTTTATACATATTATTTTGATTATATTATACCAAAAATTGTGAAACTAATAAAATCGAGCTGTTGACATTGGCCCTTTCTATTGTTCCAGTCATTGTAAATATACTGTACAGGTACAATCACATATGCGTAGATATGTAGACATGCGTGGGCGTTATGTTCGGAGACTACCCGTGAATGGCGAGTAATAAAAATGCCCATAAAATGTCTTTTTTGGGGCTTGCTCATGCCCTTCCAAAACCTCCTGCTAGCTTGATGGTGATATTCTCCTTTGAACTACTGTGCGCAGCGGCGCTACAGATCACAGTCTGATAGGCCTCTGCTGCACTGTGCACTGTCGCCAACTCCTCAGTAAGAAAAGTAGCTGTTGGCTGTCCTAGAAGTTGCTAGATGATGTCATTGGGTAATTTGCATATTATTTGCATATGATGTTGTAAGAGATGTTGTTGGAAAAAAAGCATAACCTTTTAGAAGAGACAAAAAACTAAGTAAAAACACCTTAATTTTGTTTAGAACTACAAATAAACTTCTTACTTTCTTAGTTTGTTCATTTAAAACTGGCCATCACTTCATAAAATTATTGAAAATTATAATATTTTACCTTGGCCAGCACCTCTCCATGTCTAGACAGCGTAATAATTACATGCGGACTCGCCTCCAGCCTCTACCTCCTATCTTGTAGTTAGGATACTTATCACACATCATTCTCCCATCACACATTCTGACACACTGACAGGCAGGTGACTGTGGCCAAATGAGGCTTGAGTGTGCTGAGTAAGTAATTAAGATTTAACAACAATAAGATTAAGAAACAAAAAGAGGTGATCCACCCCGGTGGGATCGCACCTCACGCATGCGTGATTCGTGGATGCGTGAAGCTCCACTATGCTCTTAGTGTGCAGCGGGAGCTGACAGTGCACTGATGCTTGTGACTGCTTTGGGGCGGGGCGGATGTCTCAGGAGCACCCGCTGCTGCTCAGTGAGAACACAAACTACAGATCAACACGTGCTTTCACTTTTAAGTCCCCAAATACCAGAAAAAAAAATCTTGTTACGTTTTAATCTCGTGAGATCTCCCCAAAAAGGTACTAATGAATGATAATGAATGATGAAGACAATTTACAGCAACTACAACAACTTCCTCTTCAGGAGGGTCCTGCATCTTCAGATTACGTTGGCGGTCAGATGTTTTCCTGGCTCCCTTCAGGAACGTGATTATTGGCAGCAGCTGCCGTTGCTTTTCCAGTGTTTTGAGAATGGTTTTATGTGTCATTGCGGCGGAATTAATTGTGTTTACCAATTGTAGAACGAACCATTTTGAGGTCCCAAGCTTCAGCCTTTCCTTATAAATACGTAGCTCCTCTCACAAGTTCAGACAAGCCTTTCCACTGATGGACCTTCCTCCTCCTCTTCACTGGCAGACTTTGTCTACCACTGTAAATCCTCGTCTGCCAGGGTTTGAGAGTGTGCATCGATGAAGTCATTGGCTTGCTTTTGAGTGATGTCATCAAAGCCTTCACCGCCAAGTGTGTGTGCCAATCTCACCGCCTTGTTGACAGCCGCGTGATGAATTTCCTCCAGTGATAAGATCCTGTAGTCCTTGACACACTCTGGCCACAGTTTCTTCCAGCATGCGTTGAGGTTTTTCATCTCCAGAAGCGCCTTTTGGATAATTGTCAGGCGTGATGTGAATTTACGCCAGTTCACCCTTTTTTGGCGCTTAGGTTTCTTGGCAAAATCCTGAGCAGGCGCAAGACATTTGGGCGGCATCGTAGGGCGTAAATACAACTTTAAAAATCACGTTCAATGAGAGTTGAATGAGAGTTGCAGTTGAATGAGAGATGTGCAGCTTGTGCTCCTTTCCTGTGTATGTGGCGCCCCCAGCAGGAAGTACAAGGTATACACCACGGCAGTCAGCCATTCAAACCTTACACCAACATGTACTTTGTACATGTACATGTACTTTAAAACATGTACCAACATATACTGTGTCATGTGCTTATGTATTATGCTGACATTTTATGCTTTATTACAACGTATTCATAAATTATTACCAACATTGACTCAATAAGACTCCATAAGGTTTTCTGCACACACACAAAACACTGCCTATTTTTGGAGAGAAAAAGCACTAATGGGCAGGTTTTCCTACAGATTAAAAAAAAATGCAATTTTCAGGGTCACAGATGCTGATTTGCGAATGTGTGGGTATGCCTACACATTACTTTTAGCATATCAATATATGGAATAAAACGATGAAACAGGCTGAATAAAGAACTCAAGCAATGTAATATGAACTACTTCAGGAACCAGTTCAAACATATGTTATTTAAAAGGTACAAGGTGAAAACAGAATGCTGAGAACAATAGTGTGATACGACTTATTCCTGCATGCATTCATTCATTATTATTTAATAAGTGAGTATTCATTATATATGTATGTATTCATTCATAACACAATGGCTCTGTCAGTATTCACTGCTGTATTTATTTTTTCATTATTAAATAAGCTCTCTACATACTTACATGCTTCATTATTTTCTTTTCCCCTTAGAAAAATGGTAAACACATAAGTTATTCTAGGTGTTATGATGTTAACACAAGAAGAGAACAGACTATCAGTAATTGCTTAGACATGGAGCGAAGGTGTGATTATATCAGATTTGCTTATTCCTATTCCTTTTTGTGCTTGAATTATTGTGCAAGTGCAACCCCATTGGCATATTATACTCGACATGGAGTGCTACGGTTCTCCTGTGCAGGTTATTTGTAGAGCAGGATTTGAAATGTGAAATTTTAATAATTCCTGCATGCTCTACATTTTTCCTTTGCATTATCAATGTAATTAAAATGTGTCAAAATTTTACGGCGTACTTTCATGCAGTTGACCAATTACGAGGCTTGAACAGAAAAAAAAAGCATCTTTGTATCCCCGAAGAGTCTGCTCTGAGAACCGTTTCGTTCGCAAGCAACACATCACTACTACTTGTACTACTGCCTACTGCTCCCTCTCTCCACTCATTGTTGATTATGCTGCTTATTAACATGACATTTTGGCTGAGGGACAAGCGGCCATTTGATCATTGCAGTCACAATCTTTATTATTTTTTATTTCATCTTTCCTGTCCTTCACACCAGACACAAAAATAGAAATCATATGACATGTCGAGTTTTTCAGTGTTGCTACCCAAACCTTCTCACTGAATTTGTATCGCTGTAGTGTAGTTGCGGTAAATATATTAAAGGCATTTGTACATGAACGTGGAACATGAGAATAATGGCCGACCATAATTCACACGCGAGATTGCGTGTGAATGTTGAAATGCTGAAGCTGAACTGAAATGTCGAATGAATGTTGAAATACCCTAGAAATATACTGAAATCTATTCACCTCCTGAGGATGAATGAACCAGCCACCATCAAGTGAATTTCCACCAACAGGAGGTGGCATTGAAATTGGCCCTTCATTTTCAATGGGAACAATGACCAAAAAAGAATGAATTCTGGAAAATGTGGACATTTTTAGGAAACTCCTGATAGACGGCCTACATGTCCTAAATAAGCTGGACATTCTGACGTTGGGATGGTCTGAAACGATTGAGAAATGTGGAAATGTTGCAATGTAAAAATGGAGAATGATTGTTGAAATGTGTTGTAATATGAAACAGGAATAGGAAATATGTTGTTATATGTTAAAAATTGTAATAGAAAATAGGAAATTACAGTAAATGTGGAAAAGTCCTGATAGACAGCTCGACATGTCCTGACTGAGGCTATGTCATATGTTTTTAAAAACGCATTTTTTTCTATGTGTTTTGACCTTTCGTTTCACACGCAAATGTATGTTTTTGTCCTTAAAAACTGAGCTTTTGGAAAACTCTGGCCAGGGTGAAGATTTTGGAAAACTTCAGCGTGCAGCTTCAGCGGATGTGTGTGGACGGAGAAGACGGAGCTTTTGGCTTGTGGCCAACTGATGACATAACAATGATGTGCCGTCATGTCCACGCTTGAGTATAATTTAAAGTGTGCAATGGCAAACATTGCATTTCGGAGGATGCTACTGCTGCTGTTTTGCTCTCCAAGACTAAAACTGCCACGACGCTCTCGGCAACAATAACAACTTGGAACAAGACCCAATCGGACCTCTAGCTAGTGGGACAACTGTTCTGTCTTGACCGATAACATTAAGCATGGGCTTGATAATCAACATCTGCTACATTTTAATAAAACATACTGTATTTTTCATACATTTTCGGTTTTATATTCAATAAATTGACAATTTGAAATACTGAAAAGTAACTCTAACTCGCTAGTAGTCCACACGTATGTTCTCCTGTGAATCGCCATGTTGTTTGTTTTTCTGCCGTCTATGGAAATGACGTCATCGATGCTTCTGATTGGCTAAAATTGTCTTAATAGTCCATGGTTGCGATACTTTGGCATGCTCATGACAGCCTCTGAATGTTTTTGTGTGGACAGAGATTGTTTTAAAACGCCACTGTGTGGATTAAGTTTTTTTTTTTGACACCGCAGAAGAGCAAATGTGCGTTCTTGAAAATATCCGTGTTTGTGTGGACCTGACGTTGGATGGGTTTGAATCAGTTGAGAAAGTGGGAGGGTTTAGTGGATGCAAAATGACACAGAATAAGAAATAGTAGAGGAAAGGGTACCATCATTTTTGTCTATGCTACTTTCATTTTTTATAAGAGGTGTTCTTCTACCACAATTCAAAAGTAATGCCTCAGTTCCATCCATTCATTTTTTTTATGATCACTTTTGGTACTTTCCAGCTATTTCAGTGATTCTTGTGGGTTATTTCTTCTTTGACGTAAGGGTAACAACCATTTCCACTCTTAAATACACATGTGGTGAAGTCTTTATTGTGCCAAAACAAAAAGCTAAGTCAGACAGGCCATTCACAGAGTGTGTGAAAGACTCCATGATTAAAGTATGTCAGTTTGTCTGTCCAGACAAAAAGCGTTTTCAAATGTAAGCCACAGCAGAAAAGCAGCCGCTGACCGGATGTGTGAGCTTGTCACCAATCTACAAAATCAGCTAATGGAAAAGGAGAAAATATATTTGCTGTGAATGAAAGCGGCGACATAATAGATACTGCTCAGCTGTCAATCTTCATCCATGAAAAGCAATGCACGGCGCAACCGCAGGGAGGCAGATATTGGAAGAAGTGTCAAATTGTGTGAATGACATTAAGCCGCCTCGGTACTAGCACTAACTGGTGTGTGCAGTGAAGAAAGTGTAATCACTGACATGTATGCTGTAGTGGGAGCTTTGAATGCCACAGGTGCTTCCAAGGATGCATTTTGCTGAAAAACTGAACCAAGTTCACGGTGCAATTTACTCACTTTGAAGCACAGAAAACTAAGATCTAAGATATTTTCAGCAATCTGTTGGTGGTTGACTTGGAGAAGGCAGCTGTGGTTATTTAAATGGAGTTCAACATATAGACACTATTAAATTTTGCTGTCTGGGCACTGCATAGTTCTCACGTTTCTCAACTCTGGCTACATGCTGCTAAAAAGCTCAGCATGTTTGGAGGCACAAAGCTGGGAGAGCAACTTTTCTCTCAAGCATCACAGAGTAGTTGTCTCACGGAGGCATGTCTTCACGCTATTTTAAGAATTCAGGTCAGATACCGACTCCAAACATTGACAAACCAAAAAATATGCCAGACATCTAGCTTAAACTCAAGTGCATCATAGCCGAGTATACTTCAATGATTTTGCATTTTCTTCTGTAATCACAGGGCATTCAGCTAAAACTACAAATATATGTATATTTAATAGATAGAACATATTATTGATATTATTTCTGAACAGTTGTTGAACTTTATTATTGTTTATTTATTTTATTTTCCTTATTAAGACTGTTTTGATAAGTTGATTGACCCATCTTCATTTGGAATAAGTTAATGGAAATTGATGAGTAGCTGCACCATTCTTGTTAATCACCTCAAAAATTGGTTTGGGTATGCTTGATGCCAGTGTTTCCAGGAGGCTAGTGGGAATGTTGCTCCTGGTGGTCAAGATGGCTTCACGGAGGGCATCCACTGTCTGGAATTGATGTCCATTTTTGTAAACTTCCCTTGCCATCCATACCCAAATTTTCTCCGTTGGATTTACATCAGGGGAACACGAAGTATGGTCCAAAGGTCAGGCGGGATTGTGAACTGCAGCGTTATCCTTTTGAAAAACCCAGTCATTACCATACAGACAAGGGCCTCCAGTTATGAGGGATTCCCCCTGCAACATCTCCACAAAGCCAGCTGCCGCTTGACACCCCTGCACAACCGGAATGTCCATTGTGACATTAAAGGAAAAATCTCAGGTGGGATCTTCTCTTCTCATGCCAGAAACTTTGGAAGTCATCAGGAACGTCAAGGTAAATTTTTTCTCATTAAAGAATGAAACTTTCTTTCACCTTTCAATGTCCCATGTTTGGTGCTCTCGTGCAAATTCCAAACGGGCACTTTTGTGGCGTCGAAGGAGACGAGGCTTTTGAAGACATTTTTTGTTCTTAAAACCATTGTCTCGCAGATGCCATATGACGGTTATTGGACTGCACTCGGCACCGGTAACAACCTTCATTTCGGCCGAGGATCGTCCCGTGTCTTGAGGGACAGCCAATCGGCGCCTGTGAAATGTTTTTCGGTCTACCACTTGATTTATTTTTGTTCCATACCATCAGGACCTTTTACATGTAATTAGTTCAAAATGACTGCATCCAACCTCAGCCAACCTCTGTGAAAGCAAGGCCAAGTTTTATTTGTCTTGGTAATAATAACATGTTTTGGTTTATAATTAAATTTGGTACAGTTGATTTTAGTTTCCCTTTAGCCACTATAGCCAAACACATTTGCAACAAAATACAAAAACAAATACATAATTCACCAATATTGGTCACAAATGAGAGCCTACAGTCTTGTATTAGGAACAAAGTCATATCTTACTGTAAGAAGAAAAAAAAAAAACATAACAACGTAATTCAGATCCATCAAGAAACATTTCTCAATTTATGTTTTTTTAAAATGCCAAACTGCAACTATATGTCTTTTTTGTTATATTAAAGTGGGCTATGTTTTTTTTTTTATTATTTTCATTTTACACAATACGGAAAGGACTCAAAAAGGTTTCACAAACTGCACTTCCGTTTGTTGTATTCTGTTGTATAAATTTGAAAAAAGACTCAAATGTGTTACATTTGCGGCTCCAGACTATTTTTATTGAGTGTCAGAGGGGGCAGAATGGCTCTTTTGATAGTAAAGTTGGCTGACCCCTGCCCTACACGGACCAAATCAATATGAACCAAACACAGTTCGTGGTTTGGTATTAGAAAAGAGGTACAAAAGTCGCTCACTGTTCTCCAAAGTCAAAGCTGATGTGTGTGAATATTTTGCTTTGCCTAAAACACAAAAGATAATAGGGCTGCTTTCATGGATGACTGAGGAAATTTAAAAATATTCAAATTTGCGAGAATGAAATCGACATATCCACATTTTAAAATCAGAAAACGATTAATTGAATCCCAAAAACAGTTGTTGAGCAGTTGAATAATTGATGAATCATAGTTGAAAATATCAATGTATACATGCTATACATTCACGTAACTAGAAGAACGTCAGCTAAAAGCCCAACCACACCAATTTTAGAAAAACAGAAGACAATGAAAACCACAAGCATTTAAATGGGCAACAACTAGCATGCAATGTTGAGATCAGCATATACGATAAATAATTTCATAAAATACAACACAAATGCCACAACCAATCATCGTTTGAAAGCTACCACGTAGCCCTTCCAATGATACAGACATCATGCCTGTACCGCTAAAACTCACTGAACAAGCATCTTCATTCATGCAAAGATTTGTACAGTTTATATCCACATTAACCATCACAATCTCTCCTTTACTTTGATGCCAAGATCGTCCATATACCTGCAGATCTTGCAGATGCAGAGACCAACATTATTTTGGATATGCTGTTTTTGAACAAGCCTCTCAAGCTCAGTGTTTAAGGTTAAGATAGAAGTTATCATTTTTTTCTCTGAGTGAAATGGTCCTACCTCCAGAAAATATCATAGAAGACTACAATCCTTAACAATGCATCACATTTATCATCATAGTAATCAGGCAGAGATTATGCAGCTGAGGCCATAATTAGGGATGAGCAGGTACACTACTACCTGTATCTGTATCTGTATCTCTATATGTATTTGTTCACCCATCTAAATTATCTGTATCCACCGCTGTGCTAGGAATGGGCGGGCTATAAACCGAAAGTGTGTGTGGGTGGGGCTTAAATCGGTACATTATTTGAAGTCTGAAACCGATATGGATTGATCAGAAGTTGCTATATTTATTGTTTATTATTCAGCTATATGTGTACTGTGTATGTGTGTAAGTGATCTTTATTATTTCATGATTTTAATGATCTGTGAGAAGTTGGTGATTCATGCAAACATCCAGTGATGGCAGACAGGGAAAAAAATCTGTCAGCCTTGTTCACTGTATTTTTCTCAAAAGCACCACGTTCAGTACTACGAGCAAAGTTTTCCAACTGACTTTATATCACCAGCCAGATTAGAAGCAAGCAGACAAAAAAAAAAAACACGAGCCGTTTACAGCTCTGTCTTGCCAAATGCACCGTGTATGTTACAAAATAAGTTTACCAAGTAACTTGAGATACAAGCTGAGCTAAGGAAAAAAAAACAAAAAAAAAACCTGAATCGAGGAAGTGACCAATGCGACAAGAGCTGTTTTCAACTCTGTTTTGTCAAATGCCACACGTACTCCTCTCTCTGGCAGTAGAGAGTCTTTGTGGGGGGGTGGTCGCTGTGTGTGACTGGCCAATGACAGAGCGTGAAGAGTGAATAAATAAGTAGCTACCCAATGAGGCTTTTCCTTCATCACGATTATGGATAATGATGCGCTGTACTCGTTTCATGCTCATACTCGGCAAAAATGCATTACCCGTAACCGGCTCATTCCTAGCAGTAATACATTGTTGTGAGCTTTGCTGGCAGTAGCATAAAGCATGGTTAATTGTCAATGCAGATGTGACAAGCAGGATAAAATAACATGTCAAAACAATGTGAGCATTACATTTGGACACAGAACTTGTCCCGGGAATAATTGATCAATTATCTTCATCAACTTAATTTTGAATAATCATACAGTGGATTGGTTACCTTGGGCAAAGTGTACTTTGGCAGTTTCATTGGAGTAAAGACATCTCTCTTTGCAGACACATAGTAGATTGGCTTCCCTGCAGTGGAAACCTACCATTGCATGGACAAGACAAATAAAACAAATACAGAAAAAAAACGTGTTAAAATCTAACAGTAGAAATTTATGGAATTCTGCCTCTTATGCTTCTAAAATGTTTTTACTGAGCAAACTTAACAATCACCCACCTGGACAAACACATACTCATCTTGAACCACCAGAGAATTGGGGTCGATGTAGCCAGGGAATGGTTTGACCTTGTTGGCATCTGTGCAGTTCTGCAGCTTGCAGGTGACATACAGTGCCTCTGCACACACACACACACACACACACGCACACGCACACACATGTCCAAGCCAATGTATCAGTCTTGGTATTGGCCAATGAAGAAAGGCAACCTTTCCATAAAGCACTGCAGCCTTTTTGCTCTTCCCATATTACTGGTGTCACAAACGTGGTCTCCCTAATCTTGAAGCCAGTTGGAGGGGAAGACAGAGACCAATTGCTTTCTTTGCCTTCAATCACGGTCCTGGGAGAGAGTCAATCTCCACTTTAGCCTCTGCCAAACGTGTTGGCTCCCTCCATGTGCACATGATCCACAGTGACGTCTACCCTCTGACCGTAACATCTGACAACTATGTTGCTGCATGGGCTTGGATAGTTGGCCTTTCTATGTTGTGCTGGCGTCAAAGAAAGGCCTGATCCTTTGAAGGCTTGTCCCATGATGCTCCCTGCAGTCTTACCTGCCTACCTGGTAAACACCAATTACTTTGTACCTTTAGATAACTCACAGTAGGCTTTCTGTTGTGGTATTGCAAATCCCCAACATAAAATCATGAAGGATTTGACTGCTCGGATTACTAATTTGTCAAACTGTTATATCAATTAAATGTGGTCACAGGCTGCAGACTGTAATCATCAGTCCAATGTAGACATGTTAAGACAAGTATTTTCACTAAATCATGGGTAAAAAAAACCTAAATACAGTACTCCTTCTTTTATCGCGGTTAACCGGTTCTAGACCCAACCAAGATAAGTACATTTCCGCAAAGTAGGATTCCTTATTTAAAAATATTATCATAGTTAGAGCAAACAAACATGTTTACGACCTTCTTAACACCGTTTTTAACATTATTAGAGCCCTCCAGACATGAAATAACACCTCATTAGTCACTTTTACACTCAAATGACCCAACATAGTAGACATAATAAGAGAAAATAATAAATGTAAGACATAAATAAGACATGATATAGATTCACACATGTTAGCGTCGGGAGAGTTCCTGTTCCGTATAGCGGTGGTCCCCTGTGTGTGTGTTGTTGTACATTATAGCGATAATCAGTGTAATGTACAGTAATGACCCTTAAGGGCATTATTATTGAGTTCATGTTATCATGCTGGGCTGCACGGTGGCCTTGTGGTTAGCATGTTGGCCACACAGTCATGAGATCTAAGTTCGAATCTCCGTTGGGCATCTCTGTGTGGAGTTTGCATATTCGTGCGTGGGTTTTCTCCGGGTACTCCGGTTTCCTCCCACATTCCAAAAAACATGCATGTTAGGTTAATTGACAACTCTAAATTGTCCATGGTTGTTTGTCTATATGTGCCCTGAAATTCTCACACAAGTCAGCTGGGATAGGCTCCAGCATATCCCTACTGAGGATAAGCGGCATAGAAGATGAATGGATGATATCATGCTCGTGTGTTTTGCTGTAAATGTGTTTCGGTGCGATGGGAAGGACAGTAAGTGACGTCGAGCTGTGATCATTCAAACCCGCAATAAAAGACTGTTGTTCTGGTGATCGAGTCGGGTGTCGGGTGATAATACTACATATCATCTCAACGTCTTTGAATGCGTCTTCTGAATACCTTATATTTTTTGTTTTACTTCATTAAGCCATTTGTATGCCTCCAAATGTTTAATTTAGGCAAAAAAAATGTCAGATTTGCTAAAATTTGCATATTTATTGTGTAATAACAGGCTGTATTCAACCACGAAACAGCGATCATTTATTCATTAATACACTTTTGAAAAACCATGACAGAGTGAAGCTGCGAAATTCGAAGCGCGATGTGGCGAGGGATTACTGTATTGAGGTCTGACACTTATTCATCTCACAAAATATACCAATGTTTGTCATTCAGAAAAAATGAGTCATATTTCTTTTTACCGAGATGAGCTGAATCAGAATCCTGTCCTTTTCAGAACATTCTAATATATTCATTACTTTCCTACTCCTTTGTCATTGTGCAACCTCAGACTCATCCATTCTTCGTGTCCATTTGCATTAGCCTTAAAAAAATGACCCATAACTTCCTGTTACTCTCTACTTCAGCACAAAGCTAACAATACAAGACAAAGACAAGCAAATTGTGCGCTGGATTCAGAATTCAATTACTCACGTCCTTCAGAGATGGCAGTTTCCAGGTGAATCAAGCCCGGCTCCTTGTCCAGACCCATTTTTGACCTGAAACGCAGACAACCAGCATACATATTTTACTTGGGCGGGACTTGCAGAGTCACTCGGGATATGACGATATTGTGACAATTTTACCAATATTAACCAAAATGTCACAGTACGACGATATATGAAAACTGATGTACGGTACTGGAAGAAACATCTCATTCTATGCAACGGAAAACGTGCAGGAACGGTCTTGCACATTAAGCACACGCATACAGTGGATACCTTGGTTAGCGTCATTAATCTTTTCCAGAAAGTCCCACTCTAACCGAAACATGCTCAAATCAAATCAATTTTTCCCATAAGAAACAATGTAAATCCAGTTAATTTGTTTCAATACAAAACACATTTCTATAGTTTTACAATTATAGTTTAACATGCACAAAACAATTCTAAATGCATAAAAATGATGAATGAAATGGATAAATGAGCATTTAAGGTTATTTTTACCTTCACTGAAGACATGACTGTTGCCAAAGACACGATGCGGCAGCGAGATGAACACAGACACCACCTTAAGTGTTTTGCTATAAGTTATTGCTTGAAATCAATAGTGTTTCTCACCTCAAGTCGCTGCTTTTCTTTTGATCATGCCTGCAACATAAGCCAAAATGGAGCCAAAGAAAGTTGCAAGTTCAAGCATTTTGATAAAAAAAGGTGAGAAACACTATTAAATTCCAGAAATAACTCACAGCAAAACACAAAGGTGGTGTCTGTGTTCATCTCACTGCCACATCATGTCTCTGGCAACAATCACGTCATCGGTGAAGGTAAGCGTAACCGTAAATGTTCATTTATCTCTTTCATTCATAATTTATATGCATTTACAATTTTTTCATGCACGGAAAACTATAATTGTGAAACTATAAAAACATGGTTTGCCTTAAAATGTTTGAGACTTGTGGTGTAACTGTGTTAGTTACCAAAGAATTAGAGTTAGTCGCTGATGACATCATAGATGGGCGACGAATCAGACTTTCGCTTCCTGTTTCCATGTATTAGCAAGCTAATAGGACACTAACAAGGACGTTTTGTGATAAAAATAAATTAAGAACACAGTTGGACTCACGCAGTGCACTAATAACATGACAAGATGCGTGCCATATTGTATGCTAAACGGAAAATGAAGGACATACGCTAACTGAGGTTCCACTATAGTATAAGAATTGATTAATAATGAAATCTGTTTTCTATAACAATATAGTTTTCAAAAATTGTATTGCTGGCACTCTCATGTCCCGTGATTACTGAAGAAATTATGTTTTGACAGTCTGCACTGGATGGCCCCCATGCTGTGACTGAAACCCAGAAAACACATTTCTTCACTGTATTTTCTCTTTCCCTCGCCACTTGAACACATCTGACAACAGAAAGTCCGTCTGTGCCGCCATTGTTGGGCATGTTCCAAGCGAGCTCTGTTCACGACGTGCTTTCACACTCAATCCTCACTGTTTGATACCCCCCTCACATTTCTGCAACCATAAATTCTCAACGGATGATACGATTGAAATGAAAGATGGCTATAACAGAGTAGCGCGTGTACAGCTTGCTGTCTAGCTTTTCGATCATCACTGTATGTGTACATTTACATTATAATAAAATACAAAGATGACTAAGTGTGCATGTGCTCTTATGTGAATGCCAGACTACGGCTTGTCCATGACGTCATCGGCGGAAGACTCTCAAAAATGTTAACACAAATCATATTTTTATAGTTTTGTAATAATAGTTGTACGTGCATAAAACAATTCTAAATACATATAAATGATAAATGCAAGTGCTACATGAACACTTAAGGTTACTTTTGCCTTCACTGACGACTACTGTTCCCAAAGACACGATGCGGCAACCAGACACCACGCGGACACCGTCTTCCTGTTTTATCACGAGTTAATTATTAAAATTTGTTTGTCACCTTCTATATCAAAACGCTGCCGCTCACAACTTTCTTTAGCTCCATTTTAGGTTACAGTATTGGTGTGAGAGTTCAAGAAACGACTCATGTCAAAACAAGGTGGTGGTGGTGGATCCCGCTGCCACATTGTGTCTTTGGGGAATCAAGAATCACATCTTTAATGAAAGTAAAAGTCATTTTAAATTAATCATTTACTTGTATTTACTGTATATGCACATTGATTCTAGTGATTCTAGTCAATTCTAGTGGTCCTCAATCAGCAGTACATCTACACCTTAAAGCTACCAATCACTCTTTTGAGGACAGCGAGGTAAAGATTTTGGCCAAAGAAAACAGATGGTTTGAAAGAGGAGTAAAGGAAGCTATTTTTGTCAAACAACAGAACCCATCATTGAATCGGAATGGTGGTTTGAGGTTTAATTTGGACCCTGTGTTCAGCAGGTTACTGAGACCAAAACCCACAGCTCTTAGTCTTGCAAATGAGGTGAAGCCAGGGCCGAGCCAGAACAATAGATGCTAACGAGCCAGTATCAGAGTCGTTCATACCCAATTCAGGGAGCGACACTTCCCTTTTATCGGAGGTGTTAACAGCAGGATAGGATTATACCACTACTCCGCCCAGGCTTAGTGTAAGGAACCAATAGTAGGAGGGTGTTGGCACACCAATTCCGCCCACTCTTACTGTATTTAAGGCCTAAGCTACCAGCACTTATTAGTTCGCTGACGAAGCTCTTCGGATGAGGAGCGAAACGTCCGACACCTTCTTCACAGAAGTACAGATGACGTCTCAAGAAGCCTTTTCCTCGATGGACAACTCCTGTACGACTGAGAGCCTACACAGATGTACAGTATATGCATTTCCAATTGTTTCTGAGTGTCATACAAACGTGTTTTGCGTTAACATTTTTGGCTTTCAGATTAATTAACCGGTTCATTGAACTGGCATTATTTCTTATGGTAAGAATGTATTCCATGACGCTAACCAAGGTTCCACAGTATGTGGTACACAGTGACGTGTGACACTTGTCATAAAACAGATATTGGTAACATGAAATAAATATTAATATTTGTCCACTAAATTGTACTATACATGTATTTTCTCATGATTCCAACCGTTTTCTCATTTTCTTCAGTAAAAGTGTATTTGCTGATTTTGCGCATTTCCTGATCAAAAACAGAAACCTAAGATGAGGCTGCCGCGAGCGTTTCTTTTCAGCTTCATGCGCAAGCCCAGCCTACCGTCTGAGTGCACACTGAGTTGGATCATGGCACCTGCCAGTTTGTGATTGTGAGCATGTGGCTAACGAGGCAAGGTGGAGGCTTATTATCCAAGCTCACCAGGAGATGATCAGTCTTTTACAACAAAGTCGCCAAACTTTTCCTGGAGAAGAATAAGATGCATGTACTTCATATGCAAATAAAAGGTAAGAACACAAATGTTTTTTTTAGTTTATAAAAAAATATATAAAGTAAATAAATAGGATTAAGAAGCATTTTTTTAAAACAAGTGAATTATTATCTTTTTTCATTGTTATGCTCTTAATAAGCAACCTGTACTAACATTAAAAAAAAATCCAAAAGGAGTCAGTGCCTCACCAGCCATGAACCTCACCACACGCTACTGGTAGTACATTGCGATATCAATGCTGCATTCATGGTAACTGAAAAATTACGTTTTTCAGAATTAGACTAAATTGGCATGAGAAAGTGACTGAATGTTTCCATGTCTGTTTTTATAATAGATGACATGTAAAACAATTTGCTTTTTTCAGATTCAAGGGACCAGTTCAAGGTGTACCCCGCCTCTCGCCCGAAGTCAGCTGGGATAGGCTCCAGCATACCCGCAACCCTAGTGAAGATAAGCGGCATAGAAGGTGGATAGACGGAGGGATGTTTACTGGAGGAAATAAATGTTCAGGCGCTTCACAAGGGATCTTCTCAACAAGGTGGAGGGAAATGTTTTCTGACATCATGAGGAGGGGTAAGCCATTGATTTTCTCTCCACTGTAAGGAAGCTCACAGATGGAATAGCATATCATCATTATAGCATTAAATATGTATTAAAAAGACTGGGGGATCAGAGGGGAAGCCAAGACAGAAAGCACGTGGAGCAGGGAAGAACTGGAATGAATGTCGGTACGTTAAATGGGTAAGATATAGAAATAGAAAATGTTTCGACAGGCAGTATCCAAATAAAAAGGTTTCAGTGTGCAACGAGAAAGAAAGAGGTGAATATGATAACCTATTGATTGAAGATTTTTAATCCTTAAGAGAATAGCCAAAGTAGCCAATCACAGTGCAAGTTAATTGAAATACTATGAGTGAGTGAAGATTTATCATTTCTTTCAATTTGTATATTCTGTAGTGATGGGATTTTGGCTCTTTTAAGGGATCAGAGTTGTTGTTTTTTTGTCTTGGCTCCACGAAAAGCTCCCGAGCGGCTCCTCAGATTCTTGTTGTTGTTGCTGTTGTTGCTTAAATTGATTTATTACCAAAATAAAGGTCCAATCTGATTGTGTTTTGTGCGAGATAACATTATTATACATTTAGATTCAGTCTATTAACTCTCTTAACTCGCCTTCTCATAGAAGGCCTTCTTGACACACACACACTCACATAGCACAATCAGAGTTGCGCAACAGTTACATATGACTGATAGAAAATACTGGAAAAGGCAGACATACATAAAATACATTGTTCTCACTCTCACATAAACTTAACATTCGCGTTCTGTAGGGGCACGGCAACTTCTGTATAGACTGTGTACTTTCATTCTGAGCTCTTTGTCCATCTTCCTCGTCGATGGAGAGTCCAGTGCTGTAACCAACTACATTCTACCTAAAAGTAAAACATAAAAAGTCTTCATTGTGTTTTAAAGTCATTTTTTTCAAAAGTCAAAAGTAAACAAAAACCTTTGTCAGGATCCTCAAAACAAAAATACGAAAATTGTCCTTTGTGTTGGGGTGGATTTCACCCAGTTACACCGTAAGATTCTAAAACAATAATTAGCGCCAAAGCTGAAAGCATGAGCACAATGTCAGCCCACTAACACTGTCAGCCAACAGCAAGTGACTGCCAGCTCCTCTCTCAACCCTGTGAGCTTTATTTAGGGGCTTCTTTTGTTTGTCCCTGAAAAAAACAGCTCCCTTGACACCTACTGCTTTTACTGCTAACCCCTCATCATCTGCTTCCAAAGGTCATCCAGATTCTTATGGGGGAAATTTGTTCGCAGATACAAACTTTTCCACTTGTATATCCTGTTCAAGAACGAATGAAGTTTGTGACGCAGGGTAGAATGTTTCCATTTTCTGCATAAGGTGGCATGGATCAGGTGGTGGAGTTGTCATTGTTGAGCATTGGGAAAGCTCCTTGTTGTTGAAGTATTGTGAATGTAATGTGGTTCGATCGCATGGCATTATATATACAGGGAAGATATATGTCAGTCTTTCTTCCATCCTAACTATGACATTTGTCACTTGATTGATATACAGGACAGCCAGTCTGACATGCATCTGGCATAAATACATGTACTGTACATTTGTAAAATGATGGACACTGGTGGCTTTGTTTACGCCACATTGCACAACTCTGCATTGCAATGGGATCTCTGCAGCGACAGAAGAGACAGCTGCCACTTTAAGCATAGCAAGCTAACTAGTTACCCTCCAATTTATTTATTCTAAACTTACGAAAGGGTTTGCAACTGAGTGGGGAAGAAGGACAAAGTAAGAAGCCAAAAACATACCACTTCCACACGGAATGGGAGGATAACTTTTGTCAGTAAGTTATGTTGGACTCTGCATCCAGTGCAAGTTAAGGTAATATCTCATCAATACCTTACTGGCGACTAGTGACCACAACTACTACATATGACTCGTCTTTCAATATTTCTTATAGTAATAATAGGACATAGTTAACCATGAAACAGCAATCCCTTATTAATTATTTAATTTTTGAACAAATAGAGCCAGCTAGCGATGTTCGAACTGCGATGTAGCAAGGGGCGACTGTACCAGTGAAATTCCATTTTGATCCATGACTACGCTTGTACGCTTTGCGACTCACGCATTTTGTTGCATTTTGCTGGTTTGAGTTTTGAGTTTGGTCTCTGAAGTTTGGATTATACTCCTGTGTTGAGGTGCCATGGTAAAAAATAAAATAAAATAAAAATATATATCTATATTTATTTAATTTTAAGAGACGTGTTTCATTACTTATTAATAAAAGTCAGTAAGACACTGCGACCTTACATTTTTTTTTTAAATAACTGACATTTTTTTTCCAAATGGAAACAAGGTCTGCTGTAAAAAAAAAGGTAAAATTTTCTTTTATAGATATAATTTCATGGATAAACGAGCCTAACAAGGTACCAGGATCTGAGAAACAAATTAGATGATGCATAATTGCTCTGAAGGTATTTTTGCCTGTATTTTGGCCGATGGTAATAGAAAACTAAAACAAGAGGACGGTCTGTTTGTTACACAGTTATAAAGCCTGATAAGGACTGTTTCATGCTCCAAACTTCTCTTCAAGAATGCAGTGTCCTTACAGAGGAACAACGGCATGACTGTGACATCAAGAATGCTTCTTAACACAGCTGTGTTGTTCAAGTCATAAAATAAGGATCAGATGATGCAGAAAGGGCCGTGTTTGTGCAAAAGGCAGGGCTGCACAGCTGCCCAAAATATGATGAAAAACGTGATAAATATAGTAATTTAAGAAAACGTTCCTTCTCATATCATTTAAATGAAACATTTTATTTTTGGAAATGAACTGGAAATGACCAATGTTCAAACTATTTCAACATAGGCACAACACATACCGCTAGAGTCTCTCCTGAAAGTATACAGCAATGTCCTAATGACATTAGCACTAACAGTAATACTGTATGTACATGTCACTAGGTGTCAGTAATGTTACACTGAGGTAACAATAGCATCACAGGAAGTACTGTCCAGAAACCGGAAGTAAAACAGGAACAATGAACTCTCCGTATGCTAAAGGGTGAGTCTATATTATGTCTTATTTATGTCTTGAATGGCTAATTCCCTCTCATTATGTCTATTATCAAATACTATCAAATGGGAAAGTCTTATATGTCGCCAAAAGTTAAAAATGTGGCTTCAAACCGAATTAATTCAAGCATTTGTTTATGCATGTAAACATACTGTATGTGTGTATATCATTTTTTATGTTGTTTGCTACTCATCTTCACAGTTGTTGTAATATTATTTTGCGTCTCTTCTACACTCGACTTCATTAGGCCTTCAATTTATCATCTTTCTTCCCTCTGCCATGTGTGTCTACTTTATTACCTTCCCCATTCACTGTTTCTTTCTTTCATTTCCTGGGTCATACCAATCTAAAGCCAGCTATGCTTCCAAGCTTGATGGCAAAAATACACCTTTACAATCTTCTAGAAAGTTATTTCTGATTAAAACATTGCCCTTTACAGGGTAACCTCCCCCCAAAATATAATTAATGTTTGATATGTACTATATGTGGGAGGTGGTGGGAGTGGGTTTAGGGTTTATAGGCCCACAATTTGGTGGTATGCCACTGGACACACCTCACGCAACCCATCCCTGGTTCCTGGGACTCTTCCTCCGGGATGAGAGATTGTCTTCTCTGCGAGGAATAGGCAATTGTTGTAATTCTCTTGGCTTGCTAACAGCAGCCCTAACTCGTTTATTTTCAACAATGTACCTCAAGCCAGACAATATTCAAGCCAAGAAAGATCTGTGGCCAAGAAAAGCGCCACAATAGTACAAAAGTTCAATAGCAATAATAGTGTAGAGCATAAGTGTAGCCATTCTCTGCAATTCAGTGAGTTTGATTTGAATCGTTGCTGTCCAAATCTCAGTACTTACCAGTAGAAACGATTGGGAGCCACTCTTTCATGCACCAGTTGCCACCTCCTCCCAAACTCCATTGAGCTGTAGAGCTGCATCAACACAATCAAACACTAATGAGTATTTATTCACATTTGACAGCAGTGACAACAAAAAGTAATTAGAGTCAACATCTTGATACAATGAAATATGGCATCTGTCCTCAAAACAAACTACATTTAGAGCATCCATCCATGCATCTTCTATGCCGCTTATCCTCACTAGGGTCGCTATGCTGGAGCCTATTCCAGCTAACTTTGGGCGAGAGGCAGGGTATACCCTGGACTGGTACATTTTGAGCAGTGGTTCTTGGTTATTTTCTGTTATGCACCCACTAGGGGACATAAATGTTTTCGCGCCCCCCAGATTTGAAATAATATTGAGAAACCGATAATATCTATTTATTTATCTGTACTTTACAGACAGAACTCGAAACTGAAACCAGCGAACTGCAACAAAATGGAGCGCAGTGAAGCTACAAGTGTATTCCAGTGTCAAATTGCATGCTGAGTACGACAAATGCATACATGTTTTCATACTAATACTGACAGATCACCCAGTCCCCCCCCCTCCTGACAGTTCACCAACCCACTATTTGAGAAGCACGATTTAGAGCAACAGTAATTTTTTGAAAAGGAGTAGGATAACAATTAGTGTCCATGTTGTCATTCCTATACAACTGCCCCGGAGAATCGGACCCGGACAAGCAGAAGAAAATGGATGAATGGTGGGAAGGATATTGTCATACACATGCGCATATAATTCTATTCATTAAACACATTTTCCAAATTCCCGAAAGGTTGCATATCATACCACTAATTGCTACATCGGATAGCTGTTTTTGGTTGGG
Source organism: Dunckerocampus dactyliophorus (assembly GCF_027744805.1). NCBI lineage: Eukaryota > Metazoa > Chordata > Actinopteri > Syngnathiformes > Syngnathidae > Dunckerocampus > Dunckerocampus dactyliophorus. The sequence goes on along the minus strand of NC_072824.1, from coordinate 27,443,576 downwards.
GTTTTTTTAAACTACACAGAGCATTATAATGTATATTTTCCAGATAATTTTTTCATCTGGTAAAGAAAGTATTTTGTGTATAATGACCTTGTTGACAAAGTTGTTCTTTTCTACTAACACAATGATATGCCACGAACAAGCATGGACAAATCTGTTTACTTTCTCGCTTACAGCTGTAATGTGATGAATTATAAAACATGATGATTTTTCCATTGAAAGCATGAGCACCCATGCATAATGTGTAAACAACTATTCATTTATGGGTGACTGAAATGTGACTCTCTATTCTATTTTGAAATGGGAGGCTATTCAGTTCCTCAAACCCGGAGGGAGAAGTAATGACACAGCCACAGTGTATAGTGCATAATAAACATCTGGTATTAACAAACTTCTGTAGGTTACTTTTGGCTTAGTCCACGACTGGGTCCAAACAATTGGATGCACCATCTGAGACCATCGGCGCTACTGACAGATAGAATTGCATAATGCATCATCACTATAAGCATTAAAAGCTACCAATTGTATGTTTGGCCAGTTTGTTGAAAGGATAATGAAAAAAAAACATGTTTTTTTTTTGGTTTGTTGTATATGTTGTGTGTTATTATTAGGTAAGTAAATACTTGTTATTATTATTGTATGTATGTTGTTGAGATCTATACAATATAATCTTGAGTGTTCACTGTACTGGACCATTCTCCAGTGATGTCCATCCGTCCATCTTCTTCCGTTTATCCGGGGTCAGGTTGAGAGGGCAGCAACCTAAGCAGAGAAGCCCGGACATCCATCTGTCCTGTTACTTCGTCTAGTTCCTGTGGCGTTCCCTGGGCAGTTGAGAGACATAGTCTCTCCAACGTGTACTCGGCCTTCCCCGAGGCCTCCTACTTGTCAGACCTCCCCAGGGGGTGTCTAGGAGGCTTCCCAACCAGATGCCCAAGCCACATCATCTGGCTCCTGCTAATGTGGAGGAGCAGCAGCTTTAATCCTAATTTCTCCCGGATGTTTCTAAGGGAGGAAGCTCATTTTGGCTGCTTGTACCCGCAATCTTGTCCTTTGCGTCACTACCCAAACCTCATGACCAGGTAAGGGTAGGAACGTAGATCAACTGGTAAACTGAAAGCATTGCCTTTTAGCTCAGCTCCCGCTTCACCACCACAGACCAATGCAGAGTCCACATCACTGCAGACGCCGCACCAATACGCCCTTTGGTCTTGCAATCCACCCTTCCGTCACTCGTGAACAAGACCCTGCGGGACTTGTAGTCCTCCATTTGGGGCAGGATCTCATCCCCAACACGGAGCTGGCACTCCACACTTTTCCAAGCAAGAACCATGGACTCGGACCTGAAGGTGCTGATTTTCATCCCGACTGCTTCACACTTGGCTTCGAACCAGTTCAGTGAGAGCTGAAGCGCAGATGAAGCCAGAAAGACCACATCATCCGCAAAAAGCAGAGACCCTCTCCTACAGCCACCAAACCGGATCTCCTCAACGCCCTGGTTGTGCCAAAAATTCTGTCCATAAAAGTAATGAACCGAATCGGTGACAAAGGGCAGCCCTGGCGGAGTCCGACACGAACTAGAAACGAGTCCAAGCTGTGGCACCAGTTATACAGGGAGCGAAGTGCCTGAATCAGGCAGTCCGATACCCCATACTCCCAGAATACCCACCACAGGATTCCTCAAGGTACGTGGCAAATGTCTCCTCCATGTACACAAAACTCATGTAGACTGGTTGGGCAAACTCCCATGGGTCCTCAAGGAACCTGCCGAGAGTCTCGAGCTGGTATACAGTTCCTCTACCAGAAACCACATTGCTCCTCCTGAATCCGCTGACGTCCATGTATTTTATGAGGGAAGGTAATAATAACATGTAACAATACATCTAGTAAGTACAATTATTAGCCAGCTATCTTACCTCAGGTAAAATAGGATAAAAAAAAATACATTTAACTGAAAATGAAAAGTCAAAAATTGTAATGCATTTCAAATGCTGAACAGCTGAACTATAATTGTGTATAATTGGGCACCCAAATAAATGTGAACAATCATATACTAAACAGCATTAAAATTCATCCTAAAACTCTGCTTAAGAATTGTGCACACCCCACTTTGACAACAAATATATCAAAAAGTGCCTATACAGCAGTATATTAATACCCGTTACTGTAGCACTTAAAATGGAATAGTTGTTTTTGTTAGTATTTTCTAACATGGACATAAAATGAGCATACCAAAACTGCAACTGTGTGGATTCAAATCCTAGCATGTATGTACAGTAAATCTTTGAACAAAGCCAGTCTGTCATTGTATTCATGCCAAGCTGTGCTAAGCAGATGCAAGCAAGACAGGGGTTGGCTGGGTGGGTTGGAAATCACTTTGGCTAATGATTCTACCAGGAAGAATAAGTGTATAGTTAAGCAAGTGACAGCGAAGTGGCATGGCACATAAAGCAGAGTAGAAGGTGGGTGAGGGTTTTACAGCCTCACAAACGCAGCAGCACTGCCAGAAAAGAGTGAAGACATTGAAAGAGAAGCAGTTTTGGGGTGACAGTGAGTCAGTGAACTGGCAGACACTGCGGTTCATGGATTTACTATTTAAAATTTTAATCTGCAAGAAGAAATGTACGTACTGTATTTGTTGATTAGACATATTTGTTTGTCTGTTAAAATACGTATTTTACTTTCCTATCATTTTCGTCTTTTTGACATGTTTTTAAATATAGCTGCTGAAAAGTTTCCTAAATTGATGCATCCAGTGACTTGTGAACGATGAACCGATGCGACCGGACATCAGGTTTGACAAGCGAGAGATTCGGCTGCACGACAGCAGCCTCCTGTATCGACAATAATCAGCCGTGAGTCCTTGGATTCATCGATTGTAGAGACATGCACCGGGTATTGCGAGAGAAGCAATTGGTTGGCAATTTGACTCTTAAACAACAAGTCCAAAGGTAGCACGAAAAATCTTGACCAGCCAGACCAACAGAGGCGAGAATTGTACCGTTTTTTCAAGGGCTGCTGCTTACCGGTTTTTACTTTATAAGTTGTTATAAGCTCAAAGAAGTCATTCATTTCCATCTTTCCTATATAATATAACACTAAGCTAGAAGCGCATCTTTAGCATTGAGGTTTGTATTTCATGTTTGCACATGCAAGTCTTGATTCCATCCTCACTCCAACACTTGGAAATCTGTTTTATAATACATCGTTAAGTTAACATATGACAATCTGGTTCCAAGTTGCTGTGTTTTTCAAAGTTAATATGCTGGATGCTAGACATCTGCTGTGTGCCAATTCACCCGCTGAGTCGCTGTATGCCTTTCAAGGACAAGTCGATACTACTAACAACTCACACTGCTCATATGTGCGTATATATCAAATTCATTCATTCACAAAGAACACGTGTCTGGTTGGTATGACGTTATAATTTTATATATGTGTGCATTATTGGTCTAATAAACCCTAAAAACACCCCAGCCAAGCCTTTTCCACGTGGTTTTTACACTGCCTCCACAGTTTTACTGCCATAGAATGAAATGTAGATACAGAATGAGCTCGTGCTAGGTGAGCTGAGTGAGGGAGGAAAAAGAAGTGGGGGGTTCAGAGTTGAGTTTCAGCTTGGTCTGGGTTATGGCTGCAACAGTAGCCCGTGTTTTTAGTAGGGATTGTGCCTGTTGTGAGATCATTTAAATCTGCCTCAAAACCCTCTTGTTCCGGCCATCAAGTCTGGTGCGTGTGGGTTTCACCGTACATTACAGTAACATTACTGACACCTAGTGACCAGTGTAAAGTACCACATATCACACCTTTGAATGTCTTCTCCATGCTTCGTATTTGTATTTTGGCTCATTTAACCATTTTTATGCTTGAGAATGCTGAATTTAGACCAAAACATAAGTAAGATTTGCTTAAATATGCATATTTTTGACTAATAATAGGCTGTATTCAACCACGAAACAGCGTGATTTATTAATTAATCTACTTTTTAAAAAACATGAGAGTGAAGCCACGAAACTCAAAGTGCGATGTGGTGAGGGATGACTATTACAGCCTATAGTTGCTGGTGTATTCGGTAACATATTTTGCATTTTAGGTTTTCGGACATGTGCGTTCACATGCAGTTGCAATTATATTATTCTCTCTTTAGACGCTTATTAAGTTACCCTAATTTCCGGTGTATAAGCTGCTACTTCTTTCTTAAATTTTGTCAAGGGTAGCTAAAGAATATACAAAACAAATACCAATATGAGTTTAAAATAAAAAAATATATATATTTTATATGTTTCAGTTAAATAATGCATTATTTCCAACAGTGCAGTTCATTGGCTAATGACTGCCACCAGAGGGAGCTCATGAGCTCCTGCTGGGCAGCCATGGCAGCCCGTTATTGGTACTTGTCTTGTATGTTTCTTAGCTACCTTTTGAGTGTTAGGTTGCTGTGTGATGACTTCAGCCTTCTGTCTAGGATGACACTGTGAGTCAGACTGTTATATTGAGTAATGACCTCCTGCAATTTTAAATAAGCTCCTTTTGAATTTTCTCACAGCTCATTGTTGGCGCCTGTCAAATAATGAGCTGCCTGGTCCTCACGGAATCGTGTGCACCACAATATGTCTTTTTATGATGTGAACATGTGTGGCTTATAGTCCGGTGCGGCTTATATATGTACAAATCTGTTTTTCTCTCTATATTTAGTGGGTGCAGCTTGAACACTGGTGCGTCTTATACACCGCAAATCAAGGTACTTGCTAATTTCCTGTTCATAGCTGGTTACCATTTACACTTCTGTTAATGTGTACTAAGAACCTTATCTTTTGTTTTAGCTACTTAGCGGTTGGAATGGCTTCTCTGTCTTAGCTTAACTCTAGTCCTCATTCTCCTACAACGACGATGAAATGTAGTTTATCTGCGTCCACGTTGGCGAGGATTAGTAACTTAGAAGAGCAGCTCTGCACTCTGGAATGACATACTTGAGCCGAGCTAGCTACACTGCTCCTTTACATTGACAATGCATTGCAGCTTGTCACTCTTAAATTTGATGGACATAGCTAGGTTGTGTCATCCACATGTTTTATCGAGATAGGGCAATGAAATGGGCAATCCTAGTCTCTACCCTACAGTGTGAGCATGAATTTAAAACCAACACTAAAATCATATCGTGTATGCCTAGCTTACTTACCTTTTGCTCATGACTGTATGCCAGGATCCAGTCCTCTTGCTCAGGGTGGAAGAGGAGGCTGAGGATGTAGAAGGTCAGCCGGTATTTCTGGTATGTGGCTCCCTCATCCGAACTAATAAGAAGACTGCTCTCCACTTCAGGATCAGTTAGCAGCATAATCTTTGGAGAGAATTAGAAGCGCGTTAGTTATGGAATGGATTCGGGTAGGTCCACTGGCATACGTCTTATTTTTACACATTTCTTTAGATTTGTGATCGATGCACACCGTGTACAGGCTCAGCAATTAAGCACAAACATGAACTGATATTGGGAGAGGTTGGGGAGGAACAGGGTCGAGGGAGAGTAGTGTCAGTGTTTTTGCCACTGATGACACCAATACACCAGTACATAATGCAGAACTGAATTACTAGAAAAAAAAAAAAGATAAAATGACAAAATTTAAAGTTTAATTGAATCTGTAGTGTGTGTGTTTTGCCTTTTGCTTGTCTTGTTAGTGTTGCTTTGTGATATCACCACAAAAGGGTACCAGTAATGGCAAAGAGAAGAAAAACGATCACGGTCATCGAATCAATAGTGCAACACTGTATGTCAAAATTGATAAGTCCACATTGATAGTACAAGAAAATGGAAATGTACACCATCAAGTTGGCGGTGTGTATGTGACAGGGTCTTGTGAACAGACTCACCTCTGCACCAACAGATATCACAGTGAGTAGGGATGGCCCCATATAGACACTGCAATGTTGTATTTCTGCCGATACCTTTCATCAAGAATAAAGGAGGCTGTGCTGAAGAGTCTCTCTCTCCACACAGGGGTGCACGGAGAAATCTAGTTGCTGTAACTGCCACGGAGGACAGTCTGTCTCTTCCAATACAGCCGTAGATTGATTTTTTTTTTTAATATCCGATCCACGACCAATACAACCATCCCTACTAGTGAAAACTGTAATAATTAAATAGTAAATAGTAAATTATTTGTGGTTTGATTTACTGTACAGGGGGCTGGAATGGTCTAGAATTCCAGTACTATTGTGAGAAGCTTGTGGAAGGATCCCAAAACACTTCACCCACGTCATACAATTCCAAGGCAATGCTACTAAATACTAAGGAAATGTATGAACATGTTTGACCTTGAATAAAGTAATTAAAAAAACTCTCTAAAATATTCTCTCTCTTGTAATTGCAGCATTTAGCAAATAGAAAGCATGTTGGTAATCCTAACTAACCTCTGCCTTTTTCCCAAAGTCAGCTGGGGTAGGCTCTAGTTCCCTGCGACCCTGAAAGTATCATCTGTAGAAAATGGATGGATGGATGGATGGATAGGAGTGATTTTATTTATTTATTTTATTTATTCACACATTAACTAACACTGAGGCTTTGTGCTGTAGCATCAAAATCACATTATACTGCAGATCACATGGAACACTGATTTGATGGAATCACTGCTCCGTAAAGCTGTGTTTAACAGGCATTTGGGTGGTTTTCACTTGGTTTCCCAATTTTCCCTATTTGAGGCAGCAATGATACATCATGTTTGAAGACTATGCCAACTGGGTGGGTGTATTCTGGTGGGAATGTGATGTGCATTGCTCCTAGTATGATATATTATAGTATACATTCTTCTTAAATTTAAGGAACTGTAAAATAATAGCTTATCCTCCAAGTACAGATTGTAACTGCAACCATTTAAACAGCAATGCAAACTAATTATTGTTACTCTTTATTGTGAGCAGTGTGACACTGTGAAAGAAACAACCAATGACTTCCTTAATATCCCCCAAAGTTCCAACTACAATGTTGAGCTGGTGCTGACATTACATTTGCTCAAGTTAACTAAAACAATTAAGCAGCGACCATAAATAAGTAATCAAGTAAGGGACTTGGGGACAAGAGAGCAGAACTTTGTAAAAACTGAAGCGCAGTAATCCTTCGCCACTTGGCGCTTCAAATTTCGCTGCATTACTCTATCACTGTTTTTCAAGCACAAAATTGGCTATGGGAACTAAAATGCAAATATAAGGCATTCAGAAGATGCATTCAAAGACGCTGTGGTGATATGTAGTATTCTACACTGGTGGTCTGTAATGTTACTGTAATGTTTGGTGAGGCACACAAGCACCAGACTTGATAAACAAAACAACAGGCTTTTATTGCAGGTTTGAATGATCTCACAACACGCACGATAATCCCTAACTCAGGCTACTGTTGTGGTTAAAATTCAACTCTGAACCCCTGACTTCACTTTCTGTCCGTCCCTCATTGTGCCACAGAATACATTCATAGCAACACACACAAGCACGAGTCTTATTTATGTTTTAAATGTCTTATTTTCTGTTATTATATATACTATATTGGGTAATAAGACTGTAAAGGTGACTTTTGTTGTTATTTCATGTCTAGAGGGCTCTAATAAAGTTTATAAAGTCATAAACTTGTTTTCTACACTCTCACTACTAAAATACATAAGGAATCACTCTTTGTGGAAATGCACTTATCACGGCTGAGTGTGGATCAAATAAACTTCAATAAACGAGGGATTGTAGCTCTTCTTCATCTACTTTCGGCTTGTCCCATTAGGGGTTGCGAATGTGTTTCCATCTTGCTCTACCACCTGCATGTCCTCTCTAACCACATTTAGGAACCTCCTCTTTGATTTTCCCCTTCTTCTTTTCCCTGGCAGTTCAACCAGCATCCAGCATCCTTCTACCAATACAATCACAATCCCACCTTCTCACATGGCCAAACCATCTCAGTCTGTTTTCTCTAATGTTGTCTCCCAGATGTTTAACTTCATCGAAGCATCTTCAGCTCTGCCACCTCCCGTATTTTGGTCAGAGTTGCCATCTCCAGGCCAAATATCCGGGCTGGTCTCACTACTGTCCTGTAAATTGTCCCTTTTGCTGATATTCTTTTGTCGCGAAGGTCTCCTGACACGGTTCTCCACCCACTCCACCCTGCCTGCATTCGCTTTTTCACCTCTTTTCCACACTCTCCGTTATACTGAACGGTTGACCCATGAGTAAACTTCTCTACCATCCTCACACCTTCCTCACCTCAAGTGGACGGGTTGAGGCTGCAGGCGGAGGACAACAGACGCATCGGGACTGCGGTGTTTTGATCATTAGGAAGTCGTGGCTTCATGCATATAATAATACCCGACCCAGCGGTGGGGCGGTGCAGCTATCAGGCCGCATCCTACACCGCCATGATTGGAACAAGGACTCAAAAAAAGTGAGGTGGGGGTCTTTGCATTTATATTAGCGAGAAGTGGGCTAATAGCTCCAGGATTGTAGACAGCCACTGCTCTCCAGACCTAGAGTACCTGACAGTTAATTGCAGACCCATTTTCTTCCACCGCAGGTTTTCCTTAGCTGTTTTGATCACGGTAGTATACATAGTCCCTGATGATAAAATTAATTTGGCCCTCAACCTGCTGTTATCTCTCAGCTAAACGAACACCCAGAGGCAGGACACATTTCAATCAAATACTTACAATCAGTGTTCCTCAAACTACATCAGCATGTGAAATTCGCTACACGTGGGATTGATCAACTGGATAAAGTCTACTCTAATATTAAAGGGATACAGAGACATACCGACACCCCACTTGGGTCAGTCAAATCACATATCCCTATTTGTTACCTTCCTACACCCCCATTACAAAAAAGAGATCCCCCTCACCTCAGAAACTGTCAAAATATGGCTAGATGGAGCCTCCTCACAGCTGCAGGACTATGTATTGCATCCTTTGGGTCTTGCCCAGGTGCGGTAGTTCAGGTATATCGGGATCTTGTTCATGAATGACAGAAGGCTGGAGCATGAGACCTACAGATGGATCAGCACATCATCTACACAGTAATGTGGTTGCTGTGCTGGACCGTTGTACTTATAGGCTCTCCAGCGACCAGTTCATCTACGTTCCCACCCTCATCTATGGTCATGAGATTTGGGTAGTGACCGAAACATCAAGAGAATGGACACAAGCGGATGAAATGAAGGGTGAGGAACTCACAAGGAGTTCAGAGTAGAGCTGCTGCTCCATCATCATTTAGAGGAGCCAGTTGAAATGGCTCGGGTATCCAGTCCAGATGCCTCCTGGACACCTAATCGCGGTAGTGACAGCCACAGGCCCATCCATCAGGTCCACCAAGAGTCACTCTTACTATAGAATCTTTGAAAAATCTGCCCTCAGAAATTTCTTGGCCCAGTCTTGACATGTCCACAGTGTCTCATTCCGTGGTGGTGGGCTTTCAGCCGTCCTTACTTTGGCCATTTCTCGGAGTACCGAACCTCTTGCACTTCTGGACACTACAGGGAGGTTGGATTTCTGGAAGACGGCAGCATTGGCGGATGATTGCTTCCTTGTAGCGTCACAATTATTATATGTATTATTCTCACGTTTGTCACACTTCATTTGCCTGTTTATTATCTTTACATTTTATCTTTTTTTTGTTTTCTGTGACCCTGTTGACTATTTTGCAACAAAATGTTTGATGATTCTGGGATCACACCCCAACATCAACGCAGATGCATCCTTCGAGTAAAATGTTTGACTTTCCAGAGTCAGTTAAAGTCTTTTGATCAATTTTGAACAAAAAACAAAAAAAACTGACAAATAATTTTGCACACCTCATATGTTTAAATCCAAAAATCAATCAAGTTTATACAGCTTGGAGTTTGAAAACACACATAAAAGTGCGATGTGGTCAAAACACTGACTTGCCTAATAAGTGTGCATGCAGTATAAACACCAGTAATCAAACTTTTAACATTCGATGTGCCTGCAAGTCTAGCGCATGAAAGCAAACGCCTTCCGCAAACTAGAGTCGGAATTACTACAGCTTGTCTATATGGTGCATCGATGAGGTGCTACCCGATGTTTGATCCAGCAGATGAAACAAATGCAGCTCTTTTGATGTGAGGCATTTACTGTCAAGGCTAACCACTGCCTGACATTTTAGTTCACCCAGGCCCCTGACAGACCTGACAAAGAGTAACATGTCAGTTCCTGCATTTCACTTTAATTGGGTTCCTATTTTTCCCAGTTTGCACGTTACTATATCGATTGCCGTAATGTGGAGAGTAGGATTGAATGGATGCAAGGTGTGCTGAAAAAAACGACGTGTAAATGTAACTTTTACTAATGTATCCTCAATCCAGGACTCTTGATCATTTTGTAAATTAAAGAATTAACCCTTCAAAGAGTTTCATCAAGTACATGAATATGCAGGACTTGGATGGATGGATGCATTTATTTATTTCCTGGCATTGCCACTAATATTCATTCTTCTACAGCTTTCAACAATGCTTTCAAGAGGACAATAAGCCTCATTCACCAACTGTTCTACCCACACTCAAGTCCCACTTATGCACATTAACAATGTGTCATTCACCAGTTGTTTAATAAGCACATGTTTAGACTAGTACTAAGCCGTATTTAACCACAGATTTAGTGTGTGCAGATTTATGAATTAATATATTTTTCACAAGATGTGATCGAGTGGATCTGTGAAAGTCGAAGCGTGAAGTGGCGAGTGATTGCTGTATATCTTCATCATGAAAGTAACTTTTATCCACCAATATGTTCCGCACCAGGGCTCACGTGTTAGCAGCGTGCAAGAGCACGGATGAAAGCAGAAGGAATCACACAAGCTGCACCAGCTGAATCGCACAAGAACGTGGTGTTGTAATCAAAATAAACAAGAAATGACGTAGCTTTAAAGAAACGTAGAGGAGCGAAACGATCGATTCCCACATGTGATTTGCAGCATCATTCTTTGAAGATATATTCAGTTTTTCCTCCTCTTTTGGCCATTGTCTCTTAACAGTCACCCTGTTGTAGTCTCTTTCTATATTCTAGCCATCTCTGCCTGCCTGAATTTGTGTCCCTTACACTGCCTCTAATCACATGTTATTTTGTCATTTAGCCATTTGGAGATTGTACCACCATTATTCACCTTAAGTTGGACCGTTATGTATTAGCCTGTCCTTACTGCTGTGCACAGACTGTACTGTCCAGCAACGTATGTATGACAGATTTGCACTTCACAGCGTCCTTAAAAAAAACAGTAATCAAGGAATATATCATCTTACTTTTCACAGCCATCCCCCGTCTAAGTGATTGTCAGTCAGTATGTATTGTAATGTACCCTGAGTTGCTCCATCAGCATATGCAATCAAAGCATTCTATAAGTCCAGCAATTCCCACTTTCACCTGTCAGCAAATATACTCCTTTAATTACTTTCATGCAATTTGAGGACAATACCTTTTGCTTTAATCTGCACGTCAGTAAGTACTGTATAGTGTTAGATTATTATTGTCCTTTTAGGTTCGGTCTAATACTTTAGTGTACAGTATTTCAGTCTAATAGCTTCCCGTAGGAATGCTTTCATGACACCCTCACTCATATAGCGCAACTAGAGTTTCACAACACTCCCAGATAACTCAAGGAAAAGTACTGAAAGATAGTGAACAGACACACTATCAGCATAGTTACAACCTGTTTGAGCCAGTTTCTCACACACGCTTAACTTTCACTTTCCGGAGGGGCGCATTAACCCCTTTATATGCTCTGCATACTTTCATTCAGGGCTCTTTGTCGTACTCGCTTAGTGATGCTAAAGTCCAGAGCTGTAACCAAATATATTTATCACATTTATAATAAAATTTGGAAACTTTTCTTTCTAGTTGCGTGGTCATTGTCTACTTCTCCGAGAGTTACCCGGTCCCAAGAACCAAGAAGAAAAGCTAAAGAGAAGCGGTAGCTTTTACATTATCAGTGCAAGTCAATACCAGTAACTTAAATATCAGGACAACTCATAAGTTACATTTTCAGTTCACCAATTCGTTGATCGCGATCGACCAGTCAATCTTTGGGAGTTTGCTGGTCGATCCCTAAAATATAAAGAAAAATAAATGCATTATTACATCAGTTTCCTCCCTTGCCGGAGAGTGACCAACAGATATTCCAACAGGCTCGCATGTTGACCCTGAACACGCCCAGATGCCTCGCCGGTCCCCTAAACCCGGGAGTGCCAGCACACGCCACACCAGCAGTGCTTCCTAATATGCACCTCCAAAAAAATCCTTGAGCTGCGGCGACGCGGCTCGTTAAGGCTGACTGCTGTAACGCACCGACCAGCTCAAGCTGCCACAAAACTCCCCTTTCCGATCAACCACTATCACTCATCTGTGACAGGAAGCCATCAAGCCATATACAGTTGTGGCTTGCTCACATAGCTGACGCCACACGCAGAACCCTGATGAGTTATAAAAGCAGGAGCCATCCGCATCTCGTGGCTCATTTTCATTGGCTCAAGGGAAACTGCAGAAACAAAATAAAAATAAAAAAACAGCAAAAATTATAAAAACAGAGCAAAAGGCACAAGGACAACAAACTATTGTATTTCCACCAACAACCACTAATAACACAAACCTTTCAACAAAATAACAAAATAAAAATATCAAGGAGGAAGTAGATCTTGCCTAGGTTCATGGCAGAGTTCTTGGGATCTTGGGATCCAAAAGGTTGGTGACCACTGCCCTACTGTACTACATGTTGCATGTGGCTTCCGTAAGGCAGAAACAGCCTAAACCTATAATACCAAAAGCCAAGGCACCGGCTTCAATGCAGATACACACTTAAATGTTATTTTTTTTTTTTTTTGCTGACTTTTCTCACTCCACAGTTTCAAGGCAGCTCGTGGGTATGACATGGTTGTGCCTTCGCTTGTATTCAGTGGCACAATTCACAACAGACTATGAAGCTTGTAAGTGGGAGAAGTCTCATCTAACTGTAAATCATATTCCTCCCACCGTTCTGTTATTGGCATCTTCGCCACACAAGGCTGTTTTTTTTTTTATTTGAACACACACAAGCAGTATGCAATATGGTTTGTCATAAACACACAAGGCATCAGTGATTTATGCAAGACAGTATAAGTATCATTCATAAATATTGTTCTTAATAAGACTTGAGAGGTAATTATCCAACTGAATCCATCTGCCCTTCAAATCCTTTCTTGGAAAATGATTTATCTTTAAACCAATACAGGCTTTTGCAGTGGCATTTGCATGAGATGGTATTTGTTGCTGATGCTATTTTATCAAGCATCCACCAAGCCCCACCATTTGTTGTAATGATGCACTCTCATAAATAATCTGCAGCCTCAAACGCAAAAATGACACGTCAGAAAAGGATCACAGTAATTATAACGGATGTAACTGCCTTTTTATCTTCTGACTATTTTATCACATGGGTGAGCCCTTGATCATACTGTACCTGTTTTTGTTGATGTTGTTTTTTGCTTATCACTCACTTATGAAGTCCTCTGTTCTACCATTGCCCCTTTCTCCTGGAATATCTTACATTGTCATACTGTCGTTATGTACTATTTGCTTTTCTCTCTCGTTGTCAGTGTCCTACAGCACTCACGCTACGCCCAGCAGCAACAGAAGTCTAATTTACTATACAACCTCAACAGAAAGGCTTTTGTTTGCGAACAGCAGTAGTCACATGGCACCGTGTCAGGGGTGGAAGAACAACGACCGTCCATTCAATATTCTTCTCTTCCTCACAAGCATGTTTGCTGGGGCTTTGCATCATATGGGCAAGTAAACCATAGAGTGAAACTTTATAAACAGTCGTATGAAAAAGAGTTTGCACCCTTCCTGATTTCTTATTGTTTTGCATGTTTGTCACAATTAAATGTTTCAGATCACAAATGTAAATGTTCTGCATGTAAATGTAACTGTCAATCATTTGGCTTATTTCACTGTAATTCCTGAAATTATTAGGGGTGCAACGGTAAGGGTAATCCACGCCACGGTTTGTGCTCCAGTAATTGAGGTACGGTTTCAATCAGGTTTTGCTACATTGTTTTGTGCGAAAAGAGAAAATTCTCTCTTTATTATTTATTATTATTACTAAATTATTTGTTAACTGAAGCGTGTCTACTGGCAGGTAATTCTCCAATAAAAAATTAAAATATTGACATAGCATGCAGAAAAAATTGAAGGTTGTGGGGGCCACTTTGATGTGTACATTAAATATGCTAAAAGCAATCCAGTGTAGTTCAGTACATTGTATTATAAGCTATACAAGCTCTGTGTTATAGGTGACAAAGCAAATTGGTGCAATAACTAATAATGTACATCCATCCATCCATTTTCTATACCGCTTTATTTCATTAATAACTTTTATTTTTAAGAATATGCCAATAAATAGTAAGCTACATGCCAAAAATGGCCCCTGTGCCGTGCTTTGGACACCCGTGGTTTACGGTGTTTCTTTTTAGGAAGGTGCAAGTTCAACAGTAAGAATTTGAACAGGGTTTCTTACCTTACCAATATTTCTCACCTGAAGTGCAGAGTTAACAGTTGCAGCGTGCAGACCGTTCTCATCTCTGCTGAACAATGGCAGCACACTGCTTTTATCTTATGCACTCATCTTTGTCCTTTTACGGAGGTAAAGTGTTCAAAAATCGATGCATCACACCTCGATATCGGGGACAAGAGCTGGCGGGCCCAGTGGGCACCATAGCTGACAATATCTCCTGGTTCCGAGTCGCCTCCGCACGTCTCCAACACAGACCGGTGGGCCGCACGGCTGTTGTTGCCTATACGCTCTGATATACACTCAGTCGACAAATGCCTTCCCCTTTAGTCCACTTTTGGGCAGACTGTCTCTCACTTGAAATTTTTACAGTGTGGGAAATGGGACATTATGTTGCGGGCCTGTACAGGCATGCGCATAGAGTGCAAACTCTATTGCAAAACCGCGGTCCATAATTACACGTATTATATTTACGTATTTTACCGTGTACTGTTGCATCCCCATGCATTATGTGCAGAAATAAATGAAGACCACAATGCCGTACCATATAATTTTGTTTAAGAATTGCTTAGCCTTAGTGGATGCCTGTGCTCTACTAGGTGTTGCCAGTATGTGGCATGTGGTCATTGAGCTATTGCTAAAACAACATACTGTATTTAATGGTGACCAGCTGAATTAGGGAGATAGGCAAGATAAACCCTGGGATGATCACCTGTCAATCATGTGGTTGAAATATAGACTGACAACCATTCACACCCATTTTGGATTGCACTGCAAAATATTCAGCAGCAGTACGTACCAATGCAACACCTACATAAATAAACTCAATATGATGATAAAATTAAGAAATTAAGGGAAATTAAAAAGCTACTTCATTGACAATCACACAACACTCACACCCTTCGCTTTGGCTCAGCACATAGGATTCATACAATCGCACATCAAATAGCTGCTAGCTCAGCAGCAGACACTAATAATAATAACGCCAACATGAGCATGCAAAATAATAACATAATCAGCCGCTGAACAAAGCAAGATAGAGAGGTTAAAAAAAAAAAAATCAACCAACTGTATTGAAATTTCTCACAGAAAATGTGAGTCGGATCTAGCAGTGGTACCCTGTAGGTGGTGATCAGTAGTCATGGTGATTTGTTTTTTTCCCTTGAATTTGAGAGGGGGGGAGAAATGGTGTTAAAAGCTACCATGTAGTGATGTAGGGGCTTGTTGATGAAGGGGTACAGCATATAGTACAATGCATTGCTTGAAACTGTATTGTGAAAATTGTTGATTGGACAAAGCATGAACTGTAAGTCAGTATAATATATAATAAAATTGTAGCATTACCTTTCTTTTGTTGTTTGGGCTCACGTACAAATAACTGAGTATTGTCTTTGCTCCAACTTTGTCATTCAGTTTCTGGTATGTTGCTCCATAGTCAGTTGACCTGAAATTTGACCAGAAAAGGTCTGATGAACACTTTATAAATTACTTGTTGCAATTAAATTCCCCCAATAATAGAATGTAACACGGGTGAGAGCACTGATATAATTAAGTCCCTACCATGTTCAACACATCATCATGAAACCCAGGATAAGTGCAGTGGCCACATGGCCTCAGTGGAGACTTTTATCACACACACAATGTGTCCTCAATGTGAGCTTTGACTAAATATTACTTGATTTAGGAAACATGAAAATACTAAAATAGAATATAGTACAGCTTTTGATCCATCTGCAGCCGAGGAGGCTCATATGGCAATTTCTGTATGTATGTGTATAATTTCATATAGACATATTCCATCCATCCATTTTCTTCCTCTTATCCGGGTCGCGGGGGCAGCAGTCTCGGAAAGAAAGTACAGACTTCCCGGTCCCTGGCCGCCTCTTCCACTTTCACTGGGAGGATACAGAAGTGTTCCCAGGCCAGCTGTAATAAGTAATCCCTCCAGCGTGTCCTAGGTCTGGCCCGAGGCCTCTTCACGGCTGGCCCTGCACGAAACACCTCATCAGGGAGGCGTCCAGGAGGTATCCAGCCTAGATGCCTGAGCCACCTCACCTGGCTCCTCTCAATGTGAAGGAGCAGCGGCTCTACTCTAAGCTCCTCCCGGATGACTCCAGCCACCCTACAGAGTAAACTCTGTCGGTCAAAACCCAAAGCTCTTGGCCATAGGTGACGGTTGGAACACGATTAGTAAATTGAGAGCTTTACCGTTCGGCTCAGCTCTTTCTTCACCACAATGGTGCGGCCTTACTGCAGACGCTGTGCCGATCCGCATGTCGATCTCACGCTCCAACCTCCCTCACTCGTGAACAAGACCCCAAGATACTTAAACTGCTCCACCTGGGGCAAGACCTCACTCCCGCCCCAAAGGGTGCAACCCACCCTTTTCCAACTGACAACCATGGCCTCAAATTTGAAGGTGCGGAGTCTCATTCCAGAAGCTTCACAGTCAAACCGCCCCAGTAAACACTGACGGTCACAGCCTGATGAAGCCATCAGGACCACATCATCTGCAAATAGCAGAGACAAGATTCTCAGGCCTCCAAACTGGACCCCCTCAACGCCTCGGCTGTACCTACAAATTCTGTCCATAAAAATTATGAACAGAATCAGTGACAAAGGGCAGCCTTGTTAGAGGCCAACATTCACGGGAACGGGCTCGACTTGCTACTGGCAATGCACCCAAGGCTTCTAATCATACAATGACCGAATAGCACGTAGTTGTATTCCACCAACCACGTACTCCCAGAACACCCCCCACAGAACACCGTGAGACCACGGTCAAATGCCTTTTCCAAGTATGCACACTACATGTAAACTGGTTGAGCTCCCATGCATCCTCCAGGAACCTTGCAAGGATGTCGAGCTGGTCCAGTGTTCCACGACTAGGATGAAAACCACATGGCATCTCCTGTAGCTGAGGATCATCTAACGGTCGTACCCTTCTCTCCAGCACTCTGGAATAAACTTTCACAGGGACGCTGAGGAGTGTGATCCCCGCTATAGTCGGAACACACAGTCCGGTCACCCTTCTTCAAAAGGGGGACTGCCACCCCGGTCTGCCAATACAGAGGTAATGTCCGACTTCCAAGCAATATTGAAGAGACGTGTCAAACAAGACGGTCCGTCAACAACACCAGAGCCCTGGGGAATTCAGGGTGAAATTTACCCACTCCAGGAGCTTTGCCACTGAGGAGTTTTTTTCACTACCTCAGCCACGATGATGGACCTGTCTGTGTCCCTCTCCTCAAACTCTGCTTGCTCTTTGAAACGTATGTCAGTGGGACTGAGAAGGGCCTCAAAATATTCCTTCCACCGCCGGACCATATCCTCAGTTGAGGTCAGCAAGCCTCCGTCCCTACTGTAAACAGTGTGGACCGGGCACTGCTTCCCCTTTCTGAAGCATCTATTGGTTTGCCAGAACCTCTTCAAGGATGACTGAAAATCATGCTTCATGGGCTCACCAAACTCTTCCCACACCTGTGTTTTTGCCTCGACCACCGCCAAAGCCGCATGCTGATTGGCCTGCTGGTAGCTGTCAGCTGCTTCAGGAGTCCCACAAGCCATCCATGCTCGACAAGACTCCTTCCCCATGATGACAGCCCTAACCTTCGAGTGTCCACCATCGGGTTTGGGGTTTGCCGCCACAACTGGTACCGAGTACTTTGCAGCTACAGCTCCGATTGGCTGCTCCTTAGCAATGGAGGCATAGCATATGGCCCATTAGGACTCAATATCAATATTTAGGTGTGTTATTTCATGATTAGAGGGCTCTAATAATGTTAAAAACTCTATTTAGAAGGTCCTAAGCAGGTTTTCTATGCTCTAATTACGAACATATTCCATTTATAAATAATAAATCTTATTTTGCGGAAATTTGCTTATCACAGTCGCATCTGGAACCAATTAACCACAATAAAGGAGAGATTACGGTAATCCTTGAGAAGATCCTGTTTAGACATGAGATCCAGCTATTCTTTTTAAATGCATGTTCAATCATGTTCACGTGGGCTTAATTTAAATGCACATTGCATTGAAATATGCATTTACTCATTTCAGTCCCTTGGAGTATGAAGAAATTGTCAGAGCAACATATTTTTAGAAGCATGGCATTCAAAGAGAAACTGTAATTGACCATGAATGTGTTTATAAGGCATAGAAATCTCAAAAATACCGCAAAGACACCATCCTTTTCCTTGAGTGACTTCAAAAGTAAATATCCTTTATATGACATTCTTTGGAAGCATTTGGGTTTTTTGAGAGCTTCAGAGGTAAAAGAAAACATGTAATGCTTGTGAATTTACTACCCTTTTGGATTCATAACTGTCCGGTTTCTCGAGGATTCCATTTCCTCTTAGATGAGTCCACTGTCAGTCCTCAGAAGCAAAACCATCACCACGCTGGACCAAGGGACAGTGACATCATATTATTGATCTGTTCCTCAGCGGCTTCTGTCAAAGAACCATTTGATTCAGAGACTAGTGACTTATTATCAGTGTGCCTTCAACTTTCACCATCGACCGATAAAATAGTCCAACCTCATCAGGTTCCAAGATGATGAAAGCTGCAATAAACGGTAAATGATAGTCTCTAAGCGACAATGATTTAATCCACCTTGGTAGCTGCTGTATTTACTGAATATATCTGTGCGGTTGGACTTCTACTCTGACCGTGAGATTTAATCTTTTGTGAAAGCGTAAATTAATGAAACATTTTCAGATCAGATTTATACTCACTGTGGTGACATGGATCTATGAGGAAGATACAGTGTATCTAAAAAGACACCCACTTCCACTGTCCCTACTACTAAACTCAGTGTGTCACTCGCAGTACCTGAGCTGATCATTTTCGCATGTGGCGATGTCTGAACTAGCCCCAAATTCTAAACATTAGCACAGACACAACCTGATGGATGTCCAGGCTGGCCCCCAGTATTATAAACTAAACTTCTATACGGAAGGACTGGGGGCTGAGATTATAACACAGTGGGACCTTGCTTTTTGTTATTAATTAATCCCAAAGGGTCGGATGAAAACGCATGGACTATGAGTTACCAACGCATTGAATGCTTTGTTTAGGCTCTCGATTCAGCGGTATGATACATTACAGGGGGAATGGACGAGCTTGTTATGCACAATATTGTACAAATACAAAGACATAGGCTGTCTGATCCTATGTTTTACCAACGGCATGTTATGACTTGTGTTTTCGGATTTTCAAAGTTTCCAGCTGTTACCTCATGCTGCGACTAGAATCACAGCAGGCACAGACATTTAACTAGGAACTATTCCTGACGGGTGCTGGTCTTTTAAAGCACCTTCTACAGTATCTGTTGCTTTGCTATGACTCGCCTGTAAATTTGTCCTGCACTTCAGTCTCACGAACAAAACATTATTAAATTGTTTACCAGCACAGACCTTTCATCGTTTCCATTCCTCTATCACATTGCCTGCGCAGGGTGAAATACGTATGCTGTGACAAGAAGCAGGACGTGCGGTTTGGAGTCTATTTTCTGCATGCTTAGCTTAGCCTCGATTATGAAAACTAATTTGTTTCTTTATTGCAAAGGGTTGTTTTAGACACTGAATGTATGGAACTTTTTTTTTTTTTTGCTTTTGAATTTGGTGAACTAAATTTGAAAATGACATTGAATAAATAATTTGATGCAAAATGCATGTGTTGTGAAATTCAGTATTAAATTATGATGTTTAAAAATTCAGTTTTCTATAATGCAGTGTTTTAAAATTCAGTTTATAAAAATGTAGCACAAAATTCACAAAGACACTTCCAGGAAGTGTGTCTCAGGTATAATGCGCATGATTATGTGACAAGTGTATGTGTTAACATCAAAATTATTTGCTCAGAAATACTGTTTTGACACTGAATGTTTGAAACTGAATATTCGTGAAGTGACTTTTTATAAAGTGAATTTTAAACCGGGCCGCATGGTGACCTAGTCGTTAACATGCTGGCCACAGAGTCAGGAGATCGGGAAGATCTGGGTTCCGTTTGGGCATCTCTGTGTGGAGATTGCATGTTCTTCCCGTGTGTACGTGGGTTTTCTCGGGGTACTCCAGTTTCCTCCCACATTCCAAAAACATGCATGTTAGGTTAGTTGGAGACTGTGAATTGTCCATAGGTATGAATGTGAGTGTGAATGGTTGTTTGTCTATATGTGGACTGGCTGGCGACCAGTCCAGGGTGTGCCTCGCCTCTCGCCCAAAGTCAAATGGGATAGGCTTCAGCATACCCCGCGACCCTAGTGAGGACAAGCGGCATAGAAAATACATGAATTTTTAAACTGCAGTATTTGAACAAACTGACATTTTAAACACACACATTTTGCTTATGAATTTTCATTAAATTACATATTCAGCATAATTTAATTCAATTCACAAAACTGAAACACAAAAAATTCAATTACATAAAGTCAGAGTCAAAAAAATGCATTTGGATGCCTTCAGAAACAAATTAACCTTCATAAGTGATACCTTTCATATTAAATCAGTACAGTAGAACCTTGGTTAGCGTGATTAATGCGTTCCAGAAGGACCGACGCTAACCGAATCAAACTTTTCCATAAGAAATAACGTAATAATGCAATAATGACATTACCTTAACAATGTCATATTAAAATTTGTTAAAATGTTACTTAACACATTGCCTGTACACATACTGTAACAAAGCTGTTAGGATGGCCACAAGGTCATAAACAGGATTTCTATGCTCTAACTACAAAAATATTCTGTTTATTAATATTGAATCCTATTTTGGGGAAAATCACTTATCGCGGTCTTATCGCAGACTTATCACGGTGAATACATATAAATGATGAATGAAAAGGATAAATGCACATTTAAGGTTACTGTAGCCTTCGTTGAAGATGTTAGTGTTGCCAAAGATACGATGTGGCAGCAAGATTAACCACCACCATCTTCCTGTATCGCCATGAGTTATTTCTTGAATTCGATAGTGTTTTTTCACCTCAAACCCAAAATAGAGCCAAAGAAAATTGCAAGTGACAGCATTTTGACAAAGAAGGTGAGAAACAGTACTGATTTTAAGAAACAGCAAATGGGAAAACAGGAAGATTGTGGTTGATCTTGCTGCCACATTGTGTCTTTGGGAACAGTCATGTCTTCAATGAAGGTAAAAGTAAACTTAAATGTTAATTTATCTCTTTTATTGGTCATTTACATGCATTTAGAATTCTTTTTTTTTTTTTTGCCAGCAAAACTGGAATTGTAAAATTATAAAAACGTGTTTTGTGTTAACATTTTTTAGACTTGTGGTAGTAAAGAACTACAGAGTCAACCCGCTGATGACATCATAAACGGGCAACGGAGATGACTACCGCGTTCTGTTTCCATGTATTAGCAAGCTAATAGGTTACCAACAAGGACGTGTTGTGACAAAAATCCAATAAGAACACAGTTGGACTCACGCAGTGTATCAACAACACGACAAGACGCGTGCCATATTGTACAATACCTCCAGAATGCTTGCAAACTGAGGCAAAATTGTGGCATAAAGTTTTGACGTTATGGTGGAGGCTAAACAAAGTTCCACTGTACTAATGTCAGTACTCGAGATTCTCCATTCATTGTCTTCCCTGATCTAGTTTCTGACTTGTTTTTTTTTGTCCAGGAACTTAGAAAACTCGCACTACTAAGCACATGGTTTGTGACAGCTAATTTGTTTAATTCTGACTACTAATTCCAACATTGCTTTGGTCACCCAGATAAAAGGCAGAAGGCAGTGCTCAGGTGGAATCTTACTGTTCCCATCTTTCCATTTTTCCCTTTGTAGTATTATTTGTGATTTGGGAGACTGCTTTATTTAGAGTGAGAGAGTGAGTGAACCCAAACACACGTACACAACGGGGATGGGTAACATCGCCTTTTGAATATGTCCAAGAAATACTTCACATATCATGAGTTTTGTCATTTGATGAGCTTACCTCCATAGTGAGCTCTCAGTGACGCTGTTGAGGTTGAAGTCAAATAATTTGGTCAGCATTAAAATCACCTGCAAAACAAGGGAGACTGCAGTCAGTGCAGGGCATTGCAATCAGTAAAATATGTCCGATCAGTGTAAGACCCATATTTTAATTCCTATGTTTTTATTTTATAGAATTTAATACAAATTGAAAAGTAATAAAAATACACAAAGTGTATCAAACAGATGTTCTACAGATGATGCCACTTTTTTTTGCAGCGTGGCACTACTAGTTTGTACACAGTATTCTCCAATCGTTTTGATAACAATCCACTGAATGGTCTGCTAATTCATGACACTAGTGACCTTGTACTTGTACCCTACAGCAAGACCAACACGAATGCCACCTTTGTGTTTTGCCATGAGTCATTTTTTTAATTGGAAAGTGTTTCTCACCTCAAGTCTCTGTTTTTTTTTTTTTTTTTTTTTTATTCACGGCTGCAAAATAAGCCAAAATGGAGCCAAAGAAAGTTACAAGCGTCAGCATTTTGATAAAGGAGGTGAGAGACACTATTGAGTAAGTTAGTAACCTTAAATGCTCAGTTATCCCTTTCACTCATCACATATATGATCACGCAGTCTATTAATAACGCATACTGGACATACTGAAAATGTACGCAAAGCAAGGCAAAATTTTCAACGTTATCCGAAAAAACACACTGCACTAAAGAATCAGAACGTAAACACAAAAAGTATAAAAACAATTTAACTAGGATAATGTAGGCGTGTGGGAGACTAAAGTACAGGAAAATATTAGAGAGAGCGAAAACAACATTGGAGCAACATAGAGCGTCTTTTTAACATTTGAAAGAATGGTTCAAAGAAAGCAAACTACCCTCAATATTTTATAGATGCTAATTCTAAAAAGGACGATACGAACAAAGTAGTTACAGGCTTTAATGAGTATTTTGTAAATATTGGACCAACCCAGAAAGAAAAGATCCCAATCCCTCGTCATTTTAGGGTTTGGAATGCTCAGTGGTGTGCAGTCAAGGCCAGCAAGGCCTTCTCTGCTGGCCTAAACACTATTAGATGCACTGACATACATTTACAACTTCAATTCTCATATTTGTTCCATTAAATTGTATTATTTTTTATTCCACTGTCAATTATTTCCATTTAGTAGCATATTGCTTGGCTGCACTGTTTCTACAAGAGCAGATTTTATTTTGGCCAATCAAATTTCAGCTTCTTCCTATTGCCATGTTAATCTAATCTGCCCAGGGCCTTCAGAATCAGAAGTGCTGGTCCATGCCGCATACACACTATTAACAATGGGGCTGTTTTTTTTAGCCAGTGAGACTTCATATTTACCTCTCTTTGCCAGCAGTGACATCATCACCTTTCTGTCTTCTGATTGGTTTATCAGAACAAAATTGTTCAGCACGCCAATTCACGCCCACAGTGACTGACTGGGGAGAACTTCACATCTCTGGTAAGTAGATGTCCATCCATTTACAATAGCGCCTGTCCTCACTGGAGTCGCGGGGTGAGTAGATGCATTTTACTTAAAAAAAACACTTTACTTTACGCATTACATTTGGCTGAGTGCCAACTTTGCAAGCACTGGTGTACCGCTGATCACTGGTGGAAATTAGTGAGGGAGTTTAGGTTACTAGCAGTAATGTAGGTCAGGCATATTGGTGACTACAGTATGTATTCAAAGATAAGGAGACTTATACAGTACTGGTACCGCGGCAATCTGGCAGACAGTTTCCACACATCGTATCTCCCAGCATTGTGCAATGGGAATGTTTCCAGCGCTTCACACTGGTGACTGTGATTTGAGACCCCGGCACAATTTATTGTCATCAGTGTCTGCGGAAAAAATATAAAATGCTACTAAAATTCTTATAAAAGTCCCCACTGACGGCCCAGGTACCAAATGCACTGCCCGACACTGGGAATACTATAAACAGAAATTCCAATCAATATTCCTAACTAAATCAACAGAACATAATTGATAGTGTGAAAAAAATGCAAATGTAAAACATCTACAGACTATAATGGAATCAATATGAAAATTGTTTTTTTTTATCATTAATGCACATCAGTAATTTGATTTCAATCAGATTCATTCCCGCCCAAAATGAAAGTACGGTAGCTTAAGCATCATCAATTTATAACGCCAATTCACACATGATGAACCAGTTTCCTTACTTACAAAATGTCTGTGGATTTAATCAACATCGGGTTATACGAATTCATAAAGAAGAGTAAGTTACGATCAGACAGCTAATATTGCTATGGAACAACGCTGCAACATCAATGGCACTCATTGAAATAAGTGAAGAAATGGCCAATGTCAACGAGAGATGGGAAATACAACCTCAGGGATAAATACAATTTAAAACATTTGTATGCAGGCACAACAGATCGGGGACATCAGTATGCAGAGTACAACTATGGACCGTCTTGAGAAAGGAACTAAAACAATGTACTAGTTGAAGAAACAGTACAAGCATATGGTTTTCACACATTATATGCAGTACAAGAAGCAGAGTACTGAGAACCACAGTGTTTGAATCGATTTACACTGAATTCATGTATGTATTATTACTTAATAAGGTACTGTCTACCACATAGCCTTCATTTATTTACTTTTATTTACAATCTTACAATCTTCTGTTACGTCTATTATAGTCTGTATTCATTCATTCATTATATAGTGTCAGTTGTTTTAGTCCTGTATTTATTCTTAATTTATTATTCATTGTTATTTGTTATTCGCTGGAGTACACGTACAAACACACACACACACACACACACACACACACACACACTTAAAACCAAGTGGTAAGAGAAATTTCCTCGCATACAGCACTCCCGCTGACAAGATGGCAGAGCGGAGACTGAAAGAAGCATATAAATGTAAGTAATTAAGCATGTTATTTATTACAGGCCTGTGTTTGGCAACAAAATGTCACAGAGTGTAAAAGTGTGTTCCTTTTATAAAAGAAAAAAAGGTGTTCCTACATAAAAATAAAAGAATGTAGGAATGTATGCATCATACTTTGTGGTAGGAAACATTTATTATAAACAATTTCATTGTCACATCTGCCAGCATCACAGCCAGCAAGCAGTGAAGGGCGATGATGTAAAGAGTATCAAGTGGTGTCCCATTTCTTCGTGGCTCCTTCCCCTTGGCCCAAGGGTAGGGGTAAGACACGAGGTAAGATGAAGGGGAAGGGATAAGGGGTGGAAAAACAACACTGGGTGGAAGCTGGCACTTCAACACAAGAGCACAATTCAAGTTTTAGAGACTGAACTCAAAACTGAAACCGGCGAAATGCAACAAGATGGGGAAGCAGCAAAGCATACAAGCGTATTCAAGGGTCAAAAGGCATGTACAAAAAATGTGTACATGTTGGCAGCTCTGCGTTTGGGGTTGGTGCTCTACTGAAAGCTTGAAGGTGGCTCAAAATACATTTGGTAAACATCCGTGCCGAAGCAGAAACCTTCCTCCTAAGCTCCTCCTTTACTATCAAAACAGTCATTTTGCCCCCTCGCCCGCTAAAGAAAAATAGTCTGGAGCCGCAAACCATCAGCTTAAAATAACATCTTACGAACTTTTAAAAGTTTGAATCTTTCTTAATTTGACCAGTTACAACAACAGAATACAACAAATACAAGTGCGGACCTCTCAGCAGCACCCGCTACTGCTCAGGGAGAGCAGAAGCAGAAGATCAATATGTGCTTTCACTTTTAAGTCTCTAAATACCAAAAAAGGCTCCAACAACACCAGGAAAAGTAGACTAGATTTGTCGCTAGTCACTTTTGAGAAAAATGCGCATCTCTCGGGTGTTAAAAAAAATATCCAAGCATTGCGACGGGAGCCACAACAAAGAGGCTGAAGAGCAGCATGTGGCTCCGGAGTCATGGGTTGCTGACCCCTGACCGTATACGGACACACAGCCACACTGATATTCTTGTGCAGGGTGCCACTTTGTGTAGACGTAGCGTAGAGGAAAGACTCAAAGTTTGTGAAATCTACTTACAAATTCCACTTCAACTGTGACGTCATTATAGAAGCAAATGTTTTCTTATTATCATCAAAAGACAAGCAAACAATCATTCACAAACGCTTCAACAGATTGGAGGCACGCTGACAATTAATATAGCTGTGGTTATTTGTACTGTACTCTCATTCACATCCATGTAGTATGTTACTAACTGGTTTCTTCCTTCCCCAATGTATTCTATTTTTCTTTTCCTTTTGGCTTTTCCCGTCAAGGGTCACTACAGCGGATTTTTCTTTTCCAATATGTGCAATCGGTTGCATCTTCTGTTATCATTGCAACTTCCTCCATGTCTTGCTTTATTAAATCTATGAACCTTTGTTGTGGTCAACCTTAGTTTCTCTTTCCCTGGTATTTCCAATTTCAGAATCTTCTGAACAATACCGTATATGCCTCTTCCCTTCTACTCATGTGTCCAAACCGCCTTAACCTCGCTTCCCTGAACTTATTCCCCAATCCTCCCACTTGATCTTATTCATCTTTGTCACCTCCGATGAGCTTCGTAGCATTTTCATCTCTGCCACTTCCTGCTTTTTGGAGAGGGCCACCATTTCCAGGCCATATTCATCTCCAGAACTCGCTCTGTCTCTCTTCAATTGCCATTGATCACTCGCAACAAATGATAGCATCTGAATACGTAGAAACACAATGCAGGTTTAAACCCAGAATATGCCTCATACACTAATTAAACACATTTGGAATTATATGACAAGAGAAGGTGATCGATAGAGCACATGGAATCGGAGTCACAGTCTAGCCTCTAGCCTGCGTGTCAGGGTATCGCTACAACCATACTTCCGTCTGCCTTTAAATCGGCTAGTGATGGTACGTGGCTCCACTTCTCCGCAGGTCACAGGTGATTCTCCAAGCCACATTTACATAATCCATGTTGCTTGTCTGTTGTAATTTCAGTAAAGACTTATGGACTAATGGATGTCCGATATTGGCTTTTTTGCCAATAACCGATATGCCGATATTGTCCAACTCTCAATTTCCAATTCGGATATCTATCTATCTATCTATCTATCTATCTATCTATCTATCTATCTATCTATCTATCTATCTATCTATCTATCTATCTATCTATCTAACTATCTAAACACATATACTTTGTGGAGCTAATGAATACAGCATTAACAATTAGCTTCTCAACGTGGCTGTAAACAACACTGTACATCATTGTAAAACATCTGCGAAAGTCAACAGAGTTTAAATTTTTCTGATCATCAAAAAATCCAGGGAAGAAAATCAAGTGCCATAATATTCACTGCACTGTTAGTGTAGCAGCACGCTAGATTTGTTTCCACGGCACACCACAAATTGCATTTACACAGTCATTCCAGTCCTAAATTAACATATTTCGCACCATCAGATTTTTATGAAATTTCATCTGCAGATAGATATTTAAGAGAATTTATATCCTGCATACCTTTTATCTTGTCCTGAAGCTCCGATCTATGAATTTGAAAGGCTGAAAGTTGGACTTAACTTTCAAATCACTCGAATTACTACAGGGGGTCCAACACTCAGTATCAATCCGATGCAAAATGGAAGAGGAAAGGTAATCTACCTAACAAAGATGTATACGAATGAAAATATACCAAAAAGCAGCATTTTCACGGACGTCCCCACGGACTTTCCTAATCGAGCGTGACACAGACTCAGATTTTACCGTCACTTACTTACGGGAATTCCTACTAGTGAGGGTAGGCAGCATAGAAATGGGTTGATGGAAGGAACGAGCTAGCTTGCTACTAGCCACCCACAATGAGGTAATCATTGATGAGGTAATCATTGGCGCCCTGGAAAATATACAGCATTATGTTTGTCGGTTTTCAATATAGAGAAAAATCCTGATACCGATATTGACCGCAATTACATTTTTATGCCAATATCGAGCCGCTAATATCAGTGTGCCGATATTATCGGACATCCCTACTTATGGTCATATACAGTATTAACTTCACCTCGCTGCAAGTTTTGAGGCCAAATTTTAAGAAAGTTGAGTAGAGAAGCCAGTGCTGCTGTAGCAACACGCATAGGGTGCCGCTATCTTGCACCAATGTTACATCATTGCTAGATGTATTCCATCAAAAAAATATCTATTTTACGTTTTATTATCACATATTTAGAAATTGTTACCAACTTTGGGTGAATGAGATGTCTGATCTGTTATCTGTTCGCTCTGAAGGTACTGATGGAGAATTACAAAGAAGGACAGAAGAGTTATAACATCTCTTTGTGAATTTAGAAAATGCTTTGGATAGAATGCCGAGAGGGGGCTCTTAAGGTATGACGTATGTTCGAGTACAGGACATGTATGTTTAGAGGTGAGGACGGTAAAGGACTTTAGTACTTAGGCTCAACAGTACAGAGCAACGGAGAGTGTTGAAAAACAATGCTGCCTGCACAATGAGTGCAGGCAGCATGGAGTGGGTAGAGAACAGCGTCAAGGGTCCTTTCATGACAAAATAGTATCAGCTGTACAGTAATAGTGGGACCGGCCCCGGTGTATGGACTGGAGACGTCATCACTGACCAACTAACAGGAGGCAGAGCTGAAGATGCTTAGATTTCTGTTGGGACTAACAAGGATGGACAGGATTAGAAAGGAGCCGAGGAGAGGAACAATCCAAGTTAGATGTCTGGGAGACAAGGTCAGAAAGGCCAGCCTGAGATGGTTTGACCATGTGAGAAGGAGGGATCGTGATCATATCGGTAGAAGAATTCTGGAGATGGAGCTGCCAGGAAGGAGAAGAAGGGGAAGAGCAAAGAGGAGGTTTTTCCATGTGGTTAGAAATGACATGCAGGTGGTAGGACGAAAAGAGGAAAGTGCAAAGGACAGGGCAAGTTGGAAACATGTCATCCGCTGTGACGACAAGCCGAAAATAGAAGAAGATGATGATGAGTGATCTTGGTCTCTATAATGCATGGCGCTCTGTCCACCCCGCCCTCAGCGAAAAAACATTCTTCTCATCAGCCCACCACTCATATTGCTGTATTGACTTTTTCCTTGTCAGCAACTCTGTCATGAAAGATATCTCAAACTCATAAATCCACAACACAACTATTAGTGATCACGCCCCAATCACTATATCTGTCGCTCAAAATGAAGCTTTTTCCCCAAACAAGAACGGGACGCTTAATAATACATCACTGCTTAAAGACTTCACCAATTCCTTTAAACATGAGTGGGAATTTTATTTGACGGTACTGTCAATGATCAGGTAGGAAAAAAATGAGTATCCCTTGGGAGGAAGTAAAAGCTGTCATGTGAAGAAAAATCATTTACTTCTAATCGAAAAATTTGCTTAGTCAAAAATTGATGAAGGGATTAAAAAACATGCCCGATATTAAAGTTCCAGGACCAGATGGCATAGATCATCGTACACTCTGACCAAACAAGCAGATTAACCAACATCATAGACAAAAACATAATTTTTCACACATATATACGTATACATATATATAAGTTAACATATATTAACATATATATAAGAGCAACAATGATCAGCCAACCATGGATCGTGAATTTCTCATGAAGATAAAGTATCTATCTATCTATCGATCTATCTATCTATCTATCTGGATTCCAGGAACAACATCTGACATCTCCGTCCAGAGGAGCGCAACAGCTGGGAACAGCTAAGGTTGTGCAAAGAACCCTCAGGCTCTCAGGCCTCTGGTATAGAGGACTCGAGCTTGAAGGAGATAATGTCATATTTTTATTGATATTTTTACTGCCAAACAGTTTTTTTTCTTTTCTGATCAGGAAATCTTATCATGTTTTAATCTTTCGAGATCGTGTGACACCCCTACTCGCTAACAAAGTGTATACCCTTTCTAAGAGTTGCTAATGAAGCAGCTGAGAGACTGTATGACTTATGTGACTTGTGAAACACTTCCACCAGCATGAGATTCCTGTGAGTACAAACTGAACAGATGCACCTCGGATAGAATTACATTGCATGCTCGGGGCCCCTGTGATCAGGCTTATTAAGCATGAGGTAACATCTGCAGTCCCCCAAACACTCAAAACGTGCAGTGCATTTCGCCAACTGTGGGCTATTAAAATGTGCAGAGGAAAATAACCACGGGAAAAGAAGCACTAGTGAAAGGCATTTATTAAGAGTGATTCAGGAAGTAAGAGGGTTGTCAGTCTGGGGAGAGTTGGCCTGGGGAATGAATAACCTTAAACGTCTAGACAAGACTAGATCTCTGCATGCTAATGACTGACCAAGTCATTTTCGCTGCCCAGCTGGAGGCTGAATTGACACTTGCACCACACAGCTTCACACTTTCTGTACTTTCTTTCCCAAACTGACATACAGTGAAACATCTTCAAGTTGAATACCCCTGAAGTCACACAATTTAGAATTTCCCAGAATTTCCAGGGAAGAAATACCCAACAACCTTCAGAATTTGAACACCATCGTGTATTACGACCTTGGCGAGTTCAGTATCAAATATTTAACAAGCTTGCTTTGGTAAATCTACAATATTTAACCTGAATATACGAGTAACCTTTCATTTGAAAATGCCAAACAATAATCTTAATAAACACTCACATTTGTTCGACGCCAATGACGTGTCATCAGGGGAAGCAGGTGAGGCAGATTCATGATGACAAAAAAATAAATAATGATAACATAAAATAAATATTCATATTGTTCATTGACCTGGATTATGAATCATTTTCTGTATAATCGATATTTAGCTCATGAAAAACCTTGCACTCACTGAAATCTAACTTTCTGATAACAGTGGTGATGATAGGACACCACATGATTTGTACATATCAGTACATAATTAACTTATACGGTTTTATTGACATGGAGTAATTTGACCCAATAACTACAGCCTTTATTCTTGTTATGCAGCTGGTGTGTGCTAGAAGCAAAACAGAATGCGTTCAATGCGCTTCCAATGCTAGATAACGACCACGGTGGCGGAGAACACGAGAAGTAGTGATTGTTATTGGATTTCCGAAGTTCCTGTAACTGGTCAATATTATCTGTGTAGCCGAAATGGTGTGCATATTTTGCAAACAGCACATCAATAATGACTTTTTAGATTTTCCAGGATGCATTGCACTTCATATCAATAAAACCATTATGCTGACAGGTTTTTGTGTCTTTTTTTCCCAAATATCCAGGATGAAATCACCAACAGGAAAAGACCAAACATAATCCAAGATTCATTTTATCATCACTATACCTCAATAATGTAACTATTACAAGCATGGAATTTACATTTCAAAATATACATAGATGATCCTTGGAAAGATCTCTGCAAGTTTGGAGAATGTGTCATATTCACACTGCATGACCTCATGACCAGCGTTTCATGTTTACATCTTAATATTACCTGTGTTTTTGACCTATTATTTATTTTTTTACACTAAAGTGTTGTTTTTTAAATGCCTTGTGCAGTTCATAAAGGTTTTATGATGGCAAAACATTGATGATTATTTATATTTCAATTATTTTTAATAGTGATTTTTGATTGCACTTGAGCATCTCTCCTGCAATTAGTTGCAGTGGTACTAGTGGCCGTGACGCTCCGATTCCAAAGTCCAAACCCTTACCGACTGAGCTATGCCGCTATTGTGAGTGCGAACGGCTGTGCATGTGATTGAACGCTCTAGAGGGAATTGCTATAGATCCTGTGTCTGGGTAAAACCAACTAATAGGCTGATGTATAAGCCCACAGACTTGGCTTCATTAGTTGAAGGGCAGTGTGCATACAGACCCTTCTGTCTCACACATATGGAGACTATGTGGGCAGTCCTCAGTGAGAGGTCCTGTCAGATGGGCTCCCACTGGAAAGTGCATATGCTCCATCACAGACCATACCAATTAGGCTGGTGGGCATCTCCCACTATACAGTAAATACTGGAAAATTCCCCTCCATCAGGGCCAGAAGAGATGGCCGACGGTCACACTTTTATGACAATTTACGGTTGTTTGTGACAGTTTGGATAGGATAATAGATAATAGGTAAAATGTGCAGCATACTGATGACACAAGACCAATTGATACTCTCTTTGACTGTATTTTAGATATTAAATCATGAATGGCAAATAACTTTTTACAGCTTAACCAGGACAATAATGAAGTTTTAGTCATCGGTCCTGAGACCCTGACAGCAAAACACATATTTATATTACAGGCATTGGCCTTACACCATCACCACAGGTAAAAAACCTGGGCGTGATCTTAAATTCTGAGCTGAGTTTTATTCTGCATATTAAAAATATATAAAAAATACTTTTTTTATCATCTTAAAAATATAGCCAGAGTGCGCCCCATTCTCTCTCAAGGCAGCACGGAGACGGTAATGCATGCTTTTATCATTAGTTGCATATATTACTGTAATGCCCTGCTTTCGGTCTTCCTAAAAAGAATATTTCATATTTACAATTACTGCAAAATTCAGTGGCACGTGTCCTGACCAAGACCAGAAGGATGGCTCACATTACATCAGATTTAAAATCATTGCATTGGCTTCCGGTGTATTTCAGGATCTTAAAGTTCTTATTATGGTTTATAAGAGTCTTAATCGTCTTGGACCTTCTCATCTTTCTGATTTGCTTTTATCATACAAAGGGTTATGTCATGGCTCCATACTTCAATTTTATGGGTAAATGTGCGCGCGTACGTACGTGTGTGTGTGTGTGTGTGTGTGTGTGTGTGTGTGATTGGGCTGTGGGGGTTATCAGGGCATTGTTTTTCCCTCATGATGCGACATGTTTCCGTAATCACAATAAGGCAGATTTGTTTGTTGAATTACAGATATGATGCTTGCTCATAGAAACACAAAACATTTCTCAGTGGAAATACTCAACATTGGCTTCCTGACCGATATCCAATATTGCACACCAATATTTTCCAGCACTTCAAGACCGATACTGGCAGCAGCTCTTTCCTCAAACTATTGTCATGTCACATCTTGTGTAATGAATGAACACACGATGGTTCTTTTAATGTGGTGCCACTGAATGCATTCATTTTGCAAATAAAACACTGTTTGTGCAAATTAAGACATTTATTTTAAACGTTTTGTCTCAACAAATAAGTCGTTTAATTTTAACTTTACTTTAAAGAAAAGTACAATTAAAATATTAAAAAAATATAATACACTATATTGCAATCTACTAATTTAATGTCTGCAATGTTACACTATTCTGCACTCTGTGTGCATGCTAGCGACTCTGCTCGACTCACCGAGACAAAAACAAAAGGGCTCACTCCGTTCATGCCGTTGTTCTATAGAACAAACGTGCCAAGGTGCTGAGACCAATGCACCAGTGCCTCCTATTTGGAGGCGAGCGATGAGGAAAACAAACACGCATGCATGTACATGGCAAAGTTCATTCGGAGTTCATTTTCATTTATTGTGTGATTAATAAATTAATTTATTATCACCCCAGGCCTTGTGCCCACGAGCCATGTTTTTTTCTGAATGAGAAATCTTGTCACGTTTTGGTCTTGTGACACGTGACTTTGTGACACACCTAATAGTCAAGTGACATAACACATGCTCCTACTATCAACAAGTACGGCAAGTTAGACTTAATACATTCACAAACAAGAATCCAATTCAATAATGCTGGTAACAATAACATCTGGAAAGTTGCACATTTCTATGTGGCACAAACATCTGCACAAGAACAAAGTAAAGCTCATTCAGCACATCTCCTGTGGCTCAATATTATTCTCTACGTGTGACTCAAAGTGATTCTTCCTGAGGTGTGATATTAGATTAGAGGAAAGTATTAAAAGAAGGCGCCTCACTCCCCCCTTGCAGCGCTTTACAATCATTACAAATTGCATATTTACAATCCAAAAATGAAAATATGAAATCATTCCAGACCGTGGACATACTGAGCTAGTAAGCTTATTGCTATGTGGAGCACATCATCACTCCCTCCAATATCATTATGAGCAGAAAAATGATAC
The DNA here is from genome assembly GCF_027744805.1 of Dunckerocampus dactyliophorus. Classification (NCBI taxonomy): domain Eukaryota; kingdom Metazoa; phylum Chordata; class Actinopteri; order Syngnathiformes; family Syngnathidae; genus Dunckerocampus; species Dunckerocampus dactyliophorus. The sequence goes on along the minus strand of NC_072824.1, from coordinate 27,409,088 downwards.
CGATACGATCCTCATTTTTATGCCAATATCGTCCAATAATATCGGACATCCTTATTGCTCACCTTTAATGAAACTCCAATGAATACCTTCGTGATTTAAAGAATGTTCACAAGGAAAAGTAAGATTATGATGCAAACAAGTTATACCTCACCAAACACTTCAGACTGTCAAGCTTTTGGGAGATCACTGAGGAAGCAGCACTTCTTCCTGTGGATTAGATTATCATGTCTCCCAGTAGAAAACTCACACTTGTGACTCTTGCAAAAATGAGGCAAGTCTTTTTTTCAGGTAGTTGTCACATATCTAAAAATAGCCTTTGCTGGGAATAAAAAGCAGTCAGAAGTTCATGCCGTGGAGTGTATACGCCATCATTCTACAGTACTCAATGCTCAGTTCTCTGGGCTGTTTCATAGCTCCTATATAATAGATTTTATGTGGCTTTACTTAGTAATGCATTTTATTACAATGTACAGAAAGAGGCTTATAGCTGCACACGGAGTGTCTGAGGGCGCAACGATTGCTGATTTTATTACTGTAATGTATGACGGCAGTAGAGTAGCATGAGAGTGCCTCACAGCCGGGAGGAACGTTCTCCTCATTCTTGAAGGGGTTTTGCTGGGTACTTACAGCTTCTTCCCACGCTCCAAAAACATGCACATTAGGTTCACTGGAGACTTTAAAATGACCAGTGTGAAATGTCTCTCTGATGACTGGCAACCAGTCCAGGATGTACCCCGCTTCTCACTTCCAGCTAACCTGTGACACTGAACTGTATACATGGTAGAAAATGAATTAATTTATAGTGTTTTTGAAGACATACCACACACACACAAAAAATGATTATGGTGTATTTTCTATACCTTCGGCTTTATATGCAACGGACACGCTTCCATCTCCTGTGGTTACCGCTAATGCGGCTTGTGGTGGTACACGGCTCCGCTACTCTGCAGAGAGGTCGCCCCGACTAACAGGCGTTTCTCTGATACCTGCTCCACATTGTTTGCCTGCATATAACGCACAATCAAATGTCAATGTGTGTGCACCTTGTCTTGCACTTCCCAACTCCATGTTCCTCACCGATGTGACAAAAAGGAAATCATTGATATTCTCAATAAATGTAAAAACATCAAGTGATTGTAATGGAATTTAAATGGAAATGATATAAAGGGACATTAATGAGAGCGTGAACCGGTGACGTACATATTTATCATTTCAGACTGGTATATTTCTAAACAAAATGAAAATAGCTAAAACAGTACCAATTTTCAAAAATACAGACAAGCATCAATCCACAAAGTACCGACCAGTTTCCTTATTTGCACAATTTTTCAAAATCATTGAAAAGCTATTCAGCAAGTTGGTCAAATTTATACTGTAAATAAGAATGAATTGCTCGTGGATAGCCAATACAGATACAGAGCTAACATTTCAACTTCCACAGCACAAATCAAAATAACCGAGGAAATTACCAATGCTATAGACCACACAAAGTGAGCAGCTGCAGTGCCTATGGATTTGACAAAAGGTTTTGATACAATAAATCATAATATCCTAATTTAAACAACTAGAAAGGTATGGAATCAGAGGGTTAGTGTGAAGTTAGCTTGAACTGAGTAAAAAGCTACAAACAGGAAGCAACATGTGAAGCTAGGGGAATATACATCATTGAGCTTAAATATAACATGTGGCGTACCCCAGGGGTCAATATCGGGACCAAAACTGTTCAACCTATGTATTAATGGCATCTGAAAAGTCGTGAAAGACCTAAAGTTAGTATTATTTGCAGACGATGCAACTGCATTTTGTTCTGGAGAAAGCACACAAAAGCTAATGAAAAAGTCACAGATGAGCTGATTATATTAAAAAGATGGTTTGATAAAAAAACTAATTATACCTGAATTATACCTGAATGTAAAACTAAAACAATACTATTTGACAATAGCAAAAAGCATGCGCATGCGCAAATACAAATTGACGCCGTGGACACTGACAGGGTGAACGAAAATACATTTCTGAGAGTCATAATAGATGACAATATGAGCTGGAATTCTTTCATTCAGAGAGATTGGAACCCTCGAGCTCCTGACAGTGACCGTATGCTGACTACCCAGCAAACGTGCGGCTGAATTACAGCAGAAAAAAAAATCCACAAGGTTTAATTAACAATTAAACCTAAACAATTGAATCCAAATTCAATTAACAAAGAAAGAATGGTAAATGATTTAAATGAGCATTGTCAGTGATCAGTAGGGGTTTTAAACCAGAAGGCATTCAATGCAGTAGCTGCCTATTTCTTTAATAGCTGTATTAAATAAGACAATGCTCTGAAATCTAAAATCAGCCAAATTCTTCAAAGAGAAGTAAATCTCACTCATTATCCTTTAGTGTGGGTGCTTTGGCGTTAAGTAGGTGTTGCTCAAAGCAAGGGTTGATTAAAAGAGGTCCCCTTAGGCTTAACTGAGAAAGCAAACCAATACTGGTAACTAACAAGCCTGTATGTTCTTCCATTACTCCCTTTGTTCTCATTACACTGAATTAAAGATTCCCTCTTGTCATCCGGGGCATTTTAATAGGTGATTGACTATTGTTGAGAAATACAGCATGTACTAAGGAAATGCATGGGACTGATCACTTTAGTCCAGAGGTCTCAAACCTAAACGCATTGTAGTTCATGTTCAGTCTAGTGACACCGCAGGTTGCGTGGGCTGCATTTACACTCAACTTTGTTGAAAAAAAAAATATGGGCCGTGGGCCGCGAGTTTCAGACCCCAGCTTTATCCCGTATTCATGTTCATGTAAGATGGTTGTCTATAATGTATGAGGAGTGTGGCTGTAGACCTGCTCCGTGTCCCAAAGTGCCTTGAGACAACTTCTGTTGTGCATCGGTGCTATAGAAATAACATTTATTTGACTTAACTTCAATTAACATACAAGAAGAGTGTCGTCATTCTTGCCATGTCTCCTCAATAACTCGCACCTCAAAAATCATCATCATTGTCGTCACGGCAATATGTTGCAGTGTGTGTTTTCGTGTGAATTATCAATGACCTCTTGTATGTTCTTATTAGTGTACTTTGTTATTAGTTCATCTTTCAGTAAAACAAAATGAACACATTCGGCAACGTGCACTTTGACATGAATGCAAATCCCACTTGCCATGACCTTGCCTTGCAATGAGTGAGTGAGCTATGCAAATTAACAAGCAATTCACTACCCCACACATTGAATCCAATGGCCTATGCTAAGTAAAACAAAATAAGATCATCCGATGCATAGTATGGAGCGATACTGTTTAAAATTACAGCACACTGTGAGATACATGCACACAGCAATTACTCAGGAGGGCCAAAACATAGCTGTCAGAGTCGACACACTAGGGGTGAGTTACTGTCGGTTTTTTATGCATCCCCTTCATAACACTGGCCATGATGAGGACTACAACCCAACCCACAACCCATACTGGAAGTCATTCACAGCAAGGTTACCTCACCCTCCATAAACTTGGCTGCAGTTTGCATAAGCAAGGTGAGGCAGGCAGCCCACTGGCTCCCCAATCAGAAAAAAAATATCCACACACAAATCAGCAACCCTGGCAAGGCTGAAAGTGAAATGGAAGCAGGTGACCCAGATCTACTGGGCAATTTCTGTCTTTGCCTACTTGTATAATCTCTAGAACACCAGTGACTTCCAGCTCCCACTTGTCTGTGTTGGAAGCCTGGGGAGAAATAAAATCAGTCATAATGGTACCTCAGGGATTCGGTTTTCAATGAAAATTATTGCCAAAAATGTGTCTTGGTTATCGTATGACCAAACACTGAGCCTAACAAACGCTGCCGTCTTTGCAAAATAAAAGTAAGGTAGAAGGGATGGTGAATGTTCATTTTTCATTCCTCATTTTGCATTGTTTTCTGCATATAAAACTATAATTATTCTCTGTAAAAATGTATTTTGTGTTAATATCTTTGAGTGCATGGAATGGTGGATTCATTGGATTTATATTGATTCGGTTTGGAAAGGATTAATAGCAAAATCCGAGGTATCACTTGTATCTCCTTGAGTTGTAGATTACAAAACAAGTTGTGAGACAAATTTAACTCTTAAATAATGTTCAAATGTTATGGTTTTATATATTTTGTACAGTACTGTTTGTAAGTTTTGACCATGTTGGCCACATCCATGGTCTTCCGTTCTTGACCGTAAGAACTTATCCCATCCATGTTTGTCATTGCAATGACACTTTTTATTTTTTTTAGTGGCTAGTAGGAAGAAGAGCTGGGACGTTGACAAAATGACAGATGCATGGGAGATGGCCAGTCTTGTGGGTCCTGGAGTCATTCAAATCACATTTACTGCTGCCATCCTGCCAACAACTTGATGTGGAAGAGACCAACAGCACAGTTTCTCCTGCCGAATGCGCTTCTGCACCAGAATCATCTTCATCACAGGAGCTATAACCAAATGTTCACATTATTTTCCTGATCTGGCACTTTCTTTTCCAAATGACTATCACCTCCTCATCTTGGAAGATCAGATCAAGAGACTGATCTGACAAGGGACAGTACGTCTTGCTGCCATGATGTCAATTAAGGACTTGCATCATAGAGACCCATTTAATGTTATGAATCCTGTTAAAACTGATTTGCTACTTGTAGATTATTTTATTACATTGCAGATGCACATCTTGTGTCTCTGTGAAGGCATCCTCTGACCTCGGCATGCCTTCCGTTCCCTTTGTCCACCATATATGATGAGGTGTATGCTACTTTATAGGAGTGTCACAAGACACTCTGTTAATGAGACAACACGATACACGAGTTCAGGTCGACAAGAACGAGGCCTGGCCCCGTGAGTCAAATGTGAAATCTGGTTAGTTAAAGAAATCCACATTGCCAATGTTTAAATGGCATGGGCCTGCACTCCTGATTCTGAAGGCCCTGGACAGATTAGATTGACATGGCAACGCATAGAAGCTGAAATCGGACTGGACAAAAAAAATGTAACATACATATAGACTACTGGAAGCAGCACAGCCAAGAGACATGCTACAAAATGAAGATTATAAATAAATATAATAAATATAATTTAATGGTACCAATATCAGAATTCAAGTTGTAGATGTCGGTCAGTGCTTCTGATAATGGTTAGGCCAGCAGAGAAGACCTTGCTGGCCCTGACACACACTGCACACCACTGGTCAAATGTGAAGCTAAAAGTATGTAAGGGTTAAATCGAAGATAAGCACTAATTAGAAGCTTTTGCTGGACTGGAAATTACAATACACAAGGGGAACTATTGACTTGTTGAACTGGAAATAAAGCCTTCTGGAAATAATGAATACAAAATTGTATGGTTGTAGGTCTGCGGGACAATAAGCAAAATCTGATCATGCAGATTCTGGGCGGGGCGTATATGTTTTTCTCTGCCATAGACAGCAAAAAAACACAGGCAACTGGTAAACCACATTTTTCCACTCAGTTATCAAGAAGCATATTGCTGACTGCGGCCTTACCATGACACAAACACCCATCTCCCCTGTGCAGCACAGAAAATACTGCAGTGCAACTATCTGATTGTTTGATGTCAACTTATATATCTCCAAAGACTCCTCAGGGAGCCTCAAGTCATATGATAAAAAAATAATAATAATTACTATCTTATGGCAGATCTGATTGATGTGTATAAGTCATAATCAGGTGACTAAATTTAACATTAATTACAGTGATTTCAATGTCAGTTTTAAATGCATTGCTTTGATGGTTATTGTAGTTTTAGAACACGGATGACTTTTCCTCGTAGAAACCTATGAATACATTTACACATATTTACAGATGCAGTACACATACTACATTCACACAGATCCTCTCGGAGTCATCAGTGTGTCTGCTTCAGCATTTCAAAACATTACAATGTATGCATTCAACATACAGATGAGGGATGTGAAAATATAGATCTATATTTCTGTTGTCTGTGGTGAGTAATGAGAACGATGAAGTCAAAACATGTTGCAGCAAAACAAATAACACAAATATGAAAAACTGAAATGATCAAGGAGCCAAAGGCAAATTGCTTCCATAAATGTCCTGGCACAATTAAGTGTATCAAACCTTTATTTAAATGTGACTTAGCATAAGTACACTTGTAAAATGCACAGTGGAAGCCGCTTAAAGCCTTGAGGACCTAAATAACACGCACGCACGCAAATGAATTATGTTTGTTGACAGGTAATGATAGCGATGTGGCTAAGTTTAGCTACTAACGTCAGCTATCATTGAATGTATGGCGTATCTTCACAACACGTGACTGAAAACTGTTGATTGCTTCTCTGAGATAGTTTTTGTATGTGTGTACGCGCTACATGTACTGTATGTGAATATCAGACAGAGTTGGGTGACCTGGCATCTTATTTGTGCGGACGTTTCCGACAATCTTTGTGCAGTTTAATTCATAATTGTGAAAAATATTTTTAAAAATTTGGTCTGCTGTTTGTTCCCACTTGCAGTATGTAGCCAACTTGTCAGTGAAAAACAAGTCATCATGTCCCGGTCTACCGTGTTATTGTTATTACTAAAGTGCCCACTTAAACAGAGCTGGAATGTAAAAAATGAAATTGTAATTGAGTATTTTTATGTAGTTGTATTTTTCAAAGTAGTGTAATTTTACTTTTACCTAACATTATTTTGTTAGAAGTACTGTAATTCGAAACATTTTAAATCTGAATAAAACAAATAGGCAAATACAAAATGGAAGTACAAAAAAACTGACAACCTGAAAATGCGCAAAAATCACATTAAACATGCAGATGGATGTGTGAGACATCAGCAGTGCCAACCCAGCTGAATGCTGCTGAAGCTGAACGCCATGGAAACGCCAACCCCTGGCCACGTTTGAGCCAAATGTGTAATTTCAGACAAAAGCAAAACTCGTGTCTTAACTTGTCTGTTAGTGTATGCATTTGGTTTACGTCAAAAATGTACATTTCCTGGTTGCGATGTACAATATGTACAATATACGTACAATATGGCGCGTGTCTTATCCAATTATGGATACACTGCGAGTCCAACTGTGTTCGTAACGTATTTTTATCACAGCATGCTCTGAACTAGGCATGGGCCGGTTACCGGTTTCAAGGTCCACCATGGTATGAAAAAGTCACTGTTTCAAAACCGCTAAAATAGTCCGTCTTACCGTCCTATGGTATGAAAGAAAGTGAAAAGTTCTGCATGTAAAACTATAATTGTTCTACAGTATATTAGTGTTATGTGTGTTCGTTTTTGGGTGTCCCGAATTAATTCATTGGATTTGGATTATTTCTTAAGAACTGATAGATTCAGTTTGAGCCTGATCTTCTGGAACGGCTTAATGGCGCTAACTGAGGTTCCACTGTAATAACTTGTCCCACCGTATTTGAGCGTGACAAGTTGTTTTGTGCCGCGGCAGACACCCCTCCGCCGCCCCCCTTCTTCAAGTCTGTCAAGTTCGATAGTGAAGTTATTTGACTGCTTAGATCTCATTACTTAAAATCCTCATCTCTAAAACAGAAGGTCAGGGATCTGCAAATCCTCACTGCTGGCCAGCCTTATCGCTCTCTTCTAATGCAATTTTGCATCTCCAATTCCTTAACTGACACTCCCGCCAGCCAAATTGATATCTCATCTGCACAAAACTTTGCAAAAGCTCTCTTTGACATACCTTTCATCTTTTTACCTTTAAATGTGCCTACATGTGTAAACCTGCTTTTACCTCTTTAAAATTCACAGATGCTCCTCCCTGCTTGTTTATGTTATCACATTTCCATCTCCACAACACTAGAGAAGCTTAACAGCACATAGGATCACTGTTGGTACTGCTATTTGAAAATTCCTCTCATCCTCATCTCGTTTCCTCAGCAAGGCTTCAGGATATCTTTAATACAGTTTTCTTTCATTTGTTTCTGCACTGAAATGGCTGGAGTCGGACAGACAGCATCAGTCTTCAATAAACAACAAAGCAATAAAAACGCAAGTACACTGAATTCAATTACATTTTTTAGTAATTCTTCCCATATAAAAGTCGTTTACTGATGGGGTTCTTGTGTCACTTGGACCCAACACCCTGATGTTTCAATTAAAAAATCAGTTGTATACTTTGTGCCAAGCATATACAATATATCATAGAAACATATGCAAGATTTGTTTTAAATACCTAGATATCATTTCAAAAAGCAAACCATACAACGAATTGGTGGACATTTGTCTCACTTTTATGACATTTAAGTCAACTGTCGTCTGTGAGCATTAGCACGCGGTATCTGCCCCAGTAGGCAAAGTAAATTGTGGAAGCATTCCCAAACGCTCCATTATGTTGCCACAAAAACAGCATAAGATGATGCCTTATTAGATGTCTCCAAGGTGAAAAATGTCCCAGCAGCTCGACAAACAGCTGGCAAACGTGATTATGGAGGTATCTGTATTAGCTTTGAGCTGTTCAGGGAGGCACAGCAGAAGTGATTTATGGTGGACACAATGAGGAGTGTGTTTACGATACGAATAAATGTATCAATCTGGCATCAACAACGTGCTCCAACTTCATATAGCACATATTAAATGTAAGTTATCCAATCTCGAACCGGAAACAACAGCCTTTACAAAAATGATGGCATGAGATGTTTTTACATGGAAACAAACGCAATAGTAAGTCAGTAAAGATCTGTAGTATTGTTGCCTGACAAGCGACAAAACCCAGCTCTCTGAATATGGTTTTCAAGTTCAAAAGAGCACGGAAGAAAGTGTAAAGTCAACAATACATCAGTCGGAAAGAGACAGTGTCAAGCTGAAAATGTTCTATGCAGTAAACAAAACTCAATTTTCAAGACTAACCTTTCCGGAAAAGCGTACTTGGCCACTTCCAGACCAGTGCTCACAAGCGGCACAACTGGCTAACAGCCTTTTAGTAGCAAACTCTGGTGAATTTGTATGTTTTTCTAATGTTATGCAGTTTTTGAGGAATGACTGAGTTATGCAAATGTAACGAATGCCAGCTGGCGGGGCTCTGCAAAGGTACGTTCGGTAAACCTTACTCCCCGACACACTATGAGATGCGCTGGACAATGAGTTGCCAGCCCAGGCCTTTTAGCTAGCGCTGCTCGACTTAACTCTCACTCTGTGGGGATGTGTGGTTGCCCTTCCCAGACCGATAGTATCTTCAATAAACCTCTCCCCATGACGCCTTAAAGGTGCTGTCCCTCTTCGGCTCCAAACGACACTTTTTTTCAACCAAAAAATAGAAGACTAATACTGGCTAGCAGATGCTGGCTAAGTGATAAGTACCCATTTCAGTGGTCCAAACTGGAAAAAGGATGCCTTTTCTCCAGTGAATGTGCATTTGACGAGACATGATTAGGAGCTGTGCCAGGCAATGAGCCCTTTGTTATACTCATTAGTGCTAGCAGCGCAAATAGAACAAAAAGCCGCCATTATGCATTTTCTTTAAATGAGCATTACATTTGCTGATGATGAAAAAATATCTCTTTCAAAAGGAGAACATCTCAGTGCAGTCATTAGTCTATGCTTATAGCCTTTTGCCACCCCATCCATTGTACCCCCCTCAATACCTGAGCACACCATTAGTGTCAGCAGAACTAAAAACATTTAAAAAGCTAAAAAATAACATCATAAAAATACTAGCATCAAAATATCACAGACAGGAATAGATCACGGCTTCTTGCCTTACTGGCTAAAATGTGTATAAAGTGGCCGGGATTTGAACATGCATGCAAGTTACAATGGAATACATCACATAATTCAATTCACAGCTCCACATGTCCAAAAGCAGTAGGAAGAAGCAAAGCTTATTTAATCCTACCCCCCATCTGTTTCACATCTTGTGCCGTACATTTATTCACTTCCTGTATTCCATGTGTGATTTTTTTAATACATAGAATAATGATAAGGTGATTTTTTCACAATAAATATAATAATCAGTATAATAATACATAAATCATGATATCAATAATTATAAATCAGCTTCATGTGTGTAGTACACACTTCGGCGAGAAGGATTACATTCCTGCACGTCCAAAACAGAGGAAGAAACGTGTTTTGAAGAGTTCTGCTGTTCCAGCACCCAAGGTAAGAATAGCTATAGTCATTTGGAAATCAGTCAGATCTGGGCCAGCTTCAGCATTTCTGTACCTCTTCTCTCTATCTGTTGTAACGCCATCTGACGAAGTTCGGCATCAGTTTATTCCTGTTCATGTAGGTATCCCTTCGACTTGGTGCTGAAAGGAATGTTGCCATCACTTGTTTCGTAGTCAGACGTGTTTACTTTCACTATCCCAGCAGTAACAGGTGATGAAAATGTGCACAACAGTTGACAGCTGGCGGAACTACTTTAATCCACAACAAAAAACGACCAGAACTCTGCTCACGGGACAAAGTGGGGGAAAAGTCACTGTTGATACACTACAGTGCTGATGGAGAGGTCAAAAAATCCAAACTATCCCTTTAACAATTATTTTGAATATAATTGTTTATAGGCTCTTGAAGATTAGAACTTACACGATAAGGCAGACAGAAAAATCAGGCAAAATAAATTGTGCAAAATATACAATAAATAATCTGGTTGTATTTTGAAGAACATCCATTGTCCAAAAAGGAGAATCCACTGAATTGGGGGGCAAAAGAATGCAGCACGATATCCAACACTGGCAGAACTGGCAAGGTCTCTGTTGTGTATTCCAGCCACATCCACGCCAGCAGAGCGTGTTTTCAGCTGCAGGTAACATTGCTTCAAAGAAGATGGCGAGCCTCAGCCCTGAGCACGTTGACGCGCTCAACTTCCTTCCTGCAATCAAGAGCTCTTTTAAAAGTTTGCACACGCTTGTCATGAGAGAGACAGAGAAGGGTGTTTGGTCATTGTCTTGATTCTTCTGAATAAATTGATGTGCGCTGAAAAAATGTAAAGCACTCACAGCAGAAATGTGTGAAACTTCATGCACTGACTCGTTCCAAGGTCCTGTTCAAAAATACTTGCTTCTTATGTGCCACAAAGCATTCCTCTTTTGCCTGAATTGCAATTCAAAAAGTTGTCTAGCAGCCACAGTTAAGTTGCGCAACATAAAGACAATGCTATCTTGTTTTTTTTTGTTTTTTTTAATTAATGACAAATATTGTTTATACTTATAAGAAATACTGTTAAAAGTAATTTAATGTTATTGACTTCTATTTGGTCTTTGCTATTGCCACTCTGGAAATGTCTCTAGTAAAAATAATAATAATAATACAGCAGGTTCTTATGGGCAATGTGAATTTGGGAAATAACTGTTGATTATCTAAAAAAATAAACAAATTGGTCGTTCATTATTAAGTGAAATGTCTTATTTTCTCTTGTGTATTTATAATTGGTCTTTAATCAAGCAAAAATCTGTTTCATCCAATTACTTGATGAACTGAAGGAATTGTCAATAGAATACCCAAGTATTAAAATATTCCATATCTGCAGCCCTACACGACATTGCTTCCCACCATGAAGATGTGAACTGTTAGTCAAATCAGACCTGAGCATTACACAGTCCTTCCACGGTCTATGACCAGCCTGCGCAAGGTTGTGCGTGGTTAAAATAAAACGCAAATTAGACTACAGTTCACGTTGTTGTTCATCGTTCTGTCTGTCTCTCACCTTGTCTTCATGCCCATGTGCTGACGTACACCAAAACAAATGCATGCGTAGCCAAATGTAATCCAATCGCACCTCACCAGTTACATTTGATAACCACCCGCTTCCATCAAAAAAATTAATAGAGAGACTGCAAAATAAACCCCAACGTCAAAACACACACGGAATGCTTGATCCTTGAGAGTACATTCACGCGCATTATTAAAGGAAAACTACACTTTTTTTGGAATTTTGCCCATCATCCACGATCCTTACGTGTGACATGAAGACACGTTTCTCCTTTGTGTGCATTCTAAAGATACAAAAACAGCTAAATGACTGCACGTAATTGAACACACCTATTCCGCCGACAAAGACCGCTATTAAAACACCTCCAAAAACTTCCAGCAAGGTTTTATGGTTTTATATACATGCTGTGACCATGTAGTAACAGCAAGTTCATGATAACGTGTAATAATTTGCTGTATTTTGGCCATTTGGGCGCATTTATTTCACATTTCACATTTCTAGTTTGTGTGGCGAGGTGCCACTACGCACGTGGCGTAGTTCTTCGGCGCAACAATGTTAATAACAATAATAACAATGTTGCTATAGCTTGGTTAATATGCATGTGACATTATGTGTAAATGGAGAATTGTTGGCACTTTTTGGAGGTTTTTTCAGAAGGCTTTTAAGGCAGAATAGATGCATCTCATTACGTGCATTCTTAGCTGCCTCTTCTTTTGTCTGTTTTTACATCTTTCCAACGCACAGAAAAGAGAAAGACATATGTGTTCATGTCTCACATAAGGATTATGGATGATGGGTAAATTTCCAAAAAAGTGCAGCTTTCCTTTAAGACTTGCCATTTAATTAATGCAAACTCATTAAAAAGGCAGGCGACATCATAAGACTGAAGCTGGAGTCATTAGAGTCAGGGAGGGGCAAGACTTCTGCAGTAGTAGAGCAGCTCCCTTCCTTCTTTCAGTCCATTCACGATGCATGTACTGTTTCTTAAACTGGCTCAAATTAGTCGTTTACTCACTCTGTTCCATAATTGTACCCCCTACATATGCTGGCAGTATTTTGTGTTGTGCGGGTATAGATCTTTTAAATGTATTTTTTCTTCCCCGAGTTTGCACTTTAAAGGAAAGCCGCTTTTTTTTTTATTTTGCCTTTCATCCACAATCCTTATGTGAGACATGAACACATGTGTCTTTATCTTTTCTGTGCGTTCTAAAGATATAAAAACTGATAAAAAGACACAGCTCTTTACTGATCCATTACGGATCCACCTATGCCGCCTATACAGACCGCTATAAAAACACCTCCAAAAACAAACAAATAAGATAAATAAAATTAGATGCATACACGCATGCATCCATATTGTACATAAATAAATGAATAAATGAAGCTGGTCCAGTCTCGCACCCAAATTCGAGATCGGCTAAGGACGGAAAAATATAGAAAATGGGGTTGGTAACCTTGAGCAAAACACTGAGTGTGTATACATACAGTACTAATCTGTGATATGTGTGTGTTTATCTACAGTATATGCAAGGGAATGAAAAAGAATAAAAATGCATACTATAAAAAAGCTGCCAACAGTTAATCTCTGGCCTGATGTCTAGGGAAAACTCCAACAGACTCACACGCTTCTCTGCCCACACTCTCAAAAAACAAAGCCAAAGAAATAAGAAAAAATAAGCCTGAGCATTTTAAGTAATCCTTCCACAGGGACAGGAAATAACATAAAACACAGCATTGATACCCTCCTTAAGGATGGTATTACAGCAATTACAAAAGATTAAGAGGTATGGGGAGAAAGCCTAAAAGCAGAAGTAGTAAGCATTTTAGAGACAAACATAATCCCTGCTTTAGTTTGTCAATTTATTGAAAAACATCTCATTAGGGACTTGCAAAAACTGGCAAAAGCACAAAAAGGGCACCGTGACTGATGTGGCTCACACTAACAACTCATGTTTAATGTGGCTCTTGTCCAACAAATTTTCCACCACACAAATGATCAAGGGTTCCATCTCTACACAAAACTGCACACAATGAAGTCCCTTTAAGTTTTTACCTTTAATGTACGACTCTAAACATCATGATTTTAAATTGATCACAGATTTTGTACAGTCAGCAACCATTCACTCTGCAATTGAATTTGGGATATGAAGTAGCCTGGGTACATATCGGCTGTGTTCACACTCGTTTGATTCTGTTAAAACAAACTTGGGTATGACTGCTCGGCTCGTTCAAATCTGAATACTATCAACCAAAAACTGCACCAAAAAGTGGAACCACTTCTTCAAAAGGGTCTCCGTACGCTTCTAAGAGTGTGTCCAGAAGGGTTGGGCGATATGGACTTTTGCATCACAATATTTTTGGAGTATATCACCATATGACGATATAATTAAATTCAGTGGAGTCTTGTATAAAAAGCTACAAACCTTAACCCATACATCCATCCATCCATTTTCCTCCACTTAGGTCGTGGGGGAAGCAGTCTCAGGTCCCCGGCCATGTTCTTCAGCTCCACTGGGAGGACACCAAGGTGTTTCCAGGCCTGCTGTGAGACATACAGTAGTCCCTCCAGCATGTCCTAGGTCTGCCCCGGGGCCTTCTCCCAGCTGGGCATGCCCGTAACACCTCACCGGAGAGGTGTCTGGGAGGCATTCAGACTAGATGTCCGAGCCACCTCAATTGGCTCATCTCGATGTAAAGAAACAGCGGCTCTACTCTGAGCTCCTCACGGATGACTGATCTCCTCACCCTATCTCTTAGGGTGAGTCCAGCTACACTACGAAGAAAACTCATTTCAGCCGCTTGTATCCGCAATCTCGTTCTTTCTGTCACAACCCAAATCTCATGACCATAGGTGAGGGTGGGAACATAGATCGACCGGTAAATTGAGAGCTTTGCCTTCCAGCTCAGCTCTCTCTTCACCACAACGGTCCAGTACAGCGACCGCATTACTGCAGATGCTGCGCCAATCCGCCTATCGATCTCACACTCCAACTTTCCCTCATTTGTGAACAAGACCACGAGATACTTGAACTCCTCCACCTGGGGCAGGACCTCATTCCCTACCCGGAGGGAGCAATTCACCCTTTTTCGACTGAGAACCTTGGCCTCGGATTTGGAGGTGCTGAGTCTCAGTAAACGCTGAAGGTCACAAACCGATGAGGCCATCAGGACCACATCGTCTGCAAATAGCAGAGACGAGATCTTAAGGCCACCAAACTGGACTTCCTCGACGCCTTGGCTGCGCCTAGTAATTCTGTCCGTGAAAAACATGAACAGAATCGGTGAGAAAGGGCAGCTTTGGCGGAGGCCAACCTTCACCGTAAAAAAGGCTCAACTTACTGCTGGCAATGCGAAACAGGGTCCTGCTCCGGTGGTACAAGGACCGAATGGCACGGAGTAGAGCGCCACCAATCCCGTACTCCCTGAGAACCCCCCACAGGATACCGCGAGGGACACGGTCGAATGCCTTTTCCAAGTCCACAAAGCACATGTAGACCGGTACGGCGAATTCCCAAGTACCCTCCAGTACCCTTGCAAGGGTGTAGAGCTGGTCCAGTGTTCCGCGACCAGGACTAAAGCCACATTGCACCTCCTGTAGCCGAGGTTTGACTAACAGTCATACTCCTCTCTCCAGCACCCTGGAATAGATTTTCCCAGGGAGGCTGAGGAGTGTGATCCTCTATATTTGGAGCACACCCTCCGGTCACCCTTCTTGAAAATGGGACCACCACCCCGGTCTGCCAATCCAGAGGAACAGTTCCCAACTTCCACGCAATGTTGAAGACACGTGTCAGCCAAGACAGTCCCTCAACATCCAGAGCCTTGAGGAATTCAGGGCGAAACTGGTCCGCCCCTGGAGCTTTGCCACTGTGGAGCGTTTTGACTACCCCAGATACCTCAGCCACAGTGATGGCACTGTGGAGACAATGTCCAAAGCAATCCAGTCTATTCCATATAGTCGATAGACTCTGCTTCTCCTCCGCCTTCAGCCATGCTCGTTTTCTCTCTTTTGGTTGTTCTGTTGTTTGCTCTGCTTGGTCCGCCACCGCTGGACCATTCTGTAGTAGATGTGAGGCGTCAGTGCAGCGCATTGTATTCGAAGTATCGGAGAAGTAATTCTACTTCATTGTAAGTTTAGACCAGCCAGACAAGGGGAAGACAACAGACCTTGTGCGCATGCGTTCTTTCTTCTTCTATTGTTTTGGTGTGTCACATGGCTTTGTCTTTGTGTTTACGGCATCGCATGTAGGTGTGATGCCATGTAGGTGATTCTTATGTATGACATCGTTTTCACTCAGTAATACAGTCTCCTGTGGATGTGACTATGTATTGACCGAGCACATTGTGGAAGTAATTGTTTTTCAACCCGCCAAAAACACAAAGCAACCCAGGAGTGTTCCCGTGTGGAGAAGTGAACTG
Source organism: Dunckerocampus dactyliophorus (assembly GCF_027744805.1). NCBI lineage: Eukaryota > Metazoa > Chordata > Actinopteri > Syngnathiformes > Syngnathidae > Dunckerocampus > Dunckerocampus dactyliophorus. The sequence goes on along the minus strand of NC_072824.1, from coordinate 27,393,008 downwards.
TAGCGTGGTTTGTTTCACTTGAGATCCAGTGTGAAAATGAGAAATTGCACGTACATAACTGCAAAAGCATCTGAAACACTGTCTCTGCCACTTGTCTCCATCTGTGTGCGTGGGCGTTATGCGGACTATGATGGAAAAATTTATAACTTACAGGTATAACTTGTCACATGTAATCTTTTAAGCACAGTTGTCCTCAAAATTATTCATACCCTTGCTAATATTTGAGACTTTTTGTTTTTGTGATGAAATTAATGCATTTTGTCAAGTTTGTTTATGTTTTATATGTGACCAACAAGTGAAAGAATAACAACAATACACACATTCTTAATTTCAGGGTTATTTTATTCAGCGATTTTTTTAAAATGGCATGTTCAAAATGATTCATACCCTAGATTTACTGACTACAATTTCTTTCTTTGCATAGCCTTTGTAGTTTATGGCTGCTTGTAGACGATTCTTCCTTCATGTCTCCTGTGGGATTTTGGCCCATTCTTCCTTGGCGAAAGCCTCAAGCTGGGTCAGGTTGGTCGGTTTCCTAGCCGTCACTCTGGCCTTCAAGTTCTCGATTGGATTCAGGTCAGGACTCTGACTCGGTTATTCTAAGACACTGACATCATTGTCCTTCAACCATTTCTTCACTACCTTAGTGGTATGTTTTGGATCATTATCTTGGTGGTACTTCTGGTTGTGACCGAGCTTGGGTTTCTCATCAGATTCCTTCACGTTTTCATCAAGGATGACTTTGTCTATTGTTGTTATTCTTTCACTTGTTGGTCACATATAAATCATAGACAAACTTGACAAACGGCATTAATTTCATCACAAAAATAAAAAAATCTCAAATATTAACAAGGGTAACAATAATATATATGACAACTGTATACTGTAAGTACATTTTTATAACTCTTTGATTCTTGTATTCCAACACTTGGTGTATTCCATGTAAATGAACAAGCAGGCAAACAAAAAGGAGGATAATCATCTTCACGGTTCCAGTGAGTATATAAAAGTAAACCTGAAAAACTGATTTATCATGTTTGTAAATAAAGCAGCTAATGCACCACAACATTTATGTTATCACATGGATTTTTTTTTTTTGTTTGTTTTTTGTATTGAATCACAGGTGTTGCTTTCAAACCACAAACATTTATGTGCAGATGGTCCAGGAAATCATAATGGGTGGTAACAAACATCCATCCACTCTCTGTGCCACTTATGCTGTTCAGAGTCACGAGCGAGCTGGTGTGTTTCCCAACTGGATGAGATGGAAAAACCTTGGACAATCACAGGACTGACACATCAGAATCTTTAACAAAGAAATTAACAATGAAGATCGGACAATAATATTTACTATAATATCCCCTATAATTCGCCACTTTTGCTTTTTTAACACACACCCACTGTAGCTACGGCTGTGTGTTATTTTGCACAGCGGTTGATTCCTGCTGGTGCCGCAAAGTAAAAAGAAAAAACATACTATGCACATTTTCTTTCTTAAACAGTCAAATCTCGGTTCGCCCCAAAACCAAGTTATCGTGATCGGCAACGCAATTCCTTTAACTGACTCGTGTATAAGTCATTCACTGAAGTGAATCTGTTACTCGATTCACTTGTGTCACAGAAACTTGCACATGTGTAACAAGGTGAGTCAGTGAAACTAGCGGGCTGAGCGAGTGCATTGTTTAGTCAAGTCTGTGATGCAGCCCAGCAGGAAGGAGAGAGGAGAGTTGATTTGAGACACGGACGAGGTCTGTTCCTTTTTCACTGGGTTAATAGATTTATACAAATGCAACCGTTACACCAGGGATCACCAACTCGTCAAACGCGATCGACCATTCCATCTTTGGGGTGAAAATATTAGGAGAAATAAATGCATGATCACATCAGTGCCCTCCCATCCCAGAGAGTGACCAACAGACATGCCAACAGGCACACATTTTGACCACTCAACACGGCCGTATGCCTCGCCACTCTCCAGGCATGCACCCCGCCAGCCCCAGCCCCAGCACACACCCTGCAAGGAACAAGCAAATCTTTGGGCTGCAGCCACACGAACCGTTAAGGCTGACTGTTGTAAAGCCTCGACCAGCTCCACTCGCAACACCATCACTTGCCCACAACCCATCAAGTCAAATAGAGTTGTGGTTCGGTCACAAACCCGACCCCACGCCCCGAACCCTGACAGAGGTTCAGGTTGACTAGGTTCATGGCCGAGACCAGCGATCTTGGGCTCAAAACGGTTGGTGATGATGGTGAGTTACACAATTAGTGACATGTTTGACATGCTTTTTTATTATTGAGCTAACGGTAGCAGAAAGTGAAAGAGGTAATAGGTGAGTGCCCATGAGTCCTTTCAGTCCATTCATAAAAAAAAAACAAAAACTAAAGTTTGTAACGACTTGTTCTTGACTGGCACAGTGCACATCTCTATCAAGTTATGTTTACCTTGTTTCTATTACTTCAGTTACAAATAAATACAAAAATAAATGAAAACACGCTTCACTATGAAGAAATAACACAAAAATAAACACACAATAATCAGTTCAGTACTGTACTGCATCTGACCTTTGTCGTGTATCATTTCTGGCACAGATCAGTGTGTTTCTCCCCGAAGCGGCTGCTCAGGGCCCTGCGGCATCAGTTGTCAACAGCTGTTGTCAATCACTGTGCAACTTCTTAGCTTGTTTGCATGTTGAAAAGCCTCACTAACACCAGCAAGCTCTTTTTCATTTATCCACACCAACAATCATTTTTGTCCTGTTCAAAATTGGTGTCCCTTGCTTCGATAAAAGAGTCACTGCTTCAGCCACATCATCTGCTTTTACTGCCTCTTTGTTCTTAGGAATAGTACTGATGCTGGATGCCAAACCAAATATCATTAATAATGTAATGTTAGTAATGTTTTAATGATTTTTAATGTTTTTTAATGAAATATCAATTGCATACACAATGTATTTTTGATTGATTGATATTATTTCACTGCATTTTCAGTCGAATAGCTTCTCCTAGAAGGCTGTCTCGACACACACACACTCACATAGCACAATCAAAGATGTGCAACAGTTACATATGACTGCTGAAAAATACTGGAAGAGGCAGACACACAATAGATGCAACTTTCTCACCCACACAAGCTTAACTGTCACTTCAACACAAACTTGATTAACTTCCGACAGGGGCGCGCCAACTCCTCTATACTGTAGCTTCTATGTACTTTGATTCAGAGATCTTACTGGATCTTCCTCATTGATGATGAGTCCAGCACTGTAGCCAACTATATTGCTCTTATTTCTAACACAAATTAGTGATCATTGACTACTTGCATGATAGCAAAGCGGTCCAAAGAACCATTAAGAAAGGCTAAAGAGAAGCAATCGTCTTTACATGCCAAATAGATCATTAATTTGACTTTCACTTGTTTGACTTTGGAAGTCCCACTGTTCCACACATTTTTTTGTACAACTGCCATTTGATTAGCCACTCCTATAAATATGTGTTTCTCTTTTTTAATGCAATACTTGTGAAACTCTGTTCTCTTGGAAATATGTTCTTAACATAGTTGCTGAGCAGCTGTTTTATGGAGCAGTTTCTAGTTACAAAGATGAGCAACAGACGAAAGTGAATGGTGCAACGCAGCTAACAAGCTCCATTTCCATTTGTGGCGTCTCGGCTCGTTTGATCATTTTTGTAAAAGCAGCTTTCTATTGGTCAGCTGTTGAAATATTTAACAACGTTTTACCAAAAATACACACCCCTGGAAGCTAATCAAGTGATGGCGATGCCTTTTAAATGATCTCTGGTAATTACACAGCAAAAGTAGAAGGTTGACTAATGACACTAACAAGGCGGATATGCAGTGGAATCCTCCAGCTGCCGAGAGGGCGCCAACATTCAACTACACTGGAAAAAAATCTGGAGTAACATGTACTTAAAGAAAGCTCAGTAACTTTTTCCACGTAGACAATCTAAGTAAACAGTACACGGGTGATTCTCATGTAAACTATACATCATTCTCATGTAAACTCTACTTGCTTTTTAAGAAAAAACATCTTAATAAAGCGGGACTTACACCTCAACGTACGTGTTACCACACGCACGGGCCCCGTGATTCTGCGGAGGATTTGAGAGGAGATTTGAGAGGAAGTAGGGTATCAGAGGGGTTGCAACTGCGTCGTACTTTGGGAGCAAGTGATTCGTGACACCCGCGTGCTTGCCGCTCAACCTCCGTTGTCAGCTTTTAGATTGTGACTGCGGCATGTGACCCGTGTATGCTAGGTGTGCTTCATGTAAGGCTGTCGCACGTTTCACTCACTGGGGGGGGGTTATCCTGCATGGGCTTCGTACGAGGCTTGTTAAGCCCACTTACTTCGATTGCAAGATGGGGAACGAATTTGCTTCCTACTATTTTTCTTAAACTTTCAACATGCTAGTGAAGCTAATTTATGTCTAATCTTGAGACGTCTCCTATACGTCAGAACTACGACTGATCATTTAAACACTGTGCCGCTGACAAGTCAGTAGCTCATTCTTTAGGAGAAGCCGATCACGAGTCAGTCATAAGGGAGCTCTTGAGGAGTCAAACCAATGGAACAATATAACACACTATAACAGTCTGACTCACGGTGTATCATCTTACAAAGAATGCTAAAATCATCACACAGCAAGTTAACACTCAAATAATAATAAATAATAACAATAATAATATAGCCTACAAGACATGTACCGAATACAAATTTAAAATAACAAACAAGAGTTGTTTTGTTTTTTTTATGTTTGACCTAAAAATGCATTTGTCCCAGCAGAGCAGGTCATTGGCCAACGACAGCCATGACTGCCCAGCAGCCATACCTTACTAAAGTGTCATGATTCAAACGTACATTACTAAAACAACATACAACATTTACTACCTAGTACTAAGTAAGCACATTCATATTACAAAGATTGTTTAAATAAATACATGAACTAAGGTTTTCTCACATGGTTTACATGCATAACTAAAGTAATATTTACTGTGACAAAAATCACTGTTTCCAGTGCATACTGCAAGCATTATATCCCGCCTATGCCTGATGTGAGCACTCGAGCTAGTTATGTTTGTTGTTAGCTAATGATAGCAATTTTGCAAAGTTTAGCTACTATCGTTAGCTATCATTGAATTTACAGCGCTAGCGATGTTATAGTTTTTGGTTTCAAAAAATGTAATTTGGAGACAATCCCATTAACATATATTTGTCTTTCGAAATGTCTAAAATGTTATTGATATGTCTATGAGAAGGATGTGGGCAGTTACTGTTGACGGATGTCTGCCCGTCTGACCTTCACAAGTCTCCCTGTCTGCTGGAAGAGGAGGAAAAAATGGAAATATGTTGTCCAGCTGCCAGTTCTGGGAGATCAATCACGTCACACAGGTCATTGTTCTTTAATACGGTCAAGTGAGGGAGCGCTTCAGGCAGGAAGCATGGCTGCTGGCCGACCTGCTGCCAATGTCCTTGTGCAACCAAAAAGTTGTGCGCTAGAATGGGGAATATGAGTAGAAGGTTGGTATTTCAACTTCTTTTCTGTTATAATTTAACGATATATTGTGGTGTCTGCTTATCTCAACACTCTCACACTTGCTGGCTGACGTAAATTGTTGACGTAAATTTAATTTAATACCTGTAAATTTATTTTGATGCCTTTTTAGAGTAATACAAATACATGGGAAATGAATTGTTCAATAGGTTCAAAATAACACAAATAACAAAATAATCATTTAAATATTTTTGTTACAGAAACGCGTCCTGTATAAATTGAGAGTCCTGGGTTACATGAGCGATCACACACACCGGCATAGATAAGCTTAGCATGTGACGAGCTGTCGTCAATTGACGGCACATTTTACGGGCTATTGTTCATTCTCCCGATAATAAGAAGTGAAAGTCAACACAAGACAAGTGCCAGCAAGACAGACAGGCGTTTCTGGTACATGCTTATCAAAATAAAACGCAGTGAAACATTTTTATGACCTTTTAAATCATTTTTAAACTAATTACGGTCAATAGGTGTGTAAATAATAAGCTATATATGTATCTAGATCGCATATATATTCATTCTTACAATATATTACTTGAAATTGTTTTCAAGTTTAAAAAAACAACACATTTTTAAGGTGTGGCGGCTTTTATTTTGCAGTCGCCACGATCAATTACATGTAGCGGAAACTCTGCTAAACACGTATAGCGGAAAATTTGAAATGCATATAAATACACATGCTGCGGTTATGTAGCTACATTTAGCCACATTAATATTATTAGCATGACAGCAAACATAACCAAAGCGTGTGCTCCGTCTTATGTATTCAAAGCAGCAGGAGACGGGATATACTGCTTTTCGTATGTTCCAGTGTTGGCGCCCTGAAGGAAGCTGAAACTGAAGCTGAGTACGTTCTGAGTACGTTCTTCTCATAATCGAATTTCACAGTAAATCATTCCCAACCAGGGGTACGCGTACCCCTGGTATGTATTATGCAAGCAAATTGCAGGGAGTACGTGGAAACATTTAAGAAATTATTTCCAGGAAATAGTCTCAGTCATTTCATATTAAACCAGACAATAAAAGGGAATGTGTGTGCTACAATTAGTTTCCCCGGGGAGAAAATAAGCTGTGGCACAGCTGCACCAAGACCATAACAGCCGCTACCTGTGAGAAAATGGATAAATGGCTGAAATGCACGGTTCCTCTAGATTCAAAACAGGGTTCAAAGGAGCCCACCAAAAAACTCGAGGCAGATTTATTATTTATTTTGATATTGTATTTATTTATTTCTATTACTTATTTATTTCCAAGGCAACATATTACTTAGCTTTATGTCTAATTAATTTGAGTTCATTCATTTTCAAGGCAACATATTATTTAGTGTTATTTCTAATTAATTTGAGCTAAAAAGCCTAAAAATGCCTGATAATTAAATGTCCAAATGAAGGAGTTGAAATAAAATTATTTTCATTTGATGATCAGTGTGTTACATTCTACGTACTTTTGGAGAAATATCAACACGTATGAGTGGGGGGGTACTCATGGTATGACAAAAAGGCTTAGTGGGTACACAAAAAAAAAAATAAAATCTGATCTCATGTCACTACTGGTAAGAAACACAATAGAATACATTGGAGACAACCGAGCACTTTGCATCAATACCCACCATGTGGTAATTGCAGCAATAACACAACTAATGACCACGTGCATAAAATATCCAACATTATTGATCATCATTAAAACGGATGTTGAGTCTCACTTGTGTGACCCTCCTGGACATTTTAAAGAGCCGGGAGAAGGTTTTAACATTAGACCAGTCTTCCTGTGGCCATGTAAAAATCAATATGAGCAAATTAATGGGTAACTTAACAAGCACTTACAACTTTAAGAGAATGAATGAACATATTTTATTCCACCAAAGCATGCGTCCATTTTCTATGTCGCTTGTACTTCGACCAAAGCAACAGGGTGTAATGACTGAAACAAATGGACTGCAGACTGAAATGTGTGTTAAGAAAAAAATGCAGTGGCTGAAATTTAGGTTTTTCAAATCTGAAAATGTGTATCATTCTTTCATTCGGTTTTCAAAATATAACCAAAACGGAAAAAATGAAACGACTTCCCAAATATTTGTTTCCAGATCCAAAACAAAAAAATGGAAGAAAGAGCTTTTCCAATTTTGTGCACAATTGGAAAATGAACCAAATGCATAACAGGTGATTGTCTAAAAATGCCTTCCATAAGTTATTGGACTGAAAATGCCCTGTGGTTTCATCTGAGCAAAGGGTTTGATTGGAAGACAAGCAGCATAAAAAAATGGATGGCTGGCGCTGCAATGCTGCCTCTGTCCACCAGAGGGAGCCAGATGAGCCCATAGCCCAAAAAGGGGGGCTGACGTCATTGCAGCGCCCCAATGAATGTTGCTCAGACACAGTTCATTATGGGAAAACTTGAAAATTGTTGTTTTTTTATTATTTTAAACTCATTATGGTACATGTTTGTTTTTCTAAGGTATACCTTTTGAGTGTTAAGTTTCTGTGTGATGAGTTTAGTGTTCTTTGTAAGACGACACCATGAGTCACACTGTTACATCGAGTAATGACTTCCTGCAATTTCCAATGGGTTGGCAAGCTTGTTGTGACTGCACTAATTGGCTCCTGCCAAAGAAAGAGTTACCGTTTCCTAACTGACTCGAGAAATTTGAACAATTAGTAATAGTTCTGAAGTAAAGTAGACGTCATGAGAGAACAAAGCCATACATTAGCCGTACCGCTGTATAAGCCGCAGGGTTCAAATCTTAAGAAAAAAGTAGCGGCTTATACACCGAAATTTACAGCATTTTACATGTCACAAGAGTAATGGATTAATGACATAAAATACAAAGCACTTTTAAGAGAAAAATTATGTCCTCCTAAGCACAGGTGAAAGTTTGTTTTGATTGCTGTTTGCTTGTTACAACCAATTTTCATTCATCTTTGTTGAGAGTAGGCGTCTCTGCCAACCAAGAACCAACTGAATTACAGTGCAAATTTGCATAATAATGTGGAGAGAGGACTCATTTTTTTTTCCAATTGTGTCATGATGGAACTGCTCTGTCTCGCCCCAGAGCGAAACGGAAAAATTCGAAGAGTCCGACGAGAGCCCAAGAGAATGCAAGTCGCAAAACGATTGAAATGCCATCGCTCCTTAGAAGTTATTAAAGATTTTCACAATACTAATAAAATAGAGACACTCCAAATAATTACAAAGTTAAACCCCCAGCATGCTCACTCACTCACGACATCTGTGTGCGTATGGAAGACGGGTCATTTTACTAATGTGATCACTCCCCTCGCAAGTAATTGACAGCCACCACCTTGCGCAAAATAAATTACCATAATTACTCTAAATACAACTGGAAACACCCACAAGGTCAGGGAAATCACAGTAATATCACAAAAACGATGGTACAAGCAAACTGGCTGAAACTCAAACGCTCAGTGTAAGCAAAGGCCAGCGGGTGCCAGCAGAGGGAGGGGGCATCGCAGCCATGTCCAGCACGGAACAATGGCCTAGTGAATCCGCCCTCGCATTTACACCTACACGCACTGAGCTCGAAGCAATCTCCTGCTGGCTTCGTGGAAGTCAGCCGTGTGTCCCACTACACTGCCTTATGGACCTTATCAAGATCATACAAACAGAAATCTCATCTCACCATAATCTATTGCCGCAGGAATGTGGAAAACACAAATACGCTTCTCTCTGGCTATTATTAAACATGTGTTAAATATGATTAAATATTTTACTTTGTTAACAATTGGAGGGGCTCTGCACTCTACCATTTTGTCTGTGTGTGTGTGTGTGTGTGTGTACAGTGGAACCTCGGTTAGCGTACGCCCTGGTTAGCGTGTTTTTCAGTTAAAATAAAAAATGTACTCCAAAAGTTCGCCTCAGTTTATGTCACATGTTACATTTTCCGGTTAGCGTACATGCCTTGTCATGTTATTAATACACTGATTGAGTCCAACTATGTTCTTAACTCATTCAATACCAAATACGTATTTACATCTTTTTTTTTAAGTATTTATACGGCTTTTACATTTTTTGTGCGAGATGCTAAAAGAGGTGATGATGCAAGTGCACAATAAAAGCAGTTTTAAGCCATAAAAATGGCCACAAGGTGGCAGAAGTGCATTTGATGGGAGTTCGGCATGGATCTTTTGCATGTATTAACAAGCTCGACAACAAGGAGGAAGCGAGAGAGCGTGGAGGAGTGTAGCGTGCAGAAGGTTACGCATTATAGGGAAATTTTAATGCATGCACACACGCACATGCATATACGCAGTTTTGTATCAAATGTGAAAACTGCAAATAGTTAATCATATATTTGTAAAAAATAAATTATTTTGATGTAAAACAACCCTTTTTTGTATTGTTTACGATGTGGCACAGTTGTTTAGAGCTGTCACAAAAGCAAAAAACATTTGTGTTAAAGTGAAAGTTATGCTTGAAATGTATCTATTCACAAAAAGCTGGTTTTCTCCCTTTTTTTTGTTGGGAACTGATAATTTCCTGAAACTCACTTATGTTCTACTGCTGGTTACAAAAGCACGGAAAAAGGTACAAACAACCTTTTTTTATGAAACACAAGAGTTTAATCTTTCTTTTGGTAGGTTCCATATTAATATAGCAAGAGAACACAATATTCTGTGTGCCTTGAAAAATCTGTCAAAATCATCTAAAATGACCGGTACTGAAGGGATTGGATTTTGAAAAATGGCTGGGATTGAATGAGTTAACGTATTTTATCACAAAAAGTCGCTGTTAGCATCCCATTAGCTTGCCAATACATGGAAACAAGAAGCGAAAGCCAGGCCAGCGGTTGACTCTGTAATTCTTTGCTAACTAGCACGGATACAAGTCTCAAAAATACACATTTTTGTAGTTTTCGTTGATTTCAGTTATAGTCGTACATGCATCAACCAATTCAATACTTATAAATAACGAATGAAAGGGATGACGAGGTTACTACCATACCTCCATTGAAGATGTGATTGTTGCCAAAGATCCGACGTGGCAGCGAGATCAACACAGACGCCACTTTCATGTTTTGCTACAAGTTATTTCTTGAATTGAATACGGTTTCTCACCTTCTTTATCAAAATGATGGCAATTGCGACATTCTTTGGCTCCATTTTGGGTTGTTTCAAAAGAAAAGCAGAGACTTGAGGTGAGAAACACTATTGAATTCAGGAAATAACTCATAGCAAACATAAAGGTGGTATCCGTGTTGATCTCTTTGCCACATTGTGTCTTTGGCAGCAATCGTGTCTTCAGTGAAGATAAAAGTAACCTTAAATGTTAATTTATCCCTTTCATTCATCATTTCTATGCATTTTGAATTGTTTTCTGCATGTAAAGCTGTAACTGTAAAACTATAAAAACATGTTTTGTGTTAACATTTTTGGCTTTTTGGAAAGGATTAATTTGCTTTACATTATTTCTTATGGAAAAAGTTTATTTCAGTGGTTAGCATGTTGGCCACACAGTCAGGAGATCGGGAAGATCTGGGTTCGAATGTCCGTCTGGGCATGCGTGTTCTCCGTGCGTTTTCTCCGGGTACTGCGGTTTCCTCCCACATGCCAAAAACATGCTTGTTAGGTTAATTGGCGACTCTGGTTGTTTGTCTATATGTGCGATCTGCGAATGACTGGCACATGTTACCAGTCCAGTGTGAACCCCGCCTCTCGCCCAAAGTCCTAGTGAAGATAAGCGGCATAGAATATGGACGGATGCTTCAGGTAGAGTCGGGCCTTCTGGAGCGGATTAATGATGCTAACCAAGGTTCAACTGTATTTGGTTTGGTTCAGAGCTGCACGGTGAACGAGCGGTTAGTTCGGAGGGTTTGTATCTCGGCGTGGAGTGTGCAAAAACATGCATGTTACCATAACATTGGTATGAATATGATGAATATGAATATGAATGATTGTTTGTGTATATGTGGGTGTGCTTCGCCTCTCGCCCGAAGTCAGCTGAGATAGGCTCCAGCTCACCTGTCACACTAACGAGGACTAGCGCTACAGTTGAAATGGTTTGATTCAATACTTGAGTCAGGAAACATTGTGATTTTTAACAACAGAAATGACTCGGAGCAGCCCTGTGAATGGCGCTGTTTTTTTTTCCCCAGTACAATATGCTCTACGCCGTGTCTCTCTTTGTTCCACTTATTTTGTTCTAGGCCCGTAAGATTGTCATACAAGCTAAGCCGAGCTGAACTTGCTCGTACAAAGAGAAGGATCATGACTAATACCGCTGATATCATTCCCTCGTTATGCAGAGGAATGAAAAACCTCCAGGAAAGCCCAATGATATCACTATTTCATAAGAAACAAATCTGTGTTATTTTTCAAAGTGAACCACTCCGATTAATAATAAACACCAAGTGGCTCACATGAAGAGAATTAATTTATCACGATGAAAAGCCACTTGGAAAACAGCTGTATCCGTGTTTCCTCTACCTTTTAAACACGGGCGGACTAAACTATTTTATTTTATTTTCTATAAATTGCCAGATCACAACATTAATTAAAATTGTCCCATTAGGTGCACTGATGACCTGCCTCTTTTTACCTGTTTTAAATATTTTTTAGAACGCACAGAAAAGAGAAAGATGTGTGTTCATGTCTCACATAAGGAATGTGGATGATGGGCAACATTCCAAAAAAAGTGCAGTTTTCCTTTGAGGATACTTTTCATAACCTCAGCTGCACTCTGTTACTGTGACTGTTTTTTTTGTTTTTTGTTTTTTTTAACGCAGCAACAAAGTTTGTTAGATAAATAATACAAAGCTGTGAAGAAGCCCTGCTCCCCCAAGCAGATGTCTTCTTTTGCTCTGCTCATTGCACTAAACACTGGGTAGTACAAACTCTAATGAGTTCAATGCAAACTTTCTCTCATCATCCCTCCTGCTTTGCCTCAGAGTCACAGATCAGTCCATTATTACAGGTAAAAAAAACAGCAGAGTGACAGAGAGGGAACTGCGGTCATTAGTGCTGACAAATGAAAGGCCTGCGGATGCGGGAGAATGTATCTCTAGCTGAATTACCGATGAAAAAAGACACAAGATGAAGCTTAGCTTCCATGTTACTGAACAGATGCCATCAACACTACATTACGTGCAATTACGTGAGTTCATTGTTGTATCACTTTTTTTAATGTGCTTACTTCTTGCTTAGCCGCGTTAGGTACAGCGTGCTGCATTACATTACATGCTAGCAGAGTAGCCGGCTTTAAAGCATAGCTGGATCCGATATCTACGCAGGTGGTATTGGACAATTCCAATCCGTGAATTATGCTGGTATGATACTGAATGACATCGGCCCCATCCCTAATTAGGAGTCTTACAATGACAAAAAAAATGTGTGTTGAGTGATGGTTTACAATGGAAAATCTAAGCTAAATCTATTGGAGATGAATAAAGTATCAATCTATCTAAAACAAAAAAAACATTTAAACAAAATACGAGGCCACACAGTCAAGAGCGCTGGAAGACCGCATCTCTGTTGCGCATTTTCTGTGTGTGGAGTTTGCATGTTCTACCCGTGGGTGCGTGGGCTTTCTCCGGGTACTCCTTCCACATTCCAAAAATATGCAGATTGATTGGAGACTCAAAATTGTCCAAAGGTATGAATGTGAGTGTGAATAGTTGTTCGTCTATGTGCCCTGCGATTGGCTGGCGACCAGTCCAGGGTGCCCAAATTCAGCTGGGATAGGCTACAGCATACCCCCTCAACCCTAGTGAGGACAAGCAGGAGGCACAGCACATCCCAAAGCATATGCGATGAAAATCATTGAACTGAACTCAGGAGACATTCTACAGTTCAACTGAAACGATTTCCACTAAAAATCAAATCTCTATACAGTAAATCACATGTTAGTAGCACAGTAGCTCAACGTTGATTTGCTTTCTGATACCAGCTGCCAGTCCTGCGGACAGCAGATTTAGTTGAGGATATTAACGGCGTATCTCCTGGGCACCCGGTGACAGATTTAGGAAAAATGACAGTTAAAGCTACTGAAGTTCCTGGCTTCACTTTACTGAAGCCATGCTATTCGAGAACAAGAAAAGCCAACTACTGTTACCCGATGGCCTACAGACTCTCCAGTTATGTCAGTCCAAATAAATGTTGTTTTTGTTTTGGTTCGTTTCTCTGTTCTATCCGAGAAAACTCTAGAGTACAACATGCTAATTGGACAAAGTTTGGATTGCAAGGGATTGGTTGAATTTCCAAGAACTGTTGCAATCGCAACATTGCAAAATCCTGAACGGTCTGAATTCCATTCATGCAGCACCGATCAGGCTTAATTATGTCAGCATAACAATGCTATATCTCCTAACACGCTACACACACGGGCTGGTCTTTAAATTCAATAAATGAATACTTTTCCTGTCTTGGATAAAACACATGGTTTCCAATCAACTTTTCACACTCATCTTGACTGTTGGGAGCTGATGGAGAAACACCTGAGCGTCTTGGGGGTTACGGTCCACGTTGCGGTGATGCGTGGTAAGATTTTTTTGGAGGTGCACATCGTGTTGCGCAGGAAGGTTTGGAGGGGGAGGAGCAAGCCGGAATCACATCGCATGCATGCCTTGAAATAGGAGGACAATGCAGGCTTCACACAACAGTACCAGTTATGAGCTGCCCCTGCTGGTAAACAGTAGAACGGTGGTTATTACTTTTTCTTTTTTTTTTAAACTGGAAATTAATCCGGAGGGCTGGAGTAATCAAAGGCATGGTTTGGCATGCCTGGTTTTGAATAGTTTGATCTGTGTCAACACACTGGATTCTGGGGTGTATCAATCCCATACCATGCTGTATCCTTACACGTACACTGTCCAATTTTAAGCCATGAAAGCGAATTTACAGTGTTTGCTGTGATAAATGTTAATTGTATTTCTTTCTTCAGCCAGAATACGTCACTGTTGAGTGCTCCATTTCAACCTCTGTATGTATCCGAAATAAAATGTTTAATTTTAACTATGGCTGAGAGTAAATTGAGCCGAAATTATCTGAACTATGTAAGTACGTACTTATTCCATTAAAAAAATGATGAGGTAAACTGTGGTTCACACAAGGAACATGGGCCATTTTTACACATTAATGAGGTGGAAACGGGGAAGAAAAAAATAAATGTCTCCAGTTAAAAATCTTTTTTTCAGATGTGGATTACTTTCAAAGAGCAACCAGATCTCCAATTTGCATTTAAAGACACTACTTTAAATCAGTAACATGGTCTTGAAGGCCGGCAACAGGCCACAACAAAAAAATGTAACTAAAAATCAAAATAAATAAAGCTATTCAAAGCATCCAAAAGGTCTACATGGATGTTTTTGGTATCAAAATAACAAAAATTGTAATTGAATGAAAAAAATCTAAATTTAGACTTTTTTTAAAATAATCCCTCGTTTATCGGTTAATTATTTCGAGACCCGACCATGATTAGTAAATTTCCGCAGAGTGGATTCCTTATTTGTAAATCAAATTATTCCATAGAGCATAGAAAACCTGTGTATGACCTTCCAAATATGTTTTTTAATACATGAACTAACACCCCATAGTCGCCTTTATACTTGTATTAGCCAATATAGTATGCATAATAACAGAAATAAGTCCTTTAAAGACATAAATAAAACCTGTGCTCGTGTGTGATGCTGTAAATGTATTCCGGTGCAGACTGAGGTACGAACAGGAAGTGATGTTCTTCTTGGCGTGGGTTACCATCACAACAGTAGCCCGTGTTAGGGATTATTGTGCCTGTTTTGAAACCATTCAAACCTCCAATAAAAGCCTGTTGTCCTGACGATCAAGTCTGGCGCTCACTGAACATTACAGTAGCATGACTGACACCAAGTGACCAGCGTAGAATACCACATATTATCACAACGTCTTTGAATGAGTTTTCTGAATGCCTTATATTTGTATTTTACAAAACCATGTGAATATTTAGAACACATACGGACACGTGTGAGGACTGCTTGACACCAAGGAACACATTTTGGCACAAACTATGCATGTTCGACTGTGAACATTAAAATGCAATTATTATCACGCCCCAACAAAGGAAATGGGGCCTAAAACGCTGGCAGGTTTCTTTGGTTCAATTCCAAATTTTGTCAGTTTTTTTTCCAGTTTTATGAGTGGTCATAAAATATTTTTTGTCATATAATGCCAGGAAGAAATCCAAAGAGGGATCTACTAATTGCCCGTCTGCCAGTATGATGAGTTTTGATGAGGAGTTCTAATGATGGATCACGAGAGCCGCTTTTTCCCGCAACAACCTCAAACGACAACATCTGATGAAAATAGTGGTGTGAAAGCAGTGTTGCGCTGACATTTTTTTTATTTTTGCCGCACTGTAATTAAAATGTCAACATGGGGATGAAGGTTTCAGTTAGAGTCTCATTATACATTATTCACATGTGATTATATCCCAGCCGACATCCACTTCCACACACATGCCAGGCTGTCGCTTGTGGATGTCAAGTTCATAGTCTTAGAAACTTAAACAACTTCACGTGTATGTTAATTCAACCCAGGTTTAACATGGAGCACATCTCCAGAAAGTGATTATAATAATAAGTGGATCTCATTTATACGGGATCGTGGATTCAAGGTGCTGAAACTGCTTTGACAATATTGTCTCTTTCTTTGCTGAAGAATACTGGCACGCTCATTCCCACACAGCTGACATCAGGAACAACTGCAGGTTCCGTATGTTGTTCAAGTGTGTCAGGGACAAATTTTGGATCCACTTTTGCAATAAGGCACCCCCTTCCAACTTCACTCTTGAGGAAAGAAAACCTGTGACATCGCCGAGGAAAGACGAAAACATCACAATCCTGCCAGCAGACAGTAACTCTTAACACAACTGACTACCATGACAAGCGACTTAACACTTCTCAGTGATACCAACACATATGAAAGACTGAAAAAAGACTCAACCAGTGGACACAAGAAGACAATCATAGAGCACCTGTAACACTGTAGAAGTCAGTACTTGTACTACCCACAAGAGACCATAGTTCACTAAGGATCTTTGCCTCAATACCACATATTTTCAATTCATGGGAACATTTTACAGTGAAAGACGCGGTTGTGCTCTGTCATGGCCAACGTCAACATGGAGGACATGGAAAGGAGGGCTCTGAACTCCTTTAAGGGAACAGCAACAAGTCAGATATGTGGATGACACATGGGTCAGAATTAGAAGCCAAGAAGTGCTAGCCTTCACCGAGCACATTTACTCAGTGGACATCAAAAACATCAAGTTTGCGCGTGAGGATATCAAAGATGGCTTTTTTGGACCGTGACGTCGACACTGCATGCAGACGACAGGAGCCTCCCTTTCGGAGTTTACAGAAACCCCCCCCCCACGCTGACCAATGCCTACGCTTTGACTCACACCACTAACTGGAACACAAAGTGGGCATTATCAGAAACTTACAACACAGAGCTGATAATGTTCCCACCAGCCCCAGCTTGTATCATCTTTTGCTTGTACCCAAAACCAAATCATTTTTATCAGTCCGACATTTCCAGCAAGGCATGCACACTTTCAGTTTGTCACGTCGGGACAACTGTAATGTACTTGACACTGGAATACATCACAATGCACTGTTAGACCACAACTCTGCCGTACGACTTTTAACATCATCTCCCCAATCTCCCTGCATTGCCTTCCTTTTCGTTTTAGATTTGCTTTTAAGATGTTACTCTTTGTTGTTAAGGCTTTGAATGGACTGGCCCCACAGTATATGACTGAACCCATCCAAATTTACACTCCGAGGTCCAAGGGCCAGCTCCAACTAGCGGTGCCTGAGATGTGACTTAGAGCAAGTGGAATTTTTAGTATTCTTATTGTCTCATTACTTTATAACTATTGGTATTTATATATTTTTTATTTCAAATGTTTTTATCTGAGTGACTAATTTGTATTGCCTAATTTAAAAAACATGTTTTTTACTATTTATTGTTTTTAGAATTTTGTGCAGCACTGTGGAAACTGTGTTAATAAAATGCGCTATAGGAATAAAGTGGATTGGATTGAGTTTTTACTACAGGGGCTGTTGTCTCATCAACTAAACATTACTGACACCTAGTGACCAGTGTAGAACACTACATATCGCAACATCTATGAATGAGTTTTCTGAATGCCTTAGATTTGTATTTTACTTCATTTAAACATTTGTATGCTTAGAAATGCTTAATTTAGGCCAAAAATACACAACGTTTGCTTAAATATGCTTATTTTTGGTCGTGTTAATCATGTCTGAAACAAACCATACAAGCTTTTTTTTATAAAACAAGAAACTACATTGTTTAAAAAAATGATCACAAATAAACAAAAACGAGGAAATAAAACTCTACTATTTAACTTTAATGGTCGGACTGCCCCTGGGAGGAAGTGTACCTTTGCAGACATCTAGCAATGTTAATTGAAGGCCACTGCAATTAAGTATCATGTAAAATAAATTACGATTTATCTGGTGAAAGATATCCCTGTGACACTCTTTTAACCACACTCTCCCGGAGGAGCATAATGTGTTGAAAAAGACCAGCAGTATTAGCAAAAGAGATTTAAGGCAAAATTCATGACTGAAATGAACAATTTGTTGATCGATGGTAATGAAAACTGCGTCAACCCTTATCCTCTGTGAATTCCATTAGCCAAGTTCAACACCCTTATGGATTCTGGAAAGAAGTTTTATCAGTGCAGTAATTATCTTAATAAATCAGGCGGAAATCCAAGCGACATTGATGTGTGGTATATTGCGTGTCTGGCTATGTAAACAGAAGACTGTCAGGGAAAATATGCTTCACCAACTGTCTACTTCATCAAAGTGCCAGGAGCCAAAAAAGCAATGCAACGAGTACAACAAAATGACTATGACACTTTTCATAATTATAATTACATGCATATAAATTATAATTACAATTAATTTCTCTTTTATCGTGGGTAATTGGCTCCAGACTTGACCGTGATAAGTGCATTTCCGTGAAGTAGGATCCCTTATTTATGAATGGAACATTTTTGTGGTTACAGCAAAGAAAACCTGTGTATGACCTTCTAAATACGTTTTTTTAACATTTGAGCCCTCTAGACATGAAATAACACCCTTATGGTCACCTTCACATAATAAGGGAAGATAAGACATCTTAGATATAAATGAGACTCATATGACAGCTTACTTGCTGCAATGGCAGTTATTGTCTCACCAGTGTAACACTACTAACACCTCATGACCAGTGTAGAATACTTCTGTAATTCTGCTGTTTGTGGTTAAGGAGAAACTCACAATGCACTTTGATCGCTTTACTAGAAAGCAGAAAACACATATGCAGTGAACATCATACAGGAGCTGCTGTAGGACACAACTGACGCCAGTCACTCGCACTCTCCACAATGCTAACACTAACCTAAACACAGTCACTTCCTGTTGTACGGAAAGGACGCTCATGGAAAGAGCTCAGGTTTTTTTTTTGCTGTAGTTTTAAACTTTTTGTGATTATTCCTGACCATAGCTTGTGATTACAACTCTACAAGTGAGTGCTGACATCTCTGCCTTAATTCGGACTAGCGAGTGGACTGAACTCACCAAAACAAATAAATAGTAGGAGCCGACAGCCATTACAGGCAAGCTATCAGGCTAGCCGCGGCTTTGAATCGGTGGCTGCTCACGAAGCCGGACTCTTAAAATATCCTGAAGTCTTCTTGGGGGATATCTCCGGCTTTAACAAAAACTGGTGAGAGACACAAACTCGCTGCTACAACGAATATTACACAGCGAAGGCAGTGTAAAACAAGCTAACGGCTAATTGACAACCCGGCGAGACGGTGTTTGCTATGCAACCGCAATAATGCCAAAGAGAAAACAGAAAAGAAGCAGTTCAGGTCGAAGCACTCTGGATTCGGTTAAAGGCATGGAAGGTGCGGGTTTTGTACCTGCCCCCCCGCCGCCGAGACCTGACGAAGAGTATGCAGTATTTGAAGTGTCAACTGACTAATCATGTTGATTCACAAAAACAGAAAGGGTCGAAGACGTTGCAAGAGATTGCGGGAAAGCAAAAAGATACCATAACACAAATACTACTGAAACTTGACAAGCTTGAGAGGCTGCAGCAAATAGAGGAGAATTTAAAAATGCTGGATCCCATGCAACAAAACGTGGGCTCCATGCAACAAAACACGGTCTCCTGAATGCAGAAGGTCCAGGACTTGACGGATGAAGTTCAAAGAGTGGAGAACAAAGAATCACAGGCAAGTAATGCAGCACTGAGAGCCACTCTCAAAAGAAAGAGATGAAGGAAAAAGACAAAATCATTGAGCAACTGAAAACCATGAATGATGTGGTCGTGACGAGGCTTCAGATCAAACCCAGGTCCTATGCCAGGGCAGTTGGGAATAAGGATGATCCAGACGAAATAGGCTGTCCCTTCAACGGAGCAACAAGTTGTCACCTTTTTGCAATCTAAGAAGGCGGACGTAGACATCCAAACTATTGATACGTGCATCCCAGTGTATTGCAGGAACATCACTACACCCATCACCATCGTCGTGTTCACTAACAGGAAATTCAAGACTGCACAGCTGAAACAAGGAAAGAAGCTGAAAAATAGAAACGTCTACATAAATGACCATCTGACAAAGCGCAATGCTGAAATCGCCAAGAAAACATGTGATCAGAGGAAGCATGGAAGGATCCAAGGTACTTGGAGTGCAAATTGCAAAATCGTCACCAAATGAAATGGAGGACCATTGGCCAGAGTTCTTGTTGTCAAAGACATCAAGGTTCTAGATAAATAATGAGGTCCATCCCATCATGGAAAATGAAAACAGCTCCAACAATGCCATTAATATGCCACAAGAACATATACAATTGGACACCTTTTTTAAACATCACAAATGACTTATAAATTATTATACGGAGGAACAACATAACAACAATCTTAATAGGTTGTCAATTATCCGCATAAACAGCAGAAGCATGTATGCAAACTTTAACAACATCAAACAATATTAGAACCAATTCAAGGAACCCTTTAAAGTAATTACAATCTCAGAAACTTGGATTAATGCTAACAAAGGTATGGATTTTCAGCTGGAAGGATATGAAATGACCTGTATAAACGGGAACAACTCAAGTGGAGGACGTGTGGCCGTGTACGTGGATAAACATCTGAACTACAAAATGGTGAGGAATATGTCATCTGTTATTGATAACATCCTAGAATGAACGATTGAAATCTGTAAAGAAAAAAGCAATAATGTGTTCATAAACTGTGTATATAGAACTCCAAAGTGACGGCTTGGAATGTGTGAGGATTGGATTGAGAAAACCTTTACAGACATTGGTCAAAAAACTATTTTCATATGTGGAGACTTCAATATTGATGTCCTGAATCCATGTAAATATAGGAAAAGCAATGGCTTCATAGATACAATGTATAGTTTGAGTCTATATCCTAAAATCATTAGAACAAGCAGACTAACAGACCACTGTGCCACCCTTATCAATAACCAATGACTTTGATAATAACACAACCAGTGGCCTTAATCAACGACATCTTCCAGTGTTTACAATTTACAATGAACGTTATAATAAAAGGCACGACCCTCATTATTTTATGGTTGGAAACACTAATAAGGATGATATGAATGAGGTAGCTGGAATGTTTAATACAAATTTTGTAAATAATGGACTAAAACTGGAAGAAGAAATTCCAAAATTCTGGACAATGGAGGACCTAAAAAGGAAATCACTGACATTGTCAATAATTTTAAAGCAAAAACATCAACTGATTGTAATAATATCGAAATGGAAACAATAAAAAGGGTTATCAATGAGATCGTAGAACCGTACATCAGTAGCTTATCATTTCACACTGGAAAATTTCGTAACAAAATAAAAATAGCTAAAGTAGTTCCAATCTTTAAAAATGGAGACAAACATTACTCTACAAATTACCGACCAGTTTCCTTACTACCCCAATTTTCTAAAATTATCGAGAAGTTATTTAATAACAGGTTGAATAAATGAATTAATAAAAATGAATTACAAGCAGGTAGTCAATATGGATACAGAGCTAAAGGTATGGAATCAAGGATTAGTTTGGAATTGGATTAAAAGCTACCTAGCAAACAGGAAACAATTTGTAAAGCTAGGAGAATACTAGGAATGTAATGGTTAGGGATGAGTGAGTACACCACTATCTGTATCTGTATCTGTATCTGTATCTGTATCTGTATCTGTATCTGTATCTGTATCTGTATCTGTACCTGTATCTTTATCTGTATCTGTATCTGTATCTGTATCTGCGTCTGTTTACCCTACTCCTTTTGGACATGTGGAATTGTGAATCGAATCGTGTAATGTATTGCATTGTAATTTGCATGAAATATTCAAATAAAATTCAAATAAAATTGAACCAAACCAAACTCTAGCTAGCTGACATCACACATGTCACTTCCCAGGCCCCGCCCATTAAAGGTGCACACAGGTCGCAGATATCATGTCTTCTGAATGCGTTATATTTGGATTTCCCTTCATTTGGCCATTTTTATGCATGAAAATGCTTAATTTGGGCCAAAAATATATAAAATACATTGTGTCTTTGGCAACATGCATGTCTTCATTGAAAGTAAAAGCTAGTTAAATGTTCATTTTTCCCTTTTAGTCATCATTTGTATGCATTTACAATTGTTTTAAGCATGTAAAATGATCATTGGTAACATTTTTCTGCTAACAAGAACCTTTTGTGATAAAAATACACGAAAAACACGCTGACCGAGGCATACGCTAACGGAGGTTCCGCTGTATACATAAAGCAGCTTTGACCTTCCAAAATATTATAATTGACTGGCCAGAAAATGTTTCATCTTTCCAGTGATGCAATGCCTCTGCAAAACTCGATGTTCCTTCATGTAACTTATTAAGCATGTCTGAAACAAATAACCATACCACTATGTCCTGAACCTTGCTTTGGACGCCATTAAAAACTGGGAAATGCTGGCTGTCACAGCATGTTGCCATCTCTCATCACTGAAGTATGTATCACGTTTTTCCGCCTCAGATCATCTCATCAGTGTCGTTCCGAGGGATCAGACAGGGTGGAGTTTGCCGGCGGTGTGAGTCCTCCCACTTAGGAATACGGTAATAAGACCTCTATGTGAACTAACTTAGGCTCTTGCAGCTTCCAGGCAAGTAGGAAAAGCTCAAAGGAATCTCATTAGGCACAAGTTTTCTCCCCTGCTGCCCCACCACAATGTCAAGGTAAAGAATCCAAGCTCTGATGTTTAAAGACACTAAGCAAAAAAAAAAAAAAAAACAAAGGCATCCTGCTTGGCTGGAGAAAAAGCACTCAGATCAGCAATATCTTTTATTCCCGGACAAAAAGAAAAGGAAGCCTATTCACAAAGAAAAAAGAACTTAAACAACAAAACTGAACAAAAATGTAATTTAGTCAGCTGGCATTTTTCGGAAAAAAAATTGCATCCGTCTATCACAAAATGACATCAATAAATAACACGACTGCACTTTGACCTAATTGTTATAAGCGTTACTACAACACTGTGGAGTGTACCGTCAAACATCAGCTTTCAAAAGCCCCAGTTTTCGTATGATGTGGTTATTCGCCAAAATGTCGCCTCAGTTGTCGTACAATAATGCACTTAACAAAATGTTGCATTTTACCCTTTGGCACGTTGATTCTTGTGGATGATACTCCCAGCGTTGCTTGTTTATTCAGCCATCTTGGATCACACAACCAACACCGAGTCTTGCCATACTACACACAATACTACGGTATCATGTAAGGCACGTTCATTTCACGTCATTGAGAAGAAATAAGAAATCAAGGAAGCCTATGTTGTGAGGGTAAAGGTGTTAACAAAACAGATCAGAAACAATCAAAGACGTTGGGAAGTTGTTGGTGTAGATCCTCTCCCCCCTCTCCACTCTTTGTCGTCTTTGCCAACAAGAGTCTTCAATCACAGTAAAAATGATGTTAACTGTTCATTTATCCATTATTACGCATTGTTTTCTGCGTTTTAAATGAAATAATTCTCCATAAAATGTTTTTTGTCAATATTTTGGGTGTCCGAAATGGATTCATTGGGTTTCCCTTATTTCATATGCTTCGGTTTTTTGTACCCTGCAGCTTCCGTCTGACCTTATGGAACGAATTTCAGTATTTTCTGGATTATCAGTGGCATCGGTCAAAAAATGTGTCAAGAAGAGGAAAAAAAAACATGTGGCACCCGACTTGTGGCACATGTGGCGTTTAGCCGTGTTTATGATGGAGCTATCATCAGAGCGAGCTTTTTTTAGAAGTGTTACGGCGCCGCTCTTCACGGCATTAAAATCAAAAAAGAAGAAGACAAAGCCAGAAGGAGGGGGCAATGTTTACACAAACAAGGAGACAAACTACAGCTGGCAAAGCTGAAGTAAGTCAGTTTTTGTATATGGATACAATAAAAACTTGTTGAAGTTTAATAAATGTCAGAATGTCAGAAGAAGATACTTTTAATACATGAGGTAATGACTGGGCTCACAAAAAAAAACGTAATTTCTATATTCACAAATGAATGAAAATAGACTGAAAACCATATGTGCGTGTATTTAATTAGTCAGCGTCTAACGCTGCAGCTAAACATAATCAGTGTCATAATTAAACAACACTGCTGTCTAAAATGCCACGTTTCTCAACCCACACGGGTATCATATCATTATGGTTGCACATTACTTGCAAACACAGTCTCCAAGGCAGAAGCGTATCAGAAAGTATTTCGTAACAAAAAGCGTCTGGTATGCTCTGTATCATTCAATTAGTGTGCCTAACTGTGTCATTCAGCCACATTGGAGGGTTTTCCAGCATGAAACGCCTTTTTAACGTCATGCCACAGCATCTCAATAGGATTCATGTCGGGACTTTGACTCGGCCACTCCAAAGGCTTCATTTTGTTTTTACTGTGGGGTCTTTTGTGACCTCTTGGATGAGTCGTCGCTGTGCTCTTGGAGTCATTTTGGTTGGCCGGCCACTCGTGGGAAGGTTCAGCACTGTGCCATGTTTTTGCCATTTGTGGATAATGGCTCTTACTGTGGTTCGCTGGAGTCCTAAAGCTTTCCAGACTGAAAGATCTCAATTACTTTCTTTCTGGGGTGGGGTCAATTACTATTTCACAAACGGCCCTTTTCTCCCTTAATAATAAAAAGTTTCATTTAAAACTGCATTTTTTGTTCAGTTGTGTTGTCATTGACTAATATTCAAATGTGTTTGATGATCTGAAACTTTTAAGTGTGACAAGCATGCAGAAAGAAATCAAAAAGGGGGCAAACACATTTTCACACCACTTTATGCATCTGTAAAGTTCTTTAGGTATCATGAAATGCATTGAGATGAATTTTCGAAATGTCGTATTTGAGCATATGCATTTTTTCTTACATGAAGACCTTGTGTCTTGTTTTTCGGCTTTTTTTCTTAACAATTCCCACACAAAGCGCTGTATACGTTCCATTAGCACAAGTTGTTTTGTTGTGTTGTTTTTTTTCTGGTGCTGGGAAGCAAGTGAGTGCACTTTAAAAAATCCACAAAGGGAAGAAACATTGTCATTTCCGTCTGCGATGCTTTTGTTTCTGCACCCGCCCATCTCTAACCTGATTCAGTCAACATCTGACAGCAGAGTGAGATGGAGAAATAAGCCGTCAAAGGCAGTGAAGATGTAAGCATGCAAGTACCCCCACACAAATACTGTTGCCTGCTTTCCTCTGCCACCTGAGAAACGTCGAGTCGTGCCGTCTCCATTTTATTTCCATCCTCCAAATTCCATCTTCGAAATAAGACAAGCTTCACTCATGAGCTGGACCTAATTGGAGAACCTGTGAATTCACTTCCTAGAAATAGCTGGCATCCAATAGATTCAATGCAAATGTCAGAACTCTGAGCTGCCTTTTGTATACAGTGCAATGGGATTAAAACAATAGCTTGTAGTAGAGTATATAGGTTAGAGATATTGTTGAACCTCTGTTAGCCCCAGCTAGCGTGTTTTTTTTTTTTTGGTAAATTCTCCCTAGTTTGCATACATTTTCACATTTGTGTACAATATGGTGCATGTCCTGTTGTCTTATTAGGACACTGTGTGAGGGCGTTGTGTTCTTAATGTACTTTTATCACAAAATGCCCTTGTTAACAGCCTATTAGTTTGCTAATACATGAAAACAGAAAGCGGAAGCCAGTTCCCTCGCCCGTCTATAATGTCATCAGCAGTTCAGTCTATAGTTCTAACACAGTTGCGCTATAAGTCTCTGCTGTTCTTATTCCACACTCTTGCAAAATAACCCCAAAACACAACTGAATTCAACAAATAACTCATCGCAAAACATAAAGCTGCCATCTGTGTCTTCAATCAAGGATGCTCCGATCAGGGTTTTATGCTGCCGATTCCGATAGCGATCATCCATGAGTGAGATCGGCCGATACCGATACTCATCACATGGATTAACTGTACAGTTTATTTATGATGAGTGCGATTGGCCAGGGCTGCCGTTAGACAATCCCAAGAGCCCCTGGCAAATAAGTACCGGTAATTATTAAAAAATAAACTTTTGGATGGATTGTTTTTTGGGGGTGTTTTTTTTTCCTTTATTTTTGTAAAACGATTTTTGTACTATTTGGCACAAATCTGAATTTAAAGGAATAATTTGGATTTTTTGACATGAAGTGGTACGACATCCCCAACGGCAGTGTACTACATCAACAGTGACTCACCCCCCAATTGGTCCCGTGAGTCCAGTTCTGGTCGGATTTCCGTGACGAGGAACAAAGTTCCACTTAGTTGCTGGGACATTTAAGTAAAACATGCGTTCAAAAAAGTAAGACATTTACGTCATAAAAATGCCCACTCTAAAAAATCGGACTTTACAAAACACCCGGCGTTATATATACCGTATCCCTGCCGCCTCTGTCGCCTCTCCATTCTTGTGATGAAGACGCTCACATCTTCTTCCTCTGTGGAACACGTACATAAAAAGGATGGCCGTGGCGCTCCGTCGCGGAAGAAGATGCGAGCGTCTTCCTCACATACACAAGAATGGAGAAGCCACATTGCGCAGGGATACGCTGAGTTTACAATGAATACATTACTGTAATTTATTATCATTACAAATAAAAATGTGGAAAAGTTCTGGCATCGCCACCATTTTACCGTTTCAAATCTTTCCCAGTTGTACTGGCTTGACAAAGGTACGTAACACATGGGCAATCTCCATTCTGAAAAATGGCCACTTATCTTTAAACACCCTTGGGATTTTCACCACAAGTCTCAGACTGAGGAACTTTCTGAAAAATGAAATTTACAGCGGTACTTGTACAGTTTCTTCTGCAAGTAACTTTGACCTTGTATGGGTCTGCAGGGGGAATGCACGTTAGGAGAAGAAAATGTCCAGCCACAACTTTTCTCAGCATGCTCCACTGCAACGCAGTCCGTACTTTAACCATTGATTGGTCCTTTCTAGATTGACAGCAATCAAGCACAGGAGAGGTCTGGAAAAAGGCTATGGGGACAATGTCTCCGAAGGCTTTTCAGGGACTTATACAGTACATCCTGATTGGCTACACTGTGTGTAGAATTGCTGTCATTTCACATCTAAAAGGACTGGCCTGTGCACTTTAGAAAGTGTTCCATGTTCATGTTTTTTACCAGTGATTGATTTGAGACTAACCTGCACAACGGCTCATATGTTTAATCCTTTAGAGCAGTGATTCTCAACTGATGGGCTGCAACCCGGAGTCATTTTCAGTGGTTGGCAAGTCTTTGCCTGGGCAAAAATAAAACATAATGTCCGTGAATGCTCCTAGCGTTCATGTGTGTGCTATTTGCTTGCTACGCAGCCATACACACAGCTGCAGATATCTGCTGGAGAGGAACGCGGCATAAAAAGAGACACAGTGTCCCACCACTCCAGCTCACGTTGTGTTGCAAATGGTCTCTTTAAATATAATATATTTGAGAAGTTTGGTTAAAAAAGTTCAGCAATTTCATGTTGAGCGTTGGTTGGGTTGATGGTGGGTCCTGCAGCCAAAGCAGTTGAGAACCACTGCTTTAGAGGGTGCTCATTACAATGGACTGCTCAAAAAAAAGAATAAAATACAAATTCATCACTGTTTAACTCCAAGTCGTTCACACATTTCTGTTTTGTAGGTGGTGGCCAGAGATCATTACCCTCTTCTCATTTTTTTTCTGCTTCTTCAGGCATCCAATACATGCCAGTACAGCAGTAGAGGGGTCATAGAATATGCTGCTGTTTATGTGTTAGAGAGTGTGTGACGCTGCTGGTACTTAAACATGCACTAACCTGGGTGCAGAATATCAAGCAACTTGTAAAAGGCTTGTCTATGAGCTACAGTATGAGTCTTGAGCTACTGTGGTAACGCTAGTATACTGTACTTTGCTGCCTCAATGTTGGTGCAAGCTATTTTTCATGACACCCTTATTTTATTAGCACAAGTGCAAGTGCAAGTGCAAAGTGCTCTTAATTTGAACGCCAGAAGTATGTTGTGTGGTTTGAGAGGTTGTCTTGACTTTTACTAAAAGAGACGCGCCTCGTACATGAATAAACTTGTATCTTGCAGCCGTGGCTCCCGTCCTTTATTTACACCAAACTTCCACAACAGCGGGCGTCCTGAAACCCTCGGTTACATTGACATGAGACAGACATCATTTATTGTTTGACTTCCCTGACTTCCCTGATTCTGATGGCTTGGAGGAATACGTATATATTAGTAGGCATCCCTTCTGTCTCGAGAGACAATGGTAGCGCCAAGGGGCAGGGCGCAAGCCTGGGCAGAGTGTATAGAGGCCATGTGCTGACCATTCAACATCGGCACTGAGCCGACCACTCTTTTTTTTTTTTTTTTTAATGAAGTTAAGCCAAACTTTGCAGCTGCTTCTTCTTCCTCGGTGCTAGCGGACATCTTCTTCATTGGTGTTTGTGGCTGTGGACTGGGCATTGAAACTAGTAATCGAAATTTAAACATCTGAACAATCCCAGGAGAATCGGAAAGTTAGTCCAAGTTCTTATCAATGCTCAAGAGTGGATGCCCCACCCTAATCATATATTAACTTGTGTGTTCACTTTGCTGCAAGTTTTGAAGCCGGATTATTCTATGCAAGTTTCACTTTTGTTTGTCACGGCAACTATGGTGCATTCAAGGATCGCTTAACAAAGTGTGAGATCTCAACACTTGATGAAAAAACATTATCGGTGAAGCATAACAACATAAACGTGAAAAAATGTATGTTGTATATTTTATCACATACCTTTTATAAATTATTACCAATTTAGGGTAAATGAGATGTGATTTCTGTGGAAAAAAGAGTCTATTTTCAGAGAAAAAAAAACATTGTAATTAGTTTTTTTATCCAAAAATCAGCTAATTTGCTGAATCCGCTGTATTGTATTCATTCAGACCCCCCCATCACATTCATTATCCAAGGTTGTGGACACTACTCTACAACTACTACTACTACTACTACTACTACTACTACTACTACTACTACTACTACTACTCAGGTTGACAGGGTTATGGTTTTCGCTCAACTGTCAATCTGCAAGTTTCTCAACGTGAGTCATTCTCTGTTCAAATAAAAATATTTATGAGCTCAACTCAATTTCCAGAACTTTAAATGCAATGTGCTGAATTATTAGTCCTCTCATCTACCTCCTACAATCGCTCATCCCCACACTGACCCACTCGAGCATGTGGTGAGTTAAATATATAAAAGTGCCTTTCAGCACTCGTATCGTGATCATCAAACAGGGCAAAGGCGCCCATTACGTCAATCCTGTTTCATGGGTCGATCGCATGTGTCGCCCAAGTCAGGAACGTCTCTTTGAAGATGTCATATGACATCAGTCAGCTGACATTAAGTTATCCCTACTGATTCATTGTTGCGCCTCTGCGGCAAAGTAACGGACATCTCATAGCGACACACAGAAATGCCACTTTCATCTTTATTATTCCGACTACGGATAAACTACCTCAGCGGTGAGATGTCTATAACGACAGTTATCCGTTCACTTGTAGCGGCTAGTTATGGAGAAAAAAAGTCAATGTTTGATGGTTCTGCTCCGCGTCCTGAACTCCACTATGGAAATGTGTGTTTTCTACACTTCCGGTTGTAATCATTATTATTATTGTATTATTATTGTTATTTGCTATTATTTCATGATTAACTGGAAAATGTGCCCACAGCTGAAAGTGTTTGAATATGTTGCCTTGACTTCGGCAGCATTGTCTTTTGCATAATCATTTCCATTTCTTGTATATCTGTAATGTTACAATTTGCTTCAAGAGGTATATTTTTGAGTCATTATAGGCAGCAACACCAACAACAGCTATTCATATATTTTTGAAAAACCGTGATAGTCAGTCTGTGAAATTCAAAGTGCAAAGTGGCTGTAAAATCAAGTGAAATAATTTATACCCCTTTTCTTGAGTTGTTGATTTGTAAGATATGACTTACTCGGTTTTCTGAGCTGTAATAGCAGGTGATGCGTTTCTAAATATCATCCAAAGTAATAATGTGTCAACAGTCTAACTTTGCTTCTTATAGACACTGATGGACGTTGATTGACTTGGTCGATCAAAGCGTCATCTCAGGGATTCATGGTAATTTAACGTAGTTAGGACACGGTTGAAGTAAATGTGTTCTGACATTAGCAGATGTGGCAGTTTCTCATTCTTCAGATGCACTCATCTGTCCCTTTTCAAGGAGGACTCAAAAGACAGATGGGGCCTGCCAAAAAGCAGGACATGTTCTCTCTTTGTAGACAATCATCCCTGGTTCATCTCTTGCAGGGCATTGCCAGTGGCCGAAAAGTTGCAGACTTTGGCAGTTTTGTACCAGAATGTATGAATATTTAATTTAAGCCACAGTTGTTTATTAAAACAACACTTAAACCTCCCATAAGTTCGTATTTCGAAGCAAATTTTACCAAAGGAACTAATAATAAAGAAACACATCCATGTATCTATCTAGAAATCTGTGTATCTGTTTATCAATGATTAATCGATTATCCAATTAAACAACTAGTTTGGTATTTGATTATTTGTTTTTTGATTTAAAAATGTAAATATCCTCTGTTTTCAACCTCTCCATGAAAGCAGACGTCTTTGTGTTTTAGGCAAAACAAGATAATCACACACAACAGCTTTGGCTTACAGTGATGGAAAAGAGTGATCCACGTGTTTTGCCTCTTTGCTGATCATTGCGGACCAAACCACAAACTGTTTGTGTTTGGGTCATATTGATTTGATCCGTCAAACTCTTTAGCCTCCTTGCTGCGGCTCACTTTGCAGAGCTCAGTAATTTTTTTAACACCAAAGTGGAGGAAATGTGCAGTTCCTAAAAGAGCTTGAAATATCCGACTCACCGCAATGCATCTAGACTGCGTTCTGACTGCTGATTGGATGAGCAAGGGTAGGGGAGGTAGGCTAGTGCATGCGGTGAGTCTCACTGGAGAGAAAAAAGTTGACTGAGTTTGGAGTTGAGTCTGAAGCAAGTTACTGCACAGTAAAATAAATTATAAAATTTACGAGAGCGTAGCAATGTGTTTTATCACGAGAAGCGCGCTGTAGCTATGTGTTCGTGACACGCTAATCGCCGAGGTGGTGCCTCCGGGAGAGGCGGATAGTGTGCTGCGGGAGCTGACAGTGTCACCCCGCCTGTGACTGCTGTGAGGCGGGGCAGAAAAATATGTTTTTTCACTTTTACGTCTCCGAATACCAGTCCCTACATTTGTCGCCAGTCGCTTTTGGGGAAATAAATCACCAAGAGGGTTTGGAAAGTCGCCATATTTAGCAAGAAAATGGCCAAGTTGGCAACACTGGGCTGCACATGAGATCGTAAGGACGGGGAAGCCGTCACAGATGGAGAATACGTGAATGAATCGTTCATAAAAATACCAGCATCTACTGTTCAAATTAAAAAAACAAACAAGAAATGATTCAGAAAATGAATGCCTCCCTCTGCAAGGACAGGCTCAATAGATAATGGTTATTGGTTATTGATAGCAATTCAGCACAGGCATGAACACTATTGAGCAAACAACACGTGCAAAAATGTGAACTCCGATGAGCTTTTTCTTATTAAAGTTGGCTACATTCTGTTTTCATTTTATACAAATACGGGAGCCACTGAAAGAGGCGTTTAAATGATTTCAGAGTAGGCCTGCACACACTTTTATTTGTTGAATTTTGTTGTTGTAACAGGTAACATTTAAAAAAGATTACAACTTTGACAAGTTTATAAGCCGTGTGATGGTTTGCGGCTCCAAAATGGCTCTTTTGTTGCTAAAGGTTGCCGACCCCTGAGCTAGATAATACAAACAAAATACTACTTACAGGATGTGAAAGATCATAGAGCCACTTGGCTTGAATGAAATAACCTTGCTCATTATTCACAGCGGGTCGTTCAGCGCTATAAAGGCTTAGTTTGCAAAGGGCCAAACTTAAACACCACATGGCAAGATAAGAGACAACCACACTCCAAAACATTTCAACACAGGTTCAATTTTTCATTGAAGCATGGCCATTTATATATATATATGTTTTTTTTTTTTTAAACACCAGCAACAACAACGTTTATAATGAATAGCTGGCGCTGTTATTGCAAGATTGTTGTGCCACATAAGGTCATGCAGCGTCAGAAAATGTGTGGGCTGTTGTAAAGGCAAGGGAAAAGGGAAAAACACAAATCTTTTCACTTTTTAGCATTCCATATGCACAATGTTGATTGCAAACGCCTGAGGGGCACCACAAACTTTCTCCTCTACAAATTAAGAATGAATAGCTTCACCAACTAATTAAAGCAGAGAAAAAATGCCTTCGCCACCGTATTCAATGCCGTCTCTGTTACATCAGACATAGTCAGTTAAATTGAAGCCATCATCTCATCCAAGTGCCTGTCCACACGGGAACATTTTCAGGTGGAAAAGTATTTTAGCATTTCAGCCTTTCATCAACACGGCAACGGCGTTGTGGGCGCCCCGAGACGGTATCTTTTGGAAACTGCTTTTGGAATGTGACAAACGGCGCCTTAAAGATTATGTTCTAAGAACGATGACGTCGCTGCCCCGTCGCCGTCACGTGACGAGAAGTGAGCAGCTGGGTGCCAAAAACCAAATACCTGAATATTTTGACTGCCATGTCTCCCGGTCGACCTTCTCTTTTTGTCGTACACAGTGAAAGCTCAGTTAGCGTACGCCCCAGTTAGCGTGTTTTTGGTTAACTTCAAATTGACCCCAAAATTTTGCATCAGTTTGCGTACATTTTCCTGTTAACGTACAATGGTGTGTGATTTATCATGTTATTAATATACTGTGTGAGTCCAACTGTGTTCTTAATGTATTTTTATCACAAAACATCCCTGTTAGCTTGCTAATATATGGAAATAATATATGAAGTCAGTTCCAACGCCTGTCTATGATGTCATCAGCGGTCGACTCTGTAGTTCTCTGCTAACTAACACAGATACGCCACAGGTCTCAAAAATGTTAACACAAAACACCTTTGCATAGTTTGACATACATAAAACAATTCTAAATACATATAAATAATGAATGAAAGGGATAAATGAACATTTAAGGTTCCTTTTACCTGACATGAAGATGTTGCCAAAGACATGATGTGGCAGCGAGACCAACACAGACACCATCTTTATGTTTTGCCATGAGTTCTTGAATTCGGTTGTGTTTCGTACCATCTTTATCAAAATGCTGGCACTTGCAACTTTCTTCGGCTCCAATTTGGGTTATTTTGCAGGCGTGATCAAAAGAAAAGCAGAGACTTGCGGTTGGCTAGGCATGATTTCATGGACAGTGTTCCCTTGCTCTATCGCGGTTCACCTTTCGCGGATTCGCTGTTTTGCGAAATTATTTTATCGCTTCTTTTTTTTGTATTACAGCATATGAATGCTGTTACAGGCCAAGCCTGGCCCTTTAAGAAGAATTACATTGTGGGAAGTTGAGCGTCTATCTCTTCCCTCTCTAGTCTGTCTGCACCGCCCATTGTTTTTTGTGTGCTGATTGGCTGTAGACCATTGTCAATCAATCTCCTCCCTGCCATGTCTCCTGTGTCATCGCTAGCTTGCCTGCTTGCTAGCTTGTAAATGAATCTTCGGTTCGTCTTCAGCAATATGCTTTAACAAGGATACAAAAACACGACAGTATAGCGGAACGGCGCCAGGGCGAAAAGGCACGGTCACATGAGTGAAATATGCGTGAGAGACTTAATCATTTCTTGTGTTGATCAATAAGGCTGATCATTAAAATTCAAACCTGTCTGAGACACATGTATAAATTCTATGGTGAGGGCTTTGACAGCCTTAAAATATATATAATAACTGTAAAAAAAAATTAAAGTTGGCTACTTTGCGGATTTGACTTATGGCGGGCTATTTTGGAAACCAATCCCCCACGATAAATGAGGGAACAGTGCACGCAGGCACGCACCAGACCAGAGTCATAGAATTGACTGTAATGCGATCGCTCCTTGCCAGTTCTTAATGATAAATGACACATTTCTTGAAATAAATAAAATCAAAACCAAAAATGCAACCCAAGTTCACCTCAACTATATTTGTGTGCATAATGAAAACGTGCCATTTAACGAATGACATTCTTTCAAATATTTAACAACAGTGGCCCCCTTGCACAAAATAAATCAGAACTCAAAATCGGAACTCAAAATAAGACTGGAAATAATCCACAAAGTCAAATTTCAGTTATGCAGGATAGAAGTGATGGAACAAGCAAATGGGCCAAAGTGTGAGAGGTCAGTGTGAGTGCAGGTCAGCAGGGGCTGGTAGAGGGAGGGGGAATGATAGAAACTGCCTGGTGTGGCTCACACTTGAAAAACACTTTTTTCTTCTGAGCTGTCAGACAAATTTCTGCAGTTTACAGATGCAACAAATTCAATTTGTATTTTGGCACAGGATAATTCTGAATCTGATGAGTGAAAAAGGACTGCCTGGCTCATGACAAAACACTTGGCAAAAGCTTTGAGAATCATCCTTGTCAGTCTACATCGCCCAAAGGGGGAGAGCTTCTGACTGGAAATCCAGCGCCAGAGGGTCCATGAACTCAACCTTGGATCTCGCATATCCCAAACCAACTGAAGCCCCGATTTATACGAGTTGTGTTGAGCATAAATTCCTTAGGCTCATTTACCCGTGAGAAAACACAAAGTGAGGTTGCTCCTGTGTGTCTCATCGCTCGTGTTTCACGTCTTTCTGAATGGCGTAAACAGCTTGCTGCTCATGATGCCGCTGTCAATCACATCCACGGCAATGGACCATCTGTGGTCATGTCACAGGCCACAGCACACAGGATTATTGTTTTTCCTGAAAAGGTGACATTTCATTGGACAGTACAATGCACCGCAATTTAAGCAGAATACGGCTTTGCCTTCAATTTTTATTCTCCATTTACAAAAAACAAAAGCCTTGAGATGATTGCTAAAGACTTTTTTTGGTTTGTTTAGATACATTCTTATTATATTTTTGTAATATAATTTCCCCTACCATTACATTAGGGTGGCACCCCATTGACCCAACACTACTCCTACAGCCCCTTTGAAGGCCATGTTCATTTTATTTCATTAAATTACACTGTATATACTGTAGGTAGCACCAGATCACAAGAAAAGTCCATCCGGGATACTTTTCCTATAGAACAGTCTATACCTAGTCCAAATTAATTTCTGTCTCTACATGGGTGCGTGGTTCCAATTTCCCATTATTTTCTTCCCAGATGCACGTGGTCCATGTTGTTTGGTTGTAAGGAAAAAATGTGGAAGAAAGCAAAAATGGATTCTCAGAGGTTTGGCTGTTGCAATTCTAAAATAATACATGTCCTGAAGCTTGATAAATGCGGTGAGTGCCGCCTCACTGTGTCTGGCAGCATGACAATCACCCCCAGTCAGCCCTAAGATCACCTCTTAAGCCAGACACGGGCCACTGAAGACGCAGGGGGGCGGTGACAATCGTTGCCTCAGATTAATCCAAACCTAGGATTCATTTACATTTTTTTTTAAACCTACAATATAAAGCTGAAAATGATTTTAGTTACTTCCACCCACCAGCAGGGGTACTGCAAAGTGTTCATTTAGTTTTTATTCAGCCATTCAGACGTGGACTTGCTGGTGTGTTTTGGACGGTTCTCCTGCTGCAGAACCCAAGTTGAATTCAGCTTGAGGTCACGAACAGATGGCCGTACATTCTCATTCTGCATTTTTTGGTAGAGAGCAGAATTCATGGTTCCATTCATCACAGCGAGTCTTCCAGGTCCTGGAGCAGCAAAACAGCCCCAGACCATCACACTACCACCACCAAATTTCACTGTTGGTATGATGTTCTTTTTCTGAAATGTGGCATTACTTTTACGCCAGATGTAATGGGACACACAATTTCCAAAAAGTTCAACTTTTGTCTCGTCAGACCACAGAGTATTTTCCCAACTGTCTTGGGGATCATCAAGACATTTTCTGGCAAAATTGAGATGAGCCTTAATGTTCTTTTTGTTCAGCAGTGGTTTTGGTCTTGAAACCGTTTTTCCCAGTGTCTTTCTTATGGTGGAGTCATGGACAATGACCTTAACTGAGGCAAGTGAGACCTGCTGTTCTTTGGATGTTGTTGTGGGGTCTTTTATGACCTCTTGGATGAGTCGTCATTGCGCTCTTTGGGTAATTTTGGTTGACCGGCCACTCCTGGGAAGGTTCACCACTGTTCCAGGTTTTCTCCATTTGTGGATAATAGCTCTCTCTGTGGTTCGCTGGAGTCCCAAAGCTTTAGAAATGGCTTTATAACCATTTCCACACTAATAGAGCTCACTTACTTAAAAAGTTTCATTTAATTTTGTGTTCAGTTGTGTCATTGACTAATATTTCAATTTGTCTGATGATCTAAAACATTTAAGTGTGACAAACATGCAAAAAAAGAAATCAGAAAGGGGCAAGCACTTTTTCACACCACTGTATGTGAGAGACGCTTGGATGTTGCTTGTCAGGTTCCAGAAGTCAATATGAGTGGGCCTGGAAAATCATGTGTTTCAGCCAAAATGGGAAACTTGAATGACAAGCCCATATGTTTGGTGTGTTTGGAGACATTATCAATTATGAAAGACTTCAACTTGAGGCGCAAATCCTAAAGATTTGTGGGAAAAGTACACCAGGGTTGCCCGTGACGCTGTTATTAATTATTCAGTTAATGCTTTGCTGAACACCTAATGCTAAATATCAGAGTACTGCATAGATTAGGTTAAATGTCCACGGATTTCATTTTGTTTACAAATGCCAGAATCTGTTATAGGAAAATAAATTTTGCACAACAAAATTAGTTTTGTGGCAAGTTAGAAGTGTTCTTGACTCATAAATTTAAAAAAGTGCGTGAATAATTACTGATTTCACTTCGTGTAATGATGAGTACTTGTGTACACTGGCACTTGTGTGAAGTTGGCCTCCCACCCCACGCAAAATTCTCTTAAAATAGTTGCAATCGTTTGTGCTGTCAAAATGGTTGTTTGAGCTGTTTTATTTTTTTTGTTTTTAGACATTGTTTTATAGGTCAATCAATGGTCACAATTTTTGATTTATTGAAAATTTAAGTGTTCGGCGATTACATCATCAGCCCCCCGACATGCTAGGAATGAAACCAAAATTGTAAAAAAAATGTCCTCTTTGTTTGTACTGTTTTGTGCTATAAAAATGACCGATTGTGCTTTGTTAGGTTTTTTTTTACTTATTATTACAAAGGTCAACCTAGGTTCAGCCAACCCCCCATTTTTTTCCGAAATTATAGTGTAGTAGTACTATTCAAGTATGTCCATCAATGTAGTCATCAGGCCCCTGACATGCTCAGAATGAAATCAAAATCATGTCATGTCAGTCTTCATTTGTGCTGTTCTGTGCTAGAAAAATTATCGATTGTGCTTTTGTGGTTGTATGGGGAAATTACAAGATTTCTCCAGCGATGACATCACATCCTCCACCAAGTTCCGGAAATGTTGTTGCGGCTTGTCTGATACGAGCGCTAACTTAGTTGTCCGGGTGGGAGAACTGATTGACCTATAAATTAATCTGTAATAACTCATAAACAAAAACAGCACTAGAAAAGCACTCTGACAGCGCAGACCTCCGCCATGCGCAATAGTTCCACCCCATGCTGTGATTTACACCATAAATATTAGTCTTACATTTATTTCATCTACATTAGATTAGATTGCTAATTTTAGCATGTTGGCAATGCTAACATGATAGAATGCTAACACCAAGAATAATAGTGGCAGGTGTTTATATGTGTCTAGCTATGAAAATGGCTAAAAATGCTACTATACTAATGTTAGCATGCTAGAAATGCTAACATGCTAACGATAGCATGCTAACGCCTAGAATGTCATTGCTAAGTGATTATACCCATGAAAATAGCTAAAAAATGCTAACATTAGCATGCTAACACCTAGCATGATAGCTCAATGTACCGGGAAGCCTAAATGTTCCAAATGAATTGAGAATTTTGACTTTGGAAGTAGTAAATGTGGAAGTATTTAGAACTCTTTAGATCAAAGTCATTTTGCAGTCCGAAAAATGGGAACGTCAAGAACAGTGGGAATTCTTGGTATGTGGAAAATGGCATGAATGTCCTTAATTAGTAGAATGCTTTGATGTTGGAACGGTCTGAATCAGTTGAGAAATGTGGAAGTTTGCTACAACTCTTTAGATCCAAGGCAATTTGCATTCTGGAAGAACAAATGTGGGAATTTTTGGGCATGAATGTCCTGACTTTGCTGAATGAGTTGATGTTGGAATGAGCTGAACCGGTTGAGAAATGTCGTAGTAGTAGGTAATTAGTTTTAGGGAAAAGGGGGAATTTGGGGAAATTTTGAATTTTGGATCACCCCCATAACTTCATCAGTTTTTCTATATCCAATTTCCGACAATTCCTGAAAATTTAATCCCAATGCATTCAGAACTTTTCAAGGTATTTTGAACAGAGACAAACAAACAGATAAACGCCGGCAAAACGCGCTTTTTAAAATAGAAATGACAATTTTAACGGAACAAAACAACACAAAACGCAGCACAAACAACTGCAACTATTTGAGTTATTTGAGTTTTTGCGTGGGGTGGAGGTCCAACTTCACGCAGGTTTCACTGGTGTGTGTTCCTGTGTTTTGTTTTGTTTTTTTACAGGATTTTCAGATTTTCAAACCTAAGCTTTTATGCTGCTGTGGGAAAGAAAACAGGGTTAAAAATTGAGTCTTCTTAATTTGAATTCACTAAATGAGTTCAGAGTATTTTTTTTGTTGTTGTTGTACGCAACTGGTCGCCTGGTCCTAGGACAGTAAAAATCGACTGAACCCCTTCATCACACATGTTGCCCATCACTGCTTCAGGCTGTAGTCAAACGCACCAATCCCAAACATGTGCAGTATCTATTAGTCTAGTGGCCATAACTTGAGGAAGTACAGTTCTCGAACTGTCTTTGCGTTTTAAACAAGTTTCAGGAGAAAAACGGGTGCCGCAAGAGGATTATGCCAGCCCTACCCCTACCAAAGGAGGTAAAACATTCATGATGCCTGCAGTTTTCACTTGCCTAGTCAGTCTGTGCTGCTATTTTAAGTGACTTCAAGTGCAATGAAAACACAACAATGCAGTGGAACCTTGGTTAGCCTCATTAATCCGTTCCAGAAGGTCCGACGCTAAATGAAAAGTACGATAACCACATTTATTTTTCCCCATCAGAAATAATGTAATTCCGGATGATTAATCGGTTACATCACAAGTCTCCAAAATGTTAACACAAAACATGTTTTTATAGTTTTACAATTCGAATTTTACATGCAGAAAACAATCCTAAATGCATATAAATGATGAATGAAAGGGATAAAGGCGTGATTTTTGACTAAGACACGATGTGGCAGCCAGATTTTTAATGTTTTGGTTAGAGTCAGACCTTCTGAGACGGATTAATGACGCTAACCAGAGCTGCACTGTATTTTTCACTTCATGGCTACCGCTTAAGCTCACAACTGTTTATCTTCGAGTGAGCCTATTGTGAGCACCTGATAGTGAAACGAGAATTACTCTACAGCAGATATTGACTTAGAGGAACACTAATTGTGAGTTGCCATAGTTGGAAAGCACTATACAGTACATCCCCACTAACACCTCAACAGACAGACTGTCAACCCACACGGTCCAGTATATGATAAAGGTGAATTTCTCACAAAACTAAGAGTCAAGTGACTGGTGCCTAATTAATTGGTTCCAGAATATGACTATATCTATAACCGATAATGACTGACATTGTTGTCTCAGTGGGGTGTCATCTGATAATTTCTCTGCGTCTGGTTCCACA
This sequence comes from Dunckerocampus dactyliophorus, assembly GCF_027744805.1. Lineage (NCBI taxonomy): Eukaryota > Metazoa > Chordata > Actinopteri > Syngnathiformes > Syngnathidae > Dunckerocampus > Dunckerocampus dactyliophorus. Next base: position 27,353,039 of record NC_072824.1, on the reverse strand, counting down.
AATTGGACAGCTCAAGCTATGAAATCTCAAGAGTATACTTTTTTTTTTTTTTTTTTTTACAAATTCAATAGGTCAGCATGAATCCATCAGGGTGACAGACCAAACTTAGTTATGCCTGACATTCAGATTGTAAATAAGATTGTCTCAGTACACAATTTGCACCATTCTGAAGGATATGCCGCACACCCCGTAAAGACTGATCTTTGCCGGTGACCTTTTTCTCTGCTGTCCAATGCCCCTCTGCCATTAGTGTTAACGCAGCAGGTACATGTTTAATCAGTACAAAGAAAGTAGTAAATATATTGTATTCGGGCCATACTGAAAATATTTTGAAAATACACCCATAAAGTATGAGAAAGTATGTGTGTGGACAGCATCATCGTCTTTGTACGGTCCTTTTTTAATGTAGAGAGGCACTGCTGATATACAGCAGCTGTGTGGTGAGTTTATGATGTTAGGTGTGGTTTGTATATCATGAGGTATATTGTATTTTTTAGCATTAGGTCGAGTTTGTTGTTTTTTTGTTTTTTTTATTAGTTCCATTTTCTTTGTAGAAACTGTAAGTCTGCCTTCGTGCATTTCCGTTGGCCCTCTGACCTCAACAACAGCATCCATGCTGTCAAACATGAAGGAAACATTCTGCTTTCGGGATGCTCTCTTTTCAGGGTACAGGAATAGTTCACCGCATAGGAGCTGATGAACGATGTTGGTACCACAGAATCTTTGATCAGAACCTACTGGCCTCAGCCAGGTCACCGAAACTGGATCGTGGTTGGGTATTCCAACGAGACAAAAGGAGACAGAAGCCTCAAAAACTTCAGGACTCGGGCTTTAGGAAAAAAAGTGGACCAAAATCCCTCCTGAGATGTGTGCAACCCCGGTAACCAAATACAAGAAACGTCTGACATCTGACATCTCCACCAAGTAGCCTACTAAGCCACATCTCGCTTGAGAATGAAATGAAAAAGTTATTTCCCTAAATTAAATGCAAATTCATTGAGAACCTTTATTTTTTAAAAATCTGTGCAAAATCAGCAGGGGATGAAATACTTATTTTCCGACTGAATATAATAAGTTAAATCACCCTGGGCTTTTCATTTGTTTATTTTCGGGTTTTACTTAATTTATCATAATCCCTGAATGGAAATTGAATTTACACTCTGCTGTATGTTCAAGTATTTGTTTGCACACCACACAGAGAAGTAAATCAAGCTCATGTCTGAGTGATGAGTCACACAAACAGCGACCCCGAGCTGCGTTTGGAGGTGTTCAGTGCCTTGCTCAAGGGTACCTCAGCCCCTAGTAGGACTCAAGCCCCGCCCCCTTTGGGCCTGCAGCCCAAGTCATTAATCGATGAGCACTGTTCATTATCACATTTAGCAATCTGTATTGTATATTTTTAGGGCAATCAGCTACAAGGTCATCGAGCCCCCTTTCCCCCACACTATAATGGACTGATCCATGATGATGGCGGTAATGCGCTGTTAAGTTTTTTTGCCAACCACCATTAAACGTCGAAGAGGAAGAAGTCGTGAGTTTGTGAGAAGCAAAGTGAAGAGCTACTTAAAATGAAGCGAATTTACCAGAGCGGATTTCGAGAGGATACCAAAAAATATATTGCCTCATTGTCGAAGGTCTCAAGATTCTTTACGGTGTCGGGGTTACCTGCTTTTTTGTGTGAAAAGAACATATGAAGACGGCCCCTGGCTATGTTCGCCTTAGGCCCCAAAATTGCTAAGTCCGCCACTGGGCGGGGCTACTAGTAAGTGGCTACACAGACAGAGTGCAAGCAGTTAGCAAGTTAGCAAGCAAACGTTAATATGAATGAAGGTACAAAAGCAATAGTTTCTAAGCCAAATCCCACAGCTCCAGTGTGGATGTGCAGCAGAGCCTTCGTCTCGACAGTCGACACTTACTGGGGCGTTTGATCGGCAAAGAAAATATAAAACAAAACAGCGTGCTGCAACCTTTCAGTATGGTTGAAAAGCCAATGTTTCAGGAAATGTTGCAAATGTTTGACAGACAGTACGAATTGCCTGGGAGAAAGTACATGCACATGTCACAAACAGCAATTCCCAAACTGTATAACTGACTGAAAGAAAATGTGTTGAAGAACAATCAGTAACACTGCATTTTAGTTCGCCACTACAGGTATATGGTCCAGTTCAAGTATGACACCCTACATTAGTTCAACAATACACTACATAACTGCGCGCGTGTGTGTAGGCAACTTCTGTGTCAAGCTAATGTAGCTCACACAGGTACACTATACTTGAGTAGTGGTTCAAATGTGGTTCAAATGTGAATCGCATTTTCCATGACAATGAAAAAAATGGTCTCAATAATTGTTGATAATATCCATTATCAACAATAATTTGTAGCACAATTATTGACAAGCAAAATTTGTTACCGTAACAGGCCTATCTGTCACGACTGTAAGTCGTGTCAGTCAATACATGCATCATGAAGAGGAAAAAATATAAATGGCACTGGACTATAAGTGGCATTTAGCCATATTTATCATGGAGAAAGTTTTTTTTTGTTGTTTAATAAATGTCAGAATGTTCTGGAAGATTACATTTTTAATACATCACGCCTGGGTATAAATGTATCAAACAGCCATATTTTAACATCAAAACTTTATTTTTGTATTTCACAATGAATGAAAACAGACAGAAAATCACGTGTGTGTATTTAGTTAGTCAGTGGCTGAAGCAGCAGCTACAATCTCCAAGCCAGACATAATGTGTGTCCTAATTAAACAACACTGCTGTCCACAATATCACATTTCGCAATCCACACAGGTATCATATCATATAGTGTAGTATTCTCCACTGGTCACTAGGTTTTCACAGGTCACACATTTTATATTCTCTAACTATGAAAATACTCAATTTCTAAATAAGGAATCCTACTTTGCGGAAATTCACTTATCACGGTTGGGTCTGGAACCAATTAACCGAGAGATTACTGTAGTAATTATTTACACTTCACTCTCTGTGACAATCAGAATCCTACATCTCTAGTTGTAAAGATCCAGGACAACCAGTCTTGCCTACCAAGGCATTTCATATTTAACACTACTAGTTCTGCTTTTCTTGCACATTCAAATGAAAGAATCAGGACAGACAGTTTTGTACTGTAGTTCCTCGAGGAGCATCTATCCACATTTCAAAACCAGAGCAAAAGAGCTGTTCAGTTCTGAGGACAAACACAAAAGGCAAAGCAAACATATTAGCAAATCAGTACTTTTGTTCGTCAGTTCGTTGGAGGATGGAATTTGATTCAAGGGCGTGTCAGCTGGTGCTATGTGATTGACTGTAATTGGTTTGTAACAGATGAAACTATGTGTGGAACACTGGCAGAATCAGGATATTGACTTATGTAAGCCAAGTTAGAGGACATGTTTTTACTGGGGAGCAAACTAAAAACTGGCTCATTATATTATACTATATACAGTGTGTCCTGTTATTTTCAATAGGGAGTTGTCTTGCAGGAAAATAATAAATTTTAAATGTGCTGCTGCTCTGTTATTTGTAAGCTAGAGCAGAGGTAAAAACACTCTAAGACTGTGTCTCAATCCACGCACTCCCGTACGTACATTGAGTACTTAAGTGTAAGCCTGCGACTAACGATTACTTGCTTAGTCAGTTCATCTGAAGCTTGTTATTGCGATTCGAGTTGGTTGGTTGGTTAATCGAATTGGTTAGGCCCTAGAGGGACCAAATCCATATGAACCAAACACAAACTGTTCCAAATCCAATTAATCTGTTCCAGGAAGCCAAAACCGTTTTTAAAATTGTACATGCATAAAACTAGAGCTGCAACAATTAATCAATTAATCAATGTTTAATCGATTAACCAATTAATCGACAACTGTTTTGGTAATCGATCAATCGTTTTTTTATTTCAATATGTAAATATCCTCTGATTTCAGCCTGATTGTTGAAGACACCATGTGGCAGCGAGATCAGCACGAACACCACCTTCGTGTTTTGCTATGAGTTATTTCTTGAAGTCAATCGTGTTTCTAACCCAAAGTCTCTGCTTTTCTTTTGATCACGTCAGCAAAATAACTCAAACTGCAGCCAAAGAAAGTTGCTGGTGCCAGCATTTTTAAAGAAGGTGAGAAACACTAAATATAACGGAACTGTGTTAGTTAGCAAAGAACTACGGAGTCAACCGTAGATGACATCATAGACAGACGACAGCTGACTTACGGTTCCCTTTTTCATATATTAGCAAGTTAGTTTTGTGATAAAATTACATTAAGAGCACAGCTGGACTCACACAGTGTATTCATTTAGGTGTAAATGTTCTACTTTAAATGATAATGAAAACAATGCTAACCAAAGTTCCGTTGTATAAGCATAAACTACCTACAAACATTTTCCAGGGCTTAATAAGAGACAGGACTTTCACATTCGACATCTTAATGGCAGTACCTACTAATAAACATTGTTGGTCTTCTCCTGTGACAGCAGGGTTCAAATAGACATATAGAGCGTTGTCGCCACTTATAGGAGTATTAATAGACAACACCCAATAATTTATTAATAAAGGTTAATACCCACCAGTTGAGAATATCTGACATAGTGTACAAAGTAGGATTGCGACAAGGTCTTGTGTCACAAGCTTTCTCTTTCAGGAAAACAAACATTCTCGTGGGCACGAGGCCTGAGACGATAATAAATTAATTCATTAATCACTCAATAAATGAAAGCGAACGCTATCATACTACATCTCCCGGCTGCAGCAGCTGAAAATATCAGCGCTTTACGGCACCGACATCTTCCCTTCTGCATGTTTTCCACTTGTCTGTTTGCATGTAACTCTCATCACTGTCGATATGTTTATGTCTTATGGTCATATCTCAATCACAGCATCCCATCTGTCACAACACAACACTCTTAGAGAATGCGCACAGTCTCACAGGCACACGCCAGAATGGAAACACAACTCTTCTTTGCAAGTTAATCAGCTCCACACATCTTACTCTGTATGCAGTGTGTATGTGTGTGTGTATGTATGTGTGTATGTGCGTAAGTACAAGGGGTTCACCACATTGTGTTATAGGTGACAAAGTAATAGAATCACATACTAACTATTTTATGACTATTTTATTCCTAATGAAGTTTCTTACCTGAAGTACAGCGCTGGTTGCACTGTTGTCATACTGAGCGATTGCAGCACGCTGCTTTCATCTTGTGCACTCATCTTTGACCAAGGTGAAGTGTTAAAAAATAGGTGCGCCGCACCTCGACGTCGGGACCAGGAGACGCGGGGTTTTACCGTGTACTGTACCATCCCAAGTAAGTACATGTCTGTGTATGCATACAGTATTTACTGTGTGCATATATTAGGGATGTCCCTCTTTTTCATGTCCGATACAGATACTGCAACATTATGTATCAACACCTGCCCCCTCTACCAGAATGTTATTGTCCTCATCTGTTGTTGTCTTTTTCTCTCTTACCTAATTCTCCAACCACATCTCAGAAGGCGCAGTTGTAACTCCCACTGTCCTTAGTCTCTATCGTCTCTTTCTGTCCGTCCCTTCTTAAACCATGTACTGTCCAATTGCATCAGAAAGGAGCGGGAGGAGTATAAAACTCACCTTTTCCACAGCAAATATGGGATAATAAAGCATGAAGGGTGTCTGTACTGCAAGCTAGCAGATAGTACAGGGTTTTTTTTTTTTAAACAGCTTTTCACGCTCACATTCACACCTACTGTGTAGGCAGTTTACAGTGTACTGTGGGAGCAAACCTGAGTAAAACCTGAGGAAGATGTGCTCACCACAGGGCTATCTACTACTTCAAAATTCTATAGCATCAATTTCTCATTGAACAATAAAGAAATCCTTCTTAAAATATTACACTATTACTCAGAAGGTGGGTACATCGTATCTATGAAAGTATACGTGTCGATGATGATTTGTGTTGAGTTTTACTGTGGGTTATTTTAAATGAAGCTGCATTCGAATTTAGTTTCTGTTTGTTGATATACAGTGAGACTTTAATTCAATTAATATTACAAAGGGAAATCTGGCATGGTGTACAATGCAGCTATTATTGAAATTCACTACAACTCTAACTTTCATCAAATCCCAGGGCTTATTTTATTCCATGCAACCGACACTCGTCCCACGTGCAAGGAGATTCAATCAGCCATTGTTGGTTGCTAATGTATAATGTATATGTATCATGCTACATCCTAACCTAATGTCTCACATCTTTGACTATTAGCTTACTGAGATACAGTATATTGTCGTAATCGACAGATTTACGGATGATGTGCCAATAAATGTGCTGTGGTTGAACTACAGTGCTAATCACCTGTTCATTTTTGCAACAGATTTCTAAAAACATCAAAGCGTTGTCAATTTGGGCAGGGCTGTCCCAAGTGTGGCCCGGGGCCCATTTACAGCTCTCGCAGCTTGTTTTTTTTTATTGGCCACCAGGACATTCCAATAATACAATTAAACAACATAAATTGAAATTAGATTAGGTAGAACATTATTGATTTCTTGGCCGTGTGCCCTCAGGGAAATTAAGGAAATGTTGATACTGATAAAACATATATAATGGAACCTCAATTTTCATTTTCGGAGGATTCTGTTTTTGACAAAAATTGTCACAAATATGTCTCAGTTATCATACACTGCCTTGGTTATCGTGTCAACTGCCCAAACAAAGCATCCACGCATTGGTGATGCTTTAATGGATGGTGGTTCTATAAGAAACTGAGACACTATCCACAGAATCTGGCCAAGGAAGCTTATAATCATGTTTACGCCGTGTGTGTACGCATTTTATTTGTTCATACAATGCGCACAGAACTCTGTATCTGTGTCCCTCCTTCCTCCTTTCAAGCACTGCACTTATGAGGCGTTCAAGCGCACAGCGTGTTTGTAAGTATTAGAGGAATCCGTGCTCTTTTTTTTTTTTAAGTTTAGGACGGCTGCAAAAAAAAGTTGCAGGTTCCAGAGTTTCGACAAACAAGGTGTGAAACACTACTGAATTCAAGGAAGAAGTTGTAGCAAAGTGGGAAGGCAACGTCTGGTACAACAGGACTGTACTGTCAAGGTTCTTAGTCAACGCAGGTTGGTTGGGGACTGATTTAAGTGAGACACATTGCAGCTAGTGAGGAGTGCCGGTGTGTGGAATGGTGACTGTACCTGCTGCTGGAGTTTTCAAAGTGAGCAAGTATACAGCTCTAACCGTCCACTCTTTAAAGTTCACTTTGTAACAGACTAGAATGAAAATGCGTCCGCGTGGCTCTTCCGTCGCCCGCCCCAACTCATCTGTGTTTGCTAGTCTTCAATAAATGGTAAAAATCATATCAAATGTTCATTCATCAATTTAATCAGTCGTTCATATGTATTTCTGTTGGTTTTCGACATGTAAAATTTGAATTTTTCTCTGTAAATACGTCTTTTGTGTTCATATTGTTGGGTGTATGGAATGGATTCATTGGATTTATATTATTTCTTCTGGGAAAAATGTATTCGGTTTTCGTACATTTCAGTTTTCATTTGACCTTTTTGACTGGATTAAGGATGAAAATCGAGGTTCCACTGTAATAATCATAATAATATTAATAATATGCTTTGTCATCTATAACAAAGCCAAGATGCAGCCTGTTTTTTTTTTTTTTTCCTGTGCATATCTAATTGTTTTTTTAACCTGTTAACAATATTGAAAATACCCATGCATCCTTTGATTTCTTTCTTTGGTTGAAAACGTCCGTACACCCCTTAAATAGAGGATCTTTGACGAGTGTTTATTGCTGTGTAGGATCCTGTCATGTAGATGAACCGGCGTACTCCGCGTACACATATTATGTTTTCATTTATACCAAGTCCGAATCCCGCTCTTTGGCTTTTTGAAAATGTGGCGCCCAGAATTTAATTGACTAAAACTGTCATTGGGCGTACTATTTCCGAAATGAATCAAAGGTGTACAACTCATTTTCCATGGACGCAATACTTAATGTGATTACACCAACTTTTTCTGAATGTTTAAAACATAGGCATAAAATATGTAAAACGAAGGCAGATTTAACTGAAGATGTGGCAGTTGGTGAGTTGCGTTTTTTCATGTTTTTTCTTTGTTTTTTGATCTTTTGCTGAACCTTTGACATTTATACACACCGTGACACCAAGTGTTTGGCAAGTGGTAGGCTAAGTGGACAGAATGAATGACTTACGCTGCTGTTGTGCCCAGACCAATGCACCATAGCTTGGTTGTGAGATGAATCCCCTGTCAAGGCGAAGGTGGAGCTGTTAAGTTTGAGCTCATCCTGGCTGGAGCCGCCGACTCTCCTCTCCTCTCCCCTCCAGCGCAGCTCGGAGCGCGTCTCTCTGCTTCCAGAAGCAGGGTGTCCGACTCTGCTATCGTCTCGGCTCCTTCTGGGACGCTTTCTACAGGCACCGACACTGCTGCTGCACTGTTGGATGTTTGAAAAGTGTCTCTCGCCGACGTGATCATCTGTATTCCGCGTATGTCTCAGCGCTTCTGCACGATGCGGCGCGCGTTCTGCGGGCAAAGATGCGCGACGGAGCCTCCGAGTTCCGGCACCTGCAGCCCAGGATCTCCCTGCCCCATCATTGTGTCCAAAAACTTCTTCTTTTAATCCTGAAGCACTTTCAAATTTCAACAGCAATTCCCGCGCAAGCCCCTGATTTCCAACCCAACATGATCTGCAGGTTATTTCAGTGTTGGCGCCTTGAAATATAAAGAATGTCATTAAAATTCCAAACCAAAGCGCGCCGTGCCACTTCGGACAAAATAGCAGCCTTCCCTCCATTGTTGGCGGCAGTGAATGATGCGCACTCTCACGCTGCCTTGTCGTGTTGTTGGAAGCGGAAGTGTTGCGTTAAGTTGTGGCGGCGCCCAACTGCAGTGTGGTAAAAAAAAAAAAAAAAAAAAAAGTGCATCGGAGACAAAGTGGTCCAAGTTGAAGGATTGGAAGCTTCACGCGCTTGGGGGGAGGAGCTGAGAATCCACTGATGAAGGAGGAGGATATGTCCCAACTGTCATTCTATAATATTGTCCACAATTATGCTCCCCAGGATGTTGTGTGTTTATTTAATCCTTTTTAAGAAACTACTAATTGCCTATTTGTCATCTGTCTCCATCACTAGTGTCCAACATCCGGCCCAAAGTCCTCTTGTGATCTGCAGCTCCTTTTTAGGGGCCGATGGCTAAATCGGGACTATTTCAATGGCGGAGCTAGAAATGTTTAATTGAGGTGGGCATGGTGAGACCTTTACTCACATAGGGGAGGCAATAAGTTGATACCTGAATTGTCTAGATGGCTAGTGGGGGTGGCCAGAGAGTGACCAGGGGTGGCCACAGCCACGGCAAAGTAATCATGGAAAACGTACCTACCGCTTGCAGTTCATGCAAGACGCGCTTTTATTGACAGCTCTCTTCTGTTGTGTTCTGCAGTGAAATGAGTCCAAGCGGAAACGGCGGTTAGGCTGAACTAATGTTCTGCACCACACGGACGCATTTGTCAAAATTGTCCCACAGCCGTGGGGGTGGCCGGAGAGTGACCACGGCCACCCCTGGCTACCCCGTAGCTCCGTGTTATGTTTCAAATTTGATTTCACTGCACTCTGTCTTTATAAAATATGCATATTTAGCAAATGTTATGTATGCTTTGCTTAAATCACGCATTTTAAGCATAAACATGGCTAAATAAAGTAAAAAATTGAAATATAAGGCATTCAGAAAACACATTCAAAGACGTGATGATATGCAGTATTTTACACTGGTCACTAGGTGTCAGTAATGTTGCTGGAATATTTGGTTAAGCACGAGCACCCCCTACCGTCTGACTGCACACTGAGTTGGATCATGGCGCCTGTCAGTTTGTGTTTGTCAGCATGTCGCCAATAAAATGATGTTCCAGAAACATTTATTATACACCATGACTGTCTACAGCAGAGATGTCCAAAGTGCGATGTGGGGGCCATTTGTACACATAAAGGTTTTTTTTTTAGCCTTTGTGGTGTGGCTCTAGTCAAACTCCAAGTCAGGTGATATTTATTGCCACAATCCCTATGTGCAAAAACAGCCAAAAAAAGTGCAAAAAAAATATTTACAAGTATATATATTTACAAATCATCGAGAAAAAAAAATCCATCAATGAGTACTTCACTAGGCCAGAAAGTCATCAACCATGTTACCTGCTGTGTAACTAACGTCATGTGACCAAAACTCCCAAATGTAAACACCCTGGAAGTGTTGATGCGGTTTGCACAGGGGAAACATGAGCGGCGAAGGTAACTGACGTGTATGCGTGTGTGATGTGTATGCAATACAGGACGGAATAGTCCAAGTGTCCTTGATGTATTTTATCGGAGGGAAGGAGGGGGAAAAGATGTTGCATGTGTTTGTAGTTTAATGAATGGCATGGCGACACGGTGGGGAAAACAAGTGAGCGGCGTGCGTGCGTGCGTGCGTGCGTGCATGTGACGGACATGCTCCGTCACAGCCTTCTTACAAAATACTTAAAATTTTCAAAGTGGCCCCCACATCCTTTTGATGCCCATGGTGAAATAAGTTGTGAATGTCTTGAATGTAAGTGTGACATCATTATTCTTGCTAATCAGGCAAGAAAATACGCAGAAATGTCACACGGGAGGCACTTGCAGTACCGCTGCATCCTGAAGGGGTCAGGCGTGCGTGAGCTGGAAGGTGCTTGTCACTGACGTCCTTCCACAGAGTCGCTGTCGCTCCCACTACGCCGCGTTTCTCATCTCCCCCAGTGAGCACATGGGAGACATGTTTATCTTTGTTAATGTGATCAGCTTCCACAGCAAAACATCTGTGGGCCTGTCAGTTAGGTGGAGCAACGTTCCCATTAGGGAGTGTAGTGGTAGTACAAGTAGTACAACTACTACTACTGCTGATACTGGCACTGCTACTACAATTTTAATATATTGAATCATATTTAAAGCCACAATGCTTCTAATGTGTCACTCTGCGTACTGAATTTTTATGTGCTGTGGTGATCTCGCATCAGCAAAGAGAAGTTCAGGGGCCCTTCAGCTGCTTCATAGGAAATTGCTCTTTATTTAGGCAGGCAATAGACAGGACAGATCTTGCTATGCGCTTGGCACACAAAAGGAATGAAAGGGGGGAACTACAAAGAACACTAACCATGGACATGGTGTCAGACAAAGATAAAAGAGATAAGCACTGCACAAAACCTACCCCAAAAAACAAGTAGACACACATAGGGCAACTACTAATACTACTGTATATGTAATAACAAACTACTTACATAACTCTAAACATAATATTTCCAACAATTTACAAAGCAGCAGGAAGTGCTTCATGTAACGCTACAGTGTACAGTTTCTTATGGTCTATATAAACAAATGGTCTTTTCCATGTTATTCTACTTTGATAGAGGTTAAAGTTGATATGGGACTTGTTGGGCACATTTGTTTGTATTTCTTCCAGACAGTTTTTCCCCCAGTTGGTTATCGGGAGTGGAAAACGTGAGTTTGTAAATATTGCAATATTTGACACAGTGATTGATATTTTCCTCTTTGTTATTCCTCAGTTGCTGGTGGATATCTCAGACCTGGACTCAGCACCTACTGTACAGCATCAAATGTGAGCTTCCATTCACAATGCTTAAAAAGTGATGGAGGTGCCTAACGTACTGTGTCTAACTTTAGACCAATGTGAGTCTTGGGCAGGAAAGACTTGAACTTTTGACAGAAGTGAAGGAAAGGCACCATCGCCCGGTTATTGCTGACAAAATGGCACACGTTTGCGTATAGGTGGCAGGAGGAGGTGAACCCTGAGCCGAGGATCAACATTTTAAAGATAGATGGCCTGCCCTTTTTCATCAGCACGAGGTATTATTATTATGAAATACAATTCGTTTATACAGTATATCATTTTTGTGTCCTTGTCTCAATTTTTCTCTGCAGTCTATCATTATCTATCTTCCAAATAAACATTCATGTTCCTTGTATCTGCATAGAGGTCAAAAACTCAGCAAAAAATAGAGCGAACCACATAAATCCTGAAAAAAGCTCTTCAAATGATTACTTCATTTGATGAAGCCAATGTTGGGGCACTGAAAAATTTCTGGCCCACGCACATTTGCAAACACACCTTTTGGTTGATAGCGGCCATGTTTTTGGAACAATCTTACTCACATTTTACAGATAGGTGCTTGTCAGTCCCCTAAAGGTGTACAGTGGGACCTTGGTTAGTGCCATCAATCCATTCTCGATGTAGTGATGAAATGTAGTTTTACAAATAATAGAGTTTTGCATGCATAAAACAATTCTGAATGTATATCAATGATGAATGAAAGAGATTGTTGAACACTGAAGGTTACTTTTACCTTCATTGAAAACAGGACTGTTCCCAAAGACACAAAAAAACATGGACTCCACCTTCGTGTTTTGTCATGAGTTGTTTCTTGAATTCACTAGTCCTTCTCACCATCTTTATCAACTTTTAACAACTTTTTTTGGCGCCATTGTGGGTTATTTTGCATCCGTGACCAATAAGAAAAGCAGAGACTTGTGGCGTAACTGTGGTATTTCGCAAAGAACAACAGACTCAGACAGGCGACGGAGCTGGAGCTCCACTTCTCCCGGTTCCGGTTTCCATGTTTCTAACAAGGACGTCTTGTGGTCAAAATATATTACTAAAGGAGTGCATTATTAATGAGCGCCACATTGTACGCTAACTGGTAAATGTACACAAACATAAGCCACATTTTTGCCTAATTTTTTGCCGGAAACTGAAAAACACGCAAGCTGAGGTTCCACTGTACATCAGCGCACTTGAGTATGTACACTGTGTATTCTCTGCAGTTCTTACCGTTTTTACAGTGTAATGATGTCCCAAATCAATTAGTCGCACTTACCAGACATGACAATCGCAATATTTAACCTCTCCGTCTTCTCTCCTTTTTAATGGTGAATTGGACCCACTCTACAAAGCACGATCGCCAACATTTCGATCGCCCGATAATATATCTGCCACTTTTTTACCACTTTCTGATGTGTACAATAATTAAAAATGAAATTGTTGTTACGTTTTCTGGCTTGCATGTACCTCTTGCTTCAAATGAGGCAGAGACAGTCCCTCATTTTCCACTAAGTTGCCAAGATGGTGCTATTGACGGTGATGAGTGTCATCCGGGTACAGACAGCACGCGGCATTTTGCCGTACTTCTCAGTGTAAACGCACTTATGTTTCGAACACACGAAGCTGATACAGCCACAGTGTTTGTAACCCACACTGAACTGTGAGAAATGTCACGTCAAACCAACTTATGGGGCCAAACTTTGGGGTTTAATGAATGGAATGCAGGGAATAAAGTAGGGCTGCAAACTTTGTACAGTGGTTTAAGAGCAAAAGGGGTCGCTTCCTCAAGCAAATCCATCCAGTATTTGGGGTATCCTCATTTTCGCACATCACTGTAGAAGGAGTTCGTCTCTTTGACGCTGGCCTCACAGCTTTCTGCCTAATGGCTTGTGGTGCTTCTGGTGATTGTTGCTGGGCTTTTGCTTGCACAAAGTATGTATAAATGGATATATAAATGGTGACAGACTTCCACAGCAGCTGCTTGCTTTCTAGTTCACGGCAAAACATGTTGATATGTTGTCATCGGGGAATTCAATGGGAGGATTGTGTCTCAGGATTTGATGAATGTTACCCCAGGGAAAAAATATTTCAAATACATCAAATGAAGTTCCTTCATATAAATGGCATCATAGACAAATGCCATGTGCCGTATGTCCTCTTGAGGTATTTCTAACACATGTTCATCACATGTTGATGATGTAGACTGGAGATAAAAGTGTGATTTGTCAGTATTTGTGTGTAATGAGGTTTGTGACCGGTGAGGCACTGACTCATTTGGAGTTTTGTATGTTATACAGGTTGCTCATTAAGAGGATGACAGGAAAAAGAAAAGAATAATTCTCTTTTGTTGTTTGTTTTCAAATACTTTCAAGTGACATATGTTGTTGTATTTATAAATTGAATAAGATTTGTGTTTTTACATGTAGTACATGCACACCATCCTTCTCCAGGAAAACTCCGATACTTTTTTGTAAACATCTTCTGTTGAGCTTGGATGTGTAATCCTCCATCTTAACAGTCAAATTCATTCAGCAGAACATAAACGTATCTCATGATCTGCTGCTCACCAACTGGTGCTGCTGTGGTATTTTCCTCTCTATGGAAGGACAGCCTTCGGGCTCACGCACACCCCCGCCCTGCAGCACCTACGTGCATGACATTTCTGTGTATTTTATTGTCAGATTAGAACGAATAATGACGTCACACTTACATTAAAGACATTATACCAGCTGTAGAAAGCCATGGTGCATAATAAATGTTTCTGCAACATGATATTAATGGCAACGTGCTGACAAACACAAACGGGCAGCCTAAATGATCCAACTCAACTCATGAAGTAGGCAGGGCTTGCACACAAAGTCGAGAAGAGATGCTCGCGTCAGCCTCATCTCGGGGGTTTTGCCCTGTATTTGATCATGAAATGTGCAAATATTTTAGAAAATGTTAAACAATTTGAGTCATACAAAAAATACATTTACAGTACAGTTCATGAGACAAATATTACTTTATGTTTTTATGTTTTTTCATTTGTCATCATGACAGGTGACGCTCCGCCTCCCCTGTCGCCTCTGCCTGCACATCAGTGAAACACAGTCTCAGAGAAGCTATTCACAATTAGCAGTCATGGCTGAGCAGGAAGAGGGCGGGATATAATATAACGAAACACTGGCACCTCCATTGCAGTCCCAAACCATGACAGTCAGCACCTTTAACACCTCTTGGACTTGATCACGTTTTGTGTATTCCCCATGTACTTGTAGACACATTTTGTTCAAGTTCAGTAGTAATTAATCACATGAAACAGCAATGACTTTTAGGATTTGTAAGGAGTGTAAAGCGGTAATGAATGAATCAAGATTAACAGTAAATTATTCACACACTTTGAAAGAAAGGCTTAAAACTTCAACAAACACAGAAGAGGACAATATTAATACTTTATGCATACATCTCATTAAGTCAAATATTTTAATGAAAAAGTTAACTTTTCTGCAGCTGTCTTTTTAAAAATCTTTATATTTATATATTCTGGAGTGCCCCGATAATTTCTTTCAAGAAACCTGATTTTAAGGAGACATACTTACTTAGATGAACGACGCTGCAATGAACACTTGGTTCAGCTGCACACAAATCAGTCTGTCATGTGCGTGTGCGTGTGCATGTGTGTGTGCGCGCGTGTGTGTGTGTGTGTGTCTGCAGGTGCTTGAACCAGTTTGTATTCAGTTAAAGTCGATTACAGCATCCTGTTCCTGCCTGGACTCTTCATTCATTCACAGGCAATCAATCTCCTGTCGATGGTAGAAATAAGTCAGAATCGGGCAGAAGGCGACCTGGTCTGAGGTGTCGAGTAACATTGCTGAATGCAAATGTGAGCACAAACAACATGCTTCCCAGCCACTCAGTTGCTAAGCTTTAAGAGCTTTAATTCTTTCAGTTCCTTCTTTTGGCTGTATCAAATATTTTGCCTTTATGGAGATAATAAAGCTGGCTTTTTATTGACACCGAAATCCAGCCTGCAGTCATGAGGAATGCATCCTGCAACATGTCCACACAGCCAACTGTCGTTTGACACCCCTGCACAACCTGAAGCTCCAAGGAAAAAGCACCTTATAGATCATGATGGCGCCCCGTCCAAGGAGCCTTGCCTATGCAGCTCAACAATCCGCAAAGAAAGGAAGCTATTTTGCCTTTGCCATCAAGAGATCATGACAGTGTGAATATTGGCATTGAATCCACATTTTTGCCCAAATTTTGACTTTTAAAGGCTGTGGTCTTAAACTTTTGATCAACTGATGATCAGCCTGATTTCACTTTGGTAGTTTGCAATAAATTGCTTACTCAATTTTTTTGTTTTTTTTGCCTTGCTCCTAGTTCTTCTTTTTGCATTTTGAAGCTCTACTTAGAACCACCTTAAGGTCCAACAGTGCAAAATGTCAATTCTTGCAATTTTTCAACTGGTTTTCAAATTTTGATCAGGAGTGTACTAATTCAACAGTATATTTGCAGACTTGCCAACCTTGCATTGGGTGTACGGATAAAATGATTCAGCTGTCCATTTTGGAACCAGTATCCTGTTCAGGGTCAATGCTGACACTGAGAAAACCCAACGCAAGCACGGGGGGGAGGGGGAACATATGGTACACATGCTCCATTGTGCTGCAAGATGAAATGATATTCATCAGTGAGACGCATACTGTGTTTTCATCTGCGTGTTTTCACATTTCTCTGTGAACCTCCTGTCTACATGCTTTAGATCAGTGGCTCTCCACTGGTTTGGCTGCGGGAGCCACCGTCAACCCCACAATGACAAGTGACCAACCAAATTGCGGACGTTTTTAAAATCAAACTTCTCAAATACCTTATATATAAATAAATATATATATTTGCAAGGCAATGTGAGCTGCAGCAGTTAGAGGGATGACTGTCCTCTCTTTATAGCGTGCTCTCCCTCTCAATGTCCTTCACCTCCTGCTCAAGCTTGACAAAATATGTCAAGTACCTCGTGGCGGTGTGGCAAGCAAATAGCGCAGATAAGAACGCAAGGTGCATTCACGAACATCGGGTCATGATGTTATTGATTCTTTTGCCCAGGCAAAGACCCCGCGACCCTCCCTGAAAATGGGAAGTGGGTGGCAGCCAACCAGTTGCGAATCACTGCTCTAGATGTAATTCCATCGTTGGTCAAACGTGTGCCTCTGAAACGCTAGCGGACATTTCAGCTTAGCTGTGTGAGTTTCGCAATAAGAAAGAGAATGCTACCCGCCAGTAGTTCTTACTTACGTCCTGTTTTCCCAGAACATCTTGTTTTTTTCACGTGCTGTCCTAGTTGTCCTGTTTGGGGTTTTTATTATAAAGCAATGAAAATGTCCTGTTTTTTTTCATTGTTTATCCTTAAATTGAATGGAGGGCACCTAAGGTTCCTGTCACTTTTGTGGCGGTTTTTGAATGTTCTTCCTTTGGAAATTGTGTGTCTCATTCTAGATAGTATTTTGTAATATTACAATTTTCTTTCCGGACAGAGGAAGCATACTTACATACTAAATTACTTTGCGCTTCGAATTGCATGGCTTCACTCTCACAGTTTTTAAAATATATTTAAAAAATTATTGCTGTTTTGTGATTGAATAGAGCCTATTATCAGTATAAGAAATGCATATTTAAGCGAAATGTATTTATTTTTTGCCTAAATAAAGCATTTTCAAGATGAAATGAAGATGAAATGAAGTAAAATACAAATAAGACATTCAAAAGATGCATTCAAAGACGTTGTGCTGATATGTAATATCCTACCTTGGTCACTCAGTGTCAGTAATGTTACTGCAATGCATACCCGGCCACCGGAACAACAGGGTTTTTTTGCGGGGTTCAATGATCCCACAAGAGGCACAATAATCCCTAACATGGGCTACTGTTGGGGCCGTAACCCACGCCAAGCTAAAACTCAACTTTCAACCCCCAACGTCACTTCCTGTACAACCCTCACTCATCGCCCCAAGGACCAGAACACATTTACAGCACACGAGTGCAAGTCTTATTTATGTCTTATATTCTCTTATTATGTCTACTACATTGGGTAATAGGAGTGTAAAGGTGACTTTAGGGTTGTTATTTAATATCTACAGTGCTCTAATTATGTTTAAAAAATACATTTAGAAGGTTGTAAACAGGTTTTCTGTTTTCTATGAAAATATTCCAACCATGTTCTGTTCTATCTTGTTGTCAATGCTATGTCTAATCACTACCACACTTATCACTAACTCTTCATTTCCGTGAGTTCACTGTCGTTATGTTCTGTCAATTTATATATCGATTATTATGTTTTATTTACTACCTAACCTAACCTTGACAATTATATTACCACATTGCTACATTACCTCATCATTTTCCTATGTAATAACTGGTAAAGACCACAAATGAAATACAGGAAGTGAATAAATGAATTGCAATTGATGTGAAACAGATGGGGGCAAGGATTAAATAAGCTTTGAAAATGCAAATTGTACTTTGTGATGTGTTTCACTGTAACTTGTGGTCATGTTCAGTTAAATTAACCCATTTCATAACCCATTACCATTTCATTTATAAGTAAGGAATCCTACTTTGCGGAAATTAAATTATCATGGTCGGATCTGGAACCAATTAACCGCAATAAACGAGGAATTACTGTATTGAATTTAGAAGGCATACATTATGTTAGTAAACTTTGAGTATCTCATTGCCATGTTGTGTGGCCTGGTTTTCAATAATCAAAATAGCAGCAGGTCGTCCACAAACCGGAAGGTTGGCGGTTCAATACGCGCTCCCTCCACCCAGTCACTGTTGTGTCTTTGTGTCACCTACCGTGCTCCTGAAGCCAAAACCAGCGCCAAAATTGTAACGCTTCACAGGTGGGCCATATTGAATGGACAGCACATGGCCTCCATACACTCTGCCCCGGGGCGTTACCATTGTCTCTCGAGACAGAAGGATGCCTACTGCTGTTACTGTTATAAGCCGGCTGGCCAAATGGGTAACATTTGCAGTCAGTAACACTTTAATGGCAGTTTGAAGAGTTGCTTCTAAGCTTGACTTTGTTTTGTTTTTTTTATTCATGCAGGAAGATAATCAAACCAAGTTTGACACCCAAGACTCGGAATCTACGGTTGTCACATGGAACAAAACAAAAGCCAATTGGGAAGCAAGCTGACTGAAGGAGACGTAAGCAAAGTAGACAAATAATGGTAACGGGCAGTGTGAGCTGAGTGGAGTGAGATGATGGACTTCAGGAATTAGGATCAACATCCATTTAATAGGCTAACCTTTGGCAATCAATTTGAACCACCCAGATGTAGAGCATACGGGGCATAACCGAAAAACAAAGATCATGGACATCGCTGCTCCATGCTGTGAGACTTGTTCAATGCAATTACAAATAACATATACAGTCTTTATTCACAGCGTACAACACACATGGCTAGGGGAGCAAACAGCTGGTTTTTGTTTTGTTATTGATACCAATCCAATCAGCACAAAGCAAGACAGAATGTTACCAGGAAAAAGACAAAAACTTATATGAAAACCAGGCCCAAAACAATTAAAAAATAATATATATATTTAAAAAATCCACCTACAAAAATAGAACAGTGGTTCGTTAGAATTCCATTTACAATTCATGAAGACAATTTCAGGCAGTGGCCTAAAGTGACTGAGAAGAACTGCAGCTCATCCCTGTATTGTCATGGCATTTGAAAGGCAGACAATCCTTTTGGGATGTAAATGAAAATCCAAATGTGAGATTTGAATTGAGTTATCGTGCCATCTGGAACTCGAGTCCTGACAACGTATTTTCGACCAGTGGTTCTCAACTGGTGACAACCGGTGACCCAAATTGCGGAAGATTTTGTACTCTTATCTAATATTCAATTAGAAGATGGTACAGTTTGAACTAAGGTTGTGCAAAATAACACAGTGTGGCAAGTTTAATGAACATTTCACGGGCAATAGCTTTTTTTATACACATACTCAAAATTATTTGAAGAAAACGTGTCTGTAAACATTTTTAGTGCATCTGAGGAGTCCCGTTGCTCTGATTCAACTCTTCAATAAAACAAAAGTGCAATTAAAAAAGATTTAAGTACACAAATAATACTTTTCTTTTGATTAACTGGCTCTTTTGATGACCTAAAATAGGCAATAACAAAACTACAAATGTAATAATAACATGATAGGGTGATAATATGATAACGTTGATGTTAGAACGGGTACCGTTGATGTTAGAACCGGCACTGATATAAACACAGACATCGTCACCGTAAGTCTGCCTCCTGCCTCCTCCCGTCTGCATGTTAGCTGTTGTAGCTCAATGGCCGAGGCCAGGATGTCGTCGTTAAGCCATGTTTCCAAACATTCTCTCACAGTCCGTTGGGTGCATCTCAAAAGGCGTACATTGTCATTATGTTGTCGGGGGAGCGAACACTGGCCAGGATGACTGATGGAAAAGCCTGATTGTACCGGTTAGCCTAGCCCAGATCCCTCTGTTTCCTCTCATACCGCCGGTGGCGCTGTTTCTGCGGTTGCAGAACAGTAGCGGCGGTCGAGGCTGTGGTGGACCACCGCAGGATGTCTAGCTTATGTAGTTTTCTGGCATCCTCAGGTTTTAAAATCCATAAAGAGCTGCTACCAATGTCTAACAGCAACTTCCAACACAACACGTTTTGGTGAAAAGCAAACACAGTACCTAGAAAATCATGTAAACACTTCAGCAGAGCGAGGTCACCGCGGCAGATCAGAAGCACAAGATCAAGGTCGCGACTCACCAGTTAAGAATCACTGTAGGAGACTAAACCCAACAGACAGTCTAGCAGCACTGTGCCCATTACCCATCCACCATTTGCTATCCGCAGTGTTAAATTTGTTATTTTTCTTGAAGAAATCACGCAAACTCTCAAGGATGACTCCGACCCGATTTTGTAGTGTGACCATAAATTTCAAAATTACTGAATTATTCTTATTATTTTTTACTATACAATAATCCCTTGACATTCTGTGCTTCAAATTTCATGACTTTACTTTTCCATATGGCCTATTATTTGTAAAAAAAAAAAAAAAAAAAACATATTTAGGCAAATGTTATGTATTTTTTGCCAAAATTAAGCAAGCATAAAAATGGATACATGAAATAAAATACAAATAAGACATTCAGGAGACAAGCACCAGACTTGATCGCACAATCCCGAACACGGGCTACTGCTGCGACCGTTACACATGCCAAGCTAAAACTCAACTCTGAACCGCCTACTTCCTGTTGACGAGCACAAGTCTTATGCCTTATGTGGCTTATTTACCGTAATTTCCGGTGTATAGGATGCTTGTTTTATACGTCTTATATGATGCAGCTAATTTGTGGTCATGTTCTGGTCTCCGGTGTGATTTGGAGCAGCCATTTTGTGCTTCGTGCACACGCCCTCATCATAAGTGAGGTGCGATACCACTGATTTCTTTTCCGATTCGATACTGAGTAAAATTCAGGCTGGTATCACTCATACCGATCTGATGGCATAGCCCATAGTAATTTATTCATTTTAAACAACTGCATATAATTTAGAGTCTCAATAATTTAGTTACTTTTAACTGTGTTGTTGTTTATGATATACATTCCCTCAAATGACTTAAGCATCAAAGTATCAATATTTTGAGTTGAGAAATCGATTTCACAGCCTAAACATCTGGTATCTGAGGTATCGGTCCGCACGTCACTACCTGTCATGTGTGGCGAGGTGTATGTGATGCAGCTTTCAGGTTGAAGGCCATTGATCTAGCGGCTTTTGCTCTGGTCTGCCGTTGGATCTTGGCAGCGTGGAGCGGTGTCAGTAGGTCCACTGTCGCCGACAGGTTTCGGGGGCTGAACTGCTGCGTGCTGAGGAGGACAGCATGGACTCGGGGGCTGATTTGCCTCAGGGCGAGTGTGGCGCTGGAAGCGACAACGAAAGAGGGAGAGAGGCTGCCGGTGTGTGTGGCAAAGGGAAATTTGGGGACGACTTTAATGGTTTTAGTTCCCACAAGGAGGGCGAGGATAGTGATGACTTTTTCTGTACTACACACAAAGTTTGGGAAAAAATATTTTATTTAATTACACGTTTAAAAGTCTTAGTGTGTAACATCTTTCTGTGCACTAAATATCCCATGTTATGATGTGGACACCTGCGGCTAATAGACCAGTGCGGCCTATATATTTACAAAGCTTTTTTTCTTTTTAATTTTGAGTGCACTTTACATACCGGTGCGTGTCTTGTGTAATACGAGTTTAAAGGTGACTATAGGGGTGTTATTTCATGTATAGAGAGCTCTAATAATGTTAAAAACCGTATTTAGACAGTTGTAAACAGGTGTTGTATGCTCTAAGTACAAAAATATTCAGTTTACGAATAAGGATTCCCACTTCGCGGAGACTCACTTATCACGGCCGAGTCTGGAACCGATTAACTGTGATAAACAATGGATTACAGTATACCCAAAATTTCAATGATGTAAGTACTGTGATTCAAATAACATTGACTCACAAGCCGCACTCACTAAAAACGCTCGTTTTGTTTACACCAACAAACATCATCCAGTAGGCATGAAAAGGATGTCAAAGATCAGAATCTGTCATAAGAGTTAATGAAGACCATAAAACGAGTTAAATGGTGAGTGACACTAAAAGTGCTCTAAAAATAATGCTGGATGTAGGACCTTTGCTCTAAACAATCAAAGATGGTTTAAAAAATAGTTGACACAATTGTCATCTTTTAAAATAGATTGTTCCAAAGCCTTCTATTCTTTTTTTGTAGTCAGACACTACAAAATACAAGAACTTTTCCTGGAGAAGGAATGCCTGACATGTACAGTACTGGCTTCCCACTGCACCTACGGCTATCGTGACCGGGAGAACCAGAGTGTAAAGCGGGAAGAGCTGCCCGCCGTGGCCGAGCAAGGCGCATTAATGTCAGATATGTTATGTGAGCAGCCGGCGTGCGTCCACGGAGGTCGAGTGTACAGCTGGAGGAGTCGCCTGCCGCGGGAGGAGCCGCAATGTACACAATGTACTTTTAAACACACAAAGGCACTCCTCCTCTGCCTTGCTGTTGTGGCTATGTGCAAAGTTTTCTTGCATGCACGCAGAAAATAATTTGCATCCCAATTTTCTTCCTACAGGCTTTGCAGGCTGTCTGGGTTTAAAAATCTGTCGGGAAATGTGCGTCTCTTGCAATTTTCCCCATTTTTTCACGTAGCCAACACGTAGGAGCACATACGTCGGGATGGAACTCCTCCTTAACGAGTCTACATTCTCTACATTGGTGGCTGTGGTTCAAACCCCGCCAGCTACATATTTACTCACATTGTTTTTTTAACATTGGGGCTCTAATAATGCTAAAAAACATATTTAGAATGTCGTAAACAGGTTTTCTATGCTCTAACAGTTTGACCAGTGTCGTCTTTAAAAGGAAGGTTTTCAGAGGGCTTGCCAGGTTACGGCCAAACTACCCTGAGAACACCCGATCTCGTCTGATCTCGGAAGCTAAGCAGGGGCGGGCCTGGTTAGTACTTGGATGGGAGACCACCTGGGAATACCTGGTGCTGTAAGCTTTTTAGGCTCTTGGCTTACAGCAGAGGGCGCTGTTTCCCACTTCTCTAATTCCATTTATAAATAAGGAATTGTACTTTGTGGAAATTCACTTATCATGGTCAGTTCTGGAACCAAATAACCGCAATAAACGAGGGACATCTGTGTATGATAATTGTTTTCCCGACCACCTGGGCGATATCTTTTCCAAGGGTCAGTAACACTTTACAATCAGGTACACTAAATTACAGTAGTTAATGAGGAGCGAACCTACCTAACCCTAACCCTAACCACTACTCATTAGTTCCTCATTAGCTCTTCATTAGTTCCTCAACAACTACTTTAAATGTACGTGCCCTAGTTCCTCCGTAACTACTCTATTCATTAGTTCCTCATTAGTTCATTAGTTTCTCAGTAACTAATCTAAATTGATGTGCCTTAGTCATTAGTTCCTCATTAGTGCCTCAGTAACTACTGTATTTTTGTGTACCTTATTGTAAAGTGTGACCCAAGGGTCCTCTACCAGAGGTCTGGGAGCTTGAGCGTTCTGCGCAGGATGTTAGCTGTTGCCAGTAC
This sequence comes from Dunckerocampus dactyliophorus, assembly GCF_027744805.1. Lineage (NCBI taxonomy): Eukaryota > Metazoa > Chordata > Actinopteri > Syngnathiformes > Syngnathidae > Dunckerocampus > Dunckerocampus dactyliophorus. The sequence continues at coordinate 27,329,249 of NC_072824.1, read as the reverse complement.
AGTATATGCCCTCTTCTGGACGGAGATGTCACATGTTGTTCCTGGTATCTGTTGACGCCATCTACCCAGCTTGGGGGTGACTGCCCCCCAGTGTACCAATCACTACTGGCACCACTGTTGCCTTCACACTCCACATTTTCTCCAACTCTTCCAACTCGTCCTTTGCTATTTCTCCAGCTTTTTGTGTTCCTTTGTCCGGATGTTGGATTGCTACATCTACCACACACATACACATGCACGCAGAGACCAGACCACCACGGACTGTCCAATGTTTTCTATATATTGTTCTGCTTCACACACCATACACTTTGTTTCTCTTTTTGAGTATAGCTCTGAATGATCCTTGGTGGTGTAATGGTACACGCTTCGGCCTTTCATGGCAGAAAGCATGCGTGCGATTCCTGGCCAGGGCATTCGGTGTAAAAATCCAAACCATTCATGCGATTGACTCACTGTAGCAACTCCTGACAACCATCGTGAAGTTCTGAATGGTTAATGGGATTGTCTCTGGAGGACTCTTGGCATTCTCTGCTCTTTCTGAGGACTGGACCATTCCATATCCTTCCCTAGGTCACACTTGATCAAACAAGAACAAACTGAAACATTAGGAATAAAGAAACATTGTTAAAAATGTAAAAGAGCCCTGCTCTGAGAGGCCTGTGGAGTCCTGATATCTAGGACCTGGAGTTATCTGTCTTTGTCAACCGTCTCAAAATGAGAAAGATAGATGCATTAAAAAAAAATGGTCTTGAGAAATTCGCAGGAGATGATTAAGAGTGATGAATGGAGACTTGGCCGTGGCATTTTTGCAGGAATGCATTTCATATGACATCCAGTTCATCAATGATAAAAATGGGCTTTTCAAACCAGAGTCAGGTACAGTCCAAGCTTGGCATCACAAAGAAAGAACGTTCTCTAAAGTGACTGTCTGAAACAGATTTAACAATACAAGAACTAAAAATATTTTAGTTAATATGCCACATATTTATTTTTAGATTGGGAAGTCTGAGCTAATCTCTGTTGGGCATCTCTGTGTGGAGTTTGCATGTTCTCCCCGGGTGTTTTCTCTCCCCGGTGTGCATGTTTTCTCCAGGTACTCCGGTTTCCTCCACACATCCAAAAAACCCCATGCATGTTAGGTTAATTGGTAACTCTAAATTGTCCATAGATATGAATTTTGAGTGTGAATGTTTGTCTATATGTGCCCTGCGATTGGCTGGCGACCAGTCCAGAGTGTACCCCGCCTCTCGCCCGAAGTCAGCTGGGATAGGCTCCAGCATACCCGCAACCCTAGTGAGTATAAGCGGCTTAGAAAATGGATGGATTTTAGTTGGCCGTTGTGAACGGGCCAGGCAGGCTCTCAGGGCGTGTGCGCCTGCATCGCCCCACTCCGCCCCACTCCGCCCCACTCCGCCCCTCGCTATGATGTGGTATCTATACTTGGCTCTCCTTCATGGAATGCTGTGGATGATGCTGCTGTGCAGAAGCTTGTTAGAGCCATGGAACGGCTCTCGTCAAGGATGGATGATCTGCAGATGGAGGTGAAGGATATGAGAGCGCGGACCCGTGGGGCTGAGAGTGGCGGTCGCCGCTCCTCTGGTCCTGCAGCCCACGAGTGGAGCTCACGGGGGCTCAGGGAGCAACACCATACCTGCCAGTGTGATTGTGGTAGTTTCGGCTGCAGGTCCGCTCCTGGGGACTTCCGGACGAGATTTGAAGTCTCTCTGGATTAGTGTAAAACCATCTCTAGCTGCATCAGAGGTCTCCTTCCACTGCTTTCTTAGCTGCCTTCTCTCAGTCTTTCGATGTCTTGCTGTCCCCTGGATTTGACTGGTGTCGGTGTTACTTTATTGCTTTTCTCTATGTTCACTCCAAAGCGTCCTTCTCCATACTGGTATACTATGTCTCCCATCTTGTCCAGATTTTCATTGCTGTGCCCCATTGTTGTTCCAGGTTTTTTGGCAGATCATTGTTGACTGTTTCCCACACACTCTTTTCAACCGTTTTGGGCCACTTCACACTTGGTCTGCGCCCTTTGATCGTATCTTCCTTAGGAGGTTTCTGTGGCTCGGTGGGTTCCTCCACCGGCATTCCTGTGCTTGCACTATCTTCCTCAGTGACAAGGGTGCAGTTGTCCTGTCGCTGTGCTTCAATCCACTGATTTGATTGGTTGCTTCGTAGGAAATACTGGTCAATGCGAGGCCCTTGTCTCAGCTCTCTCAAGCATCCTCTCTTTCCTTGGTGGGTCCTCAACCCCGTGAATAATGTCATCTTCGCCCAGCCACAAGTGCACACCTGAAGCGAGTGTCCTGCTGTTGTGGTTGCCTCATGTGCCATGTTCTTGCTGATAGTCATATTCATTCCTGGGTCTGAATTTGTGTCGTCAATTGTCGAGCCATCTTGCACTCGCAGGCTCTAAGGGTATGTTCTTTTGTTGGCTTTGCGTAGCAATTGACGGGTATCTCCAATAAACTGAGACAGAGTTGGAGATTGCCGTCATGGGGAGCTAGCCCATGACAGCCCTGTGGGGTCTACTGTATTTCCTCCTGTCAGCTGTCTATCCAAGCCGTCACGTAGTCTTTCCTATGTTGTCAGCTGTCCTTTCACAGCATTCACTGGACTAGTCCAGATACTACTGTAGGTTCATAAATACACAGGACTTGATGGAAAATGTCCTTTGTGCCAATAGCTGGTAATCACATGAGCCGTGGATGTTGAGAGTGGCGTGGGAATTTAATCGGCAACGCCTGGGGTCCCAGGTGTGTGCCCCCCTTTGCTTTAAGCCCAGCAAGTGTCCTTGCGCTTGATCCATAGCCACTGGCTGCTTCTTTCAGCCGCTTCAGAGACTGACCTTATTGCCTGTCGCAGAGCCTGTCCATGAATGCCACGGTATTTCACACGCCTGATGGTAGAGGAAGCCACAAAACCTCTGCATCCTACCTCAGCTGGGTAGACCTTGGCCTTCCAACCTTGTTGTTGTGCTTTTGTTGCCAGATCTGGTGTAGCGCACTTTCTTTCATTCGTAGGCCTCTTTGGTGGAATCCTCCAATTGGACCGTGAGCTCTATGATAAAAAATATATTTTTGTAAGTTGTTTGTTTAGGACCATTTTGCACCGCTGAATCCAAAAATGACATTGATTTTTCTCAATTAGGTCAGGTTTTTTATTTTGAAAAATACGATCTTCTGACTAAATTGTTTACATTTTTATAACAGTTGATTTTCGTTAATATTTGCCATCCAAAAAAGGTTTTAGGAGAAAAAAAAAAGTTTTCTAACAGAATGTATTAATTAAATGTGTCCCTACTATCCCACATGCGCAGAGAGCATGGGTACTTGGTGAAGTCAGACTGTTGTCCCAACAAAAAATTAATCATCTTCAGGTCAACACAAATAAGCCACTCATGCTGATCATAACAAATTTTCTCCAGCACATACTTCACTGCTTCATATTCTTTTTAACTGTAGTCGAGTGAGCAAGGGGTACAGAGGCAAACTGGTTGCCGTTGTGAAGCAGAACACATTTCTGCAATCGCTTGCTGCTGTCAGTGAACAGTCTCCCATCTTTGGGTTCATACTGTGGCACTCCAAGCTTGTGCAGAAGCTGAGCAATATCTGTACAGTACACAGAGTCCTTCTCTTCAAAGAAAAAAAAAAGAGGAACTCTTGATGTCGATTATGGTAAAAGGTGATGCGAGCACTGTCAGAGAGGAGGTTCTTCAATCTAGATGCCAATAGCTCGGCAGAGGAGTTTGACAAGCTGAGAAGGCGAACTAGATCATTTAGCTCCTTTTAGGAAAACGGATGTGGAGCATCATCGTTAAGAACCTCTTCTTCATCTTCTGGAACACTGGAGGAATCTTGTCAAGAAGTTCTCCAGAGACAGGTACTGGAATTTCATCACATTGAGCAACAGGATGACTGCTGATTCAAGATCAGGATACTTGAGGGTGCTTTGGTTCTTTTCTGTTGATCCCAGTCACATCAATAGTGCAGAAGTAGCAGTCAGTGACTTTGTCGGCGCTTTCCAAACCATGGGAGTTCCAAACTTCAAACAACTGTTCTTGCCTTTGGTCCACTGATGCAGATACTTGGTGCATGACATGCATACCGTGTGTGGCGCCCAAGCTTTATCCTGGTCACCAAGTTTAATACCAAAACAAGCATGGTAATCACGCTTTATGAATCTTGTGACTGGATTCCTGTTGGGAACAATGGTGTATTCTCCGCAGATGTAGCAGAATACGTCAGGCTTATTTTTGCAAGATCTTGTAGTCTGAGCCATTTCATTCACCTGTACTATAAAAAAACAATTAGTCATAAGTTGGCACTTGCAAAATCTTCAGAATTGGTTTATTGTAAGAAATATTAAATCATTTTGCATTGCATGACGCAGAAATACCCGTACATGTAAAACAATTTTTTGTTTTACATGTACGGGCCCAACGCATCAAAAAACAAACATGTAGCTTAGTTCAGAAAGCTGACCTGATTGAGCAAAACCAAAGTGAATTTTGGATTGAGCACATCAAAATGATCCTAAATCAGCAAAACAAACTTAAAACAATACATTTGGTGTTGACCAGTGCCTAATCAATACCCATCATAACCCAAACATGGTTCTTCTTGTTTCAGCCAGTTTCTCTTGGCCAAGGCTGGAAGTGTTCCGCAATGATAGGTTAAATGCAGGCAAAAATAATTGTTTTTATGTGGTACAATTAAAGTACCATTTCAGGCTGCTTAAAATTTTTCATTTTGCCAAACACACATGCCCTCCTTTAGCAAAAATAAATATCAATCTCTTGCCAGATATGTGGTCTTGATTTATTCATAGTCTGTTAATAGTTGGAAAACAGTTTTTCAGCCCACACTGCTCTCCTCAGTCTGTGTTTCAATATTGTCAAATGTCTTCCATCAGCATCTAGTCTGACCTCCTCTGCTCTATCTTGCAGCCTAATTACTCTTCCCTCTTTATTTTTCTTCCCACTCCTTCCATTACTCCTAATACCTCTGTGCAAAATATCATGTCAAACTATTGATAAAAGGTGTCTGTTTAATTGCTCAGATGTGGGCAGCTCTTATTAGAGGGGCAGACAAATTATGTTTGGGCACTCCTGTAAGAAGTTGGAAACTGTGAAAATATTTATTTTTAAATACAGTAGTACCTCAGTTTTCGTTATTCATTCATTCCAAAAGGCAGACATAAACTGAAAGGTACAAAAACCGAAGCACTTTTTCCCTTAAGAAATAATGTAAATGAAATGAATGGTAAATAGTCTTTCCCTTGTATACAAGTAGCGCTTTTCCACCTCCAAGGCACTCAGAGCTCTTTGACACTGCTAGCACATTTACCGGCTGATGATGCAGCTTCAGGAGCAACTAGGGGTTCAGTATCTTGCCCAAGGACACTTCGACATGAGCACGGAGGATCGAGCCCACAACCTTCAGGTAGGGAGACGACCACTCTACCGCCTGAGCCATGCCGCCCCCCGTCCGCTCTGTTCCAGACAGTCAAAATATAAACAAAAAAGACATTTTTAAGATATGATATAGTTTTACATGTAGAAAACAATGCAAGGCTTTGGCCATGACTGTGCAAGTATGTAACATCTGGCAAATTAATGTTTTGGGGTTTTCAGTTTTAAGGCCAGTTCTATGATCTTTAAGCGGAATATTGTACCATAACACAGACAGTGTATGACAACCAGTAACATTTAGGTGAAAATTATCATAAAAAAGCGACTATTCTGTACATAGAAACATGGCGTTCGTCATCACTAATCTTGGATGAAGAAACTTTGAAGCAACCCAGCTGAATCTGCTTCAAAAGTGCCGTTTTCGCCTGCGACATTACCAGCCTGGTATGCTTTTGATCAGGCTACAAAAGCCGTGGCCCCCATGCCAAGTTTGTTGTGCAGAATGTTTTCTACTCGTTCACAGGAGATTCTTAGAGCATTCTTTGGGTGGTGGCTGTGGCAGGATGTCCATACCCTGGGTCATCTACAAGGTTTTCTCTCCCACTCTTGAATTCAGCTGCCCACTTTTGCACAGTTGATAAAGCTGGAGCATCATCCCTTAATGTAGCAACCATGTCAGCCTAAATGTCCTTGGAGGCTGAAAAGTCCTGAATTATTTAACTAATATGGGTTTATATGAAAGTTAGTATCAGGCAGTGGCTGGCGGTGCATTTAGTACCTCGGCCTTCAGTGGGGACTTAACTGGCCAGATTTCCTCTTGGCAGACAATGTGGGGGCCAGTATTGTTAAAAACAATGATAATAATTATGTCCCCTGTACAAAGGGCTGTGCAAAAAAAAAATCTAACTCTAACACGACACATTACTGTCGGATTGCTACAATAAAGCAACCACTTATCCCTTTATCTTACAATACATTGTCACCGGTACACCTAACTTTCATTTCTGCTAGCATCTTCAATCATTAGTAACTTCTACTGGTGAGCACCAGTGCTGGTAAATGTGGTGCTCAGTGAAGCAAGAGGCTGTCAGGGATGTACTGTGAAGGACCAATGTCAGTTTTGCTGACTTTGCTCCAGTACACAGTGTCGGGTAGCGGCGTCACTAGTTTAACTCAATTTCTCGGTGGAGTGATCGTAACGTCGCTGTTTTCCACATCAAATATCTTGTCAGTCGTGAAGGTGTTTTACTGATCAAATAACGTGATAGCCGACACAGAAGCTACATTTAACAAGGCATTTCTACATTTTAAATGTAGCCGAGTTTCTGCTGCGGTCGAAGCGGTAACCGTGGTGATGACAGATGCTCCTTCAAGTGACATTACGTACCAGTCCTAACTCCTGCTGCAGCACGGCGGCTGGGGAGCACTCAGCGGGTGACAGCGCCAGTGAAGGGGAGAGAAGTGTAGAGCGACTCCATGTCGTGAATCTTGACAAGCTTTGGGAAATACCTGAATGTATTCCCTTAAATTCTGTTTTAAGGTCACTTGTCATTTTTAATCAAGCTGTTACCATTTGAACATGAACTAAGCTTTTTTTTTATATCAGGATCAAGAGTGTGATTGCTCAACAAGTGACCAGGGAGAAGGAAATGACCAAGGAGGCACAGGTCATGAGAGAGCGACAGGTGACCAGAGAGGGAGACGAGGAGGCACAGATGAGGAGAGTGAGGGAGAAGGAGGTGACTAGGACATGCAGCAAATGAGCAAGAGAGAGGAGGAGGTGGCGGAGGAAGTGCAGGCGATGGAGGATCAGGTGACCACAGAGAGGGAGAGAGAGCACAGAGAAAGGCAGCGCAGGAGGCACAGATGACCAGCTAACAGACCTTAAAAAACGAAATTGTGCATGCAAACACACGCTGAACACTGAACTGATACTGGGTTCATGTGGTTTCCTCACAGAGGGCCACATGGTGAGGGCAGCAGTCTGGTAAATGAGCAGGTGAGAATGCAAGGAAACTAAATTTAACTGTGAGTAGTGTTACTGATATTTATAATACATTCATTTAATAGATTGTTATTGCTAGCCAGTGCTTAAACACAATAGGAATTAACTACTGTGTCATTGTGACATAAATAGTTAAGTACAGAGCTGCAACAATGCCAAGTAAATCACAGTAAAAGTATCATAGTGTATTTCTAATACAGGCTTGCCAAATGACCCTGACTCCTTTTAAAAAAGTAAATGATTCAATAAATGAATAAACAGGCAAAGACACACTCGCCTTCCTGGCGAGTGTCCAAAGTGTGGTGCAGGGGCCATCTGTGGAACGTGGCTCATTGCAGAAATAAAACAAACAAAAACACAGCAAAAGTAGAAAAATAGAGGAAAAAGGCACAATGAAAATGTTGACACTAATAACTAATGAAAACACAAAGATTGGTCTTTACATATACAGCCATGAAAAAAATTATTAGACGACCCTTGTGTGTTGAGTTTATTGATCCATTTTAATGCCTGGTACGACTAAAGGTACGTTTGTTTGGACAAATAGAATGATGATAAATATAGCTCATAAGAGTTTAATTTAAGAGCTGATATCTAGCAACTTCCATGGTTTCCTTGATAGCTATAGCATTGTACTGCCAAAAAATGTCACTTTTATGAGCTATTTTTGTGTTCATTGTTATATTTATCCAAACAAAGGTACCTTTAGTAGTATCAGACTTTAAAAGGAACAAGAAAGTGAAGAAACAAGGGTGGTCTAATATTTTTTTATGACTTTATGTATCATGTTTTATTATTATTATTATTTTTAATTGTAAGGATCAAAGGTCAGCTGGACAGCCCTGACATAAATAGACAAAGACAAGTAGACAAGAGAAAAACAGTAAGCTGTATTATTTATTATTATTATTATTATTATTATTATTATTATTATTATTATTATTATTATTATTACATATTATGATAACAGTGGTTTATTTGGTCTAACAAATGTGGACAACAATATCTTTGAATTTGTGGGACAATAAACCTCCATTGTTTTTGGACTCGGTTAAATAAAGCTTGTTTGTCCAGTCCTATTTTTTCATTGTACTTTTCTTAAAATTAATGTTAAAATCTCGTCTCGCCTCGTTCTTTAGGACCCAATCTTGTCCATCCTCTCATCTTGTGAGTTAGGTGTCTCATGCCACCCCTAATCTACACTAAAATATCATATGGCAGTCAACGTTTTTCCAAAAAGATGACAAAAGCTTTGAAATAAAAAACACCAGAGATGTTAATTTCTCTTCCTCAGTCAGCCATTTTGGGCATAACTCAAAATAACTGTTTGTCAAACATTTTTTCTCCTGTCAACCAAACAGAAGACGGAAAAATTCTGACGTTATTGTAGGCCAGCGAGCTGGCCCTGTGAGGCGAATACGAAAACTGAAAAAAAAAAAGTAGCCACATTGCTAATAGTGTTAAAGTGACTCTGATTCTGAAGGCCGTGGGCAGATTGCACTGACGTGGCAACACATCTGAAAGCTCACTAGAGAAAAAAATCTAACTACAAATACGCTACTGGAGGCAGTGCAGCCAAGACACACGCTACTAAAGGAAGATAATAGACTGCTGGGAATAAATGAGTACAATGTAATGAAACAAATACCAGAATTTAAGTAGTAAATGTAGGTCAGTGCTTCTGATAGTGTTTAGGCCAGCAGAGAAGGCTTTGCTGGCCCTGACTGCACACTACAGTACTGGTATGAGGAAAGGTTGAATTTAATGCATACCAAGTGTCATTGCTGTGGTACTGTGTAACTCAGTCTTGGTCAGGCTATGAACTTTTCAGCCCACCCTTGTAAAATTGTTGGTAAACCCCTCAGGCTCCAGTCTACATTTTTTAGACTAGTTTTTTTTTTTTTTTTGTTTTTATCGAGAGTTGCAGTCAGTTCAGAGTTTGGATAGAGTTGTAACAGTTTGGATACAAGAGTTTGGATAGTGTTTATACAGTTTGGAGAGTTTAGCGAGAAAGTGATAGTTTGGAGAGTTTAGAGAGAGAGAGAGAGATGGTTTGAGGATTTAGGAGAGAGGAGAGATGGATAGGTCAGAGGATGGAGACAGCCAGGAGAAGAGGATTTAGAAGCACTTCCTGTCTTTCACTTTTAAAACGCACACCATCTCACTAAATATAGCGACCGTGTCTAAATTGTCAACACGGATCTCTTCTGCATTATGAGGTGTGTTATGAAGCGGAATTGGTCGCAGCTGTATCATTATTAATGAAGCAAGGCACCCACTTAACGCTTTATCTTACAATACTTCGTCACACATAGGCCTGACTTTCATTTCTGCCAATGATGATAATGAGTGCAAATAGAACTGCTCGGTGATTAAGGGTGCAGACAAGTCCAAACATCTACGTGTTTTGATCTGACACATCTTAAGTAACTTTGATCAAATGTAGAATTAGTACAGCTTCTGCTTGGACATTAAGACGGCGGCAGCTGTTTAACTCAGATGACACGTCACTCACCGACGCTGGGAACACAAAGGTAGGTAGGATTGCAAGGTTTATAGTGTGCATAAAGCACTTATGTGCGGTTCCATTAATGCCTTGCGCACTGCCACTTCCATATTACGTGTACTATCATTAATAGTAGCGATGCCATAGTTCATAGTCTGATTGGCTTCTGGATGCCATGTTCTCGCAAGACAGTTTTTCTCTAAATGAGAAATATCATCGCGTTTTAATCCTATGACAGGTAAATATGCCATCACTGGATGTTTGCATGAGTGACCAACGTCACACAGATCATTTAAAATAATTAAATAATAAAGTCTGACAGATCACTTACACACTTACACAGTACACTTATAGCTGAATAATAAACAATAAATATAGCAACTACTGACCAATCCATGTCAATTTCGGACTTAAAATAATGTCCCGATTTAAGCTCCACTCATTTCTGGTTAAGCCCATTTCTGGTTTATGCCCCGCCCACTCAGAGTACAAAAACGGCTACAGATACTGTAATTTAGATGGGCGAGCAGATACAGATAGTGGTGTACTCGCTCATCCTTAGTACTGGCATTAAGTATACTATTCTTATCACTGTAAAAATAAGTAAGTAGTAATAACAGGCGTAAGTTGATTATGGGTTCCTTAGATACTGAATGTTCAACGGCAAACGTAAAATGGGTTCTCAACATATGTTCCATGCAAATGCGCACACACACACACACACACACACACTACAGCACAGTTACAGAACATCAAAGCCTCACATTTTCCACATGTCAGCATATTCTAAATCAGCATCTTGAAAAAGCTGCTAGCACAGCCAAGGGCAGTTCCAGAGGAGCGGTGGAGCTACGCTGGGTGAAGGAAACCTCTGATAGCTGAGCGGGAGACGGCACTTCTTGAGTATCTGTTGCTGTGGCATGGCTCAGAACAATGCAGGTGAAATGAAAAAATAATCACAAATAAAAAGATAAATGCATCATTTCATTCAGAATTGTATGCACTGTGCACCCAGTAAGAGGCATTATCCACTGTGACTTGTTTCGGACATATACCGAGCTTAACTGCTTGTTTCCGTTTTATTTCTGATTCTGTTAAGCCGTGTGGTTCATCCTTTTGCTAACTGATCACTCTGATTATTGTTGTCACTTTTGTGTAAGGTAAACAACGCTCCCTTGCTGGCCATATTTTCAGTACTTTTTCCGTGCAGCCCTGAGTGGGGAAGAGAGCACTTGACTTTGCCCCGTCAGTGGCGATTCCTTCCTTCTTTGTTCTGTCCACCCCCTTTTCCACTAACCCATGTTGCCAGATGGGAAATGATTATCGCACCAGAAGCTTCAAATTGTCGTATTTTTGAGAGAAAGGATGGCACATACCCAATTTGATGTTGCTCAGGACCATGAGCAACATTCAGAGCAGCATTACCATAGACGCTGTATAATATAGCTTATACTACAGTATTACCTGTAAATAAACTAAAAGCTAGGTATGAGCCCGATACTCGTTGCAGACGAGTATTCGTTATGGATAATGCATTTTTGCAGAGTATGATAACGAAACGAGTACAGCTCATCGTTATCCATAATCGTGATGACGCAAAATCATTACGTATTCACTCTTAATGCTCTGTGATTGGCCAGTCACACACAGGGATCTCCCATGCCTGGACATAAACACAAATGCACAGCAACATCTCAGCTATCAGTACATTAGAATATCATGCTAACAATATAATGAATTGGTGGCAATGCTGACGAGGCTAACTTAGTTCAGCAGTTAGTGAGCAGCTCGGCGGCTGGATGCTGAAGGCACACAACACAATACAATATCACGGTGCAAGCAGCATCTAGCATTGAACGAATGACAAATAACCAGGCTACTCACGTTTATAGACGCACACTGTTACTTGAACATCAAAAACAAGGTCCGTGTTACGGCAACAACTCGCAAGCTCCGCGGCTGCCCTGGTGCATTCATGTGCCCATCTTGCGTCGTAACTGGGAGCTACGTTTAATCACATGTTAATTTAAAGGAACAAAAAGTGAATCGGCACTACTAAAACAGTCTTTTGTACAGTTTTTTAAAAGTGTTTTTTTATATATTGCCATTTCCAGTTTACATGTAAGTGTGATTTAAACAAGAAAAGCAACCCCAAAAAATTAAATGCAGCTCGCAGGTGTGTGGTACTATTTCAGCTATCTTTAGAACAGGCTGGCAAGCGACTCGTGTGGTCCTTAGAAGCCACCCGGTACCCGCGGGCACCGTGCTGGTGACCCGATTTAGACCAAACATTTACGCATAATAAAGACGATGTGATGTTCGGAGTGTCTATGAATGCATCTCGCGGCCTATCTAGCAACAACGGGAAGTTTGAATGCAATGACAAATGGACTAGAGATGTTTATTTAGTTTGTTTCGAGCTGGAAATACATATATGGTGTTTGAATTGCACTGCTGTTGATGTGTTCGGGTCAGAATAAAATTATAAAGGAGCGACATACTGGTACTCTGAGGGGAGCTACGCTGTGCCGCTGCCTGTCGCTGTCCTGTCATAACAGAGAGCAGTGGCTTGCCATGATGCGTATGCGTTAAATACGCGAAAAAAAGGTAACGTAATTCATGAAATAAATTAGTGACCACCATTAACGCGGTATTTTTGACAGCCCTGCTAAAAACGAATATCTTACAGATCACTTACACACACACAGTACACTTATAGCTGAATAAAAAACAATAAATGTAGCAACGTCTGATCAATCCATGCCAATTTCAGACTTAAAATAATGTACCAATTTAAGCCGCACCAATTACCGCCCACTTCCGGTTTATGCCCCCCCCCCCATTCCGAGTACAGATACAGATAGACAAATGAACATTTAATGTCACTTTTACTGTCATTGAAGACCTTTGTTGACAAAGACATAATGTGGCAAACAGAGACATTTTTTGACGTTACGTTAAAAAAAATGCTATGCTAACCTAGGTTACACTATGTTTTTCATTTACCTGAAAAGTTAACCGTTAAAGGTGACTGATGAAATTGACATTTTTTGACCTTGTAATTGCATCAATAAGTGATGTTAGATGTTAAAGCATTCTTGTGCGTGTGCATACTACAATAGAATCGATATCACTCTTCATAAAAGCACAAATTGATACTGTTGGCAGTCTGGTTACTGACCCCATATTCATGAATCCTCATTCATTTTTCAGTAATGAATAATATTTGGTGATGGCTAATAATTGTCAATAACCAGACCTGCTTTTTCTAACGCTCTACAACATACAACTGAAAGTGTCAACCCGCTTTTATTGTTATACTTTTTGATAAAAGACAACATTTTTGATTCAAATTTCACATTTCTTCTCTCTGGATTGATTGTGTGTACCTGCCATGTGATTTCCTTCTCACAGTTATTTTATTTCCACTTTTTGCTAAATGTTCCTGATCCTTAATTCTAAAGGCCAAATGAGTTTAGAGGGTCCATCTCAGCCCTTCCTTCCATAATAAGACAAGAAGGATGCCAATTATGAGCCTTTTTTTCGTGGAGTCAACTCCCAGACCTCCCTTTAAATTGGATGCTTGAAGGAAGACGCTCCTGCAAGCAGACAGCGAGCTGCTTCGATTTGAAAGCTCAGAGAAAAATGTTCATTCATCATCAATTTTCACTGTCGGGGAACTTGAGACAAATGTGAATTGTTACAAGAGGAGAACAGTTAATAAATGCTTGTGAAGTGCATTAGTTGTACTGTAAAGGGGGCAAACATGTATCATCAGTGGTTTACTGCTGATCACAGTTAATACACGTTCAGAATTGTCTGAAGTCTACAATGGTATCCAAATTGGAAAGACACCATTAAGAATTGATAATATTGAGTTTGTGTAGTGGTGTGGATGTGAATCGCAGCTTTAATGTGCCCCCTCCTCACAGTGTCTGACATTTCTTGAGTCTCTCGAAGAAATTACACTACAACCTTTATAGAGAGACAGAGACAGAGAATGGCCTTTACTTGTCACTTATACAGAGGTACAAGCAAAATTGTGCGATCACCCGTCCGTACATATACAACGTACTATACAATATGACGGGGGGGTAGACAGGACAGGATGACTGGGCAATAAAATCGACAGCGGTGAGTTAAATACAAATGGTCATTGATTGTGATTTGCTACAGATCAAAAAAGCAGATTGAGAGATTCATCATTGTGCGAAAATCTTAGGCCCTGTCCAGATGGTAACGTGGGAACGGTTTTGGGATTTTTTTTACTTTGGCAGGTTGAAAAAAAAAAAAATCACATCCACACGGTATTGGATCAGTAGGCAGGCAAGTTTATTTACAGAGCACAATTCATACACAAGGTACAGTAATTCAAAGTGCTTTACAGAAAAGAAGGCAAAGCTCATTAAAAACATTCCAACAACATTCCATAAAACACAAAATCATTCCATAAAACATACATATAAGGCAAAGAGTGCAGATAAAATACTTTGTTGTCATATGCATACCTAAATAGAACTGTTTTCAGCCTGGATTCAGTTGAACATTGTCAAAGTTGAGGCCCGTCTCACATCTTCTGGAAGACTGTGCCAGATTTTAACAGCATAAAACTGAAATGCAGCCTTACCGTTATTGGTCCTGACTCTGGGCACCCGTAGTTCATATGGCTCTTAACGTGTCAAATATGTACAATGGCGCAAGACCACAGAAAGTCTTGCACACAAGCAGGGCTGTTTTTAAGTTTTACCAGTGTGACGGCCGTTACAGTGGCCTAGCCTGCTGGAGACAAAGGCATGGATTTAGTCTCCTAAATCTGGTTTTGCCTCTCTAAATCTGGTTTAGACACTACTCCCTTCAGTTTGGCAATATTTTTTCAGGTGGTAAAAAGCTGCTGATGTTATTGATTTAATATGGCCGTTAAATTTCAAGTATAAATCCATCGGTTTTACCATTTACCTTCATTTCTAGGTGACTGATAACACTTTCTCTTTGTTTCTGTCAGCCAGAGACAGACAATGATTTCAGTTTTGTCTGAGCTGAGCTGGAGAAAGTTGTTTTGCATCCACACACTCATCGTTTTGATGAAATGACAAAGTAAAGCTACAGGATCATGTTCACCTGCCGTCAATAAGACGTAGATATGGGTGTCATCTGGATAGTTGTGGTAGGACACATTTTAGCTGGCCTAATGGAAGCATGTACAAATTGACCAATAGGTGTCCCAGGATTGATCCCTGGTGAACTCCACAGGTCATAGCCATTTAGTCTGAAGCACACTTTCCAATTTCCTCAAAGTACTTCATGTGGAGTACTTCCAGTGAGACTTTGGTTGGATTACTCCTCCAGGCATGTTGAGATGGTTGTAGTCACTGACTTGTCAGCTAGGTTGTAAAAACTATAAAAATGATTCAAAAGGTATTGGTTCACTTCAAAGAAAAATAAAATAATCTCCAAGATTTATGGAAAAAAGAATTATTCAAAAGCAATAAAGCAGCAAGTTCCAGGAGCAAGCAGAGACACATCTGCACTCGACAGAGCAGGAAGTACAAAGCAAATACTAAATAGTCACATCCACATGGGGATGTTTTCAGGTAGAATTGCTGGGTGAAAACGATGTAATACACAAGGCACACCTATGCGTGGTGCTGTAAACACACAGATGGAGCCACATCACACACCAAACCAGAGAAGAAGAAAGAATGCATGGCATAGGTCCATTGTCTTGTGCTACACACAAACAAAAACAAGAAGAAAGTGAAGGCGAAATCGTGCCAAAAACCTTTTTTAAACAACAAACCCTGGATCACCAGCAACATCAACGCACTCCTCTACACCTCGGACTTCACACACAACTCCACACAGTGTCACATCCAGAAGTTCTCTGATGACACAGCCATTGTTGGTTGTGATTCAGAGGGGAATGATCTGGAATACAGGACGGTCATCAGGGACTTTGTCAGCTGGAGTGAGCTTAACCAGCTGCAGCTCAACACCAGCAAGACAAAGGAGATGATCATTAACTTCCAGAGGAAAACATCTCACTTTACACCGGTGAATATGCAGGGAGCGGACATAGAGTTGGTCGACAGCTACAAATTCCAGGGTGTTCACCTTAATAACAAGCTGGACTGGTCCGTCAACACCCACGCCCTCTACAAGAAGGGCCAGAGTCGCCTCCACCTGCTGAGGAGACTGAGGTCCTTTGGTGTGTGCAGGACTCTCTTACGGACCTTTTATGACTCTGTGGTGGCCTCAGCCATCTTCTATGCTGTGGGCTGCTGGAGAGGGGGCAGCACGGACAGGGACAGGAGCAGGATCAATAGGCTGATCAGGAGAGCGAGCTCAGTCCTGGACGGTCCTCTGGAATCCGTGGAGGAAGTGGGGGAGAGAAGGATGTTGGCTAAGCTGACATCCATCATGGACAACACCTCTCACCCGCTACATGACACTGTTGTTTCCCTGGGCAGCTCCTTCAGCAGCAGACTGTTACACCCACGGTGTAAGAAGGAGAGGTTCCGCAGGTCCTTCATACCGACCGCTGTCAGGCTCTACAACACCTGCACCACCTGAACCATGTTGTAGTCACGATGCTTTACTTTACTTTACTCTACTGTTCTCTTTACTTGTCTTGCTTGCTGCTGTAACAAGTAAATTTCCCCGCTGTGGGATAAATAAAATACATACAATACAATACAATTCTGAATATGAAAAAGGAGGCCTTCCAGGATGGAGGCAGAGAGAAGCTCCAGAGAGTCCAACAAGAGCTGAAAGGGCGTTTAAGGCAGGCGAGGATGGTGATGGTGATGTGGACACGGCCAATAAGTTTAACCACTGCAATATTATTCCAAATCTTTTTGTTATTTTTTTTGTTATTTGTCCCGTAAGACTCACAGGATCACTTTTTTTTAATAGAGAAGAGACATTATTTATACTTTAATCCCAGAGCTTTTAAAGTGAAACTAATCAAGGACATATTTTAGACATAAGAAAATGAGTAACCTCTGAGAATTTTTAAAAACTTTTTAGTGTACAATCGTCCCTCGTTTATAGCGGTTAATTGGTTCCAGACACGACTGTGATAAATGAATTTCCGTATAGGATTCAATGGCAATAAATGGAATATTTTTGTAGTTAGGGCATAGAAAACCTGTTTAGGACTTTGTAAATACGGTTTTTAATATTATTAGAGCACTGTAGACATGACATGACCTTTACGTTCCAATTCTTTGTTTACTACACACAACTCTTATGCTGCGGGGACTCGAGACGGCCGCTAGCTAGTCAGCCTCAAATTTATTTCTTCTAAACTTAAGAAGCCAAAAACGCATCACTTCCACACGGAATGGGGGGAGAACCTTTTTTCATTCAGTCATGTCGGATATGCCGTGGCTGACTTCATGACTTCATGCAGTGTTAAGGTAATGTCATGTAAGGTAATGTCTCAGTGTTTTCTGTCATTACTGCCGCCTAGTGACCAGAATACTACATATAATTTCTGAAAAAATGCAATATAGTGAGAGACAACTGTATATATTGTACATACCAAATGCAGAAACAGGGACATATGTACTTGTTTGCTTGGTTCTCTTCTCCAACGGCTTGGCCTTTTACATAGACTGTAAATCTCTGCACTGAAAAATCAATGTTACAAAAGTATGAGCTATTGATTCGCCATTGATGCAGTGATGTCTAAGCTGTTACACTTTAAAATGGTTCATCTCAGGCCAATGTGAAGAGCAGTTTGAGACAAGCCATAAATCTCCTCCTCCCTTACACCTGCAAATACTCCCCCCCACTGTAACTCTGCAATGATGATGTATTAAAAGCAATCAGGTGGAAACATCATTGATAGACCTAAAGGAGTGTGAAAGAAACTCTCCTGTTTTGCAGTATGTAAAGTCCCAAATGTCATTCAGCTTGTTTGTAGCACATCTGCAACACTAATCCTGTAACAAAACAAAGCACCAATTAACAATCCCAACATCTAACAGGTGACGTCTTTGAACTTTTTGACTTTGAGTGCATGGAGGTATGCCAATATAAATACAGTGGAACCTTGGTTCGCATCTTTAATACCATTTACCTTCATTGAAGATGTGATTGTTGACAGACACATTGTGGCAGCGAGATCAACATGGACACGACCTTCATGATTTGCTGAGTTATTTCTTGAATTCAATAGTGTTTCCTATTTGAATAACTCAGAAGTGAGCCAAAGAAAGTCTTCAGTGAAGGTAAAAGTAACCCTCAATGTTTATTTTACCCTTTCGTTCATCATTTCTGTGTGTATCATTCTGCATTTGAATTAAGGGTGCAATGATTCGTTTTGCTTTGTATCACGATTTGTGGTTTGCGATACGATTCAAGGACGATATTGCGTTCATTTAGAACGAAACAATTCAGTAATTTGAAATCGATTCAGTAACTTTTTAGTCAAACCTTCAACCTGTGTGACTGTGAATAATACCTGGATACTGGACAGTGCAGGTGAAGTTTCCTATATTCCTGTTGTTTTTTGTAAGGGATTCAGGTATGAATCATTATAATAATGCTTACAAACTTAAGAATATATTTTCAAGTAGTACAAAAAATGAGTTGCAAATGCAATACAAAATCAGGATGAACAGAGGGTGGTATAGCTTGCCATTAATGTGGTGTAGCATCTTCAATTGGGTGTTCAAACTCTCACTTGATCAGAGCAGCCATTTGAAAGAACTAGCAACTAGCAAGTAAAGTGGCCTCCTTATACCTTCTGCCGATGAGAGGGTCGGGTTGGGTCCTCCGTCTTGATGACGCGCTTAACAGAGACACTGAACAGGATACCGCGGAAACCGGGAGAACAAGCAGACACTTTGCATGTGAAGTGTGTCAGGATCGGCAATAGCCGGAGTTAGGTAGGCAGAGTAGAGAGAGACACTCGGTGGTAAAAAATGGAAATTTTATACAAAAAGTGTCCACAGTAGTGGGTAAGAGCAAATCCAGAAATAGAATAGAAAAATACAGCCCAACAAAAATCATGGACAATGCCACACAAAAGGAGAACAAAAAAAGATAAAGTAGTAACAGAAAATGCCGCTGGAAAAAGCCCAAGCAGAAATAGAAACAGCACTGGATAATACTAGCGCTGCTGGAACTGCCAAGCAGGGAGAAAATAATCACAGCACATGAAATAGCAACAGAGACCAGACGGGGTAAACGCTACAAGCGAGGAAGGGTAACAAGGGGTGCATTTGAACATGACGGTACGATCTGGCACCTGACGAGTCCTCATGCCATGCTTAATTAGAAGACGCCGGTAATAGAAAGTTTGCACCGGTGGCTCCGCCTCCGCCGGATCAGTGCACTGCAAGACATGGCAGATAGGCGGCAGCAAATCGACAGACACAGAACATGACAAAGTGATGGCAAATGGCGTGCAGCAATGTAAGGAAATGTGGTAATGCAAAAGAATACCTAAGAAACGCGAGTGTAAATGTGAGACAAAACGAATAAACAGTCAACCAAAATTACGGCTTCCCAGGCTTTTTTCTCTCCTCCTTCCTCCCCGGCACAACCAAGTGCGCTCCATTTATTGCTTCTGCGTACAAAGGCGTACACACCTCTAGCAGATTAAATATAGTCCTCTCCACTAAATGTGCAATTTGTCTCCTACAAGCAACAATACACAAATAAAATATGTGTTTTCACCTGGACACACCACCCTAGATGATGATGTCACTAAGCGTCACTGGACCGTAAACTACCGTCTAGAGGCGTACAAAACGTCCTCACTTTGCATCTTGACCCCGTAAAAGTCACTTAAAAGGAGTTTCAACCCAGGACAGATATGAAATATGAATACTGAATGAAGTGGCCAAAAGACGCTCATGACACGCTGATGAGCTGACTTCCGCTTTCTAGGCTCCTAACAAGGACGTTTTGTAATAAAAACCGTTGCATTCATGCCATGCAACTGCGTAACTGATAACACGTCAAGACGTGCGCCATATTGTACGCCAACCTGGAACATTTGGGCGTAAATTTTCAACGTTAATCGGGCCGTATGCTAACCGAGGTTCCACGGTACCTCTTTGGGCTGTGTCAGTTCAGCATTACAGAACATGTTGGTGTTTATTTCATATCCAGCAGAGCACTGGCGCAGGAAGAAGGCTGTCTGATCTAATTGTAGTCACCCTTAATGAACCCACAGTCCTGCAAGGCCCTGTCAGGTCACAATTTTAATGGGATGGGGATGTCATAGGTAGTTTATAATGAACAACTAACTGAATAACAAGCATGGTCCCTTGATCTGGATGCATTGAAAATAAGGTGTTTATGATGCATATTAAGTAAGCAGCAATAATTCCATTACCAATCCTCATTCGCCAGTTCTGATTAATTTCGCTTTTACATTTTAAGTGTAAAACACGTTCACAGTGGAGCTCCTCAGTGAGACAGCAAGAAGAATTTATTTAATGCTATCTCACAAGGGGAACATGATAGAACTTGTAACAAATCACAGAGAATACTCTAGTATGGATGACCCCATGCGAGTGAAAGAACAATCAAACTGAGACTGTCCTCTAAAACTACACGCGCTTGATGGTGTTACTTAACTTCAGGCAGTGAGAATGTCTTATCTTCCTGAGACCATCTGTTTTGTGACAAAGACGTGTTAATTAAAGCCCTGTATTAATGAATCTTTTTTTTTTAATAATGTAGATCAATGCAGCATTTGATAACTGAGGGAGACGGAGATGTGGTAGGACTCACACAGCATTCTACATCATGGTATGAACTTCAAAATCTCCATTGCTGGGCTTTTTTTAATTTTTTTTTTGCATTTGAATTGCCTGCAAAGTGACTCGTCCAGGAGAGAGGTAGCAAAAGCAGAGTGCATGACACGTCATGCTTGGTTGCGACTGCATGGAGACGGATTAAATCAGAGAGCTCATTAGTATTTTTTAATAAAAGTTGTTATTTTGTCTAGATTGTTCAGCCAGCATTTCATTTCAAATGGCCACTTGGCAAAGTACATAAAAGGGAGGCTATTTTTGAAAGCAGCTTTCCTCAGTTTTATTTATTACTTTAAGCTGACAATGAAAAAGACTGTGTTACATATAATATCCGTCCCATAGAACCATTTTATGAAACCAGCCTGCATAGCGAGCTTGAGCGACACCTACATCTTATCTGTCACAAAGCTAAACTGTTTGCAATACAGACATGACATCTGAGTTGTTCACAGAACGCTCCCTTCATGAATAAAGCTTTACAGTAGATTAAGTTCCAAGAACACCAGCGAATGGCGATAAAACAATTGAGACGCCCTTAAAAATGTCTACTTTAGAGTGAGCCTTTACCACGTTGGTATTTGTCACTTCCATTTCCATTGTTGGTATGTGATTATTGTTGGAATCATTTGTATTGTAAATTATGTAGACTATCAGGAAGATAGTTACTATGTGTAATACACATCAGTCTTTCTAATCAAATTTCCTTTGGTTATGTTATGGTACAATATCATTAAGGAAATAAAAGTAATGTGTGTTGTTGTACAAAGGTGAGATGGGGGTGGGATTAAAAAACGTTATCTTCTTCCCACTCCCTTTGGAGCAATATTTATTGTATTTCCTTTGTTATTATTAGTGTACACCGCAATTTCTATGCCGTCTGGATCACCTTTATTGATGTATTTTGCTTTTATATTAATTCCTTGTACACACAGAAATGTTCTGTTCTTTTGCTCAAAACAAACAAACAAACAAGCGTGAGGTCATCATACCAGAAGCATCCCTCGCAACCAAAAACAACAAGTAACACATGCAGGAAACACAATGCAACAACATTGCACAGACTATGCAGGTATTGAAATAGAGGCTGACAAAATAATTTACAGGAAAAGCAATACTATTTTATACCATTTTATAACCTGCCAGGAATGCTGGATAACTTATTGTTCGGAAAGTGTGAGCACGGACTTCCCAGCATGCCTTGCTGGTGTTAATTTTAGTTGCACTGTGACTGAGGTAGACATTTGGGTTGATAAGCTCCTGTCGGTTTGTGATGTGAGAGGAAGGATATAAAACATCAAGCGTATAAAGACCACCACTTCAAGCAAGTTGAGGTTTCTCTCAGACTACTTTCTGTGCAACTCGAGCTTTACCAGTGTAGGGCAAAATGAGCCAATTTTTCTGCCAATACAACAGCCTAATTATGGAGCACGAAAATGGCGGACTGACTCAAGCACTAATGAGAGTGACGCCTCAGTCAGTCGCTATTCCACTCACTTAGCTCTGCCACTTCTCCAGGCAACTATTATTCTTTCTTCAGCACCAGCACCAGCACTCACATGATCATCATCATCACCATCACCATCACCATCTGTCCAAGCACCTTTCTCCTCCAGAAAAACAACGCCAGCCACAATAAATCAAACTAACATTTCTCACTCAATACGGTTTTCTCACACGTGGATAAAAAAAGTTCCGTAATGCTACTCTTCTAAGTAGGAGGGTAACAGCCCAGAAGATATCTGATGTGTATGAGAGGGACGCAGCTCCATTAAAAAAAAAAAAATCTATACCTGCTATATGCCTTATAACAGACTGCTGGACGTCAAGGGTGACGGTATAGTGAGTAACATGCAACTTCATTGAGACTTTCAGATGTACTCCTGCCTACTTGCCTGTTTTGAATTGAGTGAGCGGCACACAGCAGACAACCTGGCAAGGAGGTATTGCAGCAGTGTGACATTGACAAGCAAACATAACGCTGCTGCAATGCTGCAAACATAACAAAAGCTATCCAAATCACAGGATGGACCCACTTTCCATGTCTTGCTCACACAATAAACCTTACGGTTAACGATGCCCTCAAAGGTCTAAATCACATCCTTGATAAAGTGAATGAGGCAGCTGATTACCTCCACAGAAGCACAGTGGGTGCTCAAAAATGGAGAGAAACTCAGCTCCAAATGACAATGGACGCACTATGGTCCAAACAGGAATGTGTCACCAGGTGGAATTACACACATTACATGTTGCAGAGCTTTATCATTAATAAAAAAAAAAGCCCATCATCTCGACTGTGACAATCAGAAATGCACCTGTGATACCTCCATAACAAAAGCACCATCCTTACTTCACTGTGGACATGAGCACAGGAAGGTGTGTGGTCTAGCTGGACAACAGTAGACTTCTACAGTATGCATGAAATTTTCTGAAAATTAATGAATGGATTTGAGATCAAAAGGTACGTGTGTAAATATATCACTGTTAGTATTAGAGGGAAGGTATCATTTTCTCACGAGCTAAGTGTTTCCAAAGTAGTCCTGCTGGACAGGGGACTGCAAAGAGCCACCGCTGATTGTCAGCGAAGGCCAACAACCCAGGAAGCAAAACACATGGCCAACTGCCTGCTTTCAAATATGTCAGTCAAATTCCACAGAAGGGAATATAACCACACCCCTGCAGATGCTGCTGCACTTGATCCTTGTTTTAAAAAGATGGCTTTCACCGACAGCAGTGCTGCACAGGAGGCCTTTCAAAGAATAACTGCAGCAAGACTCACACAAAGCGGCAGTGAACCCACCCAGCAGCCATTCCCTGAGGAACGAGAAGGCAGTGCTGCATCCGAGCTGTTTTCATGAAATGTGGAAAAATATATACACATCAATACATCACATTTTTCCTGGAATTAAGAGGCTATCTAATAGCCTCAGGGCATTGAATCAATTGCAACTGGACAGGTTGTCTTAGTAGAAGTTTTGTCTCTCATCCGAGCAGGCTTCATCGGTTCATACTCAGCGAGTACGTTTACATGCAGTCAAGTAACCCTTTCATAACCGGAATATTAGCAATAACCCGGTTGCGCACGGCCATTTAAACACCAATAACCCTTTTGAACAAACAGAATATGCTCATATTCCACTTGAAAACCTGAATATTACCCTTGGGTTACTCCTTTTCTAACACAAAAATCGGGTCATGTATACGCCTATCGCGATGTCCGGATCAAAGGGAACATTAATTTGTGTTCTGCGCATGTTCTATTTGAAAGGAATCTTGTGTCTTTGACAGGAACTACGTAAACATGGCGACACGCAAAACCCAAGCCACCAAGCCACCTCGTGAGTGTGGTGAAAGACAGGAACATTATGTCTTTTATTGACGGTAGAAAGTACCGCAATAGCGAAATCTATCAGAACGTGAGCAAGCAAGTACGCAAAGCAGGGTTTGGATGGAACAGCTCCGGCTCCATTTCCTATATCCTCACGTTCTCGCCTTCCATTAATTAAGAAAGTGAGACAGAATAGTGTCAAGTACTGGTGGTGGGTCAGTGCCAGCACCAAAACGCAAACAAAGGCGTTGACTATCCACGTGGTGCCGGTGTTGTTGTTGTTTTTGGATACAGGAAGAAGAAGCGGAAATGACGCGCATTACGTCATGGCGATTACCGTGCGTCGAAACATTGTCCGTGTGTTTTTTTATGCATGTAAACGGGTTTTTCCGAATGTTTCGGAAACCGGAATATTGACTTTAACCCAAATATTGACTGCATATAAACGTAGTCAATGATTAGGAGGGACAAACTGATGGTCTCTCAACTTTAATGGAGGTGGCTTCTTTCACTCCCCTTCTAAACCATCTGTCTTCTCTGTCCACAACGTTGACATATTTGTCCTTGTCTTTTGAGGTGCAGGTAGACAGCTGAGTCTTGACCTGAAGAGTTAGCTCAGCCAGCGGCTGCTTGGTTTCCTCAATGCAAAGGTCAGTGCATTCCTCACTGCACTGGGCAGCATACACCAGATGATTTTTCTGGGTTTGGGGTGTACCAACCTACCTAATCAGACGAGACAAATATAACACCAAGTGTTTGATGAGGTTTGATTTTTTTTAAGAAGGCATTTTTGTGATGCAAATGTATTGATCTTTTGAATGAAACTCTTTACTTAATTGTCCCCAGCAACAATCACAGAAATCTGACCAGAAGTGGATTTAGGAGACCAAGTGTCTCCGAGGGTAAATCGCTGTTAATGGACTACAATGCTGATGTCAAACAAATTCATGTCAAAAAATCCAAACTATCCGTTTAAGCTGCTGCCAGGATCATTTGGTGAAGAAAATACTGACTCCCATTGCACATAATCCTTGAAATTGCCACAAGAGCGCACACACACACTGTCGTAATCTTTACTTCCATAAACACACGGAAATGTGTGTGACGTAATGCTTTTGCATGTCACTTCCCGGACGCTTTGCATTCATGTTGACAAGTCACATTTTTTCGGGTAATATGAACGATCACATAAAAAAAAAAAGTTTAACAAAAAAATCCGAACTGGGAATCATACCTTGCAGTGTGAACATAGCCTAAGAAGTGTTTGAAAACAAAATTTTACCCAACGTGAATTATTTCCTTTTTGTTTTCCTCCTAATGAGCAACCTGTATTAACATAAACCAAACCTCCCAAGGAGTCAGCGCCTCACCATACATCACTGCACTTTGGGTAGGGCCCGCTCTGTCAAAAGCATTTATTTTTAGTGTGTTCAATAAATCTTTATCGTGCTTGGTCTTTGACAAGTGCTTTGAGTTTTGACCCCCCTGTGAGTTTGACACCCCTGCTTTATCACAACAGCTCTGATGAACTAATTATGGACAACATGTCAGAAAAGCCCACAAATTACAAGCTAATTAGTGAACTCTTCATTAATCCATCACTGGTAAATAGTGACACAAAATGCGTGTAGAAATATAACAAATAAAACAATTAGGGTATTAGGCGTGACATTAGTTATTTTTTTCTTCATTCTTTTGTATGAAACGTCTGTAGAAAGGTGTAAGTTTTGTTTTTATTCTCTTTGATTCAAATGTTAAAGAGACAAGTGGTTTGACTATCCAAATCAGAATGGATGCGTATCATGACAGCCATTATTTGCTATTTAAATGCTGTGACTCAAAGGCACTTCTAGGATTTGAACTTTAAGGGCTCTCAGCCCTCAATCAGATTCTAATCATTCATCGCCTTGCAATTAGAATAATCAGAGTCAGCTGGGTTAGACTCAAGCTAACCCGTGAGTGACCCTAAAAAGGATAAGTAGAAAATGAATTCATTCATTTGCTGCACGCTGTGACGGTTTGTGTTCGGCTTGGACCCCAGATGCAGAAACAGAGACGATGAATGTGAAGAGAGGCTTTTAATAATAGCTCACACATAATACACAAAAGGTGGAAGAGCAAAGCCAAGGCTGAGACAGAACAAGGCAAAGCAGCAAGAAGATATCTGGAAGACAATTACACAAACATAGAAACCGTACCATAGGAGGAGGCTGTGAAAGTCAAATAGTAAAAAGAGACCAAATTTTGGGGAGGTGGTGGTGGTGGTCATGACGGCCTGGACCACGCAACTCTCACGGTGCTGAAAATACAACCCTGAGTTTTCCTGTTGCAGCCACAGTGCATAAGAATGGCTCTATTTACCAATTGGCAGCAGCTGTGCCTTGTTGTTCAGACTGTCACCGCAAATTAGGGCATCTGGGGAGATCTGGAGAGGAAACAACTCCAAAACAAAAGTCAGAAAGTGGATCAGGTTTTGAAGTCTTATGCAGTGATTGTGTTTTGATCTGGCAAATCTTAAGTAAGTTTGAGCTCGTGAAGAATTACTAAAGCTTCTGGTTTTAGTGCTTGGACCGCTGCAACTGTTGAACTCTGATGAAAAAAAGTGTCTCACTCATTGGAGCATTGAGAAGAAGCAAGGATTACAAGGCTTAAAATCTGCCTTTCTGTGCGAATGTCCCGTGTTACAACATGGACACATTCGGTTTATAGACAAGTGCAGCCTATACTGTATACGTAAGAAATGTTTTTTCTCTTTAAATTTGGTTATATTGAGGTGCGCTCAATAATCCGGAATTTATGATAATTGTTGCAGCTCTAGTTGTATCACATATAACACATACGAAACAATTAAGTGCGCAGTCTGTTCTTTTGTCAGAATCCACCTGGCGTAATAGCTGCAGAGAGGAATGCTAATCAGGTTGCACAACTGACAGAGGGCCAGTGACAGTCAAATATAAGAGAACAAGGCTGGGGATCGATACAATTCAGTAATCGCAGACAGACAGAGGTTGTTTAGTTGCAGGCAGCAACTAATTGAAATCAATGGGTAATCTGATGACAGTTAACCTTTACACCCCCAAAGGAATCATAAACAAGGGAGAATCATGGCACAGACTGCAGGCTGTCTGCAATCATTTTGTCCCTCAACACCAGTGCTTTTTTTTTTTTTTTTGCTGATTCACCCTTTCTTAGAAGTCGAACACAGCCATTCCGTGATGTTACAATGCACAGAATCAATACAACTAGAGTACTAATATAGTAGGCTGAATGGTATTCTGCTTTATATGTTGTAAAATCAATAAAACCATACAGGTGAATACAAAATGCGTGCAATGTGTTCTAGTCTGTAGAGTACTGTATGTACAAAGTCTTATTTACTCTTATTATGTCGACTATATTAGGTAACATGTGTGTAAAGGTGACTGTGGGGGTGTTATTTCATCTCGAGAGGGCTCTAATAATGTTAAAAAACGTATTTAGAAGGTTGTAAACAGCTTTTTTATCCTCTAACTACGGAAATATTTACAAGTAAGGAATCCTACTTTGTGGAAATTCACTTATCACGGTCGGGTCTGGAACCAATTAACTGCGATAAATGAGGATGACCGTATAGATTTGTACAGTGGATCCCGCATATTTGCCATTCAGCGTTCACGTCCCTATCAATCTGTGGATTTTTGGCCACATTACTTAAATCATTCAATACCAAAGCCGTTGTTATACGTTTTTATAAACTCGAATGCCCGATCCCAACAACGTATTTATACGTCTTTTACGTTTTGTAGAGGCGATGAGGTTTGTCAAAGTTGACTGTCAAAGCATTAGCTGTGACAGTCAACTTTGTCCACAATCTGGCCTCAAAACTTGCAGTGAGCTGAAGTTCATATATTATCATAAATCGTTAACAGGCAGGCAGTGTGGATTATGTAGACGTGGCTTGGAGAAACGCCTGTCTCTGACAGCTAGCTGGGACGACACAGCAGCCTGCAGAGCCACGTACCACTGCTAGCCGCTTTAGAGAGAGGACAGAAGTGCGGTTGTAGCGCTAGCCTGACAACCAAGTTAAAGGCTAGATCATGTCTCCAATTCCATTTGTTCTATCTCTCTATTGTCTCTATTTGCACGTACCGTAGCTGTTAGCCTTCCTTGTCAGGTGTGAACAATGGGAATTATTACAACAGTCCCTTGCAAATGTTGATCCGAAATTTTTGGAGAACATAAGTGAAGCTAGCAGGAAGGTTTGGAGGGGAGGGGTTTTAGCCCATTATACGTGGAGGAAGAAGCAGCCAATCTTGCCAACTCACACAATAAGCACACTGGAATGGACGTTTTAATCACCATATGGCAACCATTCCAGCAGCAGCGCATCCAACTAGATGACACGTTGAGTTGTCACAAAGAGTTTAGAAGAACTGTACACTTTAAAATTGATTTTTACCCTCAACACTTTAGTAGAGTAGTCCACTTATTTGCCATTAGACATTTGCAGGACTGCACCAATCTGAAGTGGCATTATAGTTTTATGAATGCAGTGGCCACAGCTGCCCTTCCCTTATTCAGTTAAACACAAAGGAGGTGGGGGGTTGCAGACAGCATTGTGATAAAGACAGGCAGCAAAATGACCAACCTTTCATAGTAAACGACATAATTTAAAGGAAAACTGCACTTTTTGGAATTTTGCCCATCATCCGAAATCCCCATTCTGTGCGTTCTAAATAGAGAAAAACAGCTAGCACGAGGCAGCTAACAATGTGCATAATGGGTTTCACTTATTTCGACATAAGCCCTCTAAAATAACCCTCCAAAAACACCAACCATGTCCCATTTACATAACGTGACAGGCATATTAACCAAGCTACATCTACATTGTTATTGTAGGAGCTGCCACCAAAGCACTACTTTTCTGGCATAGTGACACACAATGCTGACTAGCTCTCAACTTAGGCCCGACAACATCGCTAGAAACTCAACTAGATGATCGTTTGTTCTCAGCCTTTTTTACCTGAGCACAAGTCTTAAAGATACAGCCGGCAGTCAGCATCTCAGTGCGAACAGACAGTGTTTTATTATGGTCTTTTTTTGCTCCAGTGCTACACGATAATGTTTCAAGAATGGCTTAGTGTTTCACGATAGCTGGTTCTGCCTAGAACCCGTTCTCTACCTGGGGGTAGTAAAAGTAGTCGTCAGCGGCGGCTCTCACAAAGTCTGCCATGATTAGTGGTAGCAAACATGCTCTCTATGCTGTTGTTGTTGACAGACGTAGCCTTCGTTGCTACGGGCTGTGTGAAATCAATGTGCCCAGGAAGGAAGCTCCGGTCATGCTTAAAATGACCAAAATATGGCAAAATACTCTAAGTATTACATGCTGTCATGAATGTGCTCCTACATGGTCACAGCAACATTGTTGGAGGGGGTTTTTTAATACAGGGTTTTATAGGTGGAACAGGTGAATCCTCAGTACACGCATTATTACCTGCCTTGTGCTAGCGTTTTTTTCAATATTTACAACACACAGAAAAGAAGAAAGGCGTGTGTTCATGTCTCACATAAGGATTGTGGGTGATGGGCAAAATTCCCCCAAAATGTGCAGTTTTCCTTTAATGCCTCATGGATTTATTGTAGGCTCTGGCAATTCAGCGATGCGGTGATGGTATTTCTTTCTGTAAAGTGAATACATCCTTGGCGAGAGAGAAAGAGGCACATAATAATGCAGAAAGTGATCTTATATTTGAAGTGGCCACTTGAAAAGTATGTGGATAATGCACACTCATGTATTGCCTTTTATGATGCAGTATCTGAATTGAAGTCATATTTTATTGAGGGATGTGTAGCTGTCCCGGAAATCAAAAATATGCTAGATTTGTCTCAGTCAGAATCAGAACAGTGCATCTTTATTTGAACAAGGCCTATATTCATGCATAGACACACTCCCTAATCCCTTGTCTTAATCCCTCCTTTGCTTGGGACAAGGACATGTTGACAATTTAAGGTCTACCCTCAAAGTCCTGTTGACCGATGGGAACATAGTCCTAAGAATGTAGAAACGCTTTTAATTAATCAATATATAAAAGGCAACCCCAAGAAGTAACAATATTACCAACATGTTTTGCATTTGTGAAAAGGAACAGGAAGCAGTAGTTACAACACCGGGGCTAACATACGGTGGTGTGAAAAAGTGTTTGCCACTTTCTCGATTTCTTATTTTTTTTGCATGTTTTTCACATTTAAATGTTTCATAAAAAAAAAAATCCAAACCTACATGGCCCTGTGTGAAAAAATGTTTGCCCCCCTGTTACCCTTCCCTCAGAAAGAAAATAATTGAGATCTATCAGTCTGGAAAAGGTTATAAAGCCATTTCTAAAGCTTTGGGACTCCAGTGAACCACAGTGAGAGCAATTATCCACAAATGGGAAACATGTAACAGTGGTGAATCTTCCCAAGAGTGGCCTGCCGACCAAAATTACCCCAAGAGAGCAGCGACGACTCATCCAAGAGGTCACAAAAGACACCACAACAACATCCAAAGAACTGCAGGTCTCACTTGCCTCAGTTAAGGTCAGTGTTTATGACTCCACTATAAGAAAGACGCTGGGCAAAAACAGTTCCAAGACGAAAACCACTGCTGAACAAAAAGAACATTAAGGCTTGTCTCAATTTTGCCACAAAGCATCTTGATGATCCCCAAAACCTTTGGGAAAATACTCTGTGGTCTGACGAGACAAAAGTTGAGTGTCCCATTACATCTGGCGTGAAAGTAACGGCGCATTTCAGAAAAAGAACATCATACAACAGTAAAATATGGTGGTGGTAGTGTGATGCTCTGGGGCTGTTTTGCTGCTTCAGGACCTGGAAGACTTGCCTGGAAGACGTGATAAATGGAAGCATGAATTCTGCTGAGGGGGGAAATTCCTGGCCATCTGTTCGTGACCTCAAGCTGAAACCAACTTGGGTTCTGCAGCAGGACAATGATCCAAAACAGTCCACCTCTGAATGGCTGAAGAAAACAAAATGATGACTTTGGAGTGGCCTAGTCAAAGTCCTGACCTGAATCCTATTGAGATGCTGTAGCATGACCTTAAAAAGGCAGTTCATGCTCGAAAACCTTCCAATGTGGCTGAATTACAACAATTCTGCAAAGACGAGTGGGCCAGAAGTCATCCACACCGCTGTAAGGGACTCATTGAAACGCTTGATTACAGTTGTTACTGCTAAGGGTGGCCCAGCCAGTTATTAGGTTTAAGGGGAAATCACTTTTCCACACAGGGCCATGTAGGTTTGGATTTTTTTTCTCCCTTAATCATACAAATTTCATTTAAAAACTGCATTTCGTGCTCAGTTGTGTTGTCACTGACTAATATTGACGCTTGTTTGATGATCTAAAACATTTAAATGTGACAAACAACTAAGAAATCAGGTAGGAGGCGAGCACTTTTTCACACCGTTGTGTGTACAATGACATCACCATAATGGAAGTAAATAATACATCTATGTGTTCTAATGTTAATCATGGGAAATGCAATTCACATCAGGACACATCTGGAGTCACCGATTACACGAACAACACTCTATTTAAGTGCCCCAATAAACCTTGACAATGAGCTCCAGGTTTTGACTTTATTTTATCACGTCCTTAAAAAGGTCATATGCAATCCATTCTGGAATGCTGGTCCACTTCCAATGTCACAATAATATGTCAATTATGAAACCATGTTTTCATTAACTATAAAAATGAGTTAGCCACCGTAATTTTAATTTGTTAAAGAATTGAAACACTCTTTAATTAGCTTTAATGGAGGATAGAGAGTGGTAATAAAAGCCTTACACATCTCTTTTCACAGCACAAACGGTCTTTGCTGATGTTTGCTAAACTCTGGTTAAGGACGGTCATACCTCACCTCTTCATGTTTTGAATTTTTCCACTTTACTCTGACGGTTTTTCAAAAATCTATGAATTAATAAATCATCCCTGTTTTGTGGTTGAATACCGACTGTTACACAACAAATTTAAGTTTAAAAAATTACATATTTATTACCTAAATTAAGCATTTCCAAACATAAAAACGGTTAAATGAACTAAATCACAAATATAAAGCATTCAGAAGACTCATTCAAAGACGTTTTGATGATATGCAGTATTTCCCACATGTTTACTAGGTGTCAGTGATGTTACGTTGATGAGACAATAGCCGCCCAAGGAAATACTATCCAGAAACCAGAAGTTAAAAAGTAACTCTCCCAATGCTAACATGTATAAGCCTATATTATGTCCTATTTTCTCTTATTATGGCCTCTTTTTACCTTTGGCTGGTGAGGGGTGAAGGCATGGGTCGTAGCGTTTGTGATGCACTTGAAAGAGACGCTCTGCTTCAGAATGCGTTTAGTGTGGTTGATTTATCCCTGAGACCAGGATATGGCAAACTGAGGATATGAATATGATAAGTATGATGACAGAATATGGTATATAATAGCATGTAAAAGCAGTCGTCAAAATGTCAGCTTCCTTGCCTTTCCTCTTTCCTCTTCCTCCATGAAACAGACAAGTTTGTGGTCTTTATTGCTTCCGCACACACCCATCAATGACCATGTGACCATACCCTCTACATCTGTGCAGGCAGCAACCTAAAACCCGTCTCCTGCAATGTCTACTATATTGGGTAATAGGAGTGTAAAGGTGGCTATTGGGCTCTAGTAATGTTAAAAAAACATATTTAGACGGTCATAAACAGGTTTTCAATGCTATGAACTACGATTTTCCAGTTATATGTACAGACCCAACGCTGCAGTTCACAATGCTCGCTTGACGAAGGACGTCTTCAGGGAGAATAACATCACAGAATGTGTCACAGGTGTATGTTTCTCAAAAATGTTGAGAAACCTTCAATCTTTGGTATCTCCAGTGTACACACAATTCATTCTAGTTAGAAATGAGTAGATAACGGATCGTCCAATTACTATAATGAGCATCACACTGTCTGCGCAAGCAAAATCAACCATCAGTATCATAATCACAACACATATCATTGTTGTGCTGTCATAAAAACTCAAGCATAATTACCAGAATGCAATTATGGATAAATACTACTGTATATTTTACCATGTTTGCATGTTTGTGTGAGCGTTTGCTTTGAGTAAATGTTTTAAAACACACGTTAAAGAAAGTCACTGACAACATTTTTGACATTGTTCAATGCATTAAAACAGTGGTGTCATTAGTGGGACGTATTTCTTTTTTCCATTCCATTTAATCTACAGCAGCGTCTACTTCCATCATAAATTTCAATTTGACAGCCGGATTGTTTTTACACAATTGGTGGAGATAAAAGCCAAAGTAGAAATGCCAGCAGCACAACAAGGTCTGCCGGGAACGTAGCTGTGCCACACGCAACGACCATCACCATGAACCGAAATGGGACTGTTCCGCAAAAATACACAATGCAAAGACAACTCTGAGCTGGATTAGCTGGTAACGATATCAACACCATCAAAGTTACAGTAAGTTCATTCTTCACACAGCTGAGCAGGAACAGTGTTGTTGTTTCCTTTGTTTTCAAACTTATACTAACACAGCATTAGTTTACATCTATTGATCACATGTATTGATGAAATAGCTTCCAATTTCCTGCAACTATATACTGTATTAACCTAACCTCAAGTTAGGTTAATTGGCGACTCTAAATTGTCCATAAGTATGAATGTGAGCGCATATTTTAGGGCTTAGAATATCCAAAATAGGCATTTCTGGGCTGTAATAGGTGCATTCAATATTATTTAGTTACAGTTGTTCCTTGTTTATACATTTGTAAATAACTACATGAAATGTTATGTAAATGCATATCAATTTTGGAAATACGGGCCATTATTTAATGTAAAAAAAATATACAGTTAGAAATCCCAAAGTTTTTGGATGTTTATGCTGTTTGTTGCAAGCGGCGACTCGTCCTGCTTTGTTTGGAGGTCCCTGAACGCACCACTGTGCGTGTGCTAACTTTGTCTCATGCTGCCCGGATAGACTACTATACTGTATTTTTAGTGTTTTTCTTTCACCTCATATTTGGTTGCAAATGCTGATACTATGTGGGAATGCATAAAGGTAAGTTTTGATGACTTATTGAGTGCTGATGTGCATATTTGTTCTGTGCACTTCACATTAATTTATGCTAGGGGTCCAAGGTTGGGGACCACTGCTTTACACTACACCCCATTATTTAGGCAGTTAGGATTACAGGATGATGTCCATCTTTGATGCAATGCCATCGTTGTTAAATACCCCCGATGTTGACTTGTCTCCATGATTGTCTCCATTTTGCATTCAAGAATGTGATTTACTGTCACTAACCGAGAGTTACTGTCACTGAGATAGAAGTAGTTGCGTGTTTGGACGGCAAGGCTATTTTGAGTGCAAGAAGCACTGTTGCTGATGATGGCTTTTCCCATCGGGGAGGGATAAAGGATATGTAGGGAGATGTCTTTGGTCAACCCAAAAGGAACACAGTGTGAACCCGTAGACGTCATCGACTGCAATTGCACTTGAGGCTGTATCTCTCACTTCTTTAAGGTTTTGCGGTGCGGGAAAAAGCACACACCCAGAGCTCAGCTGTACTTCAGAGGTCTTCAGCTATCAAATGTGTCGAGAAAGGTAGCTGAGTGTGGCTTGATTCTGAACTCAAAACTCAAATTGGGTTGCTTGGCCCTTAAGGTATAAGTCTGTTGCAATCTCTCTCTTCTGTATCGTCAATCGTGGGAGAGCGAGATGACATAAAGGAAGACAGAAAGTGTAACTGGAGGAGAAACATTGTTTGACTTGTGAGATAATTAGAGACCCATAATGACAGCTGTTAGATTATTATATCATATGTATTTATATATTTATATTTGCTCAAAGAGGTTTCATGGGAGAGTTATGAGTCAACTTTTTGTTTTGTGGTATATTTGGAGTTAGCAAGTGCCGGTGTTTTGGGTGTACACACAAACAATGCTCCCAGGCATGAGGATCTGTGTGGGTGGATGTTTGTTGCAATTGTTTGGAAAAACTGTCTCTCCGTCTGTCACTGTCTCAGTGTAAGATGCAGACATCCATTCGCTTTACTGCGAGATGAAACATCTTTTCCACCACATGGAATTGCCAGGTTGAAGCTTCCTGCCATGAGAAGACACTTAAACCTAAAATGAACTATGCCGGGCTTTGCACAGATTTCAAAACAATAAATATATCAAATCAACAAATATTACATTCTAATCAACAGCGTGGGTGATCAAATGAATGCATGCTTGGTGATCCTTGACCAGGCTACTGACTCCAGGTTTTGTGATATGAGGGTGATTCTCCTGAAAGAGGTACCAAGGTGGGTGCTGCCACTTCGCGGGTCATGACGATTGCACGACTACAGTGATTTGCAGCTATAGCCAAATAAAATATATATTACAAACACACTGAATAAACAGGGGAAACTGTCAAATATTTTCATAGGGTCTGTTATGTATAAAACACGATCTGATATCATTTTTTTGCGCATCACCATTTTTGGACAGTTTGTCACAACGACGATAAAATAAATAATACGAAACAGTGGAACTTTTTCGTTTCAGCTGCTGTTCCACCTCGTTAAACGTAAACAGCGTAGTCTGCACACAATGTAGCTAAAAGTGAATCGAGGGAGTCTAAATGCAAATGAGCTGACATCTGCGCTGACGCACAATGTGGAATTGAGAGTGCTTGTGTGTTATTCCTCCGGTTGGTTCGTCAAAATTCAGGCAATAAAGAAAGTGACACTGAAAAATCAGAAATATAAATAAACGGTGGTCCGATTGTCCGGCCACCGATCAGCATCAGACGATTTCTGTGAAAAAGCACGTTATCGGCATATCCCGATACTTGCTTTAAAACGCCAATCCCCTTCACCGTCTCCCACCGACGTTCCCTTCACAAAGCCAAAACAAGCATGTCTGTCGTGTGGGACTTCCTGTCTTTGTGAGAGTGCACACTGCAAAACACGCCTTAAAACTCTGTAGTTTGGTGTGGCATTTGGGGGGCGGGCACTTGGCAGTGTGTGGTGAGTTTTCGTGACTCGCGACGTGATCGGCGCTCAAACGGCGGCTAATTAGCCAAAACGCAAGACACTCGCAGTGGTTGAATTCGTCGGATTGGCCGGCGGCGGCGGTGGAGGAAACCGGGTTTGCCGACTGCTTGGGGTCCTGCTGGAGCGCCATCAAGCTGCTCTTGCATCCAAAGTCTACTTAAAAAAGGCCTCTGATCCGCTAAATTACACCAGTAATTTTGAAAAAGTAAGTCAAATATGTTCTAAATTTGATGGTTCCCCTTTCATATATATGCAGACACCAACGTGGTGTCTGCATAAAAATCTGATCGGAGCATCCCTAACTTAAACTCCTCTACGTGGGACAGGATCTCATCCCTAACACGGAGATGGCACTGCACCCTTTTCAAGGCAAGAACCATGGACTCGGATTTAGAGGTGCTGATTCTCATCCCAGCCTCTTCATCCCTGTTGAGCTGGTCTAGTTTTCCCTCTCCCCTCCCCTCCCTCTGGAACCAGGATCATTTATCCATCCATCCATTTTCTATACCGCTTCTTCCTCATTAGGGTCGCAGGGGCATGCTGGAGCCTATCCCAGCTGACTTCGGCCGACAGGCGGGGTACACCCTGGACTGGTCGCCAGCCAATCGCAGGGCACATATAGACAAACAACATTCACACTCACATTCATACCTATGGACAATTTACAGTCGCCAATCACCTGCATGTTTTTGGAATGTGGGAGGAAGCCGGAGTACCCGGAGAAAACCCACGCGCACACGGGGAGAACATGCAAACTCCACACAGAAATGCCCAGGGGAGAATCGAACCCAGGTCTTCCCGATCTCCAAGCTGTTACTGTGTTGGCCAACGTGCTAACCACTAGACCACCGTGCGGCCCCCCAGGAAAATACAGAAAATACAGAAAAAAATGTCACTCTATATTCTGTAAGATACATTATCTATGTTTATTATTCTATTTCAACGTAAAAATAAAAAGTTTGTTTTTGCCTGCTTCTCTATATTAGACAAGTTTTCGTCAATATTCACATTCAGGACAGTGATGCTCAGTCAGCTGGTCCTTATCTAATCTTAAGAAAGCAGGCAATTTATAATTCATGTCCAAGTCTGGAGCGCTGGACTCTGAGTGTCTAGTTTCAGGCCAGCGAAAGTAACAGGAGCAGAATGTGGAGGCTGACAGTGAGTGGCTCTACTTAAAAATGTCATCTCTGTCAGAAGAGACTAACTTCCCCCAGGGTGCTAGTTCTCGCATGTGAGTTTAGCAATCTGTGAAGTCTCCTTCTTTAAAAATAAACCACAAAGGAAGGGGCAATGTCTTATTCATCTGTGTGCAAGTGCATAATGCAATTGTTCTCAGAACCAATGAGAGCTTCATCACTGCCAGAACACAACAGTGATTCTGTGAAATATTGCACATGCGAGCTCACATGTCCAACTGCATCACATTCAAGATGAAGATGGATATCTGAAGGACTCTCATACAACTGTGCTCCAGAGCAAACATTTCAGGACTGAAGATGTGTTGTGACTCATCTGCAAATGTGAGTCATTCCTGGCGTAGTGACTTTGCAAAGTTCCACCACAGATAAACAAGTAATAGAAATATGTCTTAAAAAGGTACACCTGTGTACTTTGAGTGAAATAAAGACGAGTCTTCATTCGGAGTGTCACGATATCTGTGACATTAAAATGTGACAAGATTTCTTGTTCAGAAAAAAAAAATAATGAATAAATAAATCACACAATAAATAAAAAATTAAAAGTCAACAAAACGAACCTGCCCACCTCAAACATAACCACCCGACGAGGTTTCTGGAAAAAAAAAAACAACTACACATCGAGATGCAGAGCCTTCGTCCCGACAGTCAACACTCACTAAGATGTTTGGTCAGCAAAGTGAATACAAATGGAACAGCGCAAAATTGCGTGCATTCACAGAAAGTTAGCGCAAAATAAATGCTGCTCTTTAATACAGT
This sequence comes from Dunckerocampus dactyliophorus, assembly GCF_027744805.1. Lineage (NCBI taxonomy): Eukaryota > Metazoa > Chordata > Actinopteri > Syngnathiformes > Syngnathidae > Dunckerocampus > Dunckerocampus dactyliophorus. The sequence continues at coordinate 27,291,190 of NC_072824.1, read as the reverse complement.
TGAAAAGCCAGCATTGCAAGAAATGCTGCAAATGTTTGACAGACAGTACAAATTGCCTGTGAGAAAATACCCAAACGGCAATTCCACAACTTTACAGACTGAAAGGTGACATTTTGAAAGGAAATATTGCATGATTATGTCATATCATTATTATTATTATTGATTATTATATATTATCATAAAATTTGTGGTTTATTTGGTCTCAAAAAATGTTGACAATAATATAATTTACTGTCAATTTGTGGGACAATAAACCTTTCGAAAAGCACCTGCATTGTTTTGTGACACTGTTTTGTGGTTGAATAAAAAAATGTGTTTGTCCAGTCATATTTTTTCATTGTACTTTTCTTAAACTTAAAATAAAAAATAAAAACTCTTTTTTCCTGGAGTCCTGCAGACCAAAAGACTCTGGAGACTTAGGACTACGTAACTTCCTCCATTATTTCCTAGCAAACAAGCTACAGTACATCTTAAAATGGATCAAGCCACTCAAAATAACCAGTTCATCCCTTTTCAGATACTGACCACACACTTTGGAATTAACAACAATACATTTTTTTAATACGAACAAATGAAATCTTCTTTCGCTTTAAAGCTAAACCTCTGGACGCTCCACTTTCTCTAACAGGAAACAAGCTGTTTCACATAACAAGTCTTAAAGTGTGATAAAAAATCTACCATCTAATTTCAGGAACAGATATTTCAATTTCTCTTCCCACTGTAAAATGGGAGACTGATTTAGCCATCAGCTTCGATCAGACCATATGGAGGCAGCAGCCGTGTTTAAACGCGCACCAAATGATCCTGAAATTCCAGTCTACAACTAATCCAATATAAAACCCTTCATAGAACACATTATACAGGAGAAAGGTTGTTCAAGATGAGCCTACTACGGTCAAACGTCAGTACACACTCTACAGATAATTGGGTTGCCTGCGGGTCGTCGCTTGGACTGCCTTGTTGGGTCAGGTGGGCCTGGGACCGGGGCACTCTCCTTGCCAGGGATGCACGCCGTCCCTTGCGACAGGGACACGCTGGTGTCCTGAGAGGGCCGGCCCTGCTCCTGGGCGAGGGGAGGAGGGTGTCCGCCGCTGTGGCTCAGTTGGGCCTAACTCCGGAAGGTGGGGGCTGACACACATGCACACACCCATCACTCAGTAGGGTTGTAAGAGACGGGGTTGAAGAACAGCCAGTTGGGTCAGGCCACCACTGGCTGACCATGACCCTCCCCCCATTCATAATATAATACTCCAAGGGGTTGGTGATACTGCAAATGTTGGTATCTGATAATTGAATAATTTTGTGATCTTGTGTTAATCAGAATAAACACTGGCGATAAAAACAGTTTATCACTAAACGTATTTGTCAACAGTACAAAACAACTAAGCAAAAGCAAAACTATTGGCTGTCCTTCAAATCCAAAGCCCCTTTGTGTCCTTGATATGCGTTTTTTTTTTATTGCAAACGATATAAATATAACTGTATCACCAATGCACAAAATTTGTGAAAATAAGCATAGAGGAGAACTGAAAAATATCGATCTGACCACATTAATATTGATCCGATCCTAATCCTACCAATCGGTATTTGGAACAATGCAGTGCCTCGACAGGTATTTTCTCAAAATGCCTAAAAGGTCTCTTATTTGTGAGCCTATAAGTCTTGGATTGATCTTAAGCAGTCTAAACACTTCAAGATCATGTTTTCAGTACGGTTACCGTCAACTCAATTCAATGTTTCCTCGATGTGTATAGTTTTTATAGTGCAAATGAGCTCAGGGAGAGATCATCCCATCAGGCATGAGTGAGTTTCTCTGACAAGGAAGGTATAACAAGTTTAAAGACATCCCTAGGCCAAAAACAAATAAAAGTAATTAAAGACAACAGTATCATCAATCTTTTCAGTGCCTAGGAGACTGGACTCGTCAGTGAATAAGCGGTGGGTTGGCCTCACCAGTCCAGGGTGGCTGGGTGTCTTGGGCTACTATCTCATCTGGTTCTGAGCCAAAACCAGATATTTTGATTGGGAAAGAGTGACCGGGACACGTTTAATCACGATGAGCAGCTGAGCGATTATGATAACATTATTGGGCAACTAGATGATTAAATGGGCACACAGATATTTGTCTGTGGGAGTAGATGTATTACAGCAGGTGCTTGGGGACCTACAACAGATTCCGCCCAGATTGTGCAACAACATGATACAGTGGAACCCGTTTATGTTAACACCCCTCCGACTGGCTGACTGTCATCGACATAAGCAGTTGTTGACATTGCCGAAACCGAAACTACCCATTTATTGCACATTTGCCTGTGACTTTTGCCAGACGAGAATGGGAGGTAATCATTTTTTAACTTCTGGCAGTTTTTTGACATGATTTTCCTCCATTTGTACATATTTTTATTTATATTCCTCTGTTTACTGTCACTTTGACACAAATATTGTTTGCTTTTGTGACAGCTCAAATATCTAAAGAACTATACCAACATAAACAACACAAAAAATAATTGTTTTACATCAAAATAATGTACTTACAAATATAACACCATGAACGATTTACAATTTTCACACTTGTGTGTGCACGCACACGCGCATGTGTGTGTGTGTGTGTGAATGTGCATGCATTAAAAAATGTCCCTATAATGCGTAACCTTCTGCACGCTACACTCCTCCACACCCTCTCACTTCCTCCTTCCTGTCATGTGTGATTTTCCGTTAACTTGATCTCTGCCGAGCTCTTATCAAATGCACTTCTGCCACATTGTGGCCGTTTTCATGACTTAAAAGTGCTCTGACGTGAAATGCATTCGCGGAGAGTTTTTCTTTTCGCCTCTTGAGCAAAAAAAACGTGAAAGATGTATAAATACGTGGTTGGGATCAGGCGTTTGGGATTATAAAAATGTATAAATACGTCTTTGGTATTGAATGAGTTAAAGAAACTAGGGTTTCAGACGTGTGCTTTTAGCTTGTTTTAAAATTTTCTGTTCATTTGGAGCTGTTACAGATGTTGTCCTGTCATTTATCTTTCTGTTAATAACACACAGTAAAAAATAAACATGTTTCAGACATCCTTGCATAGAGTGATGAATCATGATTAAATAATTTGAAAACGGATTAATCTGATTAAAAAGTTTTAATCATTTGATAGCCCTAATGTGCTCCTGATTAAATTTTTCAGAAAAAAATGCAAGAATTTACATTTTGCACTGTTGGATCTTAAAGACGATGTAAGAAGAGCTTCAAAATGCAAAAAGAAGAAATGGGAGTCAGAGAAAAAAAAAAGTTGAGTAAGCAATTATTATCATTATTAATTATTGCAACCAACCATTACATTAAAATAGGCTGTTCATCAGTTGATCAAAAGTTTGAGACTACAGCCTTTAATAGACAAAGACTTGGAAAAAATACAGATTCCAGTTAACTATGGACATCATGCGATTATTCGTGATTAAATATTTTAATCGAATGACAGCTCTATACATACATACAGGTAGATAGATAGATGGATAGATATTAAAAGACAAAATTGAAACAAGAAACCGAGCACAACATTATGACCATTTGCGCAATCAAACACAAGAGCGGAATGAAAAATATCTGTGTTTACATAATTAATGCTCACTTCTGTTTGACACTGCCGAGCAGAATTAATTTGAAAATATCTTTCCTATTGTGCCTGTAGTATGCAGTGGTTGAGACCGAAAGGACACTGAATCATGCAGAAAGTTGTTTGATTACCTCATTTAGCTACAGGAGAGATTAAAAATATTAGAAACCGTTCTCTGTATAATGCACTGTAGGTCTGCACCACTGCATACGCCAACCGAAGTGGTGCTCTTATTTTAATGCCTGAGCAAGTGTCAGGCAAAACTATTGTTTATCAGTGTACATTACATGCTTAAACCCTCCGGGGTCCCCAAGTACTTTTTTGTTTTGGCAGGTAAATCTTTGCTTGTTTTTTGCTCATAACTTCGGTTGTGCTACTCCATGCGGCATGATTTTTCCCGAGATGTTTTTTTTTCAGGAAAAATCATAAAAATCACAAAATTCAACCAGATGCTCAGGACACATTTCCCACCCTTTTGCGTCCCCAGAGGACAAAAAAAGTCTACTCCCAAAAACTGCTATAAAAACATAACGGATTAATATTTGTTTGTACTTTTTTTGCTCAAATATCTTAATCAACTTGAGTTCTTGCCCTGCGATTGGCTGGCGACCAGTCCAGGGTGTACCCCGCCTGTCGCCCGAAGTCAGCTGGGATAGGCTCCAGCATGCCCCCGCGACCCTAATGAGGATGAAGCGGTATAGAAAATGGATGGATGGATGGAACTTGAGTTCTAATAAAACATGCCAAGATTCAATATTTGTATTATTTTAACCCTCAAAATGCCCCACTGACTTCCATTGTAAGCACCATTTTCCATGCGGGGGGGGCTTAGTGACGTAACGGTCCATGAAGACCCAGATGGCCATGAAACATTTGCAAAATGTCATTATCACCCTGAAAAGCAAAGCAAATATGTTTGTACTACAAAAGCTGCTCCGCTGTCGCTATTTGATGTGGTGTTTTTTTTTTTTTTGCAGGAGTGGGCATCAGTGTATTCCAGTTCATAAAGGTATCCTTTTGGCTTTGTGCTGAAAGGAATGTCGTCATCACTTGTTTTGTAGTCAGACATGGCTACTTTCACTAGGCGATGGAAAGGTGCCCAACAGTTAACAGCGCGCAGTGATACGAAAGGAGGTAAAATAGTGTGATTGTGAGGTCGGACTTTTTCGTGGAACAGGGTTTTGTGATGCAAAAGTATTACTCTTTTGAATGCATCTTGTTTTGAGAAGCAAAACGCTTCACTTTTGCGACCCCACCAACTAGCGGGAACTACTTTCTTCAGCACCAAAAACTGACCAGTACTGTGCTGAAGAAGGAGAAAAGTCACTGTTGATGCACTACACTGCTGATGGGGACGTCACACAACTTCATGTCAAAAAACCCAGCTATACTTTTAACTCCACAGACCACTCTGACTCGCCATTGTTTACTTAAAAAAGCCCTTCAAAAGACTCGCCTTGTTTTTTTGTGCCCATATATAGGGTTTAGGAATTTTTACTTACTTTCTCTGGAAAAGAGGGAAAGTAGTGCAGTTCCTTCAAAACGAAACTTTAACTTTTCGTTCTGATTTAGAAATACCACTCACTGCCATAACACATCACAATAGACATCAGTAATGTGACCTCCCACTCTCTTAAAGCTTTGTCTCTGCAAAGTGGGAAAAAGAGCGCCTGAGGCAAGTAATCAAGTGATGTCTCTCTAAGGCAAGCAGGATGCCTGGATCACAGAGCCTTGGGACACACACACACACACACGCACACATAATAAATATTATGATATGACAGACACAGGCCTCTGGGTCATTTGCTGTACAGCGCAATTGATCTAACCTGTCAAGTTCAGCCTGTTACAACTGGTTTTCAAAGTAAAACAAACAAGCCCCGCCACTTCACGTCCAGCTCCGCATCATCAACATGAATGTTCTCACGGATTCCTCTGAGACGGTGTGGGTGAAAGAGGGTTGGAATGACGATAATTCAACAGGGCAAGCTAATTTCACGGCTACTTGTATTCTTGGCAATAGCAGTGTGTAAGCTACCATAAAGATAAATGTAAGTTGTTGCTTGCATAATAGTTCAACAACTTTTAAACTATCATGCCATGAGTTGCGCCCAAACGACCAGTTATAATTGATGAAGATGTATAAACACTGCATCATATTATTACATAAGTGCCCACATATTTTATTTATATTTTGTTTTGCATCAAATTAAGGACTGCTAGTTTGGAAATAATGATGAAAAGACAAACAGATGCATACAACTATTATGTAATGTAGCAGGATGGACTTGGTCATTCAGCCCATTAGGTGTTACCTGACTGTGACTGTTATCCAATCACTGCTAGGGGCCGCCCTATAAAGAGGGGGCGTGTTATCGTCCCCAGTCTCTTGCTTGTTCCTGCTGAGTTAAGGCCCCCTTTTTGGTCGCCTCATGCAATACGGCTCCCCAGGAAATAAATGGTAGGTAGCAGTTGTCCGTATATGAAAATTCATTAGAAAAGTGTATCCAGTTATATTGTGGCCCTACAGTCGCAGAGTGTCCTGTCACTGGGGAGTGTGTTGTTGGCTTCAGGCTGTGTCGTTCTCCCGGTGCTTCAATCAACAGGTATGTGGTCCCAGCTGTTTGTGGTGTCCAGCTACCCGTGTAATCTCTTCATTATGTCGACAGTTTCGCCATTGGTGCATGGTGCCTGATCTCCCCTTTCACTGCACAGAAAACTTACGGACGCGGAGTTGTGGCAGTGTGCTGTTCAAGCGCTCCCTTCCCCTCCACCTGCGTCCACGCTCACGGCGCCCCCTGTACGGTAACGACAGGCTGCTGCTTGCCTTTGGATACTGACAGGTTACAGGTTACTGCGTTGCCGGAGTTTGGCTTCAACTTTTATCTTGCTGGCTGAGCATCGCTCTTTTAAATTGTTTGGTCTTTGGTGGCCCAGTTACCATAGGACTGTGTGTGTGTGTGTGTGTGTGTGTGTGTGTGTGTGTGTGTGTGTGCGTGCGCGCAATCGTGCTTTTGGTTTATTTATTGTACTCATTACTATTTTTGTTTTTAGTGATTGGATTCAATTTTATTTGGTGTGCAGAGCGTGCAGATTATATATTTGTGTTGTTGGTTTTGCTTTTGCTTTTTTTTTATGTGGGTTGCAGTGTTTTTGAGTTTGAATTTGATTTTAATTTGATAAATATTTTAATCTCCTTCTATACGTTAACTTTGAATGTATATTTTATTAACAAATTGTAATAAAACATAACTTTGTATCTTTGAAAACACATCCTCTGCCTCATTGGTGCAACTAACCTAGCAAGCCTTTTATTTATATTGGCTAATTATTTCCTTGGGTGCAGTTCCCAAGTTGGCGTTGTCGGCTCCCCTTTGTTTAAACGTACCTCCCATCACCCTTATGTTAGCCCACAAAAAAACACCAAAAAACACCCCCAAAAAATCCAAACAGTTAATTCAAATCAGTGCACCATTTTGTGGAATGCATTTGTGTACCTTTTGACAAGAGAGGCAAGAAACACTGGCTCATTTGCTCAAGGTCACCTCAAGTGTATTTTCGACTAACATGTCTCCAAAAACTAGTTGCAATTCATTTTTGATCAGCAGTGGTTTTTGAGCTCCTTCCAAAAATGGATGTGTGGATCTGACTCAACCCACTCCTGGTAACCATGTTAAGTTAAATGCATCTGTGTGTTCCATTAGATTGATGTAAGGACGGGATATTTGGAAGAAGCGTGTTTTTCCCGTGATATTTCACATTTGTGTCTCTACCCTTTGGAACAGGCTGAACCCTTTGGAACACCACGTATAAAAAGTAAGCATAATTTGACTTAAACTGGATTAAAAAACGTCTATCTCAATGGCTCACAGTGCTTTTACAAACTGTAGCTGACTGGTTCCACCATCAGGAAGGGAAGCTATGGCATTCCCGCTTGACTGGTGCCCCCACTACCTGGACCCAGATCAGCACAAAAAGCAGATGTATGGATGCATGACAGGATATGTAAATTTTGGCTTAAATTGACTTAAAGTTGTGCAGAATTTTTGGACTGGCATTTTTTCTATTGATTGTAGAGCTGCCTTTTGTCAATGGTGCAAAAGGTTTGCACTGCATCAAAAGTCTTGCATGACCTTTAGAACCCCTCATCAGCAAAATTGCTCCATCAGTCGATAAATGTAAGAATCCCAAGACCTTTTTAACGTTCAAGTCACACTTAAGTCATCTCATCCAAGTAAAAACTTTTCACATTTAACTCATTCAATCCCAGCCATTTTTAAAAGACAACCTCTTCAGTACCGGCCAATTTAGACGACTTTGACGGATCTTTCAAGGCAAACACAAAACCTACCAAAAGAAGGACTAGACTAGTCTAGTCTAGACTAGACTCCTGTCTTTCATCAGAAAACGTTTCTTTTTCCATTTTTTAGTAATCAGCAGTAGAACATAGGTAAGTTTGAGGGAAATATCAATTCCTGACTAGTAAAAGGAGAAAAACAGCTTTTTGTGAAAACATACATTTAAACTTTCACTTTGACATTTGGAGCTGAATTATGTGTGCGCATGCATGTGTGCACGTGCGTGAGTTAAAATTTCCCTACAGTGCGTAACTTTCTGCACACCCTACACTCCTCCACACTCTCCCACTTCCTCCTTCCTGTCATGTGTGTTTCTTACGTCCACATGATATCTGCCGAGCTCTTATCAAATGCACTTCTGCCGCCTAGTGGCCGTTTTTATGGCTTAAAATTGCTTCGAAGGCAAGTCCATTAGTGGGGAGTTGGGTCATCACCTCTGTTAGCCTCTCACGCAAAAAAACGTAAAAGACGTATAAATACGTTGTTGGGGTCAGGCGTTCGTGTTTAACTACGTCTTTGGTATTGAATGAGTTAATAAGATGAAGGTCAAAGAACACAGTAATAGTAAGAGCTTTTTGGTTCATTGCTCACGTCAAGTATGGATTTGGCATCTACATTGTGCCAATACTGGACCAGGAGAGTCCACAGAAAACGAGTGAGTAAAACGTGACAGTGTCATGAAAGAAATCAGACCATTCATTGTTTGCAATTTCTAACCATATTTGCTTTGTGTTCAGTAAATGTAATTTGATAAAGAAACAGAAGACTCTGATGTATCACTCTGATGTTGCTGCCCCTGTTTCCGACAGCACTTCTGTTTTTTCTGTTTGTGAGCAAGACTACTGCAGTAAATTTAACTATTTAAAAATGGTATTACCAGCAGTCCTTGTTTAAAGACGAATATAGTGACAATTCATGGTTTAAGTTATATTGGAATACAGTACAAGTCACAGTACCACATGTCCTAGAAAGAGTAGGAACAAGCTTATTTAATCCTACCCACTCTATGTTTCACATCAGTCGCAACACATTTGTTCACTTCCTTAATACACTGTGGTTTGACGAGACAAAAGTTGGAAGGGGTGTGTCCCATTACATCTGGTTTAAAAGTATTTCAGAAAAAGAACTTCATAACAACAGTAAAGTATGGTGGTGGTAGTGTGATGGTCTGGGGCTGTTTTGCTGTCTCAGGACCTTGCTGTGATAAATGGAACTGAATTCTGCTGTCTACCAAAAATCCTGAAGGAGAATGTCCGGCCATCTGTTCGTGACCACAAGCTGAAACGAAGTTGGGTTCTGCTGCAGGACAATGATCCACAATACACCAGCAAGACCACCTCTGAATGGCTGGAGAAAAACAAATTGAAGACTTTGGAGTGGCCTAGTTAAAGTCCTGACTTGAATCCTATTGAGATGCTATAGCATGACCTTAAAAAGGTGACTCATGCTGGCCCTCCAATGTGGCTGAATTACAATAATTCTGCAAAGATGAGTGGGACAAAATTCCTCCACAGCGCTGTAAGAGACTCATTGCAAGTTGATTGCATTTGTTGCTGCTAAGGGTGGCCCAACCAGTTATTAGGTTTAGGGGGAAATCACTTTTTCACACAGGGCCATGTAGGTTTGGATTTTTTTCTCCTTTTAATAATTAAAAGCTTCTTTTAAAAGCTGCATTTTGTGTTCATTTGTGTTGCCATTGACTAATATTTACATTTGTTTGATGATCTGAAACATTTACAAACAAACACGCAAAATAATAAGACATCAGGAAGGGGGCAAACACTTTTTCACACCACTGCATATTCATATTTGTGGTCATAACATGACGAAATGTGGAAAAGTTCAAGGCGTATAAATACCTTTCCAAGCCACTGCAGTGAAGTGTGGCGATCACAGTGGGCTGTCACATATAAACTGGTAAACTACACTGTAATGTACTGTAGGTCTGCCTCCCATACGCTCCCACTAATGAGATCAGGCTTTTCGGAGTGGCCCGGCTGCCTTATAATAGGGTTTGGTTTCTGTGTATGCTAATGATGCCACTGCTAATAATCTCATTCAGTACGTTCACAAACACTAAAACAGTTGGATTCCCCAAATTGGAATGCAGAAGGTGTCTGGTGAAATGGATAACATAGCTTTCCAGCTCTTTTGTGTTGTTGGGAGTGTTTTAATGTGTGTTTAAATGACATCTGATTTGGCTCCTCAGAGACGCACTCAAACAAATGGCCATTGTGATGTTTGTGTCACGTCCTGTATGTTTGCTTACATGACAGTTGGGTTATTTTACAGTTTTGTGCATTAGTTCTGGTTTCAGGCTCTTATTTTGTATTTATTTCCTGTTCTGTTCCGTTCAGTTTCCCTTCGCCTTTACTTTCTTGTTCCAACGCACGTGCTCCTCATTTCTATGTGATTACTTAGTTCAGCCTTTTAACCTTCACCGGGTTTCATCTCTGCATCTTGGGGTCGCCAGCATTACCACCATGGTGCGCCGTGACAGTTTGCTTTGACTGACTATTTTACAACAAACTTTCCACTACACATTGAATTATTTTTAACACATGGATTATATGTCGGCCGCACGGTGGCCAAGTACTTATCATGTTCACCACACTGTCAGGAGATTGGAAAGACCTGGGTTCGAATCTTTGCTTGGGCATCTCTCTGTGGAGTTTGCATGTTCTCCCCGTGTGTGGGTTTCCTCCCACATTCCAAAAGCATGCATGTTAGGTTTATTGGCGACTCTAAATTGTCCGTAGGTATGAATGTGATTGTGAATGGTTGTTTGTCTATGTGTGCCCTGTGATTGGCTGGCAACCAGCTCAGGGTGTACCCCGCCTTTCGCCCAAAGTCAGGTGGGATAGGCTCCCGCACACCCCCGCGACCCTAATGAGGATAAGTGGCATAGAAAACGGATGGATTATATGTAAAAAAAACATGGCATCTAGTCCTGCCGCATTTGTGGCAATTTTAAGTGAACATTTTCTTAACCAAATTATTTTGTGTGGGAGACAAAGAATTTCCTGCAACGTGGTGGGACATGGACGCGAGCCGCTTCCCTGACACAGCTTTTTAAAATAATTTTCAGATGACAAGAAGAACTTTGACCTACGTCTGTGAGTACCTTTTCTCTCCCGCCTTCCGGTGATCTATATGTCGGTTATACGCGACTTGAAAAAAATGGGAATTGTGCTGTTGACACTGACATGAAAAAATCAGATACAGGTCACAATGAGCAAAAAATCGGAACTGACCTGCAGTGTGAACGTAACCTTAGAGCAGGCTCTTTGACAAGAGGGAGGCAGTTAAACATACACACACATGCACGCATAAACAGCAGAACAGGAGTGAGGGAGATGAGAGAGAGCAACGAGCCACAACAACAGACAACACAAACACGCTGGAAAGGTATCATTAAGAAGATGAGTGACAGCAGGAAAGCCAGTCAAATCTGGACCCATTTCAGAGAGTAGAGTCTTATCGAGCAGGCTTCACAAACAACCTGCATAGGCACATAAGAACTGTCCACTCGTGAGTGCAACGGGAGAAAAAAAAAACAAGCAAATGAACCTGACATTAATGAAGGTGCCTGTGTGCCTGTCGTTGCTGCTGCAGTGTCTACAGCATCACGCAGTACACCACCGCAGCCATCTGAACCTACAACACAGAGCTTATATGAGACGGCTTCTGCAGAAGTCTCTGACCCCAGCGAGACAGAACACAATTGATGAACAACAGGCTAAAATGATTGCAGTTGATTTCCAACCATTTTCAGTCGTGGATTCAGAAGGTTTACTCGTGCACTCAATCCGATGTATGCAAATCCAAGCTGGAAAACGTTCCCAAAAAATAACACCAGTCCTGTAGGACAGAAAATACTTTACTGCAAGACAGTGTTAAAAAAGCCACAGCGGTTTGTCCAACAGCTGACAGCTGGGCATCCCAAACCACCACATCCTTCTTGTCACTTAGATGTCACTTTATTGAAAATTACAAAATGGCGTCCTGTCTTCTGAATTGTTTTGTGTGACAGACACGCTTCTGAGAACTTGGCAGAGGAGCTGCTCAAATTGGCAAAAGAGTGCACTCTGGAAAACAAAAGTGGTTCGCTTTGTTAGTGGCAATGCAGCTAACAAAAGCAATTAAAACCCCGAAACGGACCCGGCACCGATGTCTTGCACACATGTAACAAGTAGCCTGGTGTAAGAGATGCTCTGAAGGTAATGAAGCTTGATGTGGACATAGTGAAGGCAACAGTGGAATTGTTCCACAAGAGCACACACAAGCTCAAATCTTTCCAAAAACAGATGGGCATGCCTGAGCTGAAGCTCAAACAAGAATGTGTCATAAGGTGGAACTCAACCTTTCATATACTAAAACCCAGTGGCAGGTGATGCATTTCGTGCACTGAATGGATCAACCGACAAAAATTGAAGTGAGTTTTATATTAATTCAATGTGAAAAAGACATTTTTTTTCAACGTCATTTTTGTACATTGTCACCATACAAATCATTTAGGTTAATAAATAATTCAATAAATTCAATGTTATATTTCAGTTCCATCCAAATCACTTTGCACTCTGAATAAACTAATTATGTTAAAATATGGTAAAAGACAAATTTGTAATTGAGCATTTTATTTCTTCTTTCTACCGGTGCTAAAGGACATTTTCCACAACAACACCAAACATGGGACATTGAGAGGTGGAAGAAAGTTTTATTCTCCGGTGAGAAAACATGTAACCTTGACGATCCTGATGGCTTCCAACGTTACTGGCATGAGGGAGTAGATCCCTGCTGAGATGTTTTCAACATGGCACAGCGGAGGGGCTGCCATCATGATCTGTGGTGCTTTTTCCAGTGGAAAAAGCAGCTTCCGGTTGTGCAGGGGTGTCAAACGGCGGATGGCTATGTGGAGATATTGCAGGGAGCATCCCTCATGACCGAAGACCTTCGTCTGTGTGGTAATGACTGGATTTTTCAACAGGACAATGTTGCAGTTCACAATGCCCGCCTGAAAACGGAGTTCTTCCAGAGGAATAACTTCACTCTCACACTCTTGATCTACATCCAATTGAGAACATTTGAGGATGGATGGCAGGAGAAGTTCACTTCTTCCATCTGAAAAATTGCAGGCAATCTGTTCAGGATTTCTTTGATAGTCAGCACTATGTGCACTATGTCTTGTCTCCTAGCCTTCAGTCACGACTTTAACGAGTTAATCCGCATTTTAATACCACCACTATCACATCACATTTATACAAACCGTCAATATTATACAAAAGGAGCAATATAACAATGTGTGATATTACAGAATTGGGGATGAATACCATTACTAACCTTTTATCTTCCCAAACATATTCACCAAATAACTTCTAACTCCAAACCTCTACACTGCAACATCATCTAGAGCAGTTTAGAATCATTATTTATCTAATAACACAACATAAAAACTCAGTATGATCCTTAGATTCTGTAAACCAGGTGTACTGCTCGTAAGAACTGGTCTAGAAGTGGCGAACAATCCCTTTCCTTCGGGACGAGCAAGCTAACTCCAAAGTTGGTCCGCCTCTCCTTACGATGTCTAGCTTTGCCTGCCTTGAACATTGATTTTCAGACTGTCCGACACCAAGTTAATTTTGTTATTGTGTACAAAGCACTACAAAACAAAAGTAGGTAGACTACTCCTGACGAAATACACTGCTTTTTTTGCGGGGGGCTCCATGTGACATTGTCCAGTTTTGTCTGCAGAAAACTTGACATTGGCTCCCCTGAAGTATGCCATTCTTTATGTGGTGGCCACTATCATGCTGTAGTTTTTGCAGATTCTGTGTCCAATTTGTCATGTTTGGGTGTGACCTGATCATAGATACCATAGATAGCATCTCCTCTCTGTCAGCCTCTTTCATTCCACAGACGTTTGTAGCTTCATTAGCAATGTATAGAAGAACTACAACTTCTAACATGGACGTGCTGTCTTTATATAGAGTACTGCCAACTCCAGTCATTGTGCTTTGGATAAACATGGGGGCTCCAAGGTTGTAAATTATACATGATTTAATTGGATTGTGGGGTTTATTCAGAGAGCACAAGAGAAATGAGATTGGCCCGCTGTGCTTTTCGCTGTAAGATCAGCATTCTATCACCACATACTTTCAATGCCAGTTAACTGAACAGGACAAGATGAGCTCCACTTCTTTTGCCATTCAAGGGATAGTTCAGATTTTTTTATATGGACTTGTATGACATCTCCATCAGCATTGGACTATTTCAACAGTGACTTACCCCCAATTTGGTCCCACAAGTTCAGTTCTGGATTTTCTTGACGAACGTGGTTCTGCTTAGTCGCTGGGTCATTTAAGTAAAGAGTTTGACTTCGGCCTTATATTTGTCTCCCGCCGTGTCACTGCGCACTGGCGCTTGTCTGTTTGTGTGTATGTGATGAAGATGCTCGCATCTTCATCCGCGACGGAGTGTTCCACAGCAGAACAGAAATAGAACAAACAAGAGCATGTTGAGAGCACAGGCCTCCACCAAGGCTGTAGTTTTAGCCATAAATTAGCTGCATCACTGTACAAGCTGCAGGGTTCAAAGCGTGAGAAACAAAGTAGCGGTTTATACACCGAAAACGAGACCAGTGACCAGACCAGATTTAGATTTCCAGAGCAATGTGAAGAGAGGCTCTTAAAAGTATGAGACGGGACAAAACGAGATGTGAGAAACAAAGCAGGGAAGATGAGAGAGCAGAGGGAAAAGATGCGACCTCCTTTGTTGAGAGCCAGCAGAAGAAAAGAATTTGGGTATATAATCCTCTATGTGGGCAGCCATTCATTTAATCAGCAGAGCATATAAATATATTGAATGCACTACTGTAGATTTTCTGCTAAAGTAGCTGGGGCAACCACTGCTGGGGAAACCAAGCAGGGGGAAACAAGACTTACGGTAAAACGAGGTGGACCAGAAAGTACAGAGGAGAGAATTACAGGAGTCATGCATGCAGCAGGGAACAATCTGGGAATTGAGTGAAAAACAGGCACAGCTGAAGTATTCCCAGGATTAATTGGCTGCAGGTGTGACCAGGTGACTCCTCCCAGACCAGAGGTGTGCCGCAACAAAGCACAGATAGGCGGCAGCAGAGCAGCACGACAGAACATGACAGACATGTTGACAAATATAAACTAGCAGGCGCCACAATCTAACACAGTGTGCACTCAGACTGTAGGAGGGGCTTGCACACCAAGCCGAGAAGCCACGCTCACGCTGGCCTCACCTTAGGTTTCTTAGAAAGGCAGAAAGTTATCGGTATCGGTTTGAAAAAAAAAGATATTGTGCATCTCCTTTAAAAACGGTCAGAATCATACTGAAAATACATTTACAGTACAGTTTAAGGGATAAATATTAATTTTTATTTAGTTATGATTCATTTTTGTATTTTTCACCTGCCTCCCTTGACCGTACGTCACTGCCTTCTCTATAATTCGAGAAACTTTGAAAAACTTGAACTACTAAGCAAATGGAGCAGCAAACTGAATCCACAGTTGTGAAACTCCTGCTGCTATTGTTCCCGCTATCACTGCATCTTGCAGCACATGCTGGCTTAGTGCATAATGGGCATTTGGATGTCACCCTACATCTGGAGGAAATAGCTTTTCTTTTCACGCCATGAAAGCTCTATTAGCTTGTCAAGTCTAAATTTGCATTCCGACATCACTCCATCAGCTACTGTAATACGCAAGTAATCATGTGATCACTCTGGTCACGTGATTACATTGTAATTGAATTGCATTGCATATGCAATGAGCCATAGCTGGCTGCATCCTTAAGCATTTTCAAAAACACAATATCATTATAGAAGTCTGATATTCCACAAATGCACTCGTCCGCAGTGGTTGATAAGAAGTCCAACACCAGCATTTACAAAGAGATGTAGCTGGTGGAGCAATCAAGGCTCACTTCTTTGATACAAGTCAGCCTCGACTGAGCAGCTTATTAAAAGAAGACAAAGAAGATCCACACCAACTGTGTATCAAAAAGTATTTGAATAAGCTGTCAGATTGGTGGACCGTGGCGCTAAAATCCCCTAAACCAAAGTGTTTGAGAAAGTTGGAGAGTAGTACTTCTTAAATTTAAAAAACATTTCTTGCTTTTACGACACAGAGGAACAATTCAGTATTAGGACTCCAACATAAAATCTAAGAATAATTGTGCAATTTTTCATTTCAACAGCAGCAGCTCGTTTATCGAGGTTAATTGGTTCCAGACCCGACCGTGATAAGTGAATTTCTGCCGAGTAAAATTTCTTATGTAAATGTTTTATGTTTTCATAGTTAGAGCATAGAAAACCTTCGACAAACCTTCTACAACCTTTTAAAAATACGTTTTTTAACATTATTAGAGGCCACTAGAGTTGAAATAACACCCCTATAGTCACCGTCACGCTCGCAACAACCAATACAGTGGACATAGTAAGAGAAAACAAGACATTTAAGACATAAATAAGACTTGTGCTCATCTGTGTTGCTATGAATTGGTCCTGGTGCCGGGGGTTCAGAGCTCAGTTTTAGCCTAGCGTGGGTTACGACTGCAACAGTAGCCCGCGTTAGGGATTATTGTGCCTGTTGTGAGGTCATTCAAACCTGCAATAAAAACCTGTTGTTCCGGTGATCAAGTCTGGTGCTTGTGTGTCTCATTGAACATTACAGTAACATCACATTATGACACCTACTGACCAGTTTTTTTTTTGTACTTGAAGGATTTTTTGTGCTTGAAAGATATGTGGTAACACTTTACAATAAGGTACTCAAAATTATAGTAGTTAATGAGGACCGAACCTACCTAACCCTAACCATTACTCATTAGTTACTCATTACTTTTTCATTAGTTCCTCAGTAACGACCCTAAATTTATGTGCTTTAGTTCCTCAGTAACTACTATACTCATTAGTTCCTCATTACTTTTTCATTGGTTCCTCAGCAACCACTGTATTTTTGTGTACCTTATTGTAAAGTCTAACCAGTATTTTTTTGTACTTTAGTTTGTATTTGATGGAGATTTTTTTGTAATTGAAGAAAACTTCCTTTTGATGTGTAAAACAGGCTGTATTTGTTGTGTGTGATAGGTACAGTGATGCCTTGGTTAACTTCATTAATAAGTTCCAAAAGGTTTGACTCAAACCAAAACGGACTCTAACCAAAGCAAATTTTCCCATAGAAAATCATGTAAATCCTTAACTTAATCCGTTCCATACACCCGAAAATGTTAACACAAAGCACATTTTACAGACAATAATGATAATTTTACAGAAATTTGCAGAAAATGATGCAAAAATAATTACAAATGACAAATGAATGGACAACTAAACATTTAACATCACTTATACCGAGTTTTGTTGGGGAAAAAATACACAAAACCATGAATTAACACAAAAGAAACACATTATTCTGCTGCAACCACAATTTACAAACATTAAAAAATAATTAACTAATAATTAACTAATAATCACCTAAATATCAAATATCAACAAACACGTACCCTGCCGACACTGATTCAAATCAGAAATATGGCGCAATGTCCATGATACGTGTTACGACCTTATTTCTATTGATCTATTGCCTCTAACCAATACACTTTGGGGAACTATTTTCTACATCATGTTTCAGTGGAAGGGGAAAGTGTGTTACTCTTATGCTAAACTAACAATGCTTTGTAGAACACGGTGTTGAGTCTCGCACAGAGTTTGAAGCCGGGTCCATCCACTAGCTCTGTGTTACGTGTAGCATACGTCGCCATTACGTCACGTCCTGGTCAGTAGTGTTATGTGGATCGATACTGGTAATAATAACTTATTAATAATAACTTTTTTGAATGGTTTCATTATTTTATTTATTCAGTTTTATCATTTAAACCACAATTTTCACATATTTAATATGATTTTGTCCTGTTTTTTTCTTGTTGTTGTATTTTAGCTTAGCCATTCTGTACCTCAATATACTTTGGAGTTTCATCCATCCATCCATCCATCCATCCACCTTCTCCCGCTTATCCGATGATATATATAATCATCAGAGAATGTCCTTCAGTCTTTATCAGATTGGGACGGCCTTCATGTTGCGCTCTGACGTTGGCTTTCAAATGCATCCTCTGAAGACACTGAATGGCGAAACAGCTTCTGTCACCTCGTCAATACTAGGAGCTCAGACTCTGCTCTCCGTCTGCCTGTTGCCATGGACTTTCCCTGCGTTGCGCACCTTCTTGGTAAAGACTCGTTTTTTCCAAACATTGTATTTCTTTGTTGTTGGACTCATTTTGTATTGGCTTGAGTTTTAAACAATTTCTCGTTAAAAGAATTGTGTGCTTGTTCTTATAGTGTTATTACTTTTCTGTTTGTGCATCTCATTTATTGAGAGAACGCCAGACCAAGAAACGGAACTGGAGTTGGACGAGCTACACCGAAAACTGTTACCTCGTGCTCCTACCACCTGAGCACATTGCAGAGTTTAGTAGACTCTTCAGTGGGATGAAGCCATTTGGAGCCAACAGTGTGGGCAGTGTGGGCAGTGTGGGCAGTGTGGGCAGTGTGGGCAGTGTGGGCGATTTCATCTCAAGCCGCCTTTACGCATCACTCATCTGCTACCATGAACTATCCTCCATCCCCCGCTGACCAGAAGTAACTAGCACGTGGCAGCTGGGTGTTGGGTGCCTCCACCACAAAGATATTCTTCCTGCTGGGTGACTCCACTGCTGATGTGATTGAGTTTACCTGAGTTAATGATCTGCTGTCAAGTGGTTATATTGGTCTTTGCATGTTTTTCACATTAACCTTCTGACCCACGTCAGCCGTATAAGTCATTTGCAGAAGACAAGGGTTACAGCGGCTGGTAAGTGTGATATCACTGATGCACTCATTCAGCAGACGAGCTTGGCATTTAATCCAGACATGCAATTCATTTAGAAAGACGGTTGTGCTAAATTGTCTAGCTCATTTCAGTGTGACTGATCACTGAGGAGTCTACCTGATTTGATGCATGTATATTGAAAACAATGTGCATCAAATGTGCAAATTACATAGTTTCAAAAAAATGTGGTGATTTATAAGTTGTCCAACAAGGCGGTAAATGAAACAATCGTCAACAATCTTTATTTTCAATCCATTCTAACAACAACAAAAAAAAAGTCACAGAGTCACTGATAGACCAATGTTTGTTGTGTAATACAGTATAGTGGAACCTTGGTTGGCGTACGCCCCGGTTAGCGTACGCCCCCGGTTAGCATTTTTTCCAGTCACTGTTGGACTCCGCCAAGGTTGCTCTTTGTCACAGATTTTATTCATAGCCTTTATGGATAGATTTTCTAGACACAGCCAGTGCGTTTAGAGTCCCCAGTTAGGGGTCCTCAGTACTGGGTCTCTGCTTTTTGCAGAGACTTAGTGCTGTTTGCTTCATCAAGCTGTGATCTTCAACTCTCACTGGAGCGATTAACAGCGTGTGTGGCTGGAATGAGAACCAGCACAAACACATATCAGCACAAATCTGAGTCCACTGTCATCCACATCAAAAGTGGAGTGCCCTCCCCGAGTCAGAGAAGAATGGAGTGAAAGATAACCAGATGGATCAGTGCAGAGTTTGCTGTAATGCGGACTCTCCATCAGTAAGTCATGTTGTTGATTGACTGGTCGATCTACATTCCCACCCCCACCTACAAGCTCACGGTCACAAGAGGCCGAAATGAGTTTCCGCTGCAGGGTGTTTGGGCTAATGATGTGTCATGCGCAAAAGTGACCTCTAAGAGTCGATGCTTTGTAGTAAGAGCTAGCGCCCCAGTTTTTTTTTTTTTACTTTTGCACACTCAGGTCTCAGTCTTCGCTTTGCTCACTTTAGGGCGGTGGCACAGGTTTGTTTTGATGGGCACGCCATGCGGCCACTCACACGTGAGGATATAGGCTCATACCATGATCTGAAAGTCTGCTGTCCCATAAGCAGGCAAAAACTGTAGGGAGAGACGACTCATACTGAGTGAAACCCGTAAATGAAGCAGCATGTGGCTGCAATTTAAAGACATTGGTGGCACGTTCTGGTATGGTTGTGACCCCAAATGCAGAAAGGCGAACCCAGTGCAGGTAATTTGATAATTCTCAAAAGCTGAACAGAAAAAGTAAACTGGCAGAAGCATGAGTCACAAAACATGTGCAAAACATATGCAGAAGGAACAAAAACAATACAACGCTCAAACAACAGTGGATGCTACCAGCTGAACTAAATAGATGGAAAACAAATTAGCGCCAGGTGCATGTTATTAAGAAAGTAAAGGCTGCAGAAACAGAATGGAACAACACAAAGTATTACAAAATAAGAGCAAAAGAACCAGAACTGACATTGGGCATGACACTGTCATATCATAGTGCCTCAACTGCAAAATTAAGGTAACATTAAGAGCGGGATCCACTACAAACCTGCACAGACACAGCAGAACTGATCATCCTATTCCAACATGTGCTGACCCTGGTGACTTGTCAAAATACAATTTTTGCAGCATCCACTGCCGTCCCCGCAAATGCAAGCATACGCTGTAAAACGGCAAATAAAAATGTTGATATGTAGTGGGCTAAAATTATTGCCAGTTATTTTTAGGCCTTTTTCTGCTGTGGAGGAAAAATGTTTTGTTAAATCCGCCGTACACTGTACCGAGCAGACAAACACTATCCCATACTATCATCACAAAACTGTACGACACAGAACATACATAATGGCAACAAAAGGTGACAAACGCTCCATCGGTTTTACTGACTGCTGGACCTCCAGAACCAGATGACGTTTTGCATACTAGACTGCAGATTGGCAGAGACGCTATGAGGTAAAAGAGTGGCAAGTGGAGAATAAAGTGATGTGCTGTGTGAGTCATAACACTGCAAACACCCAAACCATAAAAATTCTGAGGTGGACCCACCACCCATGTCTGGCGCACTCAATAAACCGATCATTTGAGATGCCCAGGTGATGAAAACTACTGTGGACAAGGCAGAGGCTATTGTAGATTTTTCCAACAAATGCACCACAGCTGCAGAGAGGTCCACAAAGTACCAAATAAAGATTAAACAAAGAAGAGTGTGCCACTGGTGGAACTCAACATTGTACATGTTGACACACATTCTTAAAATAAAATATGCCATCATCTCCTCTTCAGTGCACCTGCCGATAGTCTCAACAAAGAGGAATGGAAGCTGGTGAAAGAAGTCTGCGCCGTTTTGCAGTCGTTTGAGGAGGAGACTGCAGATAGAGTTCTCCGTTACTGGATCCTTAAAAAACTTGGAGTCTAGGACAACACTGCAGTTGATGAAGCACTTCAAAGAATCAGTGCAGCAGCAAATTGCACCTCCTGAAGCCAGCCAGCTCCACCATCAAAAGTGGAGGAGGAGCCACAAACCTCAACTGTTTGGAGACTCCTTGATCAAAGTGCTACAGGAATTTCTGCCAAAAGAAATCCTATTGTTGATACTCTTATGCAGGTGAGAGCTACCAGAAGACCCATTGAGTTGGTGGGAGGCCAAGACCTCAGTGTTCCCACGCCTCGTGAAGCTGATGAAGGGCCGACTGTTTGCATCAGTCCATCCAAGCTGAGGCAGCTAACATTTCTTAACTCAGTCAATCCCAGCCATTTTTCAAAAGTCCGCCCCTTCAGTTCAGGCCATTTTAGACAGTTTTGACAGATTTTTCAAGGCACGCTGAATATTGTGTTCTATGGCTACTGTATATAAACATGGAACCTACCAAAGAAAGAATCATCCCAAAAAATTAGTTTCTACCTTTTTCCGTTCTTTAGTAATCAACAGTAGAACGTAGGTAAGTTTCAGGAAAATATCAGTTCCCAACAAAAAAATGAAGGAAAACCGACATTTTGTGAAAAGACACATTTCAAGCATAACTTTCACTTTGTCAAAAATGTTTTGCTTTTGTGACAGCTCGAATATCTAAACTGCACCACAACATGAACAACACAAAAAATCAACATAATAATGTATTTACAAGTATAACTCCATGAACTATTTACAATTTTCACATTTGGAACTAAACTGTGAGTGTGCACGCATGCACACGCATTAGAATTTCCCTACAATGCGTAACTTTCCGCACGCTACACTCCTCCATGCTCTCTCACTTTCTCCTTGTTGACAAGCACGTTAATACCTGCAAAAGATCCATGCCGAGCTCTTATCAAATGCACTTCTGCCACCTTATGGCTGTTTTTATGGCTTAAAACTGCATGAAAAGTGGCCTCTTTCATTGTGCACTCGTGTTATCACCTATTTTTGACTCTTGCGCAAAAAAAAAACAAAAAACGTATAAATATGTCTTCGGGAGCGATCGTTCGGGTTTAAAAAAAACCTACAAATACATCTTTGATATTGAAATTAATGACAACATGAGCTGAGAACGTTTATACTTTTCAGACTGTTTATAGAGTTTGTGTGTGTTTTTGACAGTGTGGATTTGTTGCTGCGTTTTTCTTCATCTGTTCTAAGCAATAAAAAGTGTGATTCAAATATTAGTATGAATGCCTCTTCATCCTGGCCTGCACTCATACTGTGCATTTGAGCCACGGCCTGTTTGCTGGTCCCATCATTTCTATTGTGTAGTATTACTTCAATTTCTCTGACTTAGTGGACTATTTCCAGTTGGTTGTGATTATTTATTTTGTACAATGTTGCCGCTGTCATTAAATACTCGAACTGTAATTTTTAAACTGTATGTCATGGTTAATTGTTTGCATACCCATTTCCTTATTTATACATTTTCGTAGTTAGAGCATAGAAAACCTATTTATGACTTTTTAAATATGTTTTTTTAGCATTATTAGAGCCCTCTAGACATGAAATAACACCCCTATAGTCACCAGTACACTGATATTACCCAATATAGACACGAGAAAATAACACATAATTCACACGTTAGCACTGGGAGAATTTATTGTTGTTCTTTTTTTTCTTCCTCTTCTGTACAGTACTTCCTATTGTTAGGCTATTGTCTCATCAGTGTAACATTACTGACACCTAGTGACCAGTGTAGAATACACACGTCTTTGAATGCATCTTCTGAATGCCTTATATTTGCATTTTACTTCATGTAGCCATTTTTAAGCTTGAAAGTGCTTAATTTAGACATAAAAACATAAAATTTGTTTGGATATGCCCTTTTTAAACTAATAATAGGCCATATTCAACAACGACAAAGCGATGATTTGTTCATTTATTTTTGAAAATCCATGATGGAGTGAAGCCGTGAAATCCGAAGCCCCAAGTGTCGAGGGATGAGGTCGCAGCTGTCATTAATTTCCGCAGTGATCTCCTGAATAAAATGACATCTTCATTAGCCACAAATGCAGTAGTGGGTGAGCGTGCATGCTGTGGGTTTGACCTTTGGGTAATTTTGAGTCTTGTCTTGAGTCTGTGTTGTATTTCTATTATGAATTCTGTCAGTTGTCAGTAACAATCTGCATGGAGTGGACGCATTCAAGTCATTTTACGACTCTGCTATCTTGTGTTTGTGCATGTGCATGGAACCGGTCCATGCCCAAGACCACCTCTTCCAGTTGTGCCAAAAGAGGGGAAGCGTGCGGGCCCTGGGCAAAATTCACTTACACTAATCAAACATGCCTTCTCATTGTTCTCATGAATTTCAGTCTATAGGTGGGGAAATTAAGTGGAGCATTTTATAAGCTCTCATACACTGAAAACTGTATTTGCCGCACCCAAAAATGTGCAACCACATTTGTGTTTATTCATAATTTAATTTGTCAAGAGTGAACTTTATGTATTTTTAATGTTCAGTGTTTACATGACAGATTTTGTAGGAGCAAAAGCAGAGCCTTTGGTTGCTGTGGGGGTTAAACTTCCATCTAAGCCTTGTGTATTTATTGCCATTGCCATTTAAAGTTGTGGTCAGAGTTTGCAAAAAAAAAAAGTCATCATGGGCATGAATTTCACATTATTTGGGGGCTTTTTATAATTTATTTAAACAGTTCTTTTTCTGGGCTGGAAAAATACAAATACGACTTTTAAAAAAAATGGTCTTTTTTGTGCGCAAATATTATTATTTATATCAGATTTCCTCTAATCCACTTAAAATGACACAAGTTTAAGCAATCCCTAACTATTGAGTTCTTCATTGCTCCATCCACTTTGTGCACTGCAGCAGTACCACTGGCAGTAAAACAGCCCGCCCCTCTTATGGAGCCAGTTGCAACATTATATTGATGTAATGCTAATTATTTATTATGTACTGTATTGTGTATAAAACAAATGTAACCAATTAGGTCCGTCCCTGCATTGGCCCAGGGATCAAACTAGGATCCACAGCAAGAAAGGCGACAGCGCTATCCATTCATTTTGACACAACTTTGAGACGCCCCCAGCGAGTTATCTAAACCTAAGTCAACTTGGCTGCGACGTCACCACCAGAATATGTTCCGGGAACCGAATGCAAACAAATGCAGCCATGAACTCGCAGCAAAGCCAAGAAAGTGACATATTTACAACAATAATGCAATAATAACATTCATTGATCATGTCTTGTGATGACTATGATATAACACACACACACAAAATTGGCCACAAGTATCTTTTTTTGACTCTCAGTAAGTGACACTGACAGCTCTATACACATGCAAAATACAATACCAGTGGGCAGCGATGGGTGCTTATCCAGCCCTGGCATGAAACCCAATACTATTATTCTAAGATTCGTAATATGGATTGACTTACTGAGACAGATGGGCTAGAAAGACGAGTGACAGCAATCCATGTTTAGCTACAAATTTGGCATGAAAACCCATATTATTCTAAGACTCGTAGTGGCACTGCAATCAAAGACAATGGCATCTGGAAAAGCCAAGTTAGCACATATTTGGAGACATCGTAAAAGAGTTTTGCAATGGGCCAGGTATTCTCTATGAACTGGACGTAGAGAGGATATGAGATTCCACCCACATTCAGCATACATCCTGTGTACTTCTTGTCTTGCATCATTAGCATATCCAAAAATACCTCCTGATTTTTTGTGGCGGTATAACACCTCATTATGGGTTTTCGTGTCGAGAATCCACAAAACACAAAGCGTTCGAAGCAGATAAAACAACATATGCCAGCCTAAATGAAAGCCAACCGAGTTAACTCATGATGCTTATTGTCAGCATTTATGTATACTGATACTGAAGTGTTTAGCACAAATAAATATTTCATTTGAGACGTTATCTTCCCCCACTTGCTGAAAAGCTCACTGCAGTTATCGTCATCATCACTCACAGGATCTGTATCAAGTTAGATTTGGTCTTTGGGCCTGAATTTGATGTAGCTTGTTTTCGCACTCTTTAGAGAAAATGAGAAATGTGTCCATCCCTTCAAAAAGCCCACAATACATTGTGCTATTTTAACAGAAGCAATTACAATGACTTGTGCTGCGACATACAGTTCAGCGTCTGCAGGGGTTTAAACAGATTGCTTATCAGTACAAATGAGCCAATGAGTACCTTACCAGGTGCTGACATTTCAGCACATGGACTCAAAGAAGTAAGATGACTCATTGAGGTTAATAGACAAGTTGCAGCTTCCAAGACACTTTCATGAAGCCACAATACTGGCTGACAAAACCACTGCACAGCACTGATGATTCAGAACCCCCAGCGGCTGGCGCAAACATAAAAGTGGAGCTATGGTGTGTTGAAGGCCTGTAAAGATTTCATTTTGATAGAGGGTGCTGACTGATGTTTTGACATTGTACCACGTGAGGATAAAACATGCAAATAGAGGGCCTAAATCACTGAAGAAATTAGGCACACAACACACCAGAGTTACGTATGCTCTTATAATGAAACTGGTGGGTCAAAATTGACTTTTGAACACAGGTGCCAAAGTAATGCAGGTTAAGAAGGTCCGCAGTTTTTTTATCACACAGCACAATGCCACAGATGTTGCAAGATTTGAGGGAACATAATAATAATAATAATAATAATAAGTCTTACAGATCACTTACACACATAGACAGTACACCTGCAGCCACTTCCCAATTAGTTGTGTTCATAATTGCATCCTGTTCTCGTCCTCCTCCAGTTTCTTCTATTAAGATCTAGTATTTCGGAGTTTATATTACACTGAATTTTTCCCCTGATTCCTTAACATCTTAGACCTCGGATTAGCGGAAGAAGATGGATGGAAGGATGGAAAAGTATATATTAAATATAAATGTTATATATAAATGCTAAATATAATATAAACAAATAAATATATATGAATACTCCTCGCCTCTCAGCGAGCACAGACCTGATGACACCTGTGGTCTGAAAGCGGAGATGAAGCAAACATGAAGAACCAAAATGTGGACAGTTTTCCCCAAGTAGGAGAAATTGAACGGGGGGTTATGGCAGGTGAAACTGACTGGCGACCAGTCCGGTGTGTACCCGGCCTCTCACCCGAAAGCCAGCTGGGATAGGCTCCAGCTTACCCGTGACCCTAATGGAGGACAAGCGGCCTGGAATGTAGGTCCAATCCTAAACAAAACATGACAGTATATCATGATTTATAATTCAGTCACAAATATTTCGTGGTCGTGAGCGCAGTATCAGCGTCTAAAAACTGTTAAATTTATGTTAAACAATTTACATAAATTAGAGCGGTAGTGTGCTGTCAGGGGTAGCAAAAAATGGATGTGGAGGGGGGATTTCTGTAAGGCCCAGGACCTAAAGTGGGCTTTGAGTAGGAATATAATATTGCTCAAATTAAATATGAACACAAATCTGTATTTTGAAGTACTTTTGTTTTTCCATCTATTTTTCACAAATGACAGCAGCTGCTTGTCGTTCCCTTCCACGTGCTGGTGTACTTTTAGTTGAACCTGGACTCACTCGTGTGCACTCTTAGAGATGACTTATAAGATGCCTAGAAAGCTGACATTTTCAATATTAAACTGTGATATTTAATATGTTTAACTGGCAATTTGTTACGCCTTTGAAGGGTCATTCAATTAATTTGCTGTGTAATATCCCGGACAAGTGAAACCCCCATCTCCCTGAATTATCTGCTGCCTCAAGCGCTTGTGAAGGCTGTTAGTGGCTGTAAGGTGAGTAATTTCCTCAGCCAGACCTCATTAGCTAGATCTATCATCCCTAAACGTGTTTGTCAAAGGCCATTGGCTCACTGATAGTCACAGTGAGCTTCTTTAGCTAGCTTTCACCTTGCATGCTGTGGCTCTTTTGGTTGCTGGAGAATTTTTGAAACCTCTCCCCATACCTCCTGTGGCACACATTGTTTAACATGGATGGGGGAAAAATGTACCACAATATTATGCTAAAAGAGTTTAAAGTGGTAAAAGCGCTAGTCTCATAAATGAGTCTAGTTACTCACTTACGTTGTTGTATTTGGGGTGTCAAATGCACATGCAGCTGGTTCTTCAATATGTCTGATAGTGTTCCGCATGTTGGTGTTGAGCTGAATGGAAACTCGTGTAGACGTAATGCTAACTCGTTTTAGGGTGACCATATTTTGATTTCCGGAAACCAGAACAGTCGTCCCGGCAGTGAGATACTCAAATGATACCTGAAGTTTGAACCTCAGGAACCTAAAGCCATAAGAACTTGGGGATTCAAACCACTGTTGTTCATGAAGTCCCAGTTTTACGAGACTGAAACTTGCCAAGCATCACAGGATTAACTTTGCACCAAGCCACCCACACGGCAGACTCACAGGGGTTATGTAACATGCAACAGAGTACCCTAGTGCCGGTCAGTTTAATGAAAAACAATGAAAAACAGAACATTTTCAAAAAAATGGACGGCCAGCACAGGATGTGAAAACAGTCACCCTAAACTGGTTACAAGGTGCTGCGAAATGCCCGTTAAATATTAGACGGATTTATTTTGTCCCATAAATCTGACTCTCAAATGTTAGTGTTTGGAACTCCGTCTTCTTACACAGAAAAGACTAATTGATTGACAGTGTATAATACTTTTTAGTAATTGTTCATCCTTCAACAATCAATCCTTCATATTGCTTTCATATTGTGTTGTGTGCTGATTCTGCATTGATTTAGAAGTGCATAAATCATTTTTGTCACCTGGTGCAGTGTGCCTCGTTGATTCAAATCATAAAATATTGTGCAATGACCTGTGATTTGCAGGTACAGTGTGATAAAAGTCTTTCTGCTAATATACAAGGGGCTAGATGATCTAAAATATTGTATGCAGGGAAAAAATCTCAAGGTTGAGGGGAGGGGGCAGGTCAGTCTTCCTTAGTACAAAAAATGTACTTGAAACCACCGTCAAACCATGACTTACAGTACAGTATGGTGAATAAATAGTGCACAAAAAACTCCTCATACCCAACGTTAGTTATTACTGTATCATTTCATGACTGGCATAGCAAATTATTGTAGGATAATTGTGAAGTAAAACAGCCAAATAACCCTACACATGATATACTGACTATCATAATATAACCACTACCTTTTTAAAGGAAAATAAAAAATAAATAAAAGGCACCAAATTGTTCAAAAAATACGTACAGGTGCACATTTTCATCAGTGTAACTCTCCTCCTCCACCAGCATCCAGCTCCAACCCACTTCCACCAATCTTCAATGGGAGGAATCCTCAGGCATACCAATTCACGATCTAATGTTTCTGTACATTTTAGAGCAGTGGTTGCCAAACTTTTTAGAGTTGCGTACCTTCTCAGACATTTGACCTGAAGCCATGTGCCCCCCTACTCTTGCACACTTAAAAAAAAGATCTTTTGATATTAATTAACTTTAAATATTGAGCACAATTAATTGGTATTATTTTTATAGCAATTTCGGGTCAAAACTGTGTATTTTGCATGCTCGTATTTAGGATAACGTTTCACATGAGCACTAATAAATAGACAAGTAAACATCCAACATGTCTTTTACAAATATTGTTTCATTTGAATGGCTTGAATTTGAGCCTCACTTTTTTTGTCCACTGACAATGGCTACTGTTTAAATCTGCAAAATAATTTATTACCAAATTGAAGGGGAAAGTTTAACAATCACGATAAAGCTGAACCATGTTGTAGTCAATATGTATTCTTTACACTGTATTCTTTACTTGCGTATCTTGCTTGCTGCTGTAACAAGTGAATTTCCCCGCTGTGGGATAAATTGTAGCAACAACAGCTGTTAGCCGAGCCACCGGCCAGCTAACCTGCGGACGAGCTAACCCTCCTGCCTCCTTCAGTCCACGTTCAAAGATCGCTGTGCTACACCAAGCAGTGGTCCAACAAATGGGCTGCAACAAACAGCCCAATGTCCACAATGCAAAACTCAATGATCAGGAAAAAACAGTCCAAAAGCCAGGTAACAAAATGCACAAGCAAACACGCAACAATTCACAACAAGAACAGCAAATGGCGCACATCAACAAGGTTGGAAAACTAGTGAGTAATGAAAAGAAAGAAATGAAACCGCCTCATCACAATTATCACAATTTAATACTCTTGAGTAGTACCAATTTAGCTGATAAAGTAACCCTTTGTCTTTGCCTTACGTTACCTAAAATTCTACAGTCAGTGTGGATCAGCCCTGAGTTACCATATTGAAATGGTGCTGGTTGGCTAGTGTGTAGTCCTTATTCATTGTTACCTCATCACTG
This sequence comes from Dunckerocampus dactyliophorus, assembly GCF_027744805.1. NCBI lineage: Eukaryota > Metazoa > Chordata > Actinopteri > Syngnathiformes > Syngnathidae > Dunckerocampus > Dunckerocampus dactyliophorus. The sequence continues at coordinate 27,261,575 of NC_072824.1, read as the reverse complement.
GCACTGGTAATGAGATTTTAGAGCTACAATATGAAGACAATAGCTTGTGACAAGACATGGAAACACTTCTAAAGATACAGCATCAAAACACTCTCATCATCCCCTGCTCCTGCTCTCCATCTTTGATTCTCTATTTCTGTCTCTCCCTGTCAGTGAATAACCAAGCAGCGGTTTCTCCTCACTCATCCATCCCTAAACATCAGTACCTTGTTCTCACACAACTACACAAGCATAAACACAGACTACCATTACTGATAAAATAGTGACTGTAGGCCAATGCACCCATTAACTATTCAAACAACAATGTAAACGAGACTCCGGATTGCATGGTATTCTCTCTTTTGTTATTGAGCTTGTCTGACCTAAAAATGAGCAGACTTTGTTGAATTCCAGTCTCTCCGAAAAGAAAAATCTAGTGGGAACTAATGTGCAAGCACTATTGACTTTTAGTTAAAATGCAAAAAAAAACATGTTTACAATTTACAGTTTAGTTACACTCAACAAAAATATAAAAGCAACACTTTTGTTTTTGCTCCTGTTTTTTATGAGATGAACTCAAAGATCTAAAACTTTTTCCACATACACAATATCACCATTTCTCTCAAATATTGTTCACAGATCTGTCTATATCTGTGATAGTGAGCACTTCTGCTTTGCTGAGATAATCCATCGCACCTCACAGGTGTGCCATATCAAGATGCTGATTCGACACCATGATTAGTGCCCAGGTGTGCCTTAGACTGCCCACAATAAATGGCCACACTGAAATGTGTAGTTTTTTTTTTTTTTATCACACAGCACAATGCCACAGATGTTGCAAGATTTGAGGGAGCGTGGAATTGGCCTGCTGACAGCAAGAATGTCAACCAGAGCTCGTGATTTAATGTTCATTTCTCTACCATAAGCCGTCTCCAAAGCCGTTTCAGAGAATTTATCAGTACATCCATCACCTCATGTTGCAGCAGGATAATGCACGGCCCCATTTTGCAAGGATCTGTACACAATTCTTGGAAGCTGAAAACGTCTCAGTTCTTGCATGGCCAGCATACTCACCGGACATGTCACCCATTGTTTTGGATTATATATATATATATATATATATATATATATATATATATATATATTTATACAGTATCTATATAAAAACGTGTTAACATTTTTGGCTTTCTGGAACTGACTAATTGTATTTATATTATTACTTATAGGATTATTTGATTTGGTTTAGAGTTTGTTTCAGTTAGAGACGGACCGTCTGGAACAGATTATTGACGCTAACCAAAGTTCTACTGTAGTACTAGTTTCAGTAGTAATTAAAATGTACATTCCACGTGGTCATGTTTACAACTAACTGCATAACCTCAGCTGATGATGGTGTATACATCAGTGTTTTTGATTTTGAAATGATACAGAATAAAGATGTTGTATCAAAAGCATTACCTGTTTTGTGTTTTTAACATCTGAGAATCTCCCCGGAGATGTAGAAGAGCAAGCTTTGAGCAGTAAACTTTTCCTCTGGGTGTATGTCTCACTTTATTTCTCCTTTTTTAGGAGAAACATATGTGAAATATTAGACAAAATAGAAACTAAAATTAGGCTGAGATGAGATTCTCAAATGTGTCTTTTGAGCTGTAGAAGAGCAAGCTTTGAGCAGTAAAATTGTGTCCCTTGTTAAAGGAAAACCGCACTTGTAGAGAAAACATCCCTATCAACTTGGTTCCGTCAGTCCAGTTGTGGTTTGATTTCCGTGACTAGGAAAGTAGTTCCACCGTGAGAGTTAAGTCCCGAAATTTGAACCGCAAAGTAGTGAGGGAAGACTGTATACACAAATTGAGGAAGACGGCCATTGCTTTTAAGCATAGCAAGCTACCGAGCTAACTAATTCATCTTATTTTATCTCAAATTAAGAAAATATTTGAAACTGAGTGGGGAAGAAGTACAAAGTAAGAAGCAAAAAATTTACCACTTCCACACGGAATGGGAGGAGAATGTTTTTTTCACTATGTCATGTCAGACTCTGCATCCATGTCTGACACCATGCAGTGCAAGTTAAGGTAATGTAATGTAAGATAAGGTAAGGTGTCATCAGTGTAACATTACTAATGCCTAGTGACCCGTGTAGAATACTATATATACCTGTACATACACATGCGACATGTGACTTGTCAATATTTTCGACTAATAATAGGCCACAAAACCGTGATCATAAATTAATTAATTAATTTTTTATTATTGAAAAACCGTGATAGAGTGAGTCAGCAATGCTCGAACAGCGAAGTGGCAAGGGACGACTCTAGTAGGACCCAATTTAAGCATATTCTCTCATACTATGTTTCATGCTCAAGACTCTGCAACAATTGACATTATTAGTAGCAACTGAGGTGAGAAATAAGAACAATTGCTTACTGAAGCTCCATAGCCGAGTGAGGTAAACTACACTCTTTGATAAACATGTTAGTTTTCTTGGCTGTTGTCACATTTAATTGGGCCATTTTTCAGTTTAAGAAAATAATAAAAACTAAACTCAGACTACTCAGCATCTGCTGTGTATAATAGCTGTAAATGTTATCTCCGAGGGGATATTTGCACCATAGTTTTCATTGTCTTGCCTGAATTCTAAGAGGACCATCACTTACTGTAGATGAAATACGTAAATGTTGTTTCAGTCTACACATGAGAAAAGAATAAAGAAAAATGTTCAGTTAAAAATGTAAACTTGACAGAAATTCACAGCAAATTAAAGCATTACTTATGCTGAAGATGACTAAACAGTTGAACATCTGTGTCGAGAGGGTGAGCCTGAGCTCTTGTGTCGTCTGATCCACATACAGTATAACTGCTACTGTTGTGACTAAAGATTCCTTCAGTGGTTGAAGGAATGGAAGTAGTCGTGAATGGTTGAAGTAGGATTCTTCATTTATACAGTAAATGGAATATTTTTGTAGTTAATGTGTATAAATCCTGTTTACTACCTTCTAAATACAGTTTTTAACATTATTACAGCCCTCTAGACATGAAATGACACCCTACACTCTGTAGATGAGCCTCAAAAATCAGCCCATCAAACTTTTGTCTCAGAATTTTTGAGGCTCACCTCTGTACATTTTGGCAAATTCCACCCTGGCCTTCTTATTCTTCTTGCTAATAAGTGGACTGTGTCTTCTGATGTAGCCATTGTACTTTTGTTCATGAAGTCTACTATGAACAGAGTACACCAGCGGTTTATTTCTTCTCCAGAACATTCCAAATGGTTGTAGTGGCTATGACCAATGTCTGTGCAATGGTTCTGATTGATTTTCCATCTTATGTGATTCACAATTGCTTGTTTTACGCCCATAAACACCACTCTGGTTTTCATGTTGTTTTCACATCTAAATTCAGTCTACACAGGCAAAACTTATCACACCCAATCTGAATTGATTGAATAAGAAACACCTGTCAGTCATATGTTCCAATGCTTTAGCTCACATGAAAAATGGGTGGTTTCAAACAAAAGGTGATATCTTCTAAGTTGTGCATCCGACCCAGATTTAAATACTTAAAATAAAAGCTGAACTGTTGCGCTCTGCTCTCATATTAATCTTTTGATCTTTTGATTAATCTTTCAAACCCAAATGTTTTCAGTCTACAGCAAAAATAAAGGAATTGACCTCACTGATCATACAGATCATTCCAGCTCAACTCGACGTCGTACTTGTGCTTTTGACAAACACGTGGACAATGAAATACGCTGCAACGTCAGTATTTTACGCTTGCAATGTATTCAATCCAGTTACTGTATTAAGCTTTTCACAAACCAATACAAGATCAAATGTATTCAGAAATAATCGTTTGCTTACTTTTAGAATGGCATGGATATGAAGGCTGAGGGTACGTGCATGCTGTGCATGGTATGGCATATTCATATTAATTATGGTTGACATGCAAGGTGCTACTTCAGTTTACCTGCATGCCCACTGAATGATGGTCTGACATGAACAAAATGAATTCCCTCTGTTTACCAAAATGCCCACTGAATTATAATATAAATGTTTCTTTATATTAGTTTACTATGCCGAGATTTGGAAAAACCCATGCTGCGGCTGCAAAAGAAAATATAATGACCAGAGGAGTAACACAGGCGAGTAACACTGGCTCATGCAGTAATAAATAAGCTATTGATAGGTATGATTAGAACCTTGTAAAAATTACAATTCAAATGTTTTATAGGCTAAAACCCCTACTGCCAACACAACCACACCCACTGAACAAGCAGGAAGCAGTTCTCCAGCCGACACTTCTCTCTTGGTAAGTACTTAAGTCATGTTATGTTGTCTTTAGTCTTTAAAAAAACTTTGTGTTTTTAAAATAGTGGACCTTTTTGTTGACCTGCCTGGTTTGCAACCTTTTGTTTGATTTGCTTGGCAGATTTACGGCTTTGTCCTCTTTTATTAACTTGACACCTGCTTGCAAACATAGATGTGATGGATTGAAAAATGGTTTCAGATGCTTGTTTTCCGAGTGCTTACGATTCATTTTGCCATGTTTACAGACCTGACCCCAACCTGTGCTGCTGCCACTAAACCCACTAATCATGTGCTTAGAACAGCAGAAAGTGCCCCTTTCTAAAAAGAAGTGTATGGTACCGTTAAACACCTTGCAGGAGTATGGAACTAGCCATAGTCATTACATTGGCAGAGTGTATTGCCCTGCTGTAGCTGTAGTGACAAAAGATGAATGGTTCGTACCAATGAGAAAAAAGCTAAAAAAAATATATTATTTCAGTCACTTTGGTGTGTAGTACTGGTATTTATTTCCAAAATATGTGTTACTAAATGTATTAATTACATCTGCATGTTGATATTTTCCTAATTTCTACATCACAAAGTTCTAAATATGTTTAGATTCGTATAATTACAATTTACGGTATCTTTAAGATGATTAATTTCTTTATCAGTGCCACATACCAAATGTATCAAGTTTGGCACAGGGCTTCTCTGTCTCATTATTGTTGAATCAATCTGCATTGACACTCAAAGCACTGACAAAACAATTAGCAAGTTTTAAAAAGTATAAGCTTGACAAACTTAGATTATTATTAAACGAAGATTACTGTAACTGCACTTGTATCAGTAGAGTTCAATTCAATTCAATTCAATCTATTTATGTCGTGCCAAATCACAACAACATTTACCTCATGGCACTTTAAACATGAAGGTCACGCTCATAAATGAAAACAGAGAACAAACTGAAACCGCGGCCCACATGAGCAAGCATTTGGAGACAGAGGCAAGGAAAAACTCCCTCTGGGGAAGAAACCTTTAACAGAACCATCTGTCTCGACTGGTCGGGTTGAGATAGAAAAATGGAGAAGATAGATAGATGGTAAATCAAGCCGGAAAACAGAGTCTTTATCTTAGTCCAAGGAACATAGTCTCCGATACATATCAGTGTATCAGGGGTCAGTTCTAACTATACGCTTGAGCAAAAAGGTGGGTTTTGAGTTTACTTTTAAATAGAGAGAGGGTGTCTGCCACCTGATTGAGGATTGGGGAGATGTTTCCATAACAGAGGAGCCTGATAACTAAAGGCTCTCCATGCCATTCTACTTCTAAAAAATTATGGCAAGTGGCAAGTAAGTGTAAATTTTGGAAGCGCAGTGTTCTCCTGGGTTGATAGAGTACTAGGAGGTCCTTAAGGTATACAGTACAGGTGCCTGACCATGTATCTTAGTCGACTCAAGTTCGAACCCTGTCCAAAGCACATTAAAAAAAGTGTTAAAATGTATTTATATGTGTTTAGGCACACATAAACCATCACCAAACATCTTTTCTCTTTGCTTTGTCCTCTTTTTTTCCTCTTCTCCTGTTCTTTCTTCCCCTCTTCCCTTTTTCCCCGTCTTTGACAGATTACTGTTCCCCATCTTCTTCAGCTCTACCCATTGAATTGGATGTTAACATTTTCTAAATTGAAATATTGTTGGCATGCAACTCTGTTGCATGTCTGCCAAAATCCAAACACTAAAAAATATATATTTCAGCAAGAATACTTTCATTTTGTCTAACATGCAAGTTGAAATGTAGGAATGTACTGCCTTTTTAACAATAAAAAAAAATAGCTGACTATCTTGACTTTTAAGTTGGAAATTGTATGGAAACAATATCTTTTGACAGAAGTAAAATGGATTAGTAATGAAATCCCCTGACAATCAGAGCCATCATTATGCCAGGCAAATGGCACAATGATTCATTATGCAACACGCCATGTTGATATCTTAATATCTCTGCTGATTTGTCTTTCCTTGCAAATCCAACAATGGTACAAAACAGAAGAAATTCTGTGTGTGTGTGTGTGTGTCAGATTTTGCAAGGAGGAAAGCATAGCAGGTCATTGTCTCCCAACTTGGGAGTGTTGGCTCGTTGCTAAATGAGGTCTCTCACACAGGCGTCCCCAGCAATTGTTGTGCAGTACCATTGTTGTTTCACCTCTCATTCCCCTCCCAACAATGAAATCTGCATTTTGCCACAGCCACTGGAGGAGGCAGCTTATTTCCCATTCAGTTATGCGCGTCTTCCATAATGCAAAAAGCCTTGCATCTTTTGGTTCCTTTGAGAAAATTAATAACACTTTTGTGTTCTCAGAGCAAGAAAGACTGATTTCAATGCCTAAACCCAGAACACCTTAACATGCTCGCACTTTCCACCCCACAGCACACACACCTTCACACTGGTTTATGCTTCCGCGTAGTCACCACATCGTTGCTTATGATGACATTGGGAACCTTTCCAAGTGCAATGATAGGAACTGTGCTTTCCCGGGAGTTAGCAACGATGACACTCGTCGACTGTTTAGCTTGTTTGCTTCCCAGGGCCGCCCCTGGACAAATTAGGCCCCTAATCAGAATTTTACTTGGAGAGCCGCCTATCACAAAATGACTATCACGAACAGGGAAACCACCAGGAACTCTGGGCCACATTAAAACAAATCACTCTGGTCCCCACCTGGGCAGCTGTGGTCACCATATCTCGAGCACCTAACTGACCAGTGACCAGTGCCTGTCCAGTGGAAAACATAATGCTGTGCGCCAGTCCCTAAAGTAGGGAGGCCAGCAGACCAGTGGCCCTGACATTGTCATTATGAAGACCCTCGAGAGACTTTGAGAGACACCAGTACAGCACACTGTGGACCTGTTACAGTTTGTGTATCAGAAGAACATGGGGGACGATGATGCAGTCCTTAACATGCTAAACAAAATTCTATCATTTTTAGATGAGACTGGGTGGTATGTAAGGCTGATGTTCTGTGGCTTCACCAGTGCCTTAAATACAGTCCAGCCTATAATCCTGAGAGAAAAATTAAAGATGATGGGGGCGGACCGTGCATTAATTTTTTGGATTCATGACTACCTAGATTAGAGGGCAGTGTCTCTGGGGCATCGATGACTAACACTAGGGTCCCTCGGGAGACAATATTAACTCCATTCTTCTTTACCCTGTAGAGTGCTGACTTTACATACATACAGTACTGTAGGTCAGCATCTTGTCACATTCAGAAATACTCTGATGATACAGCTGTTGTAGCATTTGTAAAGGGATCTAATCGATGCTTTCAAAGTCTAGCGTCTGAATACCGATCTCATTTTGAACACCTCTAAGACCAAGGAGATGATCGTGGTTGGGGGGGGTCACGGCCAAGATATTGGTCTCAAAAAGGTTGGTGACCACTGATTTAATGTATGCAGTGAGTTTTTGCACATTTTCTATTAATGTGTTGTGGCCACTGCTGTGTTCTTTTGTGTGGTTTGTTGGGGTGTGGGATTGTAAAAGGCTTGATAAGCTGAGCAGTAAGTGTGTGTCTGTGATGGGTGGGAGAGTGGTCTCTGTGGGGCAGTTGGTGGAGAATAGGATGAGGTGTCTGCCATCCTCAACAACTGCAGACGCCCTTTGTACAGTATGAGCCTCTGGCAGCTCAGAGAGGCAGCCGTAGTAACAAGCTCTTCTCTCTGCGCTGGAGAACAGAGAGGTTCAGGAGATCCTTCCTTCCTGCTGCTATGAGACTGTATAACAGCTCCTATTCACCATGTGCACTTTATTAATGTCACTAGCATTGTGGTGCGTTTTTGGTGTATATTGTGTGTATCGCTTGTGATTTCTCTATGCTCTCCCAAGCATGAATTTCGCCTTATGGGGATGAATAAAGTATCTATCTAGCTACATCTTGATGATCCCATTTTTGGAAGGTGTGTGTCCCATTGCATCTGGGGTAAAAGTAACGCTGTATTTCAGAAAACATCATACCAACAGTAAAATATGGTGGTGGTAGTGTGATGTTTTGCTGGGGCTGTTTTGCTGCTTCAGGACCTGGAAGACTTGCTGTGATAAATGGAACCGTGAATTCAGCTCTCGACCAAAACCCCTAAAGGAGAACGTCCGGCCATTTGTTTGTGGCCTCAAGTTGAAACTAACTTGGGTTCTGCAGCAGGAAAATGATCCAAAACACACCAGCAAGTCCACATCTGAATGGCTGAAGAATAACAAAATTAAGACTTTGGAGTGGCCTAGTCAAAGTCCGGACCTGAATCCTATTGAGATGCTGTAGCATGACCTTAAAAAGGTGCTTCATGCTCTAAAACTCTCCAATGTGGGTGAATTACAATAATTCTGCAACAATGAGTGGGCCAAAAATCCTCCACAGCGCTGCAAGAGACTCATTGCAAGTTATCGCAAACACATGATTGCATTTGTTGCTGCTAACGGTGGCCCTACCAGTTATTAGGTTTAGGGGGCAATCACTGTTTCACACAAGGCCATGTAGGTTTGGATTTTTTTTTTCTCCCTAAATAATAAAAAGTTTCAATTAAAAAATGCATTTTGTGTTCAATTGTGTTGTCATTGACTAATATTGAAATTTGTTTGATGATCTGAAATATTTTAGTGTGACAAACATGGGAAAAAAAGAAATCATGAAGGGGGGAAAAACCTTTTCACACCATTGTATGTATGTACAGTACGTATGGCACCACTTGTGTGTGACACGACTCAAATATTCCAACAAAAATGCTGTCTTGTGAGTTCTCATAATTGTGTTGAAATTCAATTAGTCATCTGAGTGATGCAGCCGGAAGAGAGGTATGGTGGTATCGTATTTGCCTCACAATTCTTGTGATTAAATTATTTTGCATTAAAAACTGTTTTAAGATTAATAGCAAGGTGAGTCTGGGAGAGTGTTTCGTCTGTGGTGGGTACAGAGCAGTACATTAGTCCATGACAGTATCACAAGAGCAAAGACAGTTTTATGGGTTTGGCTGCTGTATTGGAGGTAACCAGGGAATACAAACAATCAGCCATCTGATAAGATTAGTGGACACGCTTCAGATAAAGTGGCGCTGGGCTGATTGAGTGAAAATGGAATGCAGGGCCAGGACCTTGTACTGCTAATCACATTCATTGTGCTTTAAGACGACTGGTCTGTGTAGCGCCGTCCCAAGAATGCAATTATCACGGAATGTCAACGTGTGGCCTTTGTGTGATTGGGTGCTCGCTCACACACACATAACTTTCCTCACACATGTGGCAGCTCCGAGCATGATTACTGACTACGTTAGCTGCCTTGCAATTAGTTTTTACCACATTCTACAACTACAGCAGAAAGGGAGTTCTACGGGCCCGCCATTAATCAAGTAGCCAACTCATTAACGTTCATGAACAACTCTTTAATGCTTATTTGTGACAGCCCATTCAGTTGGAAATGTCGCTATTAGACGTGTAACGGTATTCCTAATCAGATTTTGTGGTACAAAATAGAGATGTGTGAGTCATGAACGAGTCATTAAAAAAATCGCAAGCTTTTTTTTATTGAATCAGGACTCACGGGTACTCATCTTGGTAAACTCGATCACTTACTCACCCCTGCAAATATGCTACGCTACATCTATATTTTTCTTTTTTATTAGGAAATTGTATTTATTGAAGCAGTAGTAGTAGAGAACAGTTTGCAGTTTTTTATGTTTAATTTAAAAAATCATTAAACCTGTTGACACCAGTGGTGTACAGTCAGGGCCAGCAAGTCCTTCTCTGCTGGCCTAATCACAACCAGAAGCACTGTCCTACATTAATACTTCAATTTTTGTATTTGTTCCATGAAATTATATTAATTTATTCCAACAGTCTATTATCCTCATATAGTAACATGTTTCTTGGCTGCACTGTTTCCAGTCGTTGTTGTTCATGTTCATGTTATATTTTTTGTACATCATATTTCAGCCTCTATGTGTTGCTATATCAATGTAATCTGTAATATACACACCATTAGCAATGGGGCTGGTTTTTTTTTTAGCCAATCAGACTTCAGATTTGTCTCTCAGGGCCAGCTAGTTGGCCCAACAGTGACATGTGACATACACTTTTCCATGCTCTGATTGGCTGATTAGAGCAAAACTGTTCAAGCCATGTTCCACCCACAATGGTTGACTGAGTAGGAGGCATTGACATCTGGTGAGTAGATGTATTTTACTTAAACCGTTTTATATTTTTGTCAAAGGTTCAGACAATATTTAATTAGGAGTTGCTCTATTTACGCTTGTTACATTTGGCTGAGCGTCAACTTTACAAGCACTAATGTACCGCCATGGAAATCAGTCACCAATTCGACGTTACTAGCACTAATGTAAGTCAGGCATATTGGTGACTATGTATTCGAAAATAAGGGGAATATGTGCCACAGCACTAACGAGTGTCACTCTACATGGGCAGCCCTGGTTCAAAACCCTGCCTTGGCAAATTTTTGCGATCATTGTTTTGCTTTTTTTGGTACTGCCTCTCACAGTGTGGTGAAAAAAATTCTGGCCGGCCCTCGGCCTAGGTACCAAATGCGCCGCCCGCCACTGGTTTGCACAAAAGCTAAACATTTTTATGTTTTACATTGTGTTTCACTGTTACACTAGTTGCTATGATTGTTTAATACCCAGAAAGCCATCAAACATTATGTAGTAGAAGTAAGAGTGTTGTATAAAATAGCATACTGACAGACTCAGAGGGGTCAGAGTACAAGTGTTGGAAGTATGACTGTAGTCATTTGACATAATAAGTCGTTGTTCAGTGTAAGTGGAAGGCACTGGGCTTGAAAAGGAATCTGTACTGACAAGGTAAAGACAAGACTCTCGCCTGAGCTACTGTCCACGGTGCAGGAGCAACTCCAATTGGACACGGGGGAGTTCTCACCCAATTAAGGGTGTGGATGACATGTCGGTCAGTATCGGGCTTTATGTAACAGCTGTTGTCTGGAGGGTGAACGGAGACGGGGGGATATTCATAGTAAACTGCTTTTTCAGTTGGAGCATGCACTTTCTGCACAAATCCTTTCTTTTGCCTTGGTTGTTTTATTTATGGTGCTAAATGAAGGGTTTCAAAATTGCTTATTGGGATTTAATGCTATCACCTTGTCATGTAGCCACCAATCTTCTACTCCTTGGCAAGAAAAATGGGTTGACCAAACCATATATGTTTTAGTACTTATAACAAGCAGGAGTTTTCAGTTGAAATGTAAAGAGGTCTAGTTCAAGGACATTTAGCTGACGTCCGGAAAATTATAATTTATAGCATGCATTATAATAATTCATTGCAAGCAGATGTACAGTGATCCCTCGCCACTTGGTGGCTTCGACTTTCGCGGCTTCACTCTATCACGGTTTTTCAAAAATAATGAATAAATCGGGCTGTCTCGTGGTTGCCTAAATTAACGATTTTCAAGCATAAAAATGTCTAAATGAACTAAAATTTTAAAAAAAGTAGTGGCATTCAGAAGATGCACTGAAATATGTGATGATATGTAGTATTCTACACTGGTCACTAGGTGACAGTAATGTTACTGTAATATTTGGTGAGACACACAAGCACCAGACTTCATCATGGGAACGACAGGCTTTTATTGCAGGTTTGAATGACAGGCACATTATTTTGGCGAAAAACTTAAGGCGTGTGACTTTGCGGGGCCATGAATACTGAATATGCGAGGATTCACTGGATGGTTCATCCAAAAACAATGATTTTCATGTTAGTTTGCAATGTTGCTACCTTCATCCGCAGCTTCTATTCACACCAGTTCCTCCCCACTAGTTCTCTCAGCATTTGGATTTTTGGTATCTTCATTTCTCCCTAACAGTCTCTGCTTTACATGCCTTCACAGGAGACTCACACATCCTCCTGTACCACTTTTAATTCTTCTTGATCCCAGGACTTTAATTCTCTGGCAGGCTGTAGTGCCTGCAGGAAAGATTCCCACTAAAGTCAAAATTCTGTCAGCTTTTCCGATCTTATAATGTAATATTTGTGCTTTCAGTGCGTCTTTCATTTTTTGTTCTTTTCACAAAAACTTCTGTTCCTACACATTCGTCTTAAGGCTAATCTTGTGTGAATCAAAATACAAATGGATGTTTTCAGACAGCAGTGTCCATATTGTTTAACTGATTAATTTCATATCAATTCTATGGCAAACAACAAACCGAAGCCCGTCTTCCTGTTCCTCTTGGCACTTTACCCCTAATTTCCCCCAAATTCACCTTCTTGCCTCACCTGTCAATTACTCCATTGTCTTCTCCACTTAGCTCATCCCCTTCCCTTCACCGTCATGTATTCATCATCTTGTCATTCGTCAAGTCCCTGCATTTCCTTTGATCACAGCTGCAAAATAAGACAAAATGGATCATTTTGATAAAGAAGGTGAGAAATAAATCATAGCAAAACATCAAGGTGATGTCCGTGTTGAGCTCGCTGCCACAGTGTGCTTTGTCAACAATCACGTCTTCAATGAAGGTAAAAGTAACCTTAAATGTTAATTTATTCCTTTAATTCATCATTGTGGCGTAATTGTGTTAGTTAGCAAAGAACTACAGAGTCAAACGGTGATCATCACGACAGGCGACAGAGCTGACTTCCGCTTCCTGCTTCCATGTATTAGCCAGCTAAAAGGATGCTAAAAATGATACTTTGTGATGAAAATACAATAAGAACACAGTTGGACTCATGCAGTGTATTAATAACGGGACAAGACGCGCGCCACATTGTACGCTAACTGGCAAATGTACTCAAATCGAGACAAAATTTTGGCGTAAATTTTCGATGCTAACCGAAAAACACGCTAACCGAGGCGTACGCTAACCGGGGTTCCACTGTACTTAGTTAAGTAGTTTGTTTCTTAGTGTTCTTAGTCTGGGTCCTGTTGGATACATGTGGGATATTGTTTGTGGTTCCCCTGCTGTGGATATTTTTCTGTCGGTCTTCAGTTTTCATTTTTGATTTAAAAAAAAAATTATTATTATTTGTTAGATATGCAGTAAGCACCGTTTTTTTCATTTTTTTTTGTTTGTTTGTTTGTTTTGCGAGAAAAATGAGTGTTTGTACTTACAGGGATCATCAAGTGGTCAGTGGTTCATTTTTCACTTGGTGGTATACATCATTGGTACATTGGTCACATGACACAAATAGCTTATGAAAGCTTTCTCACAAGTGATGATGGGATAGCTTGATGTCTGAAAGACAGAGACAATTATAAGTTGTGTCCCAAATTTGCAGCCTGTCCGACTCCATATCATATTGTTTCCCGGACAGGCGATGCTGCGCATGACAGCTGTTAACAAATCCTGGCTCGCTGAATAGTATCTGATGTGAAATGACATTTTTTAGATAAGAACGAATGGGGTCCTTCACCCTTTCTCTCTTCGCACTAAACTGTTTAAAGTGATGTGGGGGGGAGTTCAATACACATTCAATGGCAGTGGCAAAAAGGTTAATGAATTCAGCACTGCAAGCCATGACTCCCCTTACAGTGGGCACAGCGAGACATGGTGAGGGCACAAAGCTCCAACAGCATGCTGATTATAGAACAGCAGTAAGGGAGATTGTTGCTGCCCCCTAAAGGTACAAATCAGCAGGTGCACCCTGGTATATGGTGTCTGTTTGAAGGAGTTTCAGTGAATAAGTTATGTGAAGCATCATTGCAATTTCAGATTTTGTCATTTATATTTTATATTTATATTTATATATTTTGTTGTGATAATTTCATTTTCACCTAAAGCTGCCTTTTGGTTTCTTTGTTCTTTGCTCAAACCAAAAGATGACACTTTGTAATATAGAACAATTAAAAACATGATACTCTTTTAAACATCAACAAAAATGACAAGAGTTCTCATTTTGCACTGGTGGATTGTAACCAGATTGTAAGCAGAGCATCATAATTTGGTTGACCAAACAACCAATTTTCCCAGTTTTCACTACTATCCTAATAACTAATACAAACACAAAGATTTGTCTTGAAATATATGTATAACGTTGTTTTTTGATTGTAAATATCAAAGGACAGCTGGGCAAATACGTAAATAGACAAAGGCAAGTAGATAAGACAAAAGCAGTGAGCTGGCAATGTTCCAGCAAGCTGGAACTATTAATGCTGCACTTCACCCAATAAGGAACGTACATCAACTACCTGGTACTAATGTATAAAGGAAGAGTTCATTTTTCGTTGTCCAAGATCTTGTGGATGGCAATTTTTTTTCTGTGTTTGAACGCGGCAGGGCTGTTAAACTGACAATCGAGGCCCCTTTCAACGTGCCATTGCTGTTCCGGACCCACCAGCCAATGACAAAAATCTGCAAGTAATTGATATGCCCATAAAAATATACATTTTTGGCTTGCTTCTACCCTTCCAAAACATCTTGCTCACTTGTCCTCTGATTTCAAATCAACATTTGTAATAAAAACCACTGAAAAAAGTGACTATATATTGGAAAATGTATAGGTACTCACCACTAATGAACAACACTGAAGGATAATGATGCTCATGATGTGTCAGGAAAATATGCTTTGTTATTGCACGTGTAAAATGTTTTGTATGACTTATATTAGTTATAACTATGCACTAACATACATATCTATGTCGGCTAAGATACACATCAATGGCCTCTTCTCTCCAAAACAAATGCAGCACCAAACTGAAGCTTTTTAAAGCGTCACCTCAGCAAGATATTTTGCGTGGCATGTTTTGCAGGGTGCAAAATTTATTTCTCTCTCACAAATGACAGGTAAGTCCCACATGGCAGACGTGATTGCCTGCGCAGTGTGAGGGAAAGTGGGCGAGAGACGCTCGCTTCAGGCTGCATGCTGCAATAGTACAAACCACAGGTGATGGGCTTTTGTGATCGGCGTTGAAAGGTATTTATCGGCATATGCCGATCACATGTTTTTTCACAAAAATTTTGATCGGCAGCCGACCAGTCGGAGCACCCCTAATGGTTTCCTATATTAACTAACATTTTAGCATGATTAGTCAGACATTTTCCCTCCAAGTTGTCTGTTTAGGTTGTATTGATTTTTCTCCTTGCATGCAAGTTTTATTAAATTGTACCTCTCATTATTCTCAAAGAACTTTTGTGGCGAGCAGCAGATTTTCTCTTGACACGATGCCAAAAGGCGACTCACAGCTTCAAACTTTTTCCCTCCCTTGAACATATCCAGAGGTTTCACCTTCCCCTGCACCGTCATTACTTTCTTCTGACACTTAGCTTTCTTGCCAAAATCCTGAGAAGGTGCAGGATGTTTGGCCGACATCGTAGGGTGTAAAAACAACCTTAAAAATCATGAAAACTCACAGCAAAAGCCACCACTTTGTAGACTTGCAAAAGAATAAGATGTGTGTTTTGTGTGTAGCTGTGGCGCAGCAGGAAGTACAAGGTATGAACCAAAGCACTCCGCTATTCAAACCTCACACCAACATGCATTGCACTGTCTGCTGTGTTGTCAATTCAATTCAAATTTCATTTATATACTGTAGCACATTTAAACCAACCCAGGTTGACCAAAGTGCTGTACAGAAATGAAATCAAATTAAAAATACAGTAATCTCTTGGCACTTGGTCCTTCAAATTTTGCGGCTTCACTCTATCACATAAAAAAATTAAAAATGAATAAATCATGCTGTTTCGTGGCTGAATACAGTCTATTATTTTTTTAAAATGTACCGTATATATAAGCAAATGTAAGTATTCTTACATTCTAAACATTTCTGCCTTCACTGACAGCGGCAACATCCGTATAAATCCGCTGCCATGACATGCCACAGGAACATCATGTGACCACTCTGAGGAAGACTGCAAGTGGGCAGTCGAAACTGTTAGGTATGAAAAAACTAGCAAACTCTGGTCTGTAAAAAAAGAATGTATGACTGTTCGACCAAATAAGCCTCATTGGACTAAGCATTGTTAGCCTAAATGAAGCATTTTCAAGCATAAAAATGACTAAATGAAGTAAAATACAAATAGTATAAGGCATTCAGAAGATGTATTCAAAGATGTTGTGATGATATGTAGTATTCTACACTGGTCACGAGGTGTCAGTAATGTTACTCTAATGTTGGGTGAGAAACACAAGCAACGGGCTTGATCACTAGAACAACAGGCTTTTATTGCAGGTTTGAATTATCTCACAACAGGCACAATAATCCCTAACAGGGGCTACTGGTGTGGCCATAACTCACACCATGCTAAAACTCAACTCTGAGCCCCAACACCTCGTCCTGTCTGCTGCCACACTCAGCTCCCCTGCACCGGAACACATTTACAGCAACACACACGAGCATGACTCATATTTATGTCTTATGTCTGTCATATTTGCTGTTACTATGTCAACTATATTGGGTAATAGGTGTGTAAAAGTGACTATAGTGGTGTTATTTTATATTTAGAGGGTTCTAATAATGTTAAAACCCATATTTAGAAGAGTCATATTTATGTCTTAAATATCTTGTTTTCTGTTACTATGTCTACTATATTTGGTAATAGGTGTGTAAAGGTGACTATAGGGGTGTTATTTTATGTCTAGAGGGCTCTAATAATGTTAAAACCCGTATTTAGAAGATCGGAAACTATGAGAATATTGTACTCATAAATAAGTAAAGCAACTTCGCAGAAATTCACTGATCACGGTCAAGTGTGGAACCTATTAACCGCCATGAATGAGGGATTACTGTAGTGCAATTGCATTGTCGATAAATACAATTTATGATTATGATAATTAATAAAATCTTAAAATAGCAATAGTAGCTCAAACATGCTGACACTTTATGCTTTATTCAAACATAATAAGAAATTATTATGGAATTAGACTGAGGTTTTTTGAAAAAAAAACTGCCTATTTTTGTAGCAAAAAAGCACAAATAGAAAAATATTTTTTTCCATCAAAAATCTGCGATTTTGCGTCTATGCGAATGCTGAATCACGGATGTGCGGGGATCCATTCCAGTCTTTTGAACACTGCTTAACATCCAGTTTGAGGTCAAATGCACTTCTCAGTAAATTGCGGACTTTTTTTTGTCTCTTGCTCTTGTTTCTTCTTTTTGCATTTGATACATACTTGGATTATTGCAGCGTGTTTGGATTCAGCAGAGTGAGCGCTGCCGCAACCTCTCCCTTGTAATCTTGTCAGTGAGCAACAGCACATTCAAATTCAGCAACAAGCAGACAGAGATAAAGAAGAGAGGCTTAGCTCTGAGGATTTGTGTGTCTGTGTATTCCTGTGTCTTCCCATCTGAGCAGCATCTCACGCTGCATCTCAACCACATGACAGAGGGTGTCAGCAGCAAGGGACCAGAACCAGTGACCAGAACCCGGACTGGCAGTGTGATTCTTCTTCTGCTTCATGTACCCCTCTGTCCCTCCATCCTTTTTAAATCAAATTGACAAGCAGCACAGTATTCAGCTCCAGGATAAGCCAACGGTACAAAAAGCAGTACCAGAATATGATTTGAATGGAATAGGATACATTCTTCATTCATTAATTCATTTTCTGTGGCGCTTAATCGTCACTGGGCTCTCAGGGGTATGCGGGAGCCTGTCCCAGCTGACTTTGGGCGAGAGGCGGGGTACGCCCTGGACTGGTCGCCAGCCAATCGCAGGGCACATATAGACAAACAACTAAAATACATTCTTATGACTGTGATTATAATTAATCATCTAAAATCAGGGAGAAAACCCAGGACATTTTGAAGAGACTATATCTTTCAACTGGCCTGGGAATGGCAAAGTAGCCAAGGTGAGGGAAATCGGGCCTTCATGTAAACCCCCTCAAAAACATAAAAAAAAAAAAAATTAATTTAAATGAAAAACAAAACAACAAAAAATCTTCAGCCCCAAGCCCAATTTACAAAAGAGGAGGGGTGAGTGAGACTTCATTGTGACTAACCACAAATATGTTACAAAAAAGGACATTAAAAATAAGTAAATATGTTTATGACAGGAAAGAGGGGGGTCGCCAAAGCAAATGTGGTTCATTCTTTGAGTCATGAATGGGGTTGGGCGTCGAGCCTCGAGTATCAATTGGAACCAGGACTAACATTGTGATTCTCTCGGGCTCGTTCAAATGTTTTGTTTCGATTCCTAGTTTTGATGCCAAAGAAATAGCCGCCAACATCAACGAAGACGCCGGCGAGCACCAGCAAAGAAGAAGTGGCTAAAAGGTTCGGCTTAACATCATAAAAAAGACCTGTGCAGCATTTGCAGCACAATGATATCATGCAAAGGAGGGTGCGTGATCAACATGATGAATGTTCACACATTTGTGGTGTAGAAATAACACAGTACCCCCTCTTTCATGCGTTATGTCGGACTTCCTCTAAGCAATCAGAATCAGGGAAGTCAAACAATAAATGATGTCAGGTTTCAGGATGCTAGCTGAAATGGAATTTTGGTGTAAGTAAAGGCAAGTTTATCATTTGCACAGTCTGTCTCTGGTAGCAACAATTAAGGGACCTTCTTAACTCACACAACACACTTCCGGCCTTCAAAATAAGACATCTTTGGGTTAGTTCCTGTTTACCTATGTTTATAAAATAAGGATGTCATAAAAAATAGCTTATACCAACACTGAGGCAGCTAACAAAGTATACTACTTCTCAAAAGTAAACATCTTTTGTGAAAGTGTAGTCCTGTAAAAAGACATTATAACATTTATATTCAAATTGAATGGTTTGATATTTATATACTGGTTGAAAAAAGCCGTGTAAGATATTCATTGTTAAGCTGATAAAAAAGTTCATATCATTAAACAAGTCATTGAGAAGTTCGGACATTTCATCCGAAATGAACTCTGGTTAGCGCCACCATTTAATCCATTTAAACTGCAGGAAAGGTCATATCATCAACCAAAGCAATAGTGTTCATACTCTAGAGGTCATTAATGTTGTCAGTAAGTAAGTGAGTTTCGGATGTAAACTTTTCAAGATAAATTAATTCTAAGTTTAAAATTTGGCCTGATGGTGGCGCTACAGGGTAGGTGAGTGTTTCATTATCAAGTACTTATTGAAGTATTCGACAAATAAACAAAGGACTTATTTAAGTAAGTATTCAACACATAAACAAAGTGCCTGACACAAAAACTTGGTCAACAATTTTCTGTAAATCATTTTCTGGAGGCAAACATCCATGGGGTCAAATTGACCCCAAGGGTAAAACGTGAGAGTAACATTTGAGGAGAGTAGGAGGGTTAAAGTGGAAAGAGCGCTCTTAGGTAATCCATTCCCCTCGTTCATATGGAGAATACCCATGTCTGTTAAAATCCAGTCCATGTTTTCCATGCGACCATCAGCCATTTGACCAGGGGTGCTCACACTTTTTCAGCTTGCTGGCTACTTTTAAAATGAGGAAGTCCCAAAGATAAACCTCCTACTATAAACATAGAGAATATCTATATTTAGTATATTATATATATTTATAAATATGAGTATTTATGTACATTGTAGATATACATCAGGGTGCGAACACTTTTTCAGCATGCACGTTACAAGTATAAATGATCTACCTCTTACTGTAAAACATAAAACATATATATAAACTGTGAAACTATTAAATTAAATACTAATGACTAGTATTTTGCAAAATAGTTGATTTCGTTCAATAATGCACAATTCAATTCAATATGTCAATAAATATAAATATACATAAATCCTCAGTAGTTCGATACATAACCCGAATATAATGTTAGGCAAAATAACTACGTAGCATTCATTATACACAGAGTTCATGTATTAGGAACAGTTAGCATTTGCTATCAAACTTTACAGATACACAAGAAATGAAAACGATTATGCAAAAGACAATGCAGCAGAAGTCAAGGCAGCATATTAAAACGCTTTCGGCAATGGGCACATTTTCCAGTTATGAAATGGTTTAGTCGTTTTACAAACGAAAGTGTAGAAAAAACACATTTCTATAGTGGAGTTCAGGACGTGAAGGATGGATGGAATAATAAAGATGACAGATGCATTTCCGTGTGTGTATATAAATAGATAGATATAGCTATATGCACATACAGTATGTATGCAGCCTGGGTGCTAAGCCCCCTCATCCTTAAAACCTCGTGACACCCCTGGGTGTCAGTAAAGTTACATTGGTGAGGCAATAGCCACCGCAGGAAGTATTGTACAGAACAAAAAGTAAAAAAAGAACAACAAGGAACTCTCTCAATGCGAACATGTGTAAGTCTATATTATGTCTGATTTATGTCTTATTTTCTCTTATTATATCTCCTATATTGGGTAATAGAAGTGTAAGGGTGACTGTAGAGGTGTTATTTCATGTCTGGAGGGCTCTAATAATGTTAAACGTATTTAGAAGATCGTAAACAAGTTTTCTATGCTCTATGAAAATATTCCATTTATAAATAAGAATTCTACTTTTCGGATATTACTTATCACAGTCGGGTCTGGAGCCAATTAACCGCGATGAACGAGGGTTTACTTTATAGTTATGGCCGAAATACTGGAAAGTTTGGTTGTACTTCAAAGACAGACTCATCCACTAGCAACAAGTACTTGAAGGTCATATTGTGCAAGTAACGGCTTGTAAGTAACTTGATTTTTACTCTATGAATACATGGCTCGTGCATGTAGGATTAACTAGCAAACACCGTTGTCACGCTAGTCTAACATCCCCACAATCGTGTATCAGTGATCAATTTCTTCTGGAAGTGTGCGGAATGTATGCACTTAAAGTACTGTAAAATCCTGCAAATTTCTTTGCACATTCCCTGTATTCTGTATTAGTTCTGGTTTTGCTGTGATAATTATGACAATTTTTTGCCAGTTTTATTTCAAATTGGTGAATTTATTACTTATTTATTACGTTTAAATGACTATTGTGTTCAACTTGCATGTCACAAAATTCTGTAAAAATAAAAAAGGTATTGTTTTTGGACAAAGTAAGTACCAATCAAGTACCAATTCGGGCACCGTTTGAGCACCAGCACTGATTTAAAAATAGCGATTTGTCACCAATATCGGATAATATGTAAACAATATCATTCAGGCTTGAGCCTCCTGAAGTCTTTGGTTTAGGAATACTGGTTGCTATCTTGAAGCATGTAGGCACCTTAGCTTTGGAGCGTGAGATGTTAAAAATGTCAGAGGATCCCTGTGAGCTAATGAGCAGCTCACTTGAGCACCCGCCCCGGGATGTTGTCCGGCCCTGCTGCCTTGTATGGATTGATTTTCAGCAAGGGCCTCCTTCACCTCTTCAGCATTTACCCTCAGGGCCAGTGTGAGAATGTGAGCTTGGTGCAAGTGGAGATGTTAGAGGCTTCATAACAAACTTAATGTGTTTAGGGTATCAGGGAGAGACACGTCAAAATTTAGTTTAATGCATCGCACATTGATTATGTTCATGTTGTCGATATGAGCAAAAATACTTTTATTTGTCTCGTGCGCTTTTCAGAAAGGGTAAGCTTGTAGTCGAGACAGTGGTGCCACATGAGGGGGAAGTTAGGACAATTCCAAGGGTCCCTGACTGTTCCAAATAATAAGGATGTGGTGGGGGAGCAGCACCCCTGAGTAGAACTAGCTGTTAGTGCCCTAAACAACAGTCGGATCTGATTGTGACTGTGATGATTGTGCAAGCCACAAAACAGTATTGTCGGTAAGGAAGAACTGGTACAACCCAACTAATTTTCAGAGCCTCCAGGATTTCACAAATGCAACCAAACCTTGAGAATTATGCACGCCTCCCAATATTGTCCAATCTCTGCAGGCTCCCTGCACATTTTGGCCAATCATTGTCTTTTTCGCCAATGGAATTTGTCCCTGAGCAGCGCTCAAACACACACGTCAACCATCTAATGAATCAAATGTGTTCCTGCATGGCCCACCCACGTCCTCAATTTCTTGTCTACATTGACAGAATGTTGACGTGAGATGATAAAATGTCAGAGCAGACATTAGACAATACGAGAGCCTTTCGTGGTGTTTGTTTTCCAAACTGTACATGCATTTGTGTGACTTGGTCACATATGAAACACTGTTGGTAACTGTTGATTAAGAGACGTAGCTAAATACACGAAGCCTAAACATACACCCTATCAATAAAGAAAATGAAAGTCAAACCTCGGTTTTCGAACACTCCAGTTTTCAAACTAAAATTTTTACCAAAGTTTTGCCTGGGTTCTCGTACACTGTCTCAGTTCTCATAAAATGTTGCACATAGCAAACTGTTGTATTTTACTTGGCCACATCGAATCTGGTGGTATTAAATAAAGATGTGGATGTATGATACCCCCATCATTGCT
This sequence comes from Dunckerocampus dactyliophorus, assembly GCF_027744805.1. Taxonomy (NCBI): domain Eukaryota; kingdom Metazoa; phylum Chordata; class Actinopteri; order Syngnathiformes; family Syngnathidae; genus Dunckerocampus; species Dunckerocampus dactyliophorus. The sequence goes on along the minus strand of NC_072824.1, from coordinate 27,239,001 downwards.
TGTTTATTCAGCCCTCTTGGATCGCACACCCAACGCCAAATCTGGCAATACTTAGTCTACACAATACTAACGCTACCCTGTAAGGCACATTCATTTGGCTCAAATGAGAATGTAACAATAAATTCCATCAACAATCAATTCCATCCCGGCCAAGAAAGAAGAAACAAAGGAAGCTAATGTTGTGAAAGGGGTAAAGGTGTTCACAAAGAGATCACAAACGATGGAAGATGTTGAAAAGTTGTTGGTGTCCACCCAACAAGTCTTCAATAAAGGTAGAAGTGATATTAAATGTCCATTTATCCATTTCATTCCTCATTTATAATTATTTCACATTGTGTTCTGCATGTTAAACATAATTATTCTCGATAAAGTGTACTTCTTGCTCATAGTTTTAGGCCGTTAAAGCATTACTGTGGGTTTCTAATATGCTCACACGGGCAAATAGATGTACACTGAGCCGAGGCTCATGTACTGGTCCACACTTTAGTGTGGCTTCACACGTCTCCAGACAGATACATCAAACAATTATACCCTCTAGTGGTAGTAGTAGAGATTACAATAACAGTCTGCTATACTGTATTTGAACTCTAATCCGCCACAGGAACGGGTTCGTCGGATTGACATTATTTACGGAGGAAAAATTACAACGATTTATTGAAACTTTTGCTTTCTCTTGCAATTTTATCGCAACAAACACCTAAAAAAAAACCACAGCAACTTCCAGTGCAATTTTTTTTTTAAACTCCTGGGAAATCAGGCATCTTAAAAAAAGGCCTGTAAAATCTGATTAGACAAAAAAAAAATCTAACAATGGAAGCAATGCAGCCAAGAAGCACATTAGAAAATAAAAATAACAGACTGTTGGGAATAAATTAATACAATTTCTTGAAATAAATACGAGAAATGAAGTTTTCAATTTAGGTCACTGCTTCTGGTAGTAGTTACGCCAGCAGAGACACTTTGCTGGCACTGACTGCGCACCACTGGCAGTAGTTCAGTTTCACAACTCAACTTGTCCGAAAAGAAGCAGGAATATATTCACAATACATATGTCCCATATGTACAAATTACCAATTTTTTTGTTATGATACAGAATGATAAAGATGTATAATAACGTGTTAAAGTAGAGGTAATACTTTGTAGATTGCTCTTACAGCAATATAAATAAAGCAGTGACGTGCACTCAGGGGAGGCAGGTGAGGAGCCTCACCTGTCATGAAAAAAATAAATAAATATTAATATTTGTCAATTGAACTGTACTATAAATGTATTTTCTGTATGATTCCAATCATACATTTTCTTAAGTAAAAATGGCTGAACTTGCACATTTCCTGATTAATTACAGGGCAGTGAGTGCACCGAGTTGGAGCGTGGCACCTGCCAGTTTGTGTATGTCAGCATGTGGCCAATAATATAATGTTGCGGAAACCTTTATTATACACCATGACTTTCTACAGCCACTGCAATCTTTTTAATGTAAGTGTGACAATATTATTCTTGCTAATCACACATTATAATACACACAAATGTCATATGCGGAAGCACTGCAGTACTGTTCTCATCCTGAAGGTGAGCTGGAAGGTGCTTGTCACTGCCATCTTTCCATAAAGAGGAAAAGCCAGTGTGTTTTTGTTGAGAGTTGTTTAGCCGCAAATCAAATGCATTAAATATATACCATGATTTCGGGACTATAGGTCACAGGTGTCCACATCATAACATGGGATATTTAATACATTGAAAGATGTAACAGAACGTTTTTTTTACTTTTGATTAAATAAATGCTTTATTCCCAGATAAAAAAAAAGTGCCAAACAGTGAGTGTAATATGGCTCGTTAAACACTCGCATACCAGAAAAGTTATTCATCGCCGTCCTCCTCCTCCTGGGAACCAAAACCACTCAAGTCGTCTTGACAAGCATCACAATTGAACAGCCTCATAATTCCTTCCTCACACACTTTGTCAGTCTCTCTCTCTCTCTCACTTTTGTTGTCAAGCCGTTTAGCCATTTAGCTTCAATTAACCTCTTCATTCTGTCGAGCCTTTTGAAAACCCATTGGTAATAGTGGACGGTTGGCAGTCCAAGTAGTCTAAACAGATGTAGTAATTCCACACTTGATCAAGTAAATGTTTCTGTTTTTCTTGTCATTCTTTTAATGAACAACCTGTATTAACATAAGAAAAAACTCCAAAGGAGTCAGTGCCTCACCAGCCCTGAACCTCACCGCACGTCAATGACAGAAATGCTCACTGCTGTGCAAATGCAAAACACAATGTACCGCAGGAACTTTACAGGAACAATTACTACAAACATTTGGTGCAAAAGGGGCTGAAGATGTAAACAGATGCCTCAAAAGTTTGCAAACTCCTTCGGTAAGGATTTATTCAAGAGAGACACATATATCTAAAAAAAAACCCTCTTTACTCACTTTCTTTCAGTAAATAAACAACATGTATACAATAAATACATTTCCATAAATAGTATAGATTACATACAGTAGACTTTACACAGCTGCTATCAGATATGAACATAATTAGTGTATAGAAGCATTGCGCACTGCATTGTTGCAAATCATCTGACATTCTCCAGCTGGACTATTTCTGCTCAGCATTCTTCTCAATCTTCATGTGACTCTGCTGTGATTCCTCCCTGCTCGTGTACTTTCTCTTTCTTTCCATACACTCCGTCTTCCGGTTCTTGTCCTTATTTATCCTTGAAAGCGAGAGAGAAAAAAAAACCTGGGGTAAAGCCAAGGTGCTAACATGAAACATCTGGAGGAGTTAGTGTGACTTTCCCAGCTCCTCATGAAAAATCTCAAGCTGTTTGGTCGCTCAGATGCATTTTGTTGAGGGTAGCTGGATGTTGAGTGTGGAATGTGGAGTGATACGTTGAGTGTATGTGCTTACCTTTCCCAGCACCTGAAAAAAGCCTTGGCCATCTTTCCGTCAGCATTCATGCAGATCTTTTCAGTAGAGTTGCCCGCCGTGTTCATTGTGACACTGACAAAACACCAACAGATGAGCCAAGCTGTCACAGTTCAAACATGAAACATGTTAAAAACTTACATCAGTTCTGTTCTGTCACATCCAGGTCGCCTTTCCAGCACTTGGAAATCAGACATATTCCCTTTGATGAATTTGATGGTATTGTGGCACAAACAACGTCCAGGGAAGTCATGAGCTGTGACCAACATTAATTGGAAAGCATTAGGAATAAATATTAACTCTTTTATGTTCTTCTAACTGCTAATGTACGCTTCAGCTCACCTTGATAAAGTTGTATGCAAAATCCAGCCATGAAAAAAAGCAGAATTTTCACCAACAAAGCCATCCTTCCGTCCTGATATCTTTCAAGAATGAGGAGGAAAGAGGAGTAAGGGGCTGCTGCCATCCTCCTCCCGCTTTATACTCAGCATTGAGTGGGTTTTCCCTCAATCCATGCTTTTTCCCGTCAAGACAAAGCTAAAACATGTACTGGAATTTCCACACTCCCCCACTGAGACACACATTGGAATGTGGCCAGCAAGAAGGCAAAGTGAAAGGGAAAATGACACATTTGATGAAGTGGATGCCTCAAGCAATGATTATTAGCAGGAACGCTAGTCAGTTTAGTGACACATTTTACAGGCAAAGCCAACATTCAGTAAACTAAGGTGACGACTAATTACTCAGTAGTTTGCTCTTTCCATGTTTCACACTTCTATGTGAAGTCTCCGTTTACATATGGGTCATTCTCCTGAAAGTGTTACTAAATGCATGACATAGCAAGCAAAAATGAAAGTTATTATTTTCTAACCGTTTTGCACATTAAAATAAAGTATAGTTCTGTTTCAGTCTATGAAGTAAAACCTGGCATTGTTTACTGACATCTCAATTGTAACATTTACATTAAAAATGCTCTCATTTATTTCCTGTTTATCATTTTTTGATAAATTCTTGGTTTGTACTTTGTATAAGTGACTAAGGACTAAGCATGTTGGCCACACAGTCAGGAGATCTGGAAGATATAGGTTTGTATCTTCGTTTGGGCATCTCTGTGTGGAGTTTGCATGTTCTCCCCATGCATGCATGGGTTTTTGCCAGCTTTGGTAATGACTTCAAATACCATCTGTGCGTCACCGTGCGTCAACGCCCCTCAAAGTGACGGCACCCTGCCTGGTACCCCTTCAGTAGAATCACCTATGTGCTGTGTGCCTCCCAAATGCTAGGGGGCGATTCTGTTCACTGCAGCTCAGTTCGCTACGTGGGCAGAGGAAGAGAATGCTACATGCTAGTGTGGAAAACTCCATTACTGACCCCAGTTTTTATGAGTCACTCACGGAAGTGAATTGGGCACTCGATTCACTCATACATTGCAGGCTCGGAAACGTGCATATGGGTGATTCTCCTGAAAGGGGTACCAGAGAGGGTGCGTCACTTTAAGGGGCATGACGCACAGACTACAATGATTTGAAGCTATAACCATACACTGAAAACACATTGAATAAACAGGACAAACAGTGTTGAATACTTTCTTTGTGTCTGTTGTGTATTAAACACGATCCCATGTCAATTTCGGCCTGCTTGTGTGTTACCATTTTGTGGCGGTTTTTTTTTTGTTGTTTAATTTTATTTCTGCAGTCTGCCTCGGGCCAATGACAATAAAGCCACGGGCCACTTTGGAGGCCCTTGGTTTTGTGGCTCTTCGTCCGTGTTCGGCACATGGCGTCAGTTTTGTGAGCAAACCACAACTATTTGGCTAGATGGCTTCCCGTCGCAGGCAAGCGAAGGTGGTTGAGGGGACAGGGAGACAGTTAGCCTTAACCAACCGCACTGCCTCAACTCAAGGATTTTTTTTGGAGGTGCATGTAAAGCAATGTTTGTTGCTTGCCATTACTCGCATAGGGGTGGCAATAAGTTGATACCTGAATTGTCTAGATGGCCAGTGGGGTGGCCGGAGAGTGACCAGGGGTGGCCACGGCCACCACCAAAAGCAGAGTGAAATGATGGATTAATGTAGAGGATTCAGCTAGACTTTTCTTTTCTAAATTGAGAAATGCCATCCATTCAAACATATCCTCCTAGTAAATGCTTTTGTCTGTATTTTTTCAGTGGCAAAAATAATTAATATGGAACCAGGAAAAGGGGCTTATAAATTATCCATTTCACCATGGATATGATATAAGAAAAAAAAACATAAAATATGTTGTAATTTTGCAAATCTTAATTACGTTTTTGGGTGTGTGTGGTGACGTATATTGCTGCCGTAAAATAGATCGACGGATGGCATACATTCCACATGACTGACATGTGACTACCGAAAAATAGGCCGACCGGATGTAGACGCGTTATGCACATGCGTAGAACCGACTGCGTTTCCGAGAAAGATTGCAGTGATATACGCCATCCGTCGATCTATTTTACAGCAGCAATATACCCCCCACAACCATTAAAGACTGTTGCATTGAATTGCGGCCCAGCCAAGCTAGCATGAGCTACTTAATAAGTGTATACAAACTCTTAAATACTACAATCACCCTGACATAAAACTTTACATTTAACTGTATGACAGTGGAACGACAGCGTGAGAGTCCACTTTAGTCTCCGGATAATCTAACACAACAATTAAGAATTAGTTTAACACAGAAAACCTTTGTCGTAATGGGCCGAAAATGGAAATCAGTTATCCCCGACACGATTCCTCGCAGCTCTGGGCATTCCCTGAAGCAACCTGCACTTGCCAACTTGTGCCAGCAACAGGCGCTGTTTTACCACATCTGCCATAATTTAGCACAGTACTGTACAGTATAATTCTATTCCGTTAGATAGATAAGATACTTTATTGATCTCCGAGCGAAATTCTCATTTCCAGCACCTCTGCAGAAATGTCATTATGAACTTATTCACGTAATCACAAAATACACATTACTTTGCATATTGTACTCACTCGCACATTGCAGTTTTAAATTGTTTTAATATTTTTAGATTGTATTTAAAATTGTAGTCTTTTATCCTAACTCCGCTGTTATTTATTACATTATTGCTATTTATTTATCTACGATTATGTGGTGCAGAGAGGCCTCATTATATGACAATTTCATCCATCCATCCATTTTCAACGCTTCTCCTCAACATGACAATTTCGTTTCCTATCTATTGTGCAATGACAATAAAGGCTATTCTGTTCTATTCTATTCTATAAAATGAAACAGCCAAGGCAACACATGAGAGACAAGAAAAATAAGAAAATAGAATAAGAATAAATAAACAAATAAATATGGAACAGATCACGTCAAATTTGTAGTGCAATAATACATAATAAATAATAACAATACAATATGTTACACCGGGACCATAAATTACAACAATGATAATAACGACGAATTAAAACTGCGCGTTATAGTCTTTAGATATTATACAATAATAATGAATAAAATATAATAATAATGTAGTAGCTCTGTTTGTGTGGATATTACGACAAAGTAAACTATATTACAGTTAAAAACAGGTTTCCAGAATGAACTGTGGGAGGCTGAAATTAAGTTATTTATTCGTACACACTCAAAAGGCGAGAGTTTAAATTAATTAGCTCACAAATTAAAACCAGTACTATGGTCAAAGACTCAGATATAGCAAACAAACGAGATAAAAGAGGTAACACTGCAAAATAAAACCAAGTCTTAAAGGTAACAGCACCGGTTAATCATTTCAATAAAAACTATGGCATACAATAGTCGTTGCAAGTGCCAAGTGACAAGCCCAATAAAATGTTTAATAAATAAAACCAATAAAATAGTGGGATAAAAAAAACAGTGACAGGTTTAAACATGGCACAGTGAAGCAAAGCTAAAACAGCTTATTACAAAAATCGTCAAACTCAACCCTTTTCTCATGTAATAAAGTACAAAGACAAATACATTAGCCTGCGCAAATCCTTTTACATCGATGGCCTTTTCATTTTCTTCACAACTCCCATGACTAAAAGATTACCAAAAATGTAATTATTTTACAATAAATTATTAATTGTAAAAGTGTAAGTGCAAACTCACATTTCTTTTTACTTTGCAACTTCTACCATCATGTTATGTATGCTTGGAGTTTTCCGCTCAATCTGACCAATATGAATGACTTAACTCTACGGTTAGTACCCTCGACTCCCGCGCGGGCGGGGCTGTCTGAAAACAGATGGATTTCAACACCAACTTTTCATTATACATTCTTTTCGTTCTTCTTTTCAATCAAACATGCAGGTTTGGGGCCCAGTAGTCATTACTGAGGACGTAATACGTAAATATACGCTACAGTCTGCTGCACGCACGTATGATCTACGTTTGGGATCCGCCAATAAAGAAGAGAAGACCGATGACGTAGAACGTTGACGTCTCCACACCAGGAAGTCGACACGAGGGGTGCTTGAAGTGGAAGAAAACCAGCTGACGTCGACTTGACAGAAGAAGCAAAACAATGACAAGCGCTATAGTTTGTTTAAAAGTGGATTTGATGATACAATCAGCGCAATCCTGAGTGAACTGAGAAACCACCGCAGCAAGGAGTGTTGTCAGGTGAGCCGGAAGCTAAGTTGAGGTTAGCATGTCTGTGTAGATTCTGTGGGTTAACATGTTCTCAGCTATCAGTCAACAAAGCTGTCAGCGTTAGTTACTTAAGACGATCACTAAGTAGACCTTTGTCTGGAAGAAATGGCGACTCAAAAAGCATTCATATCATTGGGAACGCACAATTACACACTAGACAGCCTCTTATTTAGTCGTGGTCCCTCACGTGTTGTGGCTGTCATTTCACCCGAATTGCTGGCAACTGTTTCCTAACATGCACGTCATCAAAGAGCTCAAATACGTCTATGTGTGTTTCCATAGACACACTTGCCATGTAATTTAAATACGATTTATTGATGCTCACTTAACCCCTTAACATTCCCAGATTTGTAGGCTAAAAAGTTAGTTTTTTTCTTTTTTTTTTTTTTTTTTTTACCAAAATTGTGCCTTCAAAATATCTAGTTTGGAGGCATGGACTCATCAACACAATGGGGTCATATCTTGAGTCCTTACCTAATCCCATTTTAAATTTGCATATTATACTACAAAAAGTCATATTCTTTCATAACTCCATCCAAACAAAGCTCCATGGCTTCTTGACACGGTACCTTTTCTTTCAAGACCAGTTTGTCAAGATTGTTTGGAAAGTAAAGATGGAAAATACACTTCAAAGGTGCAACACTGTTGCTGCACAGTCCACAATTGCAGCGGCGTTATGCAGCAGTTCCTTACTTTTATGACAAAAGTCCACCCATGAACCAGCATGTACAGTAACCCTGTGGTTTATCGCGTTTAACTGGTTCTTCCAAACTCGACCGTGATCAGTGAATTTAGTAGGAGTCCTTTATATGGATGTTATTTCATGTCTAAATGGCTCTAATAATGTAAAAAAAAATAGTTATGGCATAGGAAACCTGTTTACAATCGTATAAAAAATTTTTTTTTACATTATTAGAGCCATTTAGACATGAAATAACATCCATATAGTCAGCTTTACATTGGTTTTACCAAATATAGTAGATATAATCAGAGGAAATAAGCCATTTAAGACAGTTTACCTTGTAGGGGACCAGAATTAAAGGCGGCCAGGAAGTGACCTCAGGGGTTCAGAGTTGAGTTTTAGCTTGTTATGGGCTATGGGGCAACAGTAATCTGTGTTATGATTATTATTATTGTGCCTGTTGTGAGATAGTCAACCTGTACTAAAAGCTGGTTATTCAAGTCTGGGGCTTTGGTGGTGGTCTCACCCAAAAATTACTGACGCCTAATGACCAAGAGTGAGCCACATGTGAGTGCTTTGAGATGAAGGAGGGGCCCGCAACAGCACCCGCTGCTCATTTAGAAGAGCGATACATGCTTTCATGTCAGTCTCCAAAAGTCTAAATAACATCAGGAAGAGTTTCTAGATTTGTTTCTTTTTCTATTGCGGGGTCTGAATATCCGTAGCAACACTAAGTTGTCAACACTGATCCCTCCTCCTACGTCATCTTATTCTCTGGCAGAACAGGTGCCTATGAGGTGTGGTAAGAAGTGGAGTTACGATACATACCGCCACCTATTGTATGGAGTTGGAACGACAAGCTACATTCACACACAGTCCCATTATGTTTTTATGGGTGTGGGTGTACAGGTAGCGCCAAATGTATTTGTGGTGGCTCGCCAAATAAATAAATAAATCAATATATGGACAATACTGGTATATCTTGTTAAGACAATGAACGCCTGACTATGTAGTCTCCATTTCAGGATGGCGGGAGTATTCGACATCGACTTGGATACTGAAGACGTCACTGACACTGAGGTCTGTCTTTTAGAGTGTTTCCTCAAGACTACTCTTCCGGAATTTCTCAGAGACAAGACACACAGACATTACGAGCATGACTTTCTTAAAAAATGATGTGGCTTGTTGTTCCTTTATCTATAGGATGAGAGTTGTGATGGCACCGTGACAGAGCCAGATGAGTGAGTCCAATCCATCATTATGATTATATATAGATGCTAAACTGAATTAAACTCCTTCATTGTTATTGCACAATGAGTTATGAGAATTGGATACAACTCTACATCACTATATTCCAAAAATTAAAATCCAACATATTATAATACCCAGAAATGTAATATGCGTTAAGATGATGGATTTAAGCACAATGTCAATGGCTGTTACTCTACTTCTACTTTCGTTCCTAATCCAGTGTACAGAAAGAGGAGGTGGTGCTGACCAGTGAATGTGTCAACAGAGACAGCGAGAGAGTCGGACCTGATTTTTTTGAGCTTCTCACTGTGCTTGGAAAAGGTGCCTATGGCAAAGTAAGTTTGTTTGCGTGTCATTCTGAGTGAGCGGGCGCTTACATGCATTTGACATGTGCCAATTTAGTGGGCAATCATCATTTTGGTAACTGCTGTTTGCCTTCCTGAAAATTTGATGAGTTTTTCATGCATGTGCTCTGATTTGACACCCTGCCAGGAAGGGGTCAGGGAAATAATCAATTCTTAGATGCATCGTGATGCGAACATTGAGGATTATTAATCGATTCAAATGTCAACAAGCGATGCTGACAGAACAAAAAAAAAAACAGAATAAAAAGGAAAGTGGAAGTGCCGCCCGGACAGGTTTTGTGGTGGTGCACCTAAGACGCTACCAGAATGGCTGAGCGTAAACTGCGACCCGCACCTGCTGGATTTAAAGCGAGCATCTGGAAGCACTTCGGCTTTCACGTAGTTGAAGGTAAAAATTAGCTGGACAAGAGCCAGATAATTTGCGAGCTTTGTTATACAAGGTTTAAATATTTTGCGAACACGACAAATATGAAAAACCACATAGCACATTGCCGCCCGAACCAGGAGGAAACACAGCCAGCTGAAGTTGCTGCCAACCAGAGAACCATCGAGCAGGTGATAACTAATTTTCCACCCAACTCGGAAAAGGTGCTGTTGCCGTAACATCGAACTTCATTACTGGTGACTGGAAGCTAGATTCTCATGTGCTACAAACGAGAGGAAGTGAATGAGAGCCATACGGGTGCGAATATGGCTGAGCTGATGAATAATGTTGCAGAGGCATATTGATTTCTTGTAGCCCATTTTTAAATTTATTTTATATTTTATTTTATTTATTTATCATTTTTATTTTTTTATTATTTGTGTATTAGGGCAGCCTAGTTTTTTGGTTGTTCATAATATACTGAAGTCTGCAAGCGTTATTCTTGTATGAGAGCTGCTGTTACAGTAATCTATATTGTGCATGAAAGCTGTTTTCGACATTGCTATACAGCAAATATATTATTTTTGTCAGATATTCAGGATACTTGGGATTTTAGTTTGAATTCAGAAGTCTTTATTATTCATTTATGAATAATAGCAGATTTTTTAATGTTGGTTATTCAGAATATGCTGAAGTTTGTGTTAATTTTATACATGCTGCTACTGGCGCAATTTAATTTTCCTGCTGGTTCTCTACAGTGGGAAATATGTTGCTAGATGTAACCTTCCAATTATTATAATGAAATAATAATTAAAGTAAATTAATCTGTTTCATGTTTATTTTAATTGTGCATCACTACATCTTGCGAAATCTTGTGACACCCCTACTAACTACTAGAGGTTTACTTTTAGTACTTGTTTGGTAGCATAGAATGTTAGAAAATGCTTGATCAAATGATATTACTGAAACAGGGAATAATAGTCAGGAACCGTAGTAAAAGAAAAACTGATCATTTTCTTCTTGATGCATCTGGTGTATAGTTTTATTGACAATAGACAATGTAGCAAGGGCATAACCTAGCGAGGCACGACGTGGTCAATGAAGCGTTTAAACCCGGCGTCACACACCACCGACGAGTTGGCTCTTTTCTCTTACAGCCAATGACTTTTTGCTGTCCCGTGGAAGTTTCTCACAGTTTGCAAATATTTCAGGCAGCGGTGGATGTTTCAGGAGGCCATGGTGTTGCGAAAATCGTCCTTCAAATGTACGATGAGATTGGTGTGCCCCAATTGGAAACTTGTACGTGACAACTCTTGCACTCTGCTGCAATGTATTTTTTTTTACTTTTTAACAAAAAAACAGCCACACGGCTGGCATCATTTCTAATCTAAACACGCTAGCACGCGCTGTTTTTGTGATGACATGGCTCTCCATGCTGAAGAGAAGAGCTGGTGCTGGATCAAAGTACTGGCAAGGAGCCTGGAATGGACTGCTTGTATCGGAGTGCCAATATCGGAGATTTTAGATACAGGTCGATATAATCCAATATTGTTTTTGTTTGTTTTGGGGTTTTTTTTTGGCTGATATCGGACGGATATCCAATATCAATATCGGAACACCCTTACTAACTATGAAACTATCCATACATCCATCTTCTATGCCGCTTATCCTCACTAGAGTCATGCGTATGCTGGAGCCTATCCCAGCTGACTTTGGGCGAGAGGCGGGGTGGACCCTGGACAGGTCGCCAGCCAATCGCAGGGCACATATAGACCAACAACCATTCACGCTTACATTCATACCTATGGACAATTGGTGACAATAGTCGCCAATTAACCTAACATGCATGTTTTTGGAATATGGGAGGAAACCGGAATACACACGGAGAGAACATGCAAACTCCACACATAGGTGCCCAACGGAGATTCAAACCCAGAGCTTCCCAATCTCCTGACTGTCGGGCCAACATGCTAACCACTAGGCCACCATGCGGCCCCAACTATGAAAATATTCCATTTATAAATAAGGAATCCTAATTCGCAGAAATTCACTCATCACGGTCGGGTCTGAAACCATTTAACTGCCATAAACAAGGGATTACTGTAAAGCAATACAGTTCTAGTGGAAACTACAGCCACGCCAGTGAGCACATTGTTCAATCGGTGCCTGTCTGTCAATCAAAAACAGGCTGAAGGTAGAAAATCAGTTGGCACAAATGTACACAGTAAAAGCAAGTACGTACTAACAGAGAAAATCTGATACTGTCATGAATATTTACCCAAGTTTGGACAATTTTTTGATGAACCTGTATGGTAATGGTCATTTTTTTTATACCTCTTTGGAACGCACACTTTCTGTGTTCATGACCTGAAAGCAACGTACATTTTTTTTCAGGTTTTCCAGGTGAGGAAAGTTCAAGGTGCCCTGTCAGGAAAAATATTTGCCATGAAAGTTCTGAGAAAGGTACTTGGAATACTTGCTATACCATCCTTGAAAACAGAAACAATCCTTATTCTTCCCAAACTTTCTGCCTCTTTCTGTGTTTAAGGCTAAGATAGTGTGTAATGCTAAAGACACTGCCCATACACGTGCTGAAAGGGACATCCTAGAGACAGTGAGACATCCTTTCATTGTGGATCTCCTCTACGCCTTCCAGACTGGTGGAAAACTCTACCTTATTCTAGAGTATTTAAGTGGTAAGAGGCTGAGGGTCATATTTAACCAATCTATGCCACATGCAATGAAGATAAAACTGTGTGGCGTTTCTTGATGTTATTGTCATTATGTGTTGCATTATAGATGAACTGGGAGAACAGTGAGGTGAAAAGAGCGAAGTTGGTGACAGTAATTTAGAAATTGCTCACGAGCATGTTTTTGCCAAAACATTAATACAGTTTCAGATCAGGTCAAGTTTGTAAATGAGAACTGGTTCTCTAACATTTTACATTTGCAAAACAAAGGACCAAAAAATGATATCTACTTGGAAAGAAAAGTGAGCTCTCACAAGGGTGTTTGCAGGGTGTGTGCATCATTGTTAGAATTAAACAATTACGAAGAAAAACGTGTTCAGGACTTGCTGAAAGCTTTTATTGAGTGACATCACAAAGAGCATATTATCAAATGCATTTAAATACAGTGAGTCTTCAAAGGCAAACACCCTGGCAATCATACAATTTGGAGTTCCACCAAAGTGTAAAAATGCACCAAAAAAGTGTAGGAACCAACCGTATCTTGTGGTGACAAAGTGTGATGACAAGCCTATCACTGGAAACTGAACATACATCAAACATAGGAAAGTGATGCACCCATCTCTGTCGGGGCTGCTTACTAGATGGCCAAGTTGAAAATGAGTTTACATTAATAATACAACAAGAATAATGTAATGTACACTGGAACATATGCATGCTTTTGCTTATGTTTTTGTGACTCACAACCTGAACACAAACAGTAATGTATTTGTTACGCTGTTAACATAGGTTATAACTTTTTTTGGCCGTGGGGGCAGCAGCCTAAGCAGAGAGGAGGCATGCTGACCAGATGCCTGCAGCCAAGGATCGGACCACCAAGGTCCCCGCTTTCAGCTGCCACCCAACTCACTCTGCACCCGACCCCCCTTAGACCCCACCCATAGAGTGGTGAGCTCGTTGCCAGGCCTGACCACCAGCCCGACCACCAGATACTCGCCATCGTGCCCCACTTCTAGGCCTGGATCCATAGGGGAACCCCAGTGACCCGCATCCGGGCGAGGGAAAACTAGGTCCATTTGTGTTGCTCGTCATCGGGGTCTATAGCTACTCTGTCTGGTCCCTCACCAAGGAACCGTTTGTCTTGGGTGGCCCTACTAGGGGCATAAAAGCCCCCGACCACTTAGCTCAGAGAATCATCGGGACACGCAAACTCCTACACCACAATAAGTTGGCAGCTCAGAGCAGTCTGTAGAACTGGAGTGTTATAGCTAACGTGTAGTTGTATGTTTCCAGGAGGGGAACTTTTCATGCAATTGGAGAAGGAAGGCATCTTCATGGAGGACACGGCTTGGTAATAATTCTCTCTTCTGTTGCAGAGAATGTGAAAGTTTTTCTGCAATTATAAATTCTGTCTGTGTACTGTATAAAATATGATAAACAGAATGCAACTCAAATCCATTTCAGGCTCTGTCCACGCGAACGCTTTGACACGCTGGCCGTCTTTTGGCCAATCATAGCTGACTTGTTGCCTCTGTTCATCAATATAGGGATTATAGTATGTCACATGTACGTTTTCTTCAAAATCAGCACACACTTAAATGGAACTCGGGAAACATCCTGACTGTACGCCCTTGTGTCTACCCCTGCACAAAATGTAACCAACACCCCTAAGTTTATAACTTAATGTTCCGTTATTAAATTAAGTTTAAAAACATGAGATCACGCGGCACATTTTTCATGAGACAAACCAAGAAGATCAGTTTTACCCATCCACACATAAACTTTTTAAAATATCCGTATTTGGGTGCAATAGCGTCACTATGTTTTCACAAGTTCAATATACGGTAGCACAAATTAGTACATCAGAGTTATTTAATTTTCCTTTATTGTTTTATCCTTGAGGGATAAAAGTTGAGGTCCAAGTTGATTGTATCATTGTTATCAAGCTGCGATACCTTTGTAGATGTAGACCGTAAACATCTGGATTTGGCTGATTACAGGTCAAACTACACCAGGGGTCACCAACACAGTGCCCGCGGGCACCAGGTAGCCCCCCAAGACCACATGAGGTGCCCGCCAGCCTGCTTTTCATTCAGGCTTTCAGTTAATAATGGGAGAACACTAGAAAAAAAAAAGTTTTCTGAAACATAAAATGTGAGTTGTGGATACTCACATTTTGTGAAAGTTTTGGTAAAACAAGCATATTTGCTTTGTTTGGGTTGAAATAAGGTATGAAAATCATTTCTACAAAAATGAGTAGCTCGTGGCCATTTTCATTTTCTAAAAGTATCTCTCACAAGAAAAAACGTTGGTGACCCATGAACTACACCATTGTGTTTCTTATTTTAGTAGTACACACCATCATCACTTCAGGAATAGTATACTTGCTTTTTGGTAATCATTTCTATTCTTTTGCTTTTCAACAATGTGTGTGGGCAGTTTCTATCTAGGAGAGATCACACTTGCTCTTGGTCACCTCCACTCTAATGGGATTATTTACAGAGACCTCAAACCTGAGAACATCATGCTGAATCATCAAGGTAATAGAAAATGTGCTTTGGAATACATGCATACATTTTTCTTTTTTTTTTTTATTTGAATCAGAAGAATTAACACTTTTTAAACAATGTATAGTTTTAGTAATGCCTTTTGAGTTAGGTCTAGCCTTACTTGGTGAAAATATTCATCCATCACATCCATCTCTAGCGTTATTGAATTTACATGCTGACACTTAAGTTGACTGTGAGTAAATCCAAACTTGTCTTGCTATTTAAAGGACACATCAAGCTAACTGACTTTGGTCTCTGCAAGGAGTCCATTCATGATGGAAGCGTCACACACACATTCTGTGGCACCATAGAGTACATGTGAGTAATGCTGCACGTGCACACGCACACACACTATTTACACTCAGGCAATAGCAGAGCTGTTACCCCAGCTACCGTGGGGTTCTGCAACTTCTTTATTGTGAAGAAAATCTACTGAAACGTCAGTGTGCCATAGAAACAAATGTATTATTTCTATAATAACAGTATTGAAATTAAAATTTTTAAACTATACATGTATTTACAATGTCTTAGCTGTAATGTTTTCTGACTGTATATTCAGGATATTGAAATTACATATGAGAAAACTGTACATTGTAGGGATGTCCCGATCCGATCTTCAGGATCGGCTACCGATCCGCTGTATTTTGAAGATCGGAACATTTCTGCTTCCGCCACAAGATCAGGCTGATCCAGTTGCCGTGTCACTACATTACACTGGGCCACACTCCAACATGCTGGTTGCCACTCGCCACCCGCAAGAAGAAGAAAACGCAACACCACCATGTAGACATGTCCGTGGTATACTGTGGTGAAGTTAGGTTCACTCTGACGCTGGATATTCGGCTCCGTAGCTCCAGCTGTAGTTCACCCTCACTGGGCCTGGACTGCTGTCATTGTGCGGGGAGCTCGTACGAGAAGTGCTGCTGGTTGTTTTATACTATGGACCGTCAATAAATTATTATTGCGTTGAAGAGAGTGTAACCAAGCAGGTGAGAATTCCCACCAATGTTATGGGAGTGCAGAGTGAACAAAGGACAGGAGCCGTAGCTGCAGGAGGCACTTTTCTTAGCCCGCTCGTCTCTCCACTGACTCCACAACAACACTTCTGGCCTTTAAAATAACAGCACATTCTGTGGGGTACAAAATAAGGGTGTCATAAAAAAACTTGTTAAAAAATGTCATACAAAGTTACAATAAATTATTTGTGCGCTGTGATTGACTTGAAATAACTCCCTTTTTGTCACCCTTGCATTATTACCAATATGTAGACATAATAAGAGAATATAAGACATAAGACTCTTGCTTGTTTGTGTTGCTTTTAAATGTATTCTAGTGGCATGGACAGAAAGTGACGTCGGGTTCAGAGTTGCATTTTTAGCTTGCCGAGGGTTACGGTTGCAACATTAGCCCGTGTTACAGATTATTGTGCATGTTGTGAGAGCTTTCAAACCTGCAATAAAAGCCTGTTGTTAAATACTGTTTCTTTCACTTTTTCCTCTTCACTCACTGTTGTAGGGCTCCTGAGATCCTGACACGGTCAGGCCACAACAGAGTAGTAGACTGGTGGAGCCTTGGCTGCCTGATGTATGACATGATGACTGGATCGGTAAGATGAAAGGGGAACACACCTGCTATTGCAATGGTAGGGGACAGACTGCTAATAACTGATGATGAGCTCAGCTACCTCATCTTGTTTGTTGTTCAAAATGTTTCATTTTTCATTAGGAGTTATCTGTAGGCCGAAGGTAATGAGATTGGTTAAGCATGCTAACCTGAATATAATGGACCTATACATATTTATATATTTGGCATCTTTTCTTGCAAATCACTGAAGAATTAACACAGCTCATAGCTCATCACTCACAACACAGACTGGCTAACGATTCAGGCCAGGACTCAGCTGTCTACCTGCACCTCAAATAGAAACAGCTCTCTTTTGGGGACAAAAATGTACCCAAGACAGATGGATTGAAAGAGGAGTGAGGGAAGCCATCTACGTTCAAGTTGAGAAACCATCTCTGAACAGAGGGGGAGGTCTGCGGCATCACCTTTCTCCCACATACAGTGCTGTCCTTTCTCACAAAAAAGTCACAGCCATCTTGGTTTCAAGCATGTCCAAAACCATCATGACATCTGAATGGAATGCTAATGAGGGTGATACCACCCAAACGACCATCGTTGGCTGACAGAGGCCCCACTCCATTGTATCCTAACGACGATCATTTTACACCACAAAATAGCGAAACCATTTCTCTCTGGACATGCCTCCTCCTCTAAAGGATAAATACATTGGGTCTCGCACCAAATTCTCAAACAGGTGTCCCACCTAGTCGGACTAGTGTTTGTCCCACCTAGTCATTGAGCATGAATGCTGTTGGCTGGCAGAGCCCCCACACCATTGTATTCTAACGACTGTTGTTTTGCCATGCAAAAGAGTGAAACCATTCTTGTGTGGAAATTCCTCTACCTTTTTTAGAAGATAAATACTTCGGATCTTGCACCAAATTCTCAAACTAGAGCTGTCCCATCTACTTAGGCTAGTGTTTGTCTCACCTAGTCATTGAGCATGAACTGATGAAGCCTGCTCGGATGAGAGGCGTAACGTCTTCTAAGGCAACCTGAACAGTACAGTTGCAATGGATTCAATACCCTGAGAAGAAGAATTGACAGCTTGTAATTGTTGCAACAAGATATACAACAGTCTTGCTTTAATAGCCATGTTGATAAATAAGCCTTGATGTTAGCCACCTAACACTTCTTCTTACCCTCCTCCACAGCCTCCATTTACAGCAGAAAACCGAAAAAAGACCATTGATAAGATCTTGAAATGTAAACTCAATCTTCCTCCGTATCTGACCATCGATGCCAAGGACCTCATCAAAAAGGTCTGTAAACACGCACACACAAACTGAATTTTGAAAAGCTTCAAGCTTGACTTGTTCTGTTAGGAGTTATGTTTCTGTGTATTTTGTAAATCGTAAAATAACATTTATTGAAGTGTGTGCACGGGGTTGATTTTAAACATAAATCACAATGTATGGAACTATCCTACCTTGTATGATTGTCTGCTCTATGTTCTTCTGCCTTCAGTTGTTGAAGAAGAATCCAGCCCAAAGGCTTGGCTCCAGCAAAACAGACTATGCTGATATTCAAGTAACTCTTATTTTCATTCACACTTGCAGAGTGATTGTCCGTTACGTCTCTCACGGCATTGAATTGATCATAACTGACTTCATGTCAATACTGAGCTGTCTACCTGCACCTCCAAGACAACAAGCACTCTTTTGAGGTCAAAAATTGACTTATTTTGGACAGAGAAGACAAATGGTTGAAAGGGAAGTGAGGGAAGCCATCTACGTCAAGGTTGAAAAAAAAAACTAAACAGAGGGGGAGGTTTACGACATCACCTCTTTCCTCCTAACAAGGGTTATTCCACCTAAACAACTGTTGTTGACTGGCAGAGGCCTCACTTCACTGGACCCTAACCGCTGTCATTTTGCACCACAAAGCGTGAAACTATTTTTAGCAAGGGTGTGTTGCTACCTTTTTAGATAATAAATATTTGGAACCTGCACCATCCTCTCAGACTAGAGCTGTCCTTTCTAGTCTGAGCATGAACTGTTGACGCCTGCTCGGATGAGAGGTGACACGTTTTCTAAGACAACCTGAACAGTCCAGTTGTGAACAATTCAATGCCCTGAAAATAGTAGGAGCTTGTCAATTATCTGAAAGAAGATTGGACCGCAGTCACCAAGAACAGCATTAATAAGAAACACTGCCATCATGGATTGAGATCTTGTAGAGCCCACAAGCCCTTCTGCTCAATCTGACTATTCTGAAGCTTGCCAATAGATGTCTGAATGACTCAGAAGACTTGGGAGAATGTGATGTGGTCAGATGAGATAAGAGACTCTGGCATCATCATCATCATCATCTCTGTGTGTTTGAGGCAGAGAATATGATGAATGCGACCCCAACAACATACCTACTGTCAAACATGCAAGTGCAACATTCTGTTTGTGGAGGATTGTCTACTAAGGGTACATGAGGACTTCACTGAGTTGAGGGGTTGATTGAACAGGCCCATGTGTCAGTGTTTATTACGTTTCTTAGAGTAAAGCAACCAAATCAATCTACACACCCAATCTAAATGGGGTATCCTGAATAAAAAGTAGCCGACAAAAACATGTAACGAGCCGATGAGAGGATGTAGTTTACAGCATTGTGAAACTGTTTTATGCTGTTTTATACTTGGTGGTAATTTGTGTGTCTTCAGAGACATCCATTCTTCAAACAAATGAAGTGGGATGACCTGCTGAACAAGAGAGTGGAGCCACCGTACAAGCCAGAGCTGGTAAAACATCACTTGTCCCTTGGCTCCTGCTTTCTCCAAAAATCCACAGAGCTTGTTTCTTTATCCATGTAGCAGTCAGATGAAGACGTGAGCCAGTTTGACACCAGGTTCACGAGGCAGACGCCAGTGGACAGTCCTGACGATACCTCACTCAACCAGAGTGCAGCGCTCACATTTGCTGTGAGTGTACTTATACTCAGTAGTAGTTACACCATGGTAGTGCATTGCTACTCATACCTACTGTATCTACACTCGTTAAATAATTACAGGTCAGTACTTACATACATGCCTCAAATAACTAAGCATTGTAACAAGAAGATGGGGGAGCAGCAGAATAACATGTTTTTGTGACTGAGGGGATTTTGTCCTTGACTTTCATCAGGGTTTCACTTATGTGGCTCCTTCAGTCCTCGACAGTTTAAAAGAAGGTTTCTCCTTTGAGCCCCGAATTAGACCTGTTCGCCGACACAACAGTTGCCCATGCACACCCGTCAGGTAACGTGCACAGATACACACACACACTTAAACAGAAATTAGTTTGTACTGATACAATTAAGTCTAATTATATCCAAGTAGAGGATATATAAATCACACGAGAGCAGTGTTGCTCAAGGTTCACAGCTTTTGGGGGAGGGTGTCAAGGGTAGCTGACAAATGCAGACCACAAGTACTGCGATCTCTCCTTGACACCACCATCCTTCATAATAGCGATGGAAAGACTCCAGAATCGTCCATGTGGAAATAAGGATAGGATTTCTGTATGTTGCAATTCCATCAATTATCGCAAAGTCAACTGATCTCCACACATTTATATGACCTTGCAACTTTCCCACAAATCGTCCTCAATCAAATTTGTCCCTGACTAGTGCTTAAACACGTACGTCAGCTGTTGAACCAATGAAATGCGACACTACGTTTTCATGTCGTCACTGCCTTGTTTACTGTGATGAAGATGCTGAAGAGCAATAATGTCACATTTACCATTTTTTCCTCATTTACCATCTGTTGCCATGTGCATGCATGTCTGTTTTTCCTCATCTCTCACCTCCAAACGGGCAGGAAGAGAGTTCACGCTGTGCATTGGTTCAGAATCTAGGCTTGTATACACACAGCAAATGAGTGGAGTGAATGCAAGATAACTTAGAAGTTAGGAGGGGAAAAGATGCTTGCAAAGCCAAATACCATAGCCCCCGTGTCGGAATATTAATAGTGACCAACGTGAGCCCATCAACACACACAAGTCAGTATGCCAAATTTATTAGACAGTAGTAGCAACATAAAAGGAAACAAAATGAAGAAGGCCACCTCAAACATACCCACTCGGCCCGTTTTCCCATCTGGGGGGGCAAAAAAAAAACACATTGAGATGCAGAGCATTCGTCTTGACCGTCAACAATAACTGTGATGTTTGGTCGGCAAAGTAAATGCAACCGGAATAGCGCAAAATGGTGTAAGTCATTGCAAAAGAAATACTGCCCTTAATACAGTTGAAAAGCCAATACTTCAAGAAATAATGCAAACGACAGACAGTACATATTGCCTGTGAGAAAATACATGTCACAAACACCAATTCCATAACTGTACAGAGTGCAAGATGACATTAAAGGAAATTGCGTTGTTACGATATATTATTATTGTATATTATTATAACAGTCGTTTATTTGCTCTCAAAAAAATGTTGACAATAATATTGCTTAGCGTCAAGTAATGGGCGAATAAACATTTCAAAATTCATGTTTTGTTGTTCAGTTAAATAAAGTCATCCAGTCATATTTTTGTCATTGTGCTTTTCTTAAAATTGATGTTAAAATCTTGTCTGTCTCGTCTTGTTCTCGTGGACCTGATCTTGTGCATTGTCTCATCTCGTGAGTTGGGTGTCTCTCGACACTCCTACTGAATAGTCCTGAGAGTAAAAAGGAGTCAACAACTATTTTGTCATTACATATCCCGTACTCAACTAGCAATTGTTTCACTTTTGTATTTGAATTTTCTTCCGTTATCCTTTTTTTTCTTTGTAGTCCTTCGACATTTTCACCTGCTGGGCCCTTTAAGTCAAACATTGATGGAGAGCCAGGACTACATTCTCCTACATCTGACTCAGAAGCTCCAGCTTCTGTGCCTGTGGAGAATGGATGTGCTAGTCAGCCTATCAGTACTCCTGCCAGGAACAAGAAGGAAGAGGGACACCACAGATAAGGGCCTGCACTTCCAGACATGACCAGGTTGCTCCTTTTCTGTTGTGCTTGGAGTGGTATTGTGTGTGTTTACTGGCACAAGGGCTTTGCTTTTACTGATCAAAAATAAGTTCAGTATATCTGCCTTTTAAATATTTGAAACAATTTCTGAAGTCATTTGATGTGTGTGACTGTGGACTTAATGAATGTAAAGTGCTTTGGGTGTCTGGACAGTAAATCCCATTATTATTATTATTATTATTATAATTGATAGGAAATACTATTTATGGGTACATTGGATTTTTGTTGAACATTTCTTGAAACATTTAGGCAGTTGACAGTTTGAGTTATTATATTTTTGATGGTGTGATATAAGTAATTTGGATGTAGCTGGTTGATAAAGACCGATATGATAGGCTGACACCGGGATGAGGATGGAGCGTGTGACAATTTTTCCAAGCAAAATGACAAAGCGATCACATCATCATATAAGCCATTTCTGGGTGCAGAACCCGATGACTGGGGAGAAATTGTACCTTTTATATAAATTTATTAAGACGTCACACGACTTGATAGCAGATTTGATCCTATGTCCAATGGCAATGTTGCATAATGTCATTTAAGTATTATCTTGCTTTACAAATCATATACCAGTTGTAATGCAAAATAATCAGACACATACAGTATACTAGGGGTGTCCCGATACAAGTTTTTCACGATATCGATATTGCAGCCTTGAATATCAGCCGATACTGATATCGATCCGATAGCAACACAAATTATACATACTTTTTAGCATTTATTTTGTAGTGTGGAATATTATAAAAACACGACTCAGACATACTTGTATGACATTTCTTGTAGTGTGCAATGTTAGAAAAGGTTTGGGTCAAGTTATATTACTCACAGGAGGTATGAGGAAAAACTCACCCATTAACTTCTTTCATGCATGTGGGGTATAGTTTCATCCACAGTAGTGGCAACTAAGCATACTATAGCGAGGTTCGAGAAGCTCAACGAAACGTTTAAACCCAACACTACTCAACGCCGACAGGGATTCCGCTCATTTCTGTTCTAACTAATGACTCTATGCCTTCCCATGGGAGTTTCGCCGTGTGATGCCGCTTCATATTTGAGTTTGGTCGCATTAAACTTCCCCAGTTTGTGCCACCACGGTAACCTTGTGCGTCATGCACACGTGTGCACTCAGCTGCAACGTCTGACATTACTGACATTACTCCTGCCCCTTGCTACTGTGTCATCACGCTAGCAAATACTTGTTGTGGTCACATTGACTCTATCTGGTCGCTGCTGGGGCGGAGTCTGGAATCGACTGCTCGTATCTGAGTTCCCCTGTAAGACATTGGAGATGTAGGCTGATTATAATTTTATTTTTTTCTTTTGTTTTCTGATATCGGCCCGATATCAGTATCGGAACGGGACATCCCTAACATACACTTAATGAAGACATACACAGCAGCCAGTATCCTGTTCTATAAGGTACAATATTTGCGATGCATGAACAATGTTTTTTTCCCTCATAAATGTCAACATATTTGCTACAGTGTTATAAAATGTCTGGATATGATGTTAATTGTATTCAGTTCTATTTTATTTGTATACATTGACTTTTAAGAACGATGTATAGGGTGCTGTCTCTTGACTAATTAATGGAAAATATGGAGATTTTGTTTTGGGATTTGTTGTTTTTTGTGTGTGTGGCTTGCCATTGAATTAAAACATGTTACTACAATTTTGTTCTGCTCAGATTTTCTCTGTGAATTTTCCAAATGTACAAAGTTGATGTTGAGATGTCAAAGATGTAATTTGCTTAATGAATTTTGAAAAATGTCATCAAACTTTGAGCAGATACCTTCTTCAACAGGGTTATGAATAGTTTTTAATAAAAATCAAATGTTTTATTGAAGAAGTAGAGTACTGCAGTGCGTCCTGTATGACATTTCCGTGTATTTTATTGTGGGATTACCAAGAATAATAGTGTCACAATTACATGAACGACATTACACAAGCTGTAGAATGTCATTATGTATAATACATGTTTTTGCAACATTGTATTGGCCGCATGCTGACAAAAACTGGCAGACCCGTGATCACTTTTGACAACTTTGAGATTGTGGCGCTAGATCTGGTGAAATCAACCCTCCTTGATATATTTTTTCAAAAGCGACGAGCGGCAAATCTAGCGACTTTTCCTGCCATTGTTGGGGAGTTTTCTGATATGGTGAGCAGCGGCGTGTGCTGTTGACAGATTCGCCCTACCCAAAGGCAGTCACAAGTCACGATGTGCAGCTCAATGCATCCAGTTTGACCAGTGTTGTCTTTAAAAGGAAAGTTTTCAGACAGCTTGCCGGCTTACGGCCATACTACCCTGAGAACGCCCGATCTCGTCCGATCTCGGAAGCTAAGCAGGGGCGGGCCTGGTTAGTACTTGGATGGGAGACCGCCTGGGAATACCAGGTGCTGTAAGCCTTTTTCGCTCTCGGCAGAGGGCGCTGTTTCCACATTTTGGAAAAAGCAATCCGTTTGAATTGAGGAAGAGTATTTATTTTTGCCCGAAAGAGACTAACATCCATCTATTTGTCTGTCTTAGAAAAAGCAATCCATTTGAATGTAGGAAGGATATTTATTTTTGCCCTAATGTGACAAACATCCATCAATTTATCTATTATGAAAGTCAAACAGGGCTGGCTGTGGCTGCCACTAGTGGCACAAAACAGTGAAACAGCCACAAAAACCACACTAGATAAGCGTCCTCACACATACAAGACCTTTTGCAGGGTTGTAGTTTGACGAGTGTGATCTTTAAAAGGAAAGTTTTCCAAGACCTAAATTGCTTACGGCCATACTACCCTGAGAACGCCCGATCTCGTCCGATCTCGGAAGCTAAGCAGGGGCGGGCCTGGTTAGTACTTGGATGGGAGACCGCCTGGGAATACCAGGTGCTGTAAGCCTTTTTCGCTCTCGGCAGAGGGCGCTGTTTCCACTTTTTGGAAAAAGCAATCCGTTTGAATTGAGGAAGAGTATTTATTTTTGCCCGAAAGAGACTAACATCCATCTATTTGTCTGTCTTAGAAAAAGCAATCCATTTGAATGGAGGAAGGATATTTATTTTTGCCCTAATGTGACAAACATCCATCAATTTATCTATTATGAAAGTCAAACAGGGCTGGCTGTGGCTGCCACTAGGGCCTGGTTAGTACTTGGATGGGAGACCGCCTGGGAATACCAGGTGCTGTAAGCCTTTTAGGCTCTTGGCTTACAGCAGAGGGCGCTGTTTCCCACTTCTTGGAAAACGCCATCAATTTGAATGGAGGAAGAGTATTTATTTTTGCCCTCATGTGAGGAACATCCATCTATTTGTCTATCTGCTATGAACGTCAAACAGGCTTCTAGGCTGGCTGTGGCTGCGACGGGCGGCGCAAAACAGCCAGAAAAACCACACCAGCAGCAAAGTGTGCACACACATCCGAGACCTTTTGCAGAAGTGCACTTTGACCAGTGTTGTCTTTAAAAGGAAAGTATTCAGCGAGCTTGCTGGCTTACGGCCATACTACCCTGAGAACGCCCGATCTCGTCCGATCTCGGAAGCTAAGCAGGGGCGGGCCTGGTTAGTACTTGGATGGGAGACCGCCTGGGAATACCAGGTGCTGTAAGCTTTTTAGGCTCTTGGCTTACAGCAGAGGGCGCTGTTTCCCACTTCTTGGAAAACGCCATCAATTTGAATGGAGGAAGAGCATTTATTTTTGCCCTCGTGTGAGGAACATCCATCTATTTGTCTATCTGCTATGAAGGTCAAACAGGCTTCTAGGCTGGCTGTGGCTGCGACGGGCGGCGCAAAACAGCCAGAAAAACCACACTAGCAGCAAAGTGTGCACACACATCCGAGACCTTTTGCAGAAGTGCACTTTGACCAGTGTTGTCTTTAAAAGGAACGTTTTCAGAGAGCTTTCCGGCTTACGGCCATACTACCCTGAGAACGCCCGATCTTGTCCGATCTCGGAAGCTAAGCAGGGGCGGGCCTGGTTAGTACTTGGATGGGAGACCGCCTGGGAATACCAGGTGCTGTAAGCTTTTTAGGCTCTTGGCTTACAGCAGAGGGCGCTGTTTCCCACTTCTTGGAAAACACCATCAATTTGAATGGAGGAAGAGTATTTATTTTTGCCCTCGTGTGAGGAACATCCATCTATTTGCTGCCGCTGTCAACTCTCCTTCCACACTCACAAAAGTGAATGAGGAGGGTTGTGCACTATATATTATTTATGTGTTCAGTTAAGTCGGGGGGGTGGACCAAGAGTTTGCACGTAAGTTAGCTGCTAAAATAAATCACCAGTGGCATTTTCCAATGGTAAAGTATCACCAACAATGGGAACCTCTAGTGTTATGTTGTTAGGAGTACTAGAGCCGTTGAGTTTTGCTGAGAAGCACGTGTTAGCTAACCGCTACCGCTAGCTAAAGTTAGCATCGAGCTAGCTCATGACAACGGCTCTCATACCTGTTACCAGTCGAGGCTTAGTTGTCAATGACTGCTGTATATCTCTCTGCGGTTCCAGGGCTTCACTTATACTGTATTTCTTTCACTTTGTGGTCCTGCTGCTGACAGAGAGAGGTGCTAGAGTTCTAAACCTCCTGGACAGGTACTGGGGCTAGTAGCCCTCCTACTTTGCTGCAAGTATAGCATTAACTTTAAAGCCGGATGTCGCAAATATGTCGCTGGCACTAGACCAGCGGGGCACCTTAAGCCCCGCTGGACTAGTGCCAGTCAAATGTTTGTTCAGGCTGCTGTACCAACTTGTGCTGCTGTGTTACGGAACCTCATGTACAGACGTATGTGTAGGCTAACATGCTATGTAAACAGCATCATACAGTATGTGTGCTGACCAACCCTGTACAAAGCTCAGTCAGGTTCTTTTCTAGTTTGTGGAAACACTGGCACCTTAATCTATATAGCAAGAGATACCCATCTTTTATTCTATGGACCATGCATGTGTCTGAAATAAAGTTTATGATGATGATGATAATGATGATGAGAATCATAACCAGCCGAGATAGCGTCTGCATTCCCTCAGTGCCGGTTGGAACATATTCAGTATGGACGTAGGAACCTCTGGCAAGCATTTGTTTCTCGTGGTAGCTCCTGTTATTATATTTCATGTTGATTTATGAAATTGAGTGTGCTTCTTTTTCCCTCACTGAAGAGTTAATTGTAATCGGATCCTCTCGAATTTACAGGTGAGGGATACAATTTAAGACTAATCTTCATCCAACTCCTTTCTGAAGACGTGACTGGCAACAGAGTTATATGTAAGTATAATTAACTGTGAACTAACATTGTTGTTTTTGTGTGTTTTACTTTTACAATGCTCTGCTCAGGAGCTTTAAGCTTATTCTTAAAATGTGACACAGACAGTCCCAAGAAGGACTTTTTGTGGTCCTGAAATGTTAAACTGTAATTGAAGATTAGAAGTAACTATTACCACAGTTCACCATTGCTGTGGATTTAACTTTTACTGACAGCTGCAGAAATCAGGCACCAACGGAAGTGAACATGACAAACAATATACCGCTACAGTTCATTTGCTCAGTAAGTGAAGTTGCATTTGCCGTGAATTTGTAATTTAAGGCCCAGCTATGATATTGTATCACACTTTCTCTGATGTTTTACTATGCTTTGTAGTGAGTCAGCAGATCTTTTGTCGAAAGAAGTTTGTTTATATTCTTTTAAAGAAGATTCAACACACAGAAGCCATCTATCTGCATTTAATACAGAAAATCCACTGATCCACTTTGCGATGAATTTGAAAGTTTACTTTACATATTGATGTACCTTTGGAATCTTTTGGGGTGCCCCGTTACCTTGGATTGTCATGGTGACGACTGACATGAAAGTAGGTTTAAAGAAAATGTATCTATTGTAGGATTCTGCACAAAGCACACAAATAATTAGTTTACATTTTTGTAATTTTCTTTCTTCACGACTATCTATCTATCTTTAATTACTGTGAATTGAGTTGCCAGGATTTTTATTTTAAGAAACATTTATCAGGTGAAATTAATTCTCTGTTTTTATTTTTTTATATTTCTAGTGATCTTTAAAACAAGTCATGAACTACATGAATTTATAGATCCTATTAACATGACAAATTTCAGATCCTGGGTGTGATAGCTGTTTGCTAACTCATTGATGTGTAGATCGCACTGCTGAGCTTGCCCGTGGTATGTTAACAGTCAGACTTTTCTTTCCTAAAACTGTTTTACAAATTGAGTTTCCTTTACCAATATATCCTTTGTGGGTTTTTTTGTTTGTTTTTGGCCCCTCCCCTCCCAGATGTGAATGTGGCAGTGTGGAAATGTAATCTGTTGCTGAAGTTTTAATCAAAGCACATCCGTGTTTGAGAGAACAGGGATCCTTCAGTGGTTTCTACGGCTAGAAAATCCGCCTTAGGTATAAGATGGCAAACTACAGGACAAAACTTAGAATCTTGGGTTGCCCAGAACTGAGCATCAATTTTCTCAAGCACAAGCCTGCAGATAGATGTCAGCCTGCTACGATGTAAAAAAAAAAACAAAAAACAGGGGAAAGCCAAAGTCAATTTTTGTCCTCGCTATCCTGCTGGAGAGTTATCTGAGGTCAAGAAGATTCAAGATTCAAGATTCAAGAGAGTTTTATTGTCATGTGCATGGTAAACAGCAGTTATACCATGCAATGAAAATCTTATTCTGTTCATTCTCCCAAGGAAAAGAAAGAAAAACACAAGAAAGAATAAGAACATAAGAAACATAAACACATATACATAAATACCAAGAAATTAAGCAACAACAGAAGAGACATTAATGCAAGTAAATAATACAAATAAATAAATAAATAAATAAAGTGCTATGAGTGTGTGTTGCGTGTGGCGTGTCTGAGTGCTTCATTGAGAAGCCTGATGGCCTGTGGGTAAAAGCTGTTTGCCAGCCTTGTGGTCCTGGACTTCAAACTCCTGTAGCGTCTGCCTGATGGTAGGAGTGTGAATAATGAGTGTTGTGGATGTGTGCTGTCCTTGATGAGGTTGTGTGTTCTGCGTAGGACTCTAGATGTATAAATGTCTTGCAGTGAGGGGAGGGCTGCCCCAACAATGTTCTGTGAGGTCTTGATCACCCGCTGGAGTGCCTTCCTATCACGTGTTGTACAGTTACCGTACCAAACAGTGATGGAGGCGGTAAGGACACTTTCGATGGTGCATCTGTAGAAGCAACTCAGGATTGTGGTGGACATGCCAAATTTCCTCAGTCTTCTCAGGAAGTACAGTCTCCTTTGGGACTTCTTCATAATTTGTTGGGTGTTGTGAGACCAGGTGAGGTCCTCGCTGATGTGTGTGCCAAGGAACTTGAAGGTTTTCACCCTCTCCACCTCAGTCTCACCAATAAACAGGGGTCTATGTGGCTCCTTTTCCCTTGTTCTTGGGTCGATGATCATCTCTTTAGTCTTATCTGTATTGAGAAGGAGATTGTTATCACGACACCAAGCTATGAGGTCCGCCACCTCTCTTCTGTATGATGTTTCAACACCACCAGTGATCAGTCCGATGACTGTAGTGTCATCCGCAAATTTAATGATGCTGGTGTTGTTCTGGGAGGCCACGCAATCGTAGGTGAAGAGCGTGTAGAGGAGTGGACTCAGCACACACCCCTGTGGGGTCCCAGTGCTCACAATTCTTGAGCTGGATGTGCGGTTGAGGACTCTGACTGACTGGGGTCTGCCTGTGAGAAAGTTAAACACCCAGTTACAGAGGGAGGGAGACAGGCCAAGTGTGAGGAGCTTATTTGTGAGTTTGTGGGGGCAGACTGTATTAAAAGCAGAGCTATAGTCTATAAATAGCATTCTGACGTATGTGTCCTGGCCCTGTAGGTGAGAAAGGGCTGTGTGGATGGCAGTGTTGACTGCATCATCCGTGGACCGGTTCTGGCGATATGCAAACTGTAGAGGGTCCACAGTTGCCGCCGGGATGCTCTTTTTGATGTGGGTCATGACTATTCTTTCAAAGCACTTCATAACAATAGGAGTGAGTGCTATAGGGCGATAGTCATTCAAGCAGGTCACGTTGCTCTTCTTGGGTACGGGCACTATGGTGGTGGACTTAAAGCAGGTCGGTACAGATGCTTGTGCAAGCGACAGGTTAAATATGTCAGCAAGCACATCAGCTAGCTCTGATGAGCAAACCCGAAGTGCACGTCCTGAGATGTTGTCTGGGCCTGCTGCTTTTCGTGGGTTTGTTTTGTTTAGAACCCTGCGCACATCAGCTGATGTCACCATGAGAGGTGCGTCCTGTGTGCTCCCCAGGTTCAGCCACCCTCTCTGCTCATCAGAAGTTTGGGTGTCAAAGCGGGCATAGAACTCGTTCAGCTCATCTGGAAGTGTGGTTTGGCTGGACGTGGCTACGCTACTCTGCTGTCGATAGTCTGTGATGTGCTGGAGCCCCGCCCACATGCGCCGAGGGTCTGAGGTGGAATAGTAGCCCTCCAGCTTCTGTCTGTACTGTCTTTTGGCCTCTCGTATGGACCTCCTCAGGTCATATCTGGCCTTTTTGTAGTCATCAGCGGTGCCCATGACAAATGCGGTCGAACGAGCACGTAGCTTAGCCCTTACATCACAGTTCATCCACTGTTTTTGGTTAGGGTATTTTCTGTAATACTTGGTGGTGGTAACAGTCTCTATGCATGTGCTAATGTAGCCAGTAACAGCAGAAGCATATTCATCCAAATCAACAGTACAATCTTCCCTCCCCGCTGCAGTTTTAAACACATCCCAGTTTGTGCAGCCAAAGCAGTCCTGAAGTACTTGATCAGTTTCTTCATTCCATACTTTAACTGCTGTACTTACAGGGGGAGCTTTTTTGAGAAGTTGTCTGTACGTTGGATAAAGGAATATAGAGATGTGGTCAGCCTTTCCAAAGTGGGGTCTTGGAACAGCCTTCAAAGCACCTTTCATGTTGCAGTAGACTTGGTCCAGGATGTTATTTTCCCTTGTGGGAAAGCTCACATGCTGGTAATATTTGGGGAGGACAGTCCTGAGGTTACAGTGGTTGAAATCGCCAGATATAATGAATACAGCGTCTGGGTGTTTGGTCTCGTGTTTATCGATGATGTCATGCAGGAGGCCTAGTGCATTAGCAGTGTTAGCTCGTGGTGGGATGTAAACAGCAGTTAAATACACAGCGCTAAACTCACGAGGCAAATAAAAAGGTCTGCATTTCACCATCAGCAGCTCAATGTCCTGCGAGCAGTGCTTTTCCATCGTCTGTACGTCTGTGCACCACCGTTTGTTTACGTAAACACAGACGCCGCCACCTCTGTGTTTACCAGACGCTAAAGTCCGATCTCCCCGGTAAGCAGCAAATGATTCCAACTGGATCGCCGAGTCCGGTATATCCTCCGTCAGCCAGGTTTCTGTGAAGGTGAGGACACAGCATTCCCTGATCTCACGTTGAGCTGTAATCCTTGCTCGTAGTTCGTCCATCTTGTTTTCAAGAGAGCGGACGTTGGCTAGCAGCAAGCTTGGTAGCGGTGGCCTAGTCGCTCTAGCTTTTAGCCTAGCATGCAGGCCGGCTCGCTTGCCTCGTTTACGCCTCGGATGCTTTGCTCGCCGGGTATTCAGCTCACCGGGGCCGCAGGCTGCTGCGTTCTCCCGGCGCAGAAGAAAGGCAAAGTCTGAGAGGCTAAATGAAAGTTCATGGTGAACCCTGCCGATGTTCAAAAGTGTCTCCCTGTTGTAATGTACTGCGTGAGTGTGTTGAATGTCCAAAATGAACAATAAAATAGCAAAAAATAGAAAAACACGGGAGAGTGTCACAGAGACGTCTGCCACGGAGGGCGCCATCTTTGAGACATAATGATAAAGTTGTCAAAGAAAAGATGGCTAAGACCTTCCAATACAGAAGGCAGGAGGTCATCAGGGACAAATCCATGATCAGGTGGCCAGGATTGCTCACTGTGGTAGACGTATGACAAGCACTGGCCAGTTCATCAAAGTGTTCAGGAAGAAAGGAGGCTCTGCAGGGTCTAACACCAGGAGGATGTTGGTCCCCATCACACAGGTATGTTTTGCTAGTGGAAGTGAACAATGTGGAATTATAAACTGATGTTTACTAGTCAGTTTTGACAAGTATACTGACAAGTTAACAGTCAGAATAATATTACAGTATTTTTTTTCTCTCTCTTTAGAATGAAGCTGTTGAAAAGAGGAGGGACTGCATACTCGGGGTGCTTTGTATTAACCTGAAGGAAGACCCGAACATCCTCTTCAAAGAATACCTGATTGGTCATTTTTGCTTCATTAGAAGGAAACTTAAAAGGCAAAAGTTAATCGTTGGAATTCTACAAAATCTGTGATTTCATAGATTGGTTGTGTCCTTTCTTTGTCCCCTATGTCAGTGGTCCCCAACCTTTTTTGACCCACGGACTGGCTAGTGTTCCCACAAATCTCCTGTGTACCAAGGGGGTTCATACATTCTAGCGATCTATTTTATCTTACTTATTATGTATTGTGTAAAACTACGACATGAGTAATATCAAAATAAAAGCACAAATGAATGCCGACCCACCATCCACCTGTTCAAGTTCCAGCCAAGTTTTTCCAGAGAGATTATTACATCGCTGTTTGACGTGTGTGAGACAAATGTGCACATTAGCACTCAATAAGTCATGAAAACTTACCTTTATGCATTCCCACATAGTATCAGCATTTGACACCAAATATGAGGTGAAAGAAAAATGGTAAAAATACAGTAGTAGTCGATCTGTGCGGCATGAGATAAAGTTAGCACACGCACAATGGACATGCGTCAAGTGAGATGGATGTAACGGAGAGAATCCGGCCACTTTTCAAAACAAAACATAAAAAAATTAAATAATGGAAATTATTTATTCTTTCTGTGCAGCCCGGTACCAGATGACCCACGGGGTTGGGGACCACTGCCCTATGTAAAGGATGCTGATGGCACTGCTGCACAACTTACCCTTGGCATCGACATCATCAAAGTGGAGGGAGGTGATGCCAGCACTCCTCCATCTGATTTTGGAATAGTGATCAAGGGTGTTGGAGTTCTACATGACCTGGGGGGAGTCACCTCTGCATGTGCTCTCTTAATGGGTGTAATATACTGTATGCACTGAACCTCAGTTATCCCAAGGAACTGAAGACCTTTGAAGTACTTCAAAAGCTCTTTCTTCAGCTTGATGCCGGCAAACTCAACCAAGGTACAGATAACCTTGTTATATTGTTATACACTATTGACAAATCAGGGATGTTTTGTTGGACGTTTCATTTGTTTATGCTGCATCAAGGTGCTTTATGATTGTTAATGTTGGTTCACATGGATGTATTGGACCGTTTGGGTTCTGCATGTTCGGTTCGGTCCATTTCGTACCGTTTCGGTTATATTTTATGGCATTTTTTATCATTAAATTTATTGCTAGCATGATCTAAGCGCTTCACACGGGAGTAAAGCCCTGGGCGAGTTTCTGCACGGATGCATCTGAGTGAGGGGGAGGAACGCCTAGTAGCTCGCAGGCGTGATAAATGGCATCATGGCAAATGCAAACGAGAAGCCTGAGCTGGAAGACCCTCCCATCTCACTACGGTCTCCTGTTTCGGAACACTTTGGCTTCGCTGACGGATGGACAAAGGCAAGTGGATAAATCCAAAGTTGTGTGTTGATATTGTTCCACGGATATCAGGTATGCTGCAGGAAACGCATCGAACATGTTAGCGAACTTAAAGCGGCATCATCCGGCAGTGAATTTTACATCTACAAGAAAGAAAACCAGCTTAGTGCAAACACCGATAACTTCAGCATGTAAGCTCAAGCAACTCTGACCGGGCCAAAGCAGTAACATGGTATTGGAGTTTTTATAGCCACGAGATTACGTCCATATTCAGTTGTTGAGGGCGCTGGCTTTAAGTACAGTCATGGAAAAAATGATTAGACCACATTCATTTTAATGCCTGATACAACTAAAGGTACCTTTGTTTGGACAAATGTAACAATGACAACAAAAATGGCTCATAAGAGTACAATGCTATAGCTATTCTTGTAAGAACTTAAGCGATTTTGGTTTTTAAGATAAGAGTTGCTAGATATCAGCTCTTAAATTCAACTCTTATGAGCTGTATTTGTTATCATCATTATGATTGTCCGAACAAATGTATTTTTAGTAGTACCAGGCATTAAAATGGATCAGTAAACTGATGAAACAAGGGTGGTCTAATCATTTTTTCCATGACTGTATATGATTAAAGTTCTTGAACCTCGCTACATAACACCATCACGTCCTCACTTTAGCCAGAAAGTTATTGCAGCACTTTATGAAAACGCTAAAAGTGATGTCGTCAACGAGCTATCACGTGTCCGCTATTTCACTTACGACAGATGGTTGGACTTCACGCGCAACAGAGAGCTATTTAACGGTAACTGTCCATTACATTTCACCACAATGTTTAAATATAACAGTTTATTTTATTATTATTTTTCTATTGGAAAAAAAACTCAGTCAAATTTATTTGAAATGTCACCCAAATGGGTCGCTTTTTATTTATTTAAAAATTCTCCGTCTACCACAATCACCTCTGCTGCCGCTGTCGCTGCCGATTCTCCTTCCAGCACTCCCTCCCCCTGGCATCACCACCGCTTCTGCCGACGTCACCATCAAGCCTCCCTCCACCGCTCCTCCACCTGGCATCACCACCTCTGCTGCTGCCGCCGCCATCGGGCCTCCCGTCAGCGCTCTTCCACCTGGCACTGGTAGTGGGTCACGGTCGCTATTTTCCCACCCCTCACATTCTTGGCCATAGTGGCCCTGTTAGCCACATTTAAACTTGGGGCAGTCCCGAATAATGTGGGCAGGCTGGATGCACATTCTACACACCCTCACCTGGCGGTCATTTAGCGCCCGAAAATGTTCCTGCTCCTCAAGGGTCTCAAATTTTGTTGTAAATGGCAGTGAGTGAATCTTTTCATTGAAGCTAAACAAACTATGATCAGTTTTGGCCAAAGATATAACTCAAATAAGGAGGATCTGTTCCCACTTCTGTGTAGTCTGCCACTCACACCTGCAACCAGTTGGGTGTTCTCAGGGTAGTATGGCCGTATGCCGTCAAGTTCTCTGAAAAGTTTCTTTTTAAAGACTACACTGGCCAAAATACAATTCTGCATACATTTTCGTATGTGTGAGAATGCTTCTAGTGTGCTTTTTGTGGCTGTGTCACGGTTTTCGATCGATAGACAAATAGTTGGATGTTCCTCACATGAGGGCAAAAATAAATACTCTTCCTCCATTCAAATTGATGGCGTTTTCCAAGAAGGGGGAAACAGCGCCCTCTGCTGTAAGCCAAGAGCCTAAAAAGCTTACAGCACCTGGTATTCCCAGGCGGTCTCCCATCCAAGTACTAACCAGGCCCGCCCCTGCTTAGCTTCCGAGATCGGACGAGATCGGGCGTTCTCAGGGTAGTATGGCCGTAAGCCGGCGAACTTTCTGAAAACTTTCCTTTTAAAGACGACACTGGTCAAACTACAATCCTGCAAAAGGTCTTGTATGTGTGAGGACGCTTATCTAGTGTGGTTTTTGTGGCTGTTTCGCTGTTTTGTGCCACTAGTGGCAGCCACAGCCAGCCCTGTTTGACCTTCATAATATATAAATTGATGGATGTTTGTCACATTAGGGCAAAAATAAATACCGTTCCTCCATTCAACTGGACTGCTTTTTCCAAAAAGTGGAAACAGCGCCCTCTGTCGAGAGCAAAAAAAGGCTTACAGCACCTGGTATTCCCAGGCGGTCTCCCATCCAAGTACTAACCAGGCCCGCCCCTGCTTAGCTTCCGAGATCGGACGAGATCGGGCGTTCTCAGGGTAGTATGGCCGTAAGCCGTCAAGGTCTTGGAAAACTTTCCTTTTAGAGATGACACTGGTCAAACTACACTTCAGCAAACGGTCTTGTATGTGTGAGGACGCTTATCTAGTGTGTTTTTTGTGGCTGTTTCGCTGTTTTGTGCCACTCGTGGCAGCCACAGCCAGCCCTGTTTGACCTTCATAATAGATAAATTGATGGATGTTTGTCACATTAGGGCAAAAATAAATACCCTTCCTCCATTCAAATGGATTGCTTTTTCCAAGATAGACAAATAGATGGATGTTAGTCTCATTAGGGCAAAAATAAATACTCTTCCTCCATTCAAACGGGTTGCTATTTCCAAAAAGTGGAAACAGCGCACTCTACCGAGAGCGAAAAAGGCTTACAGCACCTGGTATTCCCAGGCGGTCTCCCATCCAAGTACTAACCAGGCCCGCCCCTGCTTAGCTTCCGAGATCGGACGAGATCGGGCGTTCTCAGGGTAGTATGGCCGTAAGCCATGAAGCCTATTGAAATGTTTCTTTATAAAGACGACACTGGCCAAGCTATAATTCTGCCAACAGTCTGGTATGTGTGAGAACGCTTATCTAGTGTGGTTTTTGTGGCTGTTTCACTGTTTTGTGCCACTAGTCGCAGCCACAGCCAGCCGACAAGCTTGTTTGACCTTCAAAATAGACTAACCCGACCCTGGTTAGTACTTGGATGGGAGACCGCCTGGGAATAGCAGGTCCTGTAGGCTTTTTACACTCTTTGCTGTCGTTTTACAGCAGAGGACGCTATTGCCCACTTCTTAAAAAAACAATCTTTTTTTGCAGGATTATATTTTGGCCAGTGTCTCATTTAAAAAGGAACTTTTCAGGATGGCTGACGGCTTACAGCCATACTATCCTGAGAACGCCTGATTTTGTCTGAGAAAATAACCGTAATTGTTTAAAAATAATCCAAATTTCATTCTTAATATCGTTGAATATTTAATATATTGCAGGCCAAGAGTTTCAAACTTTACTGCAAAAATGTTCAATTAAAATATTTTACTGTTGGTATGATGTTCTTTTTCTGAAATGTGCCGTTACTTTTACACCAGCTTCCAAAAAGTTCAACTTTTGTCTCCTCAGATTTTCCCAAAGGTCTTGGGGATCATCAAGATGTTGAGATGAGCCTTAATATTCTTTTTGTTCAGCAGTGGTATTCATCTGGAACTCTGCCATGCAGGCTGTTTTTGCCCAGTGTCTTTCTTGTTATATTGTTGTGTTGTCATTGACTAATGTTTATTAGTCAATTATTGTAATTTGTTTGATGATCTGAAACATTTAAGTGTGACAAACATGCAAAACAATAAGAAATCAGGAAGGGGCAAACACGTTTTCACACCGCTGTATGTGTTCGGTCTCCCCTTGAGACGCTAATCGCCGAGGTGGTGACTCCAGGAGAAGCAGGTAGTGCGCCGTGCGAGCTGACTGTGCACTAACCGATTGGGACTGCTGCGAAGCGGGGCAGACCTCTCGGCAGCAACGACGGAACAATACGTGCTTTCAGTTTTAAGTCTCCAATTACAACGTGCTGGTTGTAATGAAGTTGTCTTTGTTCAACTGGTTTGCCTCATCAACTCTGCTTTTTTGTCTCAACACCATCAGCTCATTTAGGAAGATGGAAGTTTACAGTACATCAGTATCTCAAACTGGTTTTTAAGTTCCAGCTAATGACTTGAGTTGTAAACACAGAACACCGGACTGGTAATTATACAGCTGTTAATGAGAGCAAGAATTCATGACCATTTTGTTTGTGCGACTTATATGTTGTTAGACTGTAGTTGCCCGACATAACACCATATTACAATACACGTTTTAACGCATGCAGGAAGACTGAATGCATGCATGTCTTTGTAATAAAACATCTAGTTCCAGAATTTTGTAATATATTTGTAGTTGCGCACTCAAAGGAGTGTTAGGACAGCAGGAAGGGGGCAGTTGAGAAACAAAGTTCACATTGTCGAGGTCAACATGACCTTTGGTCCAGGATTTGTAAACCTTAGGGTCTTAGCACTGTGTTTACATGAAATCCAAACATGTCTCAAAGGCATTTTCTTGTTACCTGGTCTTCACTTGTGTTTTTGAGTTTTGATCTGCTGGTGACAGAAATCTCCAGTCTCAAAACACCGCAACAGGACCCAAGCCAGACTAACAGTGAGTAAAGAAAATCAAAAACACTGCATGCTTGCTTTGTCAGTGCTTTGCCACCGAGCCTATCTATAGTCTCTTACGTTCATGAGGCGTGACCACCAAGTGTCTTTTACGAACATACCTAAAGCCGCCGTCTCATCGGCAGCCGTGCTGGTGATAATCCCAGGCCTTCCAGTGTTGCGATACACCAGCAATAGGGGTTGCCATTTCAGCAGATTTGCAATAGTCTGTACAGTCCTTTTTGCTTGACTGTTCGACTGGGCATGACCAGGACTACACCTATTATAGACAAAAACCTTCTATCTATGTGCAATTAATTGCGATTAATAACTGTGGACAAGATGCGATTAATCACAATTAAATATTTTAACGGATTGACAGCCCTGGTTTTAACCTAACCCTAATATCTGTCTATCTCAGTTGATGATGCTCGTTTGGTGGGAGGAGAAAGCCGCTGCACAGGTCAGCTTGAATTAAAACATCACAGAAAATGGCGAGTCCTGACTATGCAGCAGGGAAGAAGATCAGCCAGTGTGGCACAGGTGGCCTGCACGCAAATGGATTGCGGCTCTCTCATCTCCATTCAACACAAGAGCAACAATGACCATCGACCGGCATGGGAGGTTCAGTTCCGGTGCCATGGCTTAGAGTCCACCCTGATGGAGTGCAAAGACTACGTGGGAGCACACAGGAGAGTGCAGGGAAGAAATTCAACTTCGGATATCCTGGAGGTAGCCTGCTCAGGTAGTCTGCTCAACCTCAGTCTCAGCAGCTTTACATGCTCTATAATCCTACAAACTATAACTTATTAAATAAAAACAGCTCCATGAAACTAGCCTTATGCTCAAAACCTTGTCTTCCTGCTTCGTTACAGAATCATTGAGGCTTGTGGGCAATGGCCACATTTGTTCCGGCGACGTGGAGGTTAAGACGGATCAAGGCTGGACTACGGTGTGTGAGGAAGGTTTTGACCTTGCAGCTAAAACGCTGGTCTGCAGGGAGCTGGGCTGTGGGCCCCCCTCCCATTTTATTGGCTCATTTGGAAGAAAAAAAGAAGGAGGGCTGCTTTCATCCAGAAAGTTCCACTGCAAAGGCAACGAGACTCGCCTCCAGGACTGTGCCAACTCAACCCATGAAGACTGCAGACCAGCTCCTGCAGTTAGATGCCAAGGTGCTCATCTATTTAATTGACTGTACATTTCATTTGAATTCAATTTAATACATTTTCCTGATGCCGAGAAAGCTGATTGATCAACGTGTAATCCAATGCTTCTCAAATAGCTGGGCGGGCCCCTCTGGGGGGACGGGGTGAGATGTCAGGGGGACTAAACCTAAAATTTGCTGTCAGGTGTATTAGTGTCTTTATTCATGCTGAATTATGCTAGTGCCAGCAACTCATACATTGGTTTATACAGATAAATAAATAAATATCATGGTCTCAATAGTATGGAAATTCCAGGGGGGTGGGGGTGCATGAAAATATTTCTGATTTCTGGGGGCATGACAGAAAATAATTGAGAACCACTGGTGTAATCAAACCTTGACATATTAGCTTTGTGCTATAGGTGACAAAGCAGATCCATACATCCATTTTCTGTGGCGCTTATCCTAATTGGGGTCGCGGGGGTATGCTGGAGCCTATCCCAGCTGACTTTGCGCGAGAGGCAGGGTACACCCTGGACTGGTCACCAGTCAAAAAATCAAAAATTCGAAATTCGAGGCACAAAGAAGCAAGGGATTACTGTTCGTGTAATATATCACTGTGTTGATGAACAGAGGCGCTATAATGTGTGACCAAGACAGCTGTGGTTGCTTACTCAGACTTCTGATTAACCAAAATGCGCCTGACAGTTGGTGAATGTTTTCATGTGGACGGAGGAAATTGTGCGTGTTTTAAAACATTAGCGTTCGTGTGGACACGGCGTACAGTACTGTACATTGAATTGGTGTGTGTTGAAAACGCAGGAACCAGCCCAGGGACGTTTGTCACTGACTGACTGTGTTCAGTTCATCAGGCTTTCCAAATGGTGGGAGGAGACAACCGATGTGCTGGTATCGTGGAGGGAAAGGATGCTGGAGAGTGGAGGCCACTGGCAGATAAATGGCACCAATGGAATACAGAACACTTGTCTCAGCTGTGCACACAGCTGGACTGTGGAAGTTTTATTTCAACAACACCACATTTTCTACCCAGAGAAGAGGCTGTCTGGGCGCTAGACTCCTTCTGTGCTGACCGCAGCGCATCCATTTGTACAGAATGGGAGCCTGACAGATCAGACCATCTGATGACTGTGACTTGTTCAGGTAACATAATATGCAACGACAGGCTTGGAAAGGATTTGAAAGTAGCAGAACAGGTTGTATAAATAAACCCACACTTGGAAAGATGTCGATATTGTAAATTTTGACACTAATCCAATACAAAGTAAAGACAGTGTTGCCAATACTGATATTGATGCTGTTACATTTTACTTGACATTTTCTAGATGGTTGCATGATTTTGTGATTTTTGCCTTTAATTTACGATAACCAGAATAAAACACGGGACACAGATTTTAAGCAAACAAAAACATATTTGTATATTTGTAACTTATTTAGAAGAATTTAAGAAAATATAAATACGACAATACAAGACAGTTAATCTTCGCCACTTTATGTTTCGAAGTTCACGTTTTTTCCAAAAATATATTAATCATTTTGTGGTTGAATGTGGCTGATGAGTCAAACATGTGCGTATTTGACGTATTGTGGCCTAAATTAAGCATTTTCAAGTATAAAAATGGCTAAATGAAGTAAAATAAATAAATGTACAAGGCATTCAGAAGATGCATTCAAAGACGCTGTGAATGATATGTAGTGTTCTAAATTGGTCACTAGGCGTCAGTAATGTTACTGTAATGTTCGGTGAGACACACAAGCGCCAGACGTGATTGCCTAAGCAAAAGGCTTTTGTTGCCGGTTTGGATGATTTCACAACAGGAACGTTTGCGCTTCAGTATTCACGGCCCCGCAAATTCAGATTTCTTTTGTCAAAAATTGTTTGGTTTTTTTTGTCTTCTTTTTTTCCCAACACATCTCATTGGGTAATCATTTACAAATACATGATAATACAGGTCAAATGTAAAAAAAAATACTAACATTTTGATATGTTTTTATATATTTTTGTTTGTCTTGGGGGGAGTGAGCCGTGTGTCAAGAATAGACATTTTTACGGAAATTAATTAATTACATGCGTTTTTTCACCATTCACTGGTTGCCCCAGAACGTGACTCCCATGAAGAGCAGGGCTTTACTGTATAACAATATAAACTATATACAATTATGAACAACACCAAAAACAGATATTTGTGAAAATGAAAGTGAAAAATATCGATCTTATCACGCTCGTATCCTTTTGTTACTGATACTACCCTGGGTATTGAGACGATCGATATTTATGGTGGCTCCACCAGCTGTAGTTTCTTGACCTGGTTTGCTTACCGTGTTCTGATGATGAATATGTGATATGGACTTTGGACTGTATTGATGTCTTTGCAGCCAGCGTGCGACTCCTGGCAGGGAGGGACAGATGCTCAGGCAATGTGATGGTGAAGTCTTCCCAGTCCTGGTGGCCAATGTGTGACTCTGTCTTCAGCGCGGAGGATGCGTTGGTTGTATGTGGGGAACTTGACTGCGGGGTTCCGCGGGATTATCACAGCAGGACGTCCAGCGGGCAAAATCTCCAACAGTGGGCTCCTGCCTTTAAATGTGAAGGCAAAGAGCAGAAGCTTCAGGAATGTCCGTCTCTCTCCTTCAATGCCACAGAAGAGAATTGTGGCAAAGTTTACATCACCTGCATAAGTACAATACTCACATTACAATCTTTCAGAAAGAAATGAAAAACCTGAGTCTGTCTTCTTCTTTAACAGAGAATCC
Organism: Dunckerocampus dactyliophorus; assembly: GCF_027744805.1. NCBI lineage: Eukaryota > Metazoa > Chordata > Actinopteri > Syngnathiformes > Syngnathidae > Dunckerocampus > Dunckerocampus dactyliophorus. Next base: position 27,197,006 of record NC_072824.1, on the reverse strand, counting down.
AACAAAACCACAGGCAAGTGTGCACAGCGCACACACTGACGGAACGCATGTCCTCAAGGGTCATCACTTTGCCATCACCTGCAGTCACAACTCGCGTTACTCTATACGCTCCTTCCGCCTAAAAACAGGCGTTTACGCAGAACACCTCACTGAGTGGACGGAAGCAGCGGCTGATAATTCCGCCACCTTCCTTTTCCCTGCCGCCCAGGATTCCCACAAGGGTGTCTACTACTGCGACTACAACTATGAGCTCAGACCAACTACTTTCTCTGAACCCAAGGCAATATCTCTCACTGTTCAAGGTAATCAAGAAAGAAAAAGCATCATGCTTTTTAGTCCAAACATCCATGGGATTTCTCTATCGCTGGTCCTGGTCTGGCTGGAACCTATCCCAGGTTCCAGGAACCTGACAACCAGCTGACAACCTGCAAAGTTGACTGTTGAAAGTTAGTACAACACATGAAGAGGACATCAAATAACCTTCTCTTCTCCCACATCTCATTGTAGCAGCGCACTGAATCCATGACCCCTCTACCTTTCATTAGCGTTCAATCATCTTTATCCTTTAATGATGGTCGCCACAGTTGAGCGGTTGGGACCATAGGAGCGGCCAATATTGGTGGGCATGTCTCTTCCTGTCCGCCCCCCACTCAGGTCCCCTAGGGAGCACATTTACAGCAACACACACAAGCAAGAATCTAATTTATATTTGTCCTGTGTGTCTTTTGTTGCTCTTATTATGTCTACTTAGTGTAGAATTGCTGTAATTCATATGTACGCAATACTAGTAGGCGCTTCTGTTATGGGATGACACTGATGTTGACCAAGAAGGTGTGGCTCACACTGTCTGTTGTACGTCTTCCCAAATATGTTTGATGGGGTTGGGGTTTTTTCAGGTTCTTCCACACCAAACTCATCTAACCACACCTTTTTGCCTCCAGAAAATAGTCTTCCCTGAATTGTTCTTAGAATGATGGAAGGCGTTCCAACGTTATGACGTTTCATGGTTATGAACACACTTCCACAAATGAACAAAAACATCATTTTTGTCAGTAAACACGAGACTTGCTGGAGAACGAGTTGCAGCGTGCCGCACGAGAACGCGTTGTGTGTGCCTGCTCAGCAACACTGAGGAGGAATATCATGGCAGTTCACTTTTTACACTTCATTGTGTCCCCCGAGCAGCAGCGCACCAAAGAAAAGGAAAGCCATCACCACGGAAGTGAAAGTGAACTTCATACAAATCCCAGCGAGAGGAGACAGGCCCACCAATATTGGCCGTTGGACTGTGGTGACTATCATTAACGATTAACGATAAAGATGACTGAATGCTAATGAATGCTAGAGGGGTCATGAATTACGAGGAGATCTGGGAGGAGAAAAGAGTTACCCTTCCAGACGAGCCTTGGGCGATATGTGAAGAAGGTAGAAAGGACTGCAAAACAACCACAGGGTTAAAAAGAAGGGCTTGTTCTCTTTCCATGACTCCTTTTGACAGTGACTTCCTTTTAAGCTGGTGTGCGCCTTTGATTTCAGAGCCCCGTGATTTGAGGTTGGTGGAAGGAGGCAGTCCGTGTGCTGGCAAGCTTGAGCTCAAACACAACAAAGACTGGAGACCCGTCAGCTACCAGAACACGTGGAGTCTGAAGGAAGCGGCAGTGGTGTGCAGACAGCTCGGGTGCGGTTTGGTTGTTTCAACTACTAAACAGCACAAAACATCAGCACCTGTACCTGTGTGGCGTTTTTATTCTGACTGTGAGGGTTCTGAGCTTGCACTCATGGACTGCGGGACCGTGACCCACCGGCATTCCTCTTGGACCGTTCAAGTTATCTGCAGTGGTAAGAACAATAGACATGCAGTAGCCAATTATGGAGTAATACAGTAGTCCCTCGTTTATGGCGGTTAATTGGTTCCCGGCCCGACCGTGATAAGTGAATTTCCGCAAAGTAGGATTCCTTATTTATAAGGAAAAACCTGTTTACAGCTTTCTAAATACGTTTTTTAAGCCTTATTAGAGCCCTTTAGACATGAAATGACAGCCCTATACCTGCACAATTACGCAATATAGGAGACATAATAAGAGAAAATAAGACAATTAAGACAGAAGTACACTATGTGAGTGTTTCCTAGCGGAGCTGAGTGGCGGGCGGACAGGAAGAGATGTCCAAAGTTCAGAGTAGAGTTTTAGCCTGGCATGGGTTATTGTGCCTGTTGAGCCTGCAATCAAGTCTGGTGCTTGTGTGTCTCACCCAACATTTCAGTAACATTACTGACACCTAGTGACCAGTATAGAATACTACATGTCATTCATAGCGTCTTTGGATGCGTCTTCTGAATGCCTTATGCCTTATAAAGGGCATTTAGCCATTTTTATGTGTAACGTTTGCTTAAATATACATTAAAAAAGGCCATATTTCATGAAACAGCATTTATTAAATTAATAATTTTAATTACCAATAATTTAATAATATTATAATAATAATGTAATTAATAATTTAATTAACAAAGGACATAAAGAAACAACCCCAACTCCACAGTCCAACCCCGCAACACCCAAAGAGACAAAAATCCACACAAAACAATCGAAAAAAGAAGACACACAAACACACCACCTAAACAAGTGATAATAATGATAATAGCAACAATCACAATAATAACAATAATAATAAATAATAGTAATAATACCAGGAGGCAAAGTGTGATAATAACTATACAACAGGAAATGAAGCTGTCACTGTGACATATTTATTGATTTATTTGATTATTTGTTTATTGTAGAAACATTTAAACTCTAACTTGTCAAAGACAAAAATCTAATTTCAAATAATCACTTTCCTTACTCAACGTTTTGGGGGTGCTCCAGCGAGCCACGCCCATGAATTTTACTGTTGTAACTGCCTGGTACACTTTGGTCTTTTGAGTGAAATAAATGTGTTGTTTCTTTGCAGATATCCTGCCTCAGCCTAACATTTCCTTCTTCTCTGGCTACACTGGTGAGACACAGCAGGGCGTGACTCTCCTCCATGGCTACAGCTTCACCATCACATGCTCCGTGGAGCCACATTACCCCGAAGGTCACTTCAGCCTGAAATTCAAGCAGACTGCCAGCCGGAGCCTGCCAGCAGTCAAGCACTCTGCCCGCTTTGTGTTTCCAACCGCACATGCGCTGCACACTGGAAACTACACTTGTGTTTATCACAACTTTGTTTTTGGTCGGAATTTCTCCTCTGTGAGCCACAGTCTCTCTCTTAGCGTCACAGGTAGGAGTAACTTATGAAGCATCTCTTGCAACAGGAGCTTACCTGCTTTGCCCTGCTTTCTAGATGATGTAGATCTGGTTTTGGACGATGGAGAGCCGGCACACAATGACAGCGTCTCCTGTGCCGGAAAGTTGTTAGTGCGCCATGAGGATGAGATGAGGCTGCTGAGTGCAGCGTCGTCATCCTGGGATCTGAAGCACGCTTCCGTGGTGTGTCGACAGTTAGGATGTGGTGCCGCCCTCTCCACCAAAGCCACCCATCTTGCCAACAAGGAAGCCGTGTGGCGTTTCTTCTCAGACTGCAATGGATCCGAGTCTGCTCTGATGGACTGTGGAAGCGTTGCTCGCTGGTTTTCGTCCTCAGCTGTTGTGGTGGTTTGTGCCGGTAAGTCACGTCGGATAAATGTCGTAGCCTAGAAGCCCCATGTGTTGGTGATTCCTTTTATTGACTCGACACACTCTAGTTACCCATCCGAAACTCGCACACACGCAAGGAGTTGCAACCGTGGTCAGTGAAATGAGTTTGTCAAACCATGAATCAGTGAAATTTGAGTCTTAAGAGCACCCGTGAATCGGTGATGCGTCAATCCAGCTAGTACATGTGAGTCAGTGAAAACGAGTCTTCATTGAGTAATTGTGTGTCAGTAAAACTTGAATCTTGAGTAGCCATGACTCAGTGACACTTCTGAGCCATTCTCAAGTTGTGAGTCAGTGAAACTTGAATCTTCATCAACCCGTGAAAGTCGAGTATCCATGAGTCAGTGATAATTGATTCATCCAGCACCCGTGAGTCAGTGAAATTTCATCTACATTGAGTACTTGTGAGTCAGCAAAGTTCAAGTCTACGTCTAGTGCTCGTGAGTCAGTGAAACTCCAGTCTTTGTCTCTCCAACATTTTTATGACATGTACCGGTACTTGTCGTAGTTTTGGAGGAACTTGAAAAATGCCAAATCTGGTCTTTTGGACCGTCTATTAGAGCAAGTAATGGCTTAACAGTGTGCCGAGAACATGCTTCCAGTGCAGTATTTCTGGATTCTGCTCACCATCATGGCGGCCAAACCCGCGTAGGGCATACTATGGAAGTGGATGTCGAGTTGACAGACCTTACTCAATTCTAGTGTCCTTTCAGTGTAGGTACGGGAGTTGTGGTTGCTCACACTCAAGAAAACACTGCTTTCTAGCGTTTTTAGGTATTAAAATGAGGTATTTAAATACCTAATGCTGGATGTGTGAGTGCAGCACTGCATGGATTATTTCATTTTACTAGATAGGAAAACTTAAGTGATGTGTTACAGTGTAGCTGAGGTGTAACCGTTACACCTTTCAGTTTTGTCCTGTTGGGATTTGAAAATAAGGCCAGAAGTTTATTGTCTCATTTTGTCTTTTCAGGCCATAATGGGGCAACAAAGGAAGAATGAAGTGTTATTATTTTATTATAATATCAGAGCACAGTGATTTTTTTCTGTAGAAGCTATGAGGAAACGCTCATAAGAATTCCTTCAATAAAAATATGAAAACGATTTGTGTGAATGAGTGACTGGTCCAGGGCGTGTCCCGCCTCAGCTTCTCTGTGGATTGTGAACAGGATACTTGGCTAAGAAAAGAGCAACATGGATGAATCTTCATTCACAAAAATTAGTGGCCAGAACAATCTAGTTCGTACCTGAGCTTCTCTGACAGCTCTTGGGTCTTGCCCATGGTGGTGGAGATTTGAATGGAAAAGCCTGATTCTGTGGCATTTCTTTTATCCACATAATGAGCTGAGATTCGGAGTACCATACTGTACTTTTTTAAAAGGGGAAAGACTCATTTGTGTGCTTCACGGGTACATACACGGTCCATGGGGGAAAGAATACCTGGTTGGTCTCAAATACAAATGCATTTATAGCTTTGATCATGTTTACATTGAGGGTCTTTGTTGCAGTAAAGCTTGCATACAAATTCTGGACTGTTGGTATCTTTCCAAGACAGTAAACTTACAAAATCAGCAGGGGGTCAAATACTTTAATTTCCCCACTGATCAGCAGAAATATGAGGGATGTACTCAGTTTGGTGTTAGCCCTTTGACCTTAGGAGCAGGTTTACAACCATACCCTACTGATAAATAGCAGTACACAAGTCCCGGTACCCTTTGTTCGAGGGACTAAGGTTGGGACTATTTTGATGTTCGATACCAATGACAACGTTGGAAAAAGTATACACTTAAAAAAATGGTCAATTTCTCGACATAGTACATATACAGGTTTACTTTAAAATGACAATGACACACAATTTACACTCCAATCATATTTTACAAAGACAGATGAATTTCGGTGAGGAGTTTTACATATTTGTCAGCTTTGTTCTCAAACCAAAAGGGACAAGAAAATAACTGTGCAAATTTTATCTCATAGAAATACTTTTTAATTTCAAGGTACAATTGTAAACAATATGTTTAAAAATGCAGATGGCCTCGCTAGCATTCAAAAGTTCTCAATCTCATTTAGTCAGACACATTGAAGAATGCGCACGCACACACACACACGCACGCACGCATGCACGCACGCACGCACATCTGCAACATATCGTGGGGGTTGTGTGTAGAAACTTCTACCTGGACAAAGTAGAGATCCTGAAAAAGACAAATGCATCCTTGAGCAGCAGATTAAGCCAAGTTTAGAACAGTGAAAGTGAAATGTAATGTTTACTAGGACGTCGTTCACCAAGGCCAGATTTGCACTCCATGGTCACGTGAGACCAAGTGGCACAATTAGGATTAGTCATGGTTGCGTAAAGAAAAATGGGACACCCTCAGACGTGAATCTGGTCCCCTCCAAATGAGGATAATAATTCCGTATGTATTGGATATCCACCAAAGCCCCTGCAATGTAAACTGCCAGATGAGAAGGGGCTGCTAAATAACTCCAAATTTTCAAAATGTGCTGTGCACAATATGCAGATAAAGATTTGTTGAAATCCTGTGCTGTTTTTTGGGGTTAATGTTACATAGAACACTTTAAACACTGATAACTAATAAAATCACAAGCTGATGCCAAGTTATTGAACAAAAATAAGCCTCAAAACATGGCAACGTTTGCCACAACTGCCGTGAAATCAGGCATTTTCAACAATCCCCAACAAAAGTCTGCCAATCTTGGAGAGACTGATTTGGTGCTTGAATTAAAAAGTGCATTTTTTTGTAGATTTACTGTGTTTAGTGCTGCTGTGTGAGCTCCACAGTAGCACTGCTAACACCTGCCAGCGTTTTCCAGCACAATGTACAAAGAAATGGGCCCACTTCCCGTCTCAATCACTTTCCTATAAGCACATTTTTAACTCCTCTGACAGCTGCTATCTACTTTTGTGTTATACTGATTAAATAAGACTCGTGCTTGTGTGTGTTGCTGTGAATGTGCTCTGGTGGCACAGACAGGAAGTGACGCTGGGCTTTTAGAGTCGGGTTGTGCTAGGGATTATTATGCCTGTTGTGAGATCATTAAAACCTGCAATAAAAGCCTGTTGTTCTGGCAATCAAATCTGGTACTTGTGTGCCTCACGTGACAGTAATGCTAATTACATTACAGTAACATTACTGACACCTAGTGATCAGTGTAGAATACTACATATCAATGCAATGACTTTGAATGAGTCATCCGAGTGTCTTATTTCTGTATTTTACTTAATTTTGCCATTTTTATGTTTGAAAATGCTTCAGACAAAAGAACATGTAAAATATGCATATTTGTTGTCTAATAATAGGCCATGTTCAACCGCGAAAAAGCATGATTAATTCATATATTTTTGAAAAACTGTTGTGAAATTCAAGTGCTGAGGGATTACTCTAATATTTCCTTTGTCCGCAGTGAGCCAAAACCCAAATCCATACGGAAAAGTCACTTCCCCCCCAACACATCCCAGTGTCATGGATGCGTTCTCCATTGTTGAGATGTCAACAATGGATGAGTGATGAGTGAAACTGTGCCAAATACTTGAAGTTGTGCGTGTTTCTGTGACTTACTGTAGTTTTTCCTGCAACAAGTCCAAGCGCTGGCGGTCCACATAGCGTGAGAACAGGAAGAGCAAGTTGGGAGGTGTGAAGAGAGGAGATGAGAGGGATGAGGAGGGAATGCTCAGCAACTCCCTCGTCACAGAAAATACCAACTCTGTCCTGGATGAGGATGAATGGTTGCAGAGAAGTGCAAGGACCAAAAAACAAAAGCAATGAAAATGTGCTGTTGGTACAAAACAAGCCATGAAATAAGGAAAAAGGGAGGCACCATCGATTGTCATCCATCAGCTGACAGCTGGGGTCAGAGCTTTGCATCCTCTCTCCTTGGCTCAGGATGACGTAGAGCAGTGTCACACCAAACTGAAGACAAACAAAGAGACACGTTAATATTTGCTGCTTCTTTTCTATTTTTAAGCTGCGTTTGCTCAACACGTTTGTCCCTCATGAAACCATGTGAATGGCGGAAAACACGCGAGTCATTGATATGCTGAATGAGATGAGGGCTCACTCTCTCTTTATCGAGGGAGTCATAATTATCTACCCGTTTTTTTTTTTTTTTTGCTTATCGTTCGATTCATCGATTATCGTGACAGGCCTACTCTCTACATAATCCAGGTTTAATCACACACTTTAAACACATTTAAAGTGTAAAATGTATAGCTACTCACCACTAATGAATGATGTGCAGCCAGATTGACTGTGTAAGCAGTGCTTCCGTAGCCAAACAAACTTTATCACAGCACACAACTATGGTGCATTCACGGACCGAAGAACAAAGTCAAAAACGCCAACGCTTGATGAGAAAGCACTATCATTGAAGCATAAAGACGAGGGCTGTAAAATGATTAAAAAATATAATCAAATTAATCAGTTTTCAAATTAATTCATGATGATTAATTCTTGCCTGGCACTACCCCCGTTTCAGGAATGCCAATCCAATGCGGAGCATGTCATGAAAGCGTGTACCTTGTTATGCAGTACTGTAGTTAGTTGACCCTCACTGCCTTGAAGCTCCTGGAGCAAGTCTGTGAGGGCAGCACTCGACATGGACATGATCACAGCAGAAACTGGCTCCACTAACCAGCACAGCACCTAATCATGGAAGACAGACATCTGCAGTTACCAGAGTCACATGATTACTGAAAAGCAAAACAGAAGTTCGTCTACCTGCAGGTAAGCTGCGAGTTCCACAGCTCAACGAATAAGCCCACCATGTTGGGTCAAGCACTATAGAATTGTAAATATGATGTGCACTGATCACCAGTCCATACGGGATATTATGAAACAATATTCGAAAACTGGAGTTCTTTTCACTTCCCAGAGCCCCAGATTAAAAAGACACAGGCTTATAGTACACTATACTATACACTGGATATTTTATATAAGCCATTTGCAATGCCTGTAGAGCACTTGTCTTCCTTCAGCACTTCTAATCTAATATCACACCTCAGGTAGAATCACACGCAACATTTTAGCACTTTTTCCACTGCACTTACATTGCATGTAGCATGTTGATACTGATCTGATGATCCTTACCTGGTCTTGCTTGTCTTTCTTGGCGAGGGCGGGAAGGTTGCGGGCAATCGCCATAACAACGGCGGCAGCCTGGGACGAGGGTAGATAGGGAAGGAGCCTGGAGATAAGGCGTTTGCCCTTTCTCACCGACATGATCATCACACACCGATCATCGCTTACCCTTCCCAGAGAGCATAAGAAAGAGAATTACTGTGTGTGCAACTTCCTGAACACAAAATGGACAGAGCAAACGAAAGTCTCCACATCTAACCTGTCGTCCCAATCCTTTTCTTGCAGAGAGTTACACAGCTGCACGGTGTTGCTTTTGTGCCGCTCCAATAAAGCCTCCCGCTCCTCTTCTGGTGCATGGACAAAACGTTTCTCGAAGTCCTGAACCTCCAGCAGCAAACTGTAGATCTGGAAAGGGCATGTGAGATTGGGTGTACAGCAGTCTGGTTGAACGAGGGGAAGGTTTATCTGATACACGTTTTTACCTTTTCCACAGTGTACAGAATTTGCCGTCTCTTATTCCAAACCTGCTTCTCTCTCTTCTCCTGGGGGATAAAAGCACATAGATCAATAATTACACAGGAAAAACATGAGTCTAGTTTCATAACTAAAAGAAAAAATGAAGTTAGTTTAAAAAAAGTTAATATGGTTTTTGGTTACAGTCGCAATTTGAATTTCGAGGTTTCGCTCTCACGGCTTTTCCAAAATAGTTTAGGTCATGCTGTTTCATGGTTGAATACAGCCTATTATTAGTCCAAAATATGCATGTTTAAGCAAATGTTTTGTATTTTTTTTTCTGAAATTAAGTATTCTCAAACATAAAAATGGCTAAAAAATAAAACACAAGCATAATGCTGTGTTTCCACTTCGTCTATACATTGTCCGCAATTCGCCGGGACAATGTGTCATTTAGATCAGTGGTTCTCAACTGGTTTGGCTGCGGGACTCAAATTCAACCCAAATTCAACTACAACTTCCGTAAGAACAACATGACTACTTCTTCCCCGACACAGGCAGACAGAGTTAGAACTGAGCTGGAAACCTACCTGTTGACCCCTGAGATACGTGAGGATGCTGATGCACTTCAGTGGTGGAAGAAACACCAAGACAACTTTCCAAGACTTTGCAAGCTAGCCTCTACCCATACCTCCACTAGAGCCTCTACCTCTCAATCTCTGCATCAAGAGGTGTGTGTGTCTCACCCCACATTACAGTAACATCACTGACACCTAGTAACCAGTACAGAATACTTCAATGCGTCTTCTCAATACATTGTATTTACTTCAGCCATTTTTATGCTTGAAAATGCTTCATATAGGTAAAAAAAATTGTACATTTAACTTAAATATGCATATTTGTTTGATGAATGATAGGCCACCTTAAACCACGAAACAGTGATGATTTATTCATTCTTTTATTTATTTTTTTTACGTGAGAGTGAAGCAAGAAATTCAAAGCGCCAAAGACTATACACTGAAAAAGACAAAAGAAAAGAAACATACCTCGTCATCTGAGCGACTTGTTACCACGGCATCAATCATTTTGCGTGGATTGTTGACACTCGACACTGTCAGTTTACCCAGAGACCCCGCAAACTGAACTGTGGGGAAAAAACATTCAACAGAGCTCTTTATTAGTTGGGAGTGATAATGAACTATTGTGTGTGAGATACAAATTTCTACTTAATTATCGGCTATTATCACACTCTCAATAAAACTCAGCATGCAAACGGTCATTGCTCTATTCATGTGAACAAACATCGGTGAGAGCTGCGACGGACAAATGAAAATTTTCAATAACCACAAAGCCACTTATCCCTGATTGCTGTTGTTTCCAGATGAAAACACACCCTGATGCATTTAACCCGCTTTCGTACCGTGACCAAGCATGTCAGAGCTCGGGTGTCCAAACGTTTTCCCACAGAGGGCCGATTACTGAAAAATACATGGGTCACTTTTACATTTTTATGTATCTACAACCCATGTAGATATGCAAAGATGTGTAAAATAGATTGCAGACTATTAACTTTATGTTTATGCTAAAAGAATTACAGTTCCCATGATGCTTAGGGTACCGAACTAGAAAGTAGAAGACGCTATTATCACACGTTTTGATAGAACTGATCTGAACTGAAGCGTGTAGAATTACGACAGCTTCTGCTTGGACATGAACACCGCAGCAGCGGTTGAACTCTAATGCAAAAAAAGCATGGCGTGTGTAAAGCACTTAACTCTTTCACTGCCAAAAACTTCTGTTGATGTTTTTTGCTTTTTTTCGCGGGAGCTACAGATCAAAGTCTATTTAAAAGAACTCAAGAGCCTAATTTATTTGAAATATCAACCAAATGGGTCACTTTTATTTATTTAAAAAAAAGTTCTGTTTGCATTTTTTTTAAAAATAGAAGCATTTTAAGTCTTTTTTTTACCCCTGGCTTTTTTGTACCGAAAATTAACCAAACCAAGCACATCCAGAAACCGAACCGAAATTACATTTTAGTGTACCGTTACATCCCTAGTCTTTAAGCAGGTCACCACACAAGAAAATTCATCAAAGCTCAGCAAATACACAGTCCAACTCCAAAACATTAGTCACCAAACTATGAAATAATAATGTTACCGGCAGACGCTCAAAACATAACATTAAGAGTCCATCAACACTTCCTAGTTCTCTTCTTCTACTGACTTATTTCCGGAGAGCTAGCTCTAACCCAGTATGCAGAACGTCAATGCCCTATGTAGTCCAAACTCTGAACAGCAGCTCAGAACTACACACTAGTTGCTAAGTTGACATTACTGACACCTAGTGACCAGTGTAAAATACTACCTATCACATATTTATGTGCATCTTCTGAATGCCTTTACAAATATTTTCCTTAATTTAGCCATTTTTATGCTTGAAAATTTAGACCTAGGATACATAAAATTTGCTTAAAATGTTTTTATTTTTTTTATTTTTTTTTTTACTAAAAATAGGCCATATTCAAACACAAAAGAGCCGTCATTTATTTATTTATTTTGGAAAAACCATGATAGAGTGAAGCTGCGAAATTCGAACCGCCATGTGGCAAGGTGCAACAGTAGGAATTAAAAGTTACTTGAAAGAATTAAAAAGAGACACAGTGTAAGAAAAGGTCCAAGTGCACCTGCAGATGAAGATTTACCTGGTCTGTAAGTGTGTTCAATCTTGGCAACTTGTGGAGTGATGAGCTTGGTCGTGTGTTCTTTTTTACTGCTGTCTCTTTCTCTCTCCTGGCGCTTCTCCATCTTTTCATAGTAGTTCTGCAAATGTAGCAGGATTAAGATTATGATTATAATATTGGAATAATGCAGTAAATGATGGCACAGTGCAACTCTACTGGAGGTATTCAGCGATGTTATACATTTCTACAACTTTCATTATGCGTTGAAACCTCTGAAGTTGAACACAATCCAATCCAGGACACTAATCAACTTTTAATTTCTGTAAAATTTTCCAGTATGGTTGAAACAGAAATAATCCATTTCAGTGTTAAACTGTCACCATCACAATTATCAATTATATCACCTTCAGCAGCGATACAATTAACACTATGAGTTCATATTTAGATGGTATTTAACTGATTCATACCAAAGACGTATTTATACGTTTTTTTACATTTTTTGTGCGAGAGGGGAAAAGAGGTGATGACGCAACTGCCCACTAATGGATGTCACTTTTGGAGCAGTTTTAAGCCATAAAAACAGCCACAAGGTGGCAGAAGTGCAGCGTGCAGAAGGTTACGCATTATAGGGAAATTTCAACGCATGCATACGCGCGCACTCACACAGTTTACTTCCAAATGTGAAAATTGTCAATAGTTCATGGTATTATACAGTATTTGTAAATAAATTTTGATATAAAACAACCCTTTTTTTGGCGTTGTTTATGTTGTGGTATACTGGTTTAGAACTGCTTCCGGTGTCACAAAACAAAAAAAATGTTGTCAAAGCTTCACAAAAAGCTGTTTTTCTCCCTGTTTTAGTCTGGAACTGATATTTTCCTGAAACTTACCTGTGTTCTACTGCTGATTACTAAAGAAACAAACTTGTTTCTTTTTGATGAAATACGGGAGTCTAATCTTTCTTTTGGTAGGTTCCATGATTATATAGCCATAGAACACAATATTCTGTGTGCCCTGTAAAATCTGTCAAAATCGTCTAAAATGGCCGGTACTGAAGGGGTTGTCTTTTCAAAAATGGCTGGGATTTAATGAGTTAATAATGATTTAATGTGCAAACGACTATTTTGAGGGCACTGTCAAACACATTATTTTATGCTGCCAAAGAGACGCTACCAGCTGGAGTCAAAAAGGACCATCAGAGAGAAGTGTTTCAAGTTTGGTCTTGTAAAGTAAATACATTCTGGACCTTGTTGGATTTGATAGAAATAGATAAAGTAGTATTATGCAGTTATTCTGTGGTTGCTCTCACTTCTGTGCAGGTAGGCTGCTTGAAGGCCTCTCTGTGCAGAGGCGAGGTGAGGCCAGTGGGGCAGACAGGTTGCCCGGCAACCTTTTCACATTCACTACTTGCACACTAGCTTACAGCCATGCACCCTTGATTGACACAAGCTCAAACCAGTTAAATACCTACACATAAATCATATACTGACCCACTCAGGAAGGCGTACACACTCCTGCATGGGCATGTCTCAAGCATAGCACTTAGCTTAACCACTGGTTTTCCGCACTGCCTGCTAGCGTGAGCAGGAGTCCGGCATGCTGTACTTGTGATATTTTCCAGATGTTTTTTCACTTAAAGATTTAAAAGACAGAAGTGTGTCTGCCTGATGACTTCTTGGGAAAAACAATGCGGTCATTTCAACCTCCAGCACTAATTTCAAATAAATCATTAAGTGCCCCAAATTAATAAGTGGACATGTCCACATTCAATTGTGTCACTTTTCCGCGTGAGCCACCTTTGTTATCTTGTACTGCCCTCATCTTTTTGGGCATGAAATTTACTAGAACTGCAAAGGTTGTTCCTGGAATCCTCGCAGAGTTGGACACCTTGCACGCCGCCCTCCTCTTATGTGGTGTGCTCACTTTTGTGAGATACTATATAAAATACACGGTACATACATACAATACACACTACAACATCCTAACTTACCTGATAGTAGTAATCATCCAAGAAAGGGTCAGTGCTTTGAAGCTGCATCATTTGGATTTTAGTGACCCATTCCTTTTCTTTCTGAGTCATCAGGTTGCTGTATGGGTCCCTGCTGTGCCAGTCCCCTCCAGTCCTGCTACGGTCCCTTCAGGAAGGTAAACAGCTGTTTAGTGGGATCTGTTCTCCGGCATCCAGCTCGCAGGTCGGATTTACACAACATGGTTCAAGTGGATCTAGGTACTACATCAGAAGTGGGCACTTAGACCTGTAGTGCAAAACCAGCCTCAGTGTTAAATGACACACATACTACACACAATCCCTTACCCTCCTCTGTTTTGCATGCGCTGGGTGAGCATGCGGCGGTGTTGAGGATGAAGGTGGGTGGCAGTGTGTCTGATGGGTGGCATGTGGTTGAGGTGGCCATGAGGCGGCGGCGGGCCCATTCGGTGACCGTGTGGAGGGTGTGGGCCACCGAAAAATGGTCTGAAACCTCCTCCACCAGGTAACAAAGGAGGCACTGGACTTCCACGGGCAACACCAGCCACCTGGAAACACAAAAAAGTGTGTGATTGTGTGTGTCTTCAGGTGACCAATCTATTAATTTGGAATTTATAATTAGTCAAATAATTACTGTTGTTTCAATGTCTTTATTTATGCTCTGATAACTTACATGTATGTGTGAAAAAAGGTTACGTATGTAAAACATTGTGTACAGCTAGTAAATGTTTTATGATGATCACTAGTATGATTGTGGAATAGATTATTTCAATAATAATTAAAGCCTATGGGAGACACTGTTTTAAAATTAGAATACATTGGAAGTGCACCAGAGTCATCAAACAACGGAACAGATTTGTTGTCCACTTTGAAAGTTGCCTCAGGATACAGTATCACTGACCTGAGAGTTGAGAAGCTGGGCCCTTTGAATCTGTGAAAGCACTGGACCCACTCCTGGAGGAAATGGTCCACGACATAGTGGCGAGTTCTAGCAGGAAAGAAATAATAGGAACATAACAAATATTCCACATTTTATTTCAAGGATGAGGTTATGTCCACAGCAACAAGGATATTTTAAAAACACTGTTTTCTCGTCCACACGCAAACATAGGTTTTTGCCCTTATTAACTGAGCTTTTGGGAAAACTTTGACCAGAGTGGAGATTTTCAAAAACTCCAGCATGCATTTGTGTGTGGACGCGGTGATCTCATGTATTTCAACTTTATTGGTTTGATTTGGTGGCGTGGTAGACACGTGTGCAAGCGTCTTATAACACATACCAGCGCTAAAAAAAAAAAATTCCTGATGTTTCCTGAGCTCTGTGTAAGTGAGCGCTGATTTTAAAGATAATACACGTCATTGTACATCTAATATCTCACTAGATTGATGAACTGAGGCATTATACTGCACAGCCGGTAAATGTGACATTTTTAAACTACAACCGTGTGGACAGACATGCGTCTACAGATGTGTGTTTTTGTAAATATGCATATTTGTGTGGACATAGCCTAAATACATGAGTGGACAGTTTCATTTGCCAATATTTCCTGTTATAGCTTTTAATTAGCATCTTTTTGATTTGCTAAATATTGAATTTTGTCAAAGAAAATTGAAAGCAATGAGGAGAAGGTGGAGAAACACTCACAGCTAAATTGAGTAGAGTGTTTGGTGACAGACGTTCTGGGAAAGGAGGCGGATATCTGTGCTGGATCGGGGCTCTCACATGAACTGCTGTGGGGTGGTGGATCTACACAAGCACGCATGCGCGTACACACACACACACACACACACACACACACGCACACACACACAAATATAGAAGCGGGTGGGCAGCAACACACCCACAGAAGATGGCAGTGTAAGTCTTGGTAAAAAAACAACAACACATGAACCAGTACCACAAAATGACGAATAATGGCAGCTCATTGGAAACTTTACAAATATGTAAGAGTCTAATAGAGTCATAGAACGTTATGTAAATGCATATATTTTTGATCCATTATATTAAAAAATTAATCAAGTTAAAAATTCCAAGATTTTTGCTTGATTATTTTGCTTGTTGAGAGCTGCGACCCGTCCGACTTTGTTCGGCGTTACTTAAACGCACCATTGAGCGTGTACTAACTTTCTCTCACGCTGCACAGATAGACTCCTATACCGTATTTTTACCGGTTTTTCATTCACTTCATATTTGATCCCAAATGCTGATACTATGTGGGAACGCATAAAGATAAGGCTTGATGACGTTATTAAGTGCTAAAGTGAATATTTATTTGGTGCACAACTTCAAGTTAATTCATGCTAGCACACTGCCTGTTATCACACACATCTAACAGCTACGTATATTCTTCTCACAAAAACAAACTCCAGGCTAGTACTGGTGGATGGTGGGTCTGTATTCCTTTTGTGCTTTTAATTTGACATTGTCCCTGTGTTAGTTTTATACAATACATAATAAATCAGAAATTAGATAGCTATAATCGACGAACACCGCTCCCACCCAGGTTTTCTGCTGCTGTCATGAATTACTTGCAAGAGGGGCGACTGCATTAAATGATACGTTCTATTCCTATCGATTAAGACAGCTTTTCTTAAAATGTTTACTATTTTGCCCCTATTGGGAGCTGTTCTGATTACGGTATTTTGTGCAAGGTTCGCTGCTGTCACCGCGAGGGCGCCGCATTAATGAAATGACATGTGTTTATTACATAAACAAATGTTGCCCCAAGTGCTGTAGGTTTAGGTTTCACTCTGGGATCATTTGGAGTCTATGTATTTTACTTCTATGACAAATTGTGTCAGTTATCATGAAAGAATCTGCTGTGAGCAATGGTAATAAATGATATGACTTAGCGACTCTTCCAGTCGTGCCAAAAGCTTTCTACGACATGAATATATTGGCCAGCTGTTTCACTGGGAACTTTGATCTACTTTATACCTGATGATTTAAGCTGTGAGCCATTGGTTGCTTGGGCGGAGTCCCAATTGGTATCGCCCTCACCGGAGGTGAGCCAATCACAGGAGAAGAAGAGCGTGGAGGTGGAACTCTTTCTGACAAATCACGCCCTTCATCGTTCCTCCCCTGAGCTGGACGTTTTGGAAGTCCCGCCTCCTTTATTATGGACAATAATGGACTATCCTGAAGAGACAGCACAAAAAAAATGAAAAGAAAAGACTATTGGCTATCACTTTCATCGAGAAATTTCTTCTCCTGCCAATGTTGGAAGATGGAAAACCTTGTATGCTCGTACCCTGAACTTCAATGTCTACAGCTAAAAATGTATAAATATGCCCTGTGAATGACTGGTGACCATTCAAGGGTACCACCTGCCTCTTGCCCAAAGTCAGCTCCTGCTTGCCCGTGAGTCTGAACAGGATATAAGGTAGAATTGATACAGTAGAAAATGAATGAAGTTCCCTGTTTCAATGCATCTATCTATTAAAAGACAGCAACCAGAGCTACAAAATCGAAAACGCATAAATACATTTATAGTGTCATTGTCCACAGTGCACATATTAACACAACAGACCTGCCAACCTTGAAGACATTTTTGAAAAAAGGCTAAAAAACATTCAACAGTGTATATTGAAAGACAAAGCTTTTTGTTATTAGCGTCAGCTTTTGCGCAATTTTTTTCAATTTTTTGCTGTTTTGTTGTTTAAATTTTATTTCTACAGTGCACTGTGAGCCAATAAAATTGAGAAAAAAAAAATTGAGCCCCCACAAATACTTATCAAATACTTATTTTGCCAATAATTTAAATACAGCGATTGTTTTCTTCATGTGCCCAGCTGATAAACCACTATTTGAGACAACTGCAGTGGGGGTGCCACTGGCCCCTGGCTTTGGAACACAAAAGGTGGAAGGTTTGAAGAACCCTGTTATTAGTTGCTATTCTGCTAACTAAGCACTGTCAAAGAGCACTCCACCAAATCTATAAAATAAATTGAGAAAAAAAAAAAAACTCACCTCCATGTGTGTAACTAGTCCGGGGGTAACACTGACCGGTCCGAAGCCCATACTGTTCTCCCAGATACTGTGAGAGTTCATCTAAGGGTAATAAGATGAGTAAGCCACAGTAGTGGTAAACATTGTCAAGTTACATCATAGCTAGAAATGCATGGTCACGCTTTCCTCTTTGTTGCTGTCCAAATGATACTATACATTATCCGATTGAAAACAACTACTCTCTAGCATGTGTGTGCATGTAGAGTGGAGCTGACATTCTGCGCACGCGCCAGTCTCCAAGACAGGATGCAACTCAGAATTCATTGTGGCCACGTGGGTCATGATTGTGTCCAAACTGCTAAATGTTCGCTGTCTGCACATTGCTACTTTAGTAGCTGTTCAATCTAACATGTGGCCATGTTCAGTGTTTGTTGCTTGTAGCTGTTCAAGGCAAGATGTGTCCATGTTCGGTGGCTGCGACTTTAGTTGTGATCTAAATTGCTGCAGAGTAGATCATGAATGTGGAGAAAAACAGACAACTGTGTAAATGACATGAAAAAGGACAATTCACTAAATATGATTGTGCCTTTTTCATTATCCAAAGCAGTGTGCTGTTGATCGAGCATGCTTCCACAGCATACACACTTGAACTCATGGTATACAAACATAACTCATTGATCGTTTTGTCCCTCGTCCAAACTCGTATTACCGTACATTTAAAGTGACTGAAAACAGATAAAGGTTTTTTCTTGCTCATCACACAACACGACATCTCTATGTCTGCAGCAATTAACTTTCCAAACAATCTCACATACATGCAAATTTATGCCAACCTTCCGCTACACTAAGTGGTGTGCATCCAAGGCACATGTTGTTGCTTTTAATGGTCCTTTTGGGACTATTTTTCAATGCGTTTCTCCCAGTGGGATATAATGAATTCATCACTCAATGACTCTGAGGCCATGCTTCTCAGCCGGAAAAGGCTAAGTGAGTGAGATGTTGCCCCATGTGCAGGAGTTCAAGTATATCAGGATCTTGTGCATGTTCTTGTGAGGAAACGTTAAAAGGAGTTGGATCGGCACAGCCACTGCAGTAATGCAATGTCGCGGATGAAGACGGTGCGGAGCCACAAGGCAAAGACAGCAGTCTCAGTAGGGAAGCCCAGGCTTCCCGATCTCCGGCCACCTCTTCCAGCTCCACCGGGAGGATACTCAGGCATTCCCAGGCCAGCTGTGAGACAAAATCCCTCCAGCTTGTCCTAGGACTGCCCCGGGCCTCCTCCCAGCTGGGCATGCCCGTAGCACTTTATCCAGGAGGCATGATGTCCGAGTCACCTAAACTGGCTCCTCTCGATATGAAGGAGCAGCGGTTCTACTGAGTCCCTGCCAGATGGCCGAGCTCAGCTCCTCACCCTCATGTTAGGCTAAGTCCAGCCAACCTACGGAGGAAACTAATTTCGACCGCTTGCATTCATGATCTTGTTCTTTCAAACACAACCCAAAGCCCATGACCAGAGGGGAGGGAGGGAACATAGGTCGACAGTTAAATTTCCGGCTCAGCTCTCTTCACCACAACGGTCCAGATCCTAATCCGTATAGTGTACTTTAAAGACTAACCTGGCCAGGTCCCGAGCGGAGTAAATGTTGCTGCTGTTGGTAGCTGAGCATTGATGAGGGAGGATGACCAGGAGGAAGACCTGGGAAAGTGCAAAGAACATAGTTGGGTCAGGTTACATGAACTCATCATAACCTTGAATGCTTTATTCATTTTGGGCCTTAATGATTTATTTGAACAGTTCTTTTTGGATGGAATAATCAATTATTTGGAAAAACTTTGGTTTCAAATGTTGAATTAACACAGGTTCTGAATTATACATACAGGCTGGAATATACACAGCTGACGTCAAAATGATGAGCCTCCGAGAAGCTTTTGAACACTCCTCTAAAATACTACCCAATGTTTGCAATATTGATATTTTATATCGAAAACCATTTAGGTGTCCTTCAAACATCCAGCAATGACCTGAACCTAAACTGACTGCAAACTTTTTGATGTTATTCTTCAAAATATCAGTATCATTTTCTTTTTTTCAAGGGTCTCACGCAACTGAATAAGGTTTTCTGTGCCTGAAGCCTGAAACTCATTCCCAAGTTTCAGATTCTTTCCTTGAGCTTTGATGTCCCTTTGCGGAAGCAATGAGGTTTTTCTTGCACGATGACCATGAAGTCCACCACGAGGAAGTGCCCCCACAACCGTTCTACGTGACACATCAAGTCCTGTACAAGCCTTTGCAGAGACCAGGGGGTTCTTGTTCAAATCTCTAACTATTTTTCTCTCCATAGTTCTGAAAATGTTGCATTTTCGATTTCTTTGTGCTTTGCAATAATGCAACACAGTCAAAGGCTTAGAAATGGCAACATATCTTCCCCCTCAAGATGAGCACAAGTCAAAATGCTTTACTATATAAAAATCAGGGCTGTACAGTGCAAGCATTTTACTCACATATGCACCTAGAAATGGACTGTGCAAGTAGAAAAAATAAAAAGCGAGCACACGTGTGAGTACAAATTTCAGCTCTTTCTAGGGCGCTATGACTTGCGTGTTAACGGAATCGCGGAATTGGCAAATAAAAACAGAACCTACTGTTCAACGCGGAATCTCGCAGAAATTGACACAATGTGAATGAAATGCTGGCATCGTGAGGAGAACTTTGTGTGGCGTAGCATTTCCCCGGCAGATGGCTCAATCGTGGCGGAATCTCATCACAAACACTAACCTGCCCTCTCCCGAACTAACCGGGCTGAAACACAGGCAAAAGTTGGCGTGACTGAAAGTTAGCTGGGTTAGATTACCGTAATTTCTGGACTACAGAGTGCACTGGAATTTAAGCCGCAACCACCAAGTTTAACGAGGAAACAAAGATTTACACATATAAAGGCTGCACCAATCTATAAGCCACAGGTGTCCACGTCATAACATGGGATATTTAGTACACTAAGTTTTTTTATTATTATTAAATAAATGCTTTTTTCCCCAAACACTGCCAAAAAGCCAAGCATACAGTCCTAAAAATTGTATGAATATTGCACTAGGGAGCTAATCATTTTGACCTCAACTGTACATACAATAACCTACATTTATAATAACTCGTGCATGAAGGTTTGAGGATGTTCCTTTAACTTGAAAAAAAGGTGCTTGAGGCCAGGATATAGTGCGTTGGAATGCTAGCACCCCCAATGCAGTACCTAACCATGAGAGACCACACCACACATTGTACATGAGACCACCAACAATCCCAAACTAGATCAGCTTGTTTTTAGGCCTCACCTGTGCTGGGAGGCCCTGGAGCCTGCTGGTGTAGGCGAGTTGAATGTGAAAGGGCTGAAGGTTGGTGCAAGACTTTGGGTCTTGAGTCATGCCCCAACCTTTGATTGTGGGACAAACCCGGCCTCTCTGCGGCCCCGACTCCAGCAATAGCGGGGTCAGCGTCGAGGACAAGTCTCGCCAACGACTCAGCCAAGTCACTTTCACTTCTTCCATCCTCTACATCTGAAATGACAGTTTGACTTTTTTACTTTTGTATCAGCACATCAGCCTTTGCTTTTGTTGTTTGCAAGACGTAACTGGTCAAGAGAGATTTCCTTTGCATATTATGACTCACCTCCCTGTGGTCTTCCTGAGGAAGAAGAGTAGTGGGGTAAAGAGGGGGATGACTGAAAGGGGGGATGGTCAGCAGCAGATGCAACATATGTGGAGGATGGATCTTCTGGTTCTCCTCCCATTCCCCCTCTTTCTGACCCAACACCTTCTCCAAGCCCATCTCGCTCATCAAGTTCAGCAAGGCGCTTATGTTCCTCCTGCCAATCATCATCTGGAGGAAGAGACAAGTTAAAGATAGTGCTTTCTTGTTCTTTATGACCAATATCCTTATTCGTGACTATGTGGGAGACATGAGTGACCAGTTTAGGAGACAACATGACTAACCGATGGCGCCAGCTCCAAAGGTATCATCGTTGAACTGATCAATTTCATCTTCTTCCTCTACCAGTCCCTCATCTTCCTCCTCCAGTGTGCAGTCTTCATCCAGGGACTGAAAAATAAGACAGAGAGAAGGAAAAAAGGACCGAATGTGGAAAGTCAGGTTCAGAAAGGCTGAAGAGAACAGCAGCAACATACATATTTTACCGCTTTAATACTCACATCTTCGCAGGCTCAGCTTCAGCCCGAAAACTACCTCCGCGGCTGACACTGACAGCAGAGCTACTGTCAAGAGCGGCTGGCTCTTGTTGTCGTATGTCTACTATGTTTGTACTTGGGACTATGGAAAAGGTTGACACATTCGGTAGTTTTGATTTTTAAAAAAGTGTGTACTTTCCTCTTGCCTTCTCAACTCCACTCGGGTACCTTCGCTTCATCTTCCTCCACACCACGCCAACAACTATTATTTTTGCTGTCGTCTTCCTGAATCAATCTGCACATGCGCAGTAACATGGAATAGTCCATTGCATGAGGGGGAGGGGGGCGCAGTCAAAACAATCATGATAGATTACGCATTTTGATGTAGTTTTAAGCACGTGATTTAAGGCTAAAACAGTAATATGTACTTTAAATCAAAGGAAAAAATCAATTAGTTTTTATGAGACGTCTAGGGGGCTCCTGGAAATCTCAGGGCCCTAGGCAATTGCCTAATATTTCATGATGAAATGGAAACCTTTTTAATATGTTTTCTTGACTTCGGCTGCGTTGTCTTTTGTATCATCATTTTCAATTCTTGTATATCGGCAATGTTTGTTAGCAAAGGCTAACTGGATGCAATACATGAACTGTGTCTCCTAATGAACATTAGGTAGCTATTTTGACCGACATTACCTGTACTCGGGTTATGTACACAACTGTTGAGGAATTATGTGTAATTATCTTTATTGCCATATTGAATATAATTAAGATATCAACTACTTTGATTACCTGTAATCTTTGAAAATATGAATGTGAAATAATCATTAATATTTACAATAGTATTTCAAAGTTTACCGGTTACATATTATATATGTTTTATAGAAAGAGGTAGATCTTTTTGACTTGTAACTTGCATGCTGAAAAAACTGCGTGCACCCCTGATATACTTGTATCACGTACATAAATACGTACTCATATTTGTATATATATATATATATATATATATATAATTTTATAGTCGGAGGCAGATATTTGGGAATTGGTCATTTTGAAAAAGTGTGAGCACCCCTGATGTAAACAATACCCAACCCTACTGGGCACGAGAGTCCAATTGCAAGCAGACTCAGAACCATCTGTTTGGTCCGGGCCTGGGTTTGATGGACTGCATATACACTTGACCAAATGAACCGTACTAACTAATTTGCTTAAACCGGACCATGATTTGACATGACATGGCTTATGGCATGTTATGTCATGACATAGCACGTCACATGTGCCAGGTAACGGTTGTACAATCTACTAATATGTAACAACCGGTTACCAGTCATTTAGAATATATTCAACTATAGAAGAGAAAAGGGTATTATTGACTCAGCATGCAACATAACTCAACATAAAGCACATGGCTTTGTTATCACGCATGGGACAAGCCACCAAATAAACCCAAAAATATATATTCTGTATTCACTTCACAAAAAGACTGCAAGAAAGGTTGCAGTGTTGGTAACAGGACACCCCATTAGCACCAATGCTAACCCTGACGTTATCTTACATCACCAACGATTCATTCCCAAATGTGCATCTTAGGAACCCATCGCACGTACCAACAGCACGCTGTGTGACGAAATAACTACACGTGATAAAGACAATGAAGGATTCAAAGGAAGGCAGTTAGCAGGAAAAGACAGCGCGCCACTGTTGTCCTCTTGCGGGTCATTACGTCAGGCGAGCGGGCTGCTTCACAGGCCGCCAATTTGGCAGTCGCATAAACAAGCAAAATTCAACATCTTACTCAAATACCTTCCGTATTTTGAGCGTAAGTTTTACGCGCGTAATTACCTTAATAAAAGTGTGATATGTGCTAGCTGGACGACCAAACTCACCTTAAATCGAAACATCTGTCCTCAGATGTACAGGCAAGGAGGCACGTAAAGTGAAGCGGCACGATTGTGACGCACAAGCTCACGTGAACGTGCGTCTGGGGACATGAACGAGCACGCATTCGGACGGCAGTGGCGTCATTCTTCTTCTTCTTCTTGTTTTGTGGCACTCATAGCAGAAGGTGCATTACCGCCACCTACTGTATTGGACTGTCAACCAGATTTCCTAATTCCCTCTGACATTACTACATTTATACTTGTACATATACTGTACATATATTTATATATACATTATATATCCATCCATCCATTCATCTATCCATTTTCTATGGCGCTTGCCCTCCCTCTGACTGCCTTTTCCGTGCCTACAGTGCTCTGCAGTGAGTATAAGTGTCTAACCCTGTACCAGTATGCCACCAGTGGCGGTTCTGGCTTGAATGACGCCCTGGGCAGACCAATGCTCTGGCGCCCCCAACCCCCTTCCATTTTTTAAAAATACATTTACACTACCAGTTTTTCTTTACAAAAACAATTTCTTGTAACTATATAAAGTTATACCTTTATATTTGGCCCCTGGTTGTCCTCTTCTTTCTAAATTGTGCACCTGATGACTTTGACAAAAATAGCAGCACTTAATTGCAATCTCCCACCGTCACTCAACTAGCAGTCAAGGCTAAACCAACTCATTGACTCAGTTACAATTCCCTCTTATTTATTGTTTTTGTAGTGAAATAACATGTTTGAGACTCTTGGTCTGCGATACAATGAATATAATATGAAGAATGAAATATGTTTTCTTTTTGAGCAATTACTGCTGTAATTTACGTTTTTTTAATCATATGATAAACCTGAGCCAGGGCTGAGGCACAGCGGTGAAGTGACCCTCCCCCGACCATACTCTGGTTTGGTTACGTGGTGGACATTTGATGACGTCTGAGAAGCATGCGGGGGCGAGTATCCCGCCTGTAGAGGGCGCCCATCTGCCAGCGTCCTATCGTGATGGGCAGAACAATGAAATGCTCTTCCACTAGGTGGCAGTAGGAACACAGTTAACCTACAGTATGTATCCACGTTGCCATGCACACATTTTGTTTCGGTGTGCAGTGGGATTTTTAAAACACAATATAAAATATGGCTCAATAACGGTTGGCAAATGAAAGCAAGGTCAGCAATTTTGTAAAGCAGTAAGATGAGACATCTTTGGGCGGGAAAGTCCAATTACCAACACATCTGGTACTGCAGGTAACAATGGTGGCGGTCTACGCTTGAGCGTCAGCAAGCTCATAATGTCCTGCGTATGTCTAAGATGTCTCATTTTCTCTTATGATGTCTACTATATTGGGTAATAGTCGGGTAAAGGTGACCATAGGGGTGTTATTTCATGTCTGGAGGGCTCTAATAGCGCTAAAACCTGTAAGCAGGTTTTCTATGTTCTGCAAAAATATTCAATTTGTAAATAAGGAATCCTACTCCGCGTAAATTCACTAACCAATTAACCGCAATAAACGAGGGATTAATGCAACTACTATAATTACGCATAGCGCCACCTAGCATAAGGTGATGCACGCTGGCTCCTCCCCCTCCAAACATTTTCAGGGTGAACTGAGCATCTGAAATGGTCTTATTTTTGTCGTATTTTACATATATTACAGCACTTAAGTCAAACATGAAAAAGATGGATAATAAGCATATAAATTAACTTTTACGACTCTGATAAGTCGAGTTCACCCGGAAGTAGTTTTACGTGGACTATATACTGTATACTTTTAGTAAATGGGATTATGATGAGGGACTACAGATTAGAAATAGCCTTCTTGGCTAATTCTGGTGTATTGACAGAAATGTCTATTAATATGCACTGGCCCTGTATATAAATAAAATTAAATATGTGCTTGGCAGAGGTAATAAACAAAACGTTATTTTTTTGGTTAACTTATGAAAAAATACATTATCTGTTTGGGGTTTTTTTTGCGTTGGTTTCAAATCGAAAAACAAATGAGCGAATGATACACGGATTGCCCGTTAACCGTTTTGTCCATTTTCCAAAATTGTCAATCGATTCGTCGTCCGTTTTTTTTTTTTTTCGATTTCCACCTGGAGACAAATATGGAAAAAAACGAGTCGCTATTTCATCTGTTTAGTTTTGTTTTTATTTCGAAAATCAAATGAACGAATGACACATGGTTTGAATCAGAACCTCGCTCTTCCAACGTAGCCCGAGACCATGTAGCTCGATAATCACATGACTGATTATACAAAACTAGCAAAACGCAATTGTACAGTGTTTGGATCATCAGAGCAAGAAATCTGACAAAATGCAAAATATGCTGATCTGATAACATTTCAAACCAAGTACGCTCCCGAAACAACAGACGTAAAAAGATTTGACATTGCATTGAAAAATACACTGAAATGAAAGTATATCTTCCAATCCCTTTCAAATCAGCCTCACTATGAACATGGGGAATAAAAACCTTTGTAGTAAACAATTGTAAACCAATGGTAACAAATAATAATAAAAAAAAGAGTAAATATACAACAAAGGCTAGTAACGCTATGATGGTGTCAGGGTAATACTATCAAAGAGCAAAGTTGTTGAGCTGCAGTTCACTTTTCAAACATATTTAAAAGCAGTAACCTTAAGGTGAGGACATCATCATCACAGTACAGTGGAACCGGTTGACATCCAGGCCCGTTAGACTGGCTGACTGACATCGACATAATGGGTTGTCGCCATAACCGAAATCGAATACCAAAACAAAAAAGTACATGGACGAGGTTTTCCTCCATTTGTGCATTTTTATTTATTTTCATTCTTCTATTTTCATATAGTTCATTACCTCAGACGCGCTGCGGCAATTTCGTTGTATGTCTTGATTACAATGAAAACGGAGTTTTCGTACATGCACACATCTTTCCTCCAGTGGCTAACCATCTAAAAAATACATTTAAAAGGGTGCATTTTGTGAGCGTCTGTGGTAAAACCCAGGTTAATACGGCAAAGCTTTCATTTTGAAGCTTGCTTTGCACTGAACAGGAAGTCACTCTGCTGTTGTTGTTTGACGCTGCTTAGCCATAATGATATGAATAACCAGTGTTGGGCAAATGACTTCAAAAAGTAATTTCTTACAGTTACTCTCCCAAAAAAGTAAATGAATTAGTAACTGAATTACTCCATTGCAAATGTAAATAGTTACCCCAAAAAGTAATTAACTTTTTTGAGAAAGCTTTAAATATGTAAAAGAATTGGGATTTAGCTTTATGAACTTTGGAGTTAGGCCGAGCTCATGCAATTCTCTACCAAAACGCGAGGGGGCAGTGTTTTCCTGTGAGGGAGTAACCACAACTATCGTTGACTAGCTATTTAGCTTCCCACATTGTAGTAGTAGTGATCAATAAATAGCGACTAAAGCCATGGTTGTTATAGATATCAGTGCATAATAACGCCACATTTCACTGTCGCTAATGGTAACGTTTAAAATGATGACCTATTTGGATGGCAATTGAAATGTTATATGGAGAAAGTCAGCTTAAACGGGCACCTGTTTAGCAATAAGAACACGTGGAATGGGATCGGATAGGTTTGTTGACATAAGCGAGACCGGCTTAGGCGGGTTCCAATGTAACAGAACGTTCTACATGATGTCGTTACTGCAGAAAATCTAGAAATACCTAATACTCTTAAACTTGGACTGTGTTGGTAGGATTTCTCTTGCAACACACATGACTAGGAACAAGAAGGCTCCATCTACACACTCAGGAGGTGGGCAGTGCATCATCATTTGCTGGAGGAAGAGCTCGGACGATAAGAAGTGCTCCCAATGCAACAGCTCACAGTGTGGAATATCCTTTCTGCTGGATGAATTACAGCCATGGCACAAAAAAAGAGGGGAGAAACACAACATTTCCTGTTCTTAGCCTGGGAAAAAAAAAAACTGGAGATGTTCACTTACTCACCCCTGCTACCGCTAGCTCAATTAAAAAATGAAAGCAGGTAACATGTCACTAATTGTGCAACTGTTACCCTTAACTGCATTTGTATGCATCTATTAACCCTGTGGGGGGGAAAACAGATCAGCTCAAACTCCCCTTTCCTCGTCCTGCCTCTGCTGCAACACAGGCTCAACAAAACGAACGGTTCACTCGCTCAGCCTGCAAATTTCACTGACTCACAGGTGCTCAACGTAGACTTGAGTTTCACTGACCAACTGGACCAACTTGTTGCGTATGTGTGAGTTTGTATGCATGCGCTTTGTGACGAGTGACTAGAATCAATCAATTCTCTTCTGCGAGTGACTCATTAGAACTCAAATCGGTAATAAGCAATGACTTTCCCATCACTAAAGCAAACATCTTTTGTCATTTTTTATTTTCAAATCTTTAACTGGCACTACATTTAACTCGTTTTAGAACGCAGTATTATTATTATTAGGGCCGCTTGTCCACTCCCATTTTTATAATCGAAATATATATTACAATAGTTTTTGGTGTGTGATGGTGTTTTATGGTCACTGGGCTGCAGTCAGCATCCGTAAGAGCCTTCAATTGGTTCGAGGATCAGCCCGTGTCTTCACAGACAGTCTGTTCCACTTACTAGTGAATATTTTTGGGTGTTTTTTTTTTTTTGTCCCATAACCCTCAAGAAATTGCTTACATCTTACAGTGTCCAACCTGGACATTAAAAGGCACGTCACCTTTAATGAGGCCTTGCTTGTGCAGTTGAACGATATCGGTCAAACGCAGAAAGCCTTTTTGTTTTTGCCACCAGGAGGTCACGACAGTTTGAACGACAGACAGAAAATGACTGCAGATTTGTACTTTTTAAGGCTAAGGTCTTATGATGAAATGATGAAGTCTGTTTGAGGTTAAATGTTTTTATTTTTTTTTTATCTTAGCTCCTGTTTCTTCTTTTTGCATTTTGATACTTTACATACAATCTGGTTAGAATGTACCAGCGAAAACCAGATTACTTATTATGATATAATATTATTATATTTCCCAGGGTTTTAAGATTTTGTTGAGGATTGTAAATGTGGATAACTCAAACCATGAAACCATGAAGAGAATCAGAATATTCATAATATTCACATAAATATATGCAAATACACGTCCCTTGGAGTCATTTCAAACCTGCCAACCGTGAATACATTTGGTGACCACTGATTTTAATTTTGTAAAAAGGCAAGAAAAAAAACGTGATTGTTAGTTATTAGTATCAACATTTCAGCTTTTTTTCCATTTGCTCTTTTTTCCCCCAATTTTGTTTGGTTACATTTTATTTTAAAGTGTGCCAGGGACCAATAACAAACAAGCCCTAGGGGTGCAAATGGCCCTGGGTCGCACTTGGGACATGCCTGCATTTATAGCACTTTGTCAGGGTTGAGAACGTGACGTGACATCAATTGTCATCGTAAACAAAAAAGGGGTACCTGGAGAGAAGCAACGCGTATTCAAGGGTGCAAACGCTTGCCGTGTAGAAAAAATGTGCACATGTTGGCAGGTCTGTAATTTGTCCCGATGTACCAGAGGCTCGGTCATCTGACATGAGGCCATAAAGATGTGAAAAAAAGTGCCAGAATGGTGTTCAATGAGGATTGCAGTGACGATGCAAAGTTTTCATTTGCTTTCCAGCTGAGTGCATCCCAACAGCAAAACCACTAGTAGGGAATACACAACAGTGATTAAAAAAGGAAAAAAAAAAAAAAAAAAAGAAGCAAAGGGACCTTTTCCTTTTCATCATGTGTTGCGTTAGTGGTGATAGCACCTGTAAATGTACCGTACGAGTTAGTCCTATGCTACACTACATTCATAAACCTTCTTTCTTTCTGACCGCCACATTATTATTTATGCAGTCCCCTCCTCCTCCCTCAACAACCGCTCTCTCCCTTCCTCTCCCAACTTTTACAGCTTGGACATTTACAATCTTTCACTTTCACTCAGTAAACTTCTTGTCAGGATTAGTACCATCTTATTATATGTAAAGTTAGTACCTGGTTGTGGCGTAGCCAAAACAGTCTGTGTCCTCCTCCTTCATGCTGTTTTTTTTTAGCGCTGCCTCCTGACTGCTGCTCATTCCTTCAATGAGCGTTTGACTTCTAAAAAAACTATACAGTATTGGAATGGCAGGCAAACCACCAGCAACTGAAATACATTTTAAAAAGTGGTTCATTCTGGGGAAAAAAAAAATGCTCCAAATGTTCTCCAGCATCACTTCAATTCTGGAAGATGGTCTCAGTTGCATTTTTTTTATTACCCTCTATTCTCGTTCATCTTTACCATCTTGCCCTCACAACTTTTTCTTCCTTGCTTCCTCACTTTTCTGTCAATCCGTCATCCTCTGTGATGCCCTGAGCGCGGAGCTCGTCCAGAACATTGTCTAGGTGTCCAGGGTCGGGGAAGCCGTGACCTGTCAGGTTGGAGCCAAACTCTGTCTTGTGGTGAACCTTCAAAAGAAGGGAACAACTGTTTCATCTGATTTTGATCTGAACATACACTTGACAAATATATGAACGCAACACGGCACGTTTTGGTGTGGCTTTTTATTGTGGCCAGCCTAAGGCAATATGCTGTCTAATCAGCATCGTGATATGCCACACCTGTGAGGTGGGTGGATTTAGACAGATTTGTCAACAATAGGACTTTTATGGACTTAGAAAACGTTTGACATCTTCCGAGGTGAGTTCATGTAAGACGGGAGCAAAGAAAAGTGTTGAGTTTATATTTTTTTGGGGTGTATGAAGAAACTGCTCAATTTCAGCATTATCTTAAAAACATACCTCGTTCCATATGACCGTGTCAGACTCTCCTGTTGTGCTTGAAGTCCCAACTGAAAAGATCAACCTGCGGTCCCAAGCTACCAGGAGCAACCTCAGTACCTGGTGGCAAAGGAAGGACAGTATGACCTATTGTAGTACAGACGAACATTGAGATAGCTGGTCTTTACAATTATGGTAATTGAAAATGGAGGCGAATATAGTGCAGTAGTGCAGGGGTGTCCAAAGAGTGGACCTGGTGGCCATTTGCAGCCCACGGTCACACTGTAGTAGTTGTACAGTAATAGTTAAAAATTACGTGTTTGGCCTTAACGTTATTTGCAGTTTATAAACCTCCCCAAAGTATTAGTAGTCACGTTTAACTACTATATACACCAAATAATGCTGTCCCCAAGGAGCAGGGGCCATGCCAGAAGATAATTGAGAACCACTGGAATAGGGTAAGCTAATGTTAGCATGAGTGTTTATTTTGTATTTTCTCCGCTGGCTCAGTGTCTGATTGACTTCAATTAGTCCAAATAATTTTATTGATTAACTCATTCGATACCAAAGACGTATTTATACGTTTTTATGATCCCGAACGCCCGATCCCAACAATGTATTTATATTACTTAACGTTTTAACGCAAGAGGCAAAAGAGAGGTGATGATGCAACTCTCCACTAATGCATTTACACTTCAGAGTACTTTTAAGCCATAAAAACGGCCACAAGGTGGCAAAGTGCATTTGATAAGAGCTCGGCATGAATCATGTTGACAAATCACACATGACAGGAAGGAGGAAGTGAGAAAGCGTGAAGGGGTGCAGCGTGCAGAATGTTACGCATTGTAGGGAAATTTTAACACATGCGCACACGCGCACACACATAGTTCAGTTCCAAATGTGAAAATTGTAAATAGTTCACGGTGTTATACTTGTAAATAAATGGTTATTTTTATGTAAAACAACCCATTTTTTGTGTTGGTATAGTTGTTTAGATATTTGACCTGTCACAAAACCAAAAAATATTTGTGTCAAAGTGAACATTATGCTTGAAATGTATGGTTTTCTCCCTTTTCTAGTCGGGAACTGATATTTTACTGACACTTACATATGTTTACTGCTGATTACTAAAGAACTGAAAAAGGTAGAAACTTTTTTCTGACGAAAAAGACGGGAGTCTAATCTTTTTTTGGTAGCTTTATATAACCATAGAACAAAATACTCTGTGTGCCTTGCCTTGAAAGATCGGTCGTAATCGTCTAAAAAGGCCAGTACTGAAGGGGTTGTCTTTTGAAAAATGGCTTGGATGGAACGAGTTAAGTTTTAGTACAGCCTCTGAAGGTCCATGAAATGTAAGTTCGGTGTGTTAGCAAGGTAGAGGAAGTTTACCTTGCGTCCCTTCTCACTGTCTGGGAGGTAGCAGTGTCTTGGGAAGCCTCTGGCAGTGAAGGGCTTCCCTGGATTGGGATGCTCTGGTCCCTGATCACACATGTCATAATTCAATTCCAGCACTCATGTTGATCAGCATCACTGTCATCAGTGGGATGAGGATGATGAGACAGAACTTTGTTCTTTCTGAGTACCTGAATGCCTGGCGGGATGTTATATATGATGCGTATGGTTTTGCAGTCTGGGTGGCCTGGTAGTGAGTGAGGGATTATGTGGTACTCCATCTTCCCAGCTGGCTGGCTACCAGTCTTTACACCATAGATGGTTTTACAAGTGGGACACTGAAGACTGATACAAAAGCAGACATTTGGTCACTTCAGGAGTTTACACTGTATGCATAATACTGTTTCTGTCTGATGTACCTGCCGTCCTTGTTTCCATTATTATACATGGCCACCAGACACTGGAAATGGTACTGGTGTCCACACTGTGCTAAACGCCCGACAGACTCAGCCCTGGAAACAGGTCCCACACCTGGACCTTTGTAACCAGACGGACCCCCTAAAGGTTCCATACATATGGTACAATCCTATAGAGGAAGATGAACACTTAACATCTCATTCTTTCCCATTTTTTTAATGAAGTACTGGCTAGGATGCTGAATACTGCTCATACCTCATCTGGTGGACTCTTTACTTTTTGCAGGTACTTCTTTACCACCTCCTCTGGAGTTTTACCTGCAGACAAAACAATAGCAGCCAAGTGAAGCTGACTTTTGTGTCTGATCTGTGACATTATACAATGTGGTTATTGACAGCATAGTTCCATCTGTGTTGGTTTGCTTTGAAGGTCGGGCTTACCCTTGCGAGCCTGCTTCTTGGTGGTCTTCCTGCAGCAGTGGCCAAAGCCTGGCACTGGTTTGATGTCACTCTTGCTGACAGGTGGAGGGTGAAGTACCAGTTTCGGAGGTCTGGTAAGACACACAGGCAGAGCAGCAGCACTCATCAGAATGCCTGTGATCCCTGAAATATGGAGAGTTGGAAAAGAAAAGGTTATTGGCTCACAGATCACATCATAGTGTCTTTCCACTTCTGATGAAAATAATGCACATGCAGCAAGCAGGATGAAGCTAAAATGCACTATCCTGTCCTGTTTGTGTGTGTGATCTCACCAGCCAACGCAGGGTGAACAGGACTAGATCCATTGAGGTTCTTCACGGGCACGGTGGGAACACTGCAACAAAAAACACAAGTTGTTTACTCCTGTGTGTTACCATACCGATAGCAGGCTTGCTCAATAGCGTTAAACCTTAACGCTTCAGACAAAGTGATTCAAGACCAGCAAGAAAACATATCCTTACTTTGAAAAACAGATGACTGTCATTTTACTCTGGTATCAAACAACACACACACACACACACAAAAAAAAAGACGTCACGCTAAAGAAATCAGGAAAAACAAAAACTCAGAAGACAAGTATTCCAGCCTGTTGAGCTGCTCTCCTTCTGCTCTCATCTGACAACACACAGCTGACGCTATCTGATGGTCCGTGAGCCAATGAATGACCATGGCGGGTCGTGTTTGTGTATTTCAGAGCTAATCCACAGATTTTCCATCTGCTCAGAGAAACGTCATGCAGTCACTCGCTAGGGATTACCTCCTCCGTCACAAAGCCAATCATCTCTACCTGATGAATCACACATACAGACTTTCATAACCTTCATTTGTATGATTGGACATACAAATATATTGCTGAAAAACATTTTATGTGCAAAGCTAAGATCAAACTGCAAACATCACTGCTAACTGGCTGGGACCAATAGCAGTTGGAATTTTGGACAAAAACGTTCAAACCTCGAAAAAAAAAAAATCACAGTTTTCACACTGTTTTTAAACTAGTTTCAGAGTCTGAACGCAGACATTGGCATCAACATAGCTGAGGTGTCTGAGGTGAAAGTGGCTGTGCGTGAAAGTCGGGAGCACCCCACTGTTACATTCCGCGGCTTCTTTGGGTCTTCTTTGATATGATAGATCCTAGCCTCTACTGAGCTTGTGTTTAGGGCCTGTTCCTGTGCTGCCGTGATTAGTGCCTCCATGCTGTCTTACAGTCCAGCCTTTTCCAGCCACTGGTATGTTTTCCCAATGTCAGCCAGTTCTTCAATTTTTCAGCGGGTCGTGCCATGCAGGGGCTCGTCTTCCCATGACAGCCGACCTGGCTCCTCCTCCTTACTGGGCTTCTGTTGCCTGAGGCATGAAACTCTGGACTACCACAAATCAATGAAATTATCAACTGGGCTCACTCAATGTTATGCATGAACTCAATGTTATGCATGAAGGAAACATATCCATCCATCCATTTTCTATACCGCTTCTTCCTCATTAGGGTCGCGGGGGCATGCTGGAGCCTATCCCAGCTGACTTCGGGCGACAGGCGGGGTACACCCTGGACTGGTCGCCAGCCAATCGCAGGGCGGAAACATATTTGAGTAGTATTAAGTAAGTATAAAAGGAAAAGGAAAAGGAAAGGAAAGGATAAGTATTAAAGGAAGACGCCTTACTCCTCCCCTCACATAACAAGCACTTTAATTGCAATTTACATGTTTACAATCCAAAGATAAAAATGTCTGAAGGAACGAAAATACAAATAGAAGGCATTCAAAACATGTGATGTGAAGTGTTGTATGTATCTGTGATTGTGTGCACCTTTAAGAAACAGGGCCTGGGAAGTGACACGCGTGACGTCAGCCGGCTAGAGTTGACTGTTAGCTGAGTGCTAGAAGCAGGTTAGCAGTGTAGAGTGGCTGACAGCAGCTCATGTGTGAATGTACACTGCATGTGTTTTCTGCTTGTTAATAAAGCAATTGAAGTGTATCGTGAGTCTCTCCTTAACCACCAACAGCGGCAGTTGAGTAGTATTGTACACTGGTCTCTAGGTGTCAGTAATGTTACATTGATGCAACAATAGCCACCAGGAAGTACGCTGTCAATGCTAGCGTGTGAGTCTTAAAATGGCTTATTTTCTATTATTATGTCTACTACATTGGGTAATACAAGTGTAAAGGTGACTATAGGGGTGTTATTTCATGTCTACAGGGCTCTAATAATGGTAAAAACCGTATTTAGAAGGTCATAAACAGGTTTTCTATGCTCTAACAAATAATAAATATATTAATATTGGATCCTACTTCCTGGAAATTCACTTATCCACGGTCGGATCTATAACCAACCAACTGTGATAAAGGAGGGACAGCTGTACTTAGCTGGCAAACTTGTTGCTGTATGGGGCAGGACTTCATTCATATGCCAATATCATTATCAGCAGAAAAACATATGACGTACAAATATGAAACAAAATCTAATTTTTATGCCAATATCGGGTGATACTGGCTGAGACATCCCCAGATTTTTGTGTTAATTATTAACATATAATTTGCTTTTAAAAAAAAGCCACGTATTGAGAAGGAAACAGCCTTATAAATAGAACATTTACGGATGAGGCCTGAGTTATACCTAAATATGATCTGCAAAGGATGAAGTCATTGTGTGACGTTAACAGTAATCATTCACACACAGTCAATGGATTTATCTGTGCAGTGTTAGCAAGGTAGGTGTTACAGGATGAGGAAAGGAAGACCCAGCTGAGTGTTAGGTCTGATCCCAGATCAACTTTATGGACTGTAGCTCATTAACACACTTACCAGCTGCCCCACTGGGGAGTAGATGACACAAATAAGTCCCTGGACTCAAATGCAGCCTTAGAGAAACTGGAAAGACTAACGTCACTAATGTCATTCTTTCCCAGCGTCTTATGTTTAGCTGTGTTTCCCATACATTCACTTATTTGTTGTGGCCAGCCACAAAAAATAAATAATACATATAATGATTACTGTTGTTCTATGACCAACATGTGGGGGGCTCTTGCTCGGTTTAGATCAAAACGTATAAATATTCCATTACGTGGATGTCAGAACATCTCAGCTGGACTACGCGCTACAACAGGTACGTGAATACCAAACAGTGGTGAGTGACCAATCATTTTACTAGGGCCTAATGACAATTTATGCCAATTTTTATGGTGTTTAATTCAAAATTATGGAAATGTTTTTGGTACAATCTGTTCTTTGAAACCACTGTTGGTAACATTGTAACTAGTCAGTCTTGGTGTTTTTAGATTTTTTTTTTATTTTACGAGGTGGACCAACAGTTTCTTATACAACGGAGTATTTGGGCCACATAAAAAAAAATCTGAGATGAGATTTCAAAAATAAAGTTTCTCACAAATTTACGAGAAAAAAGTCGTAAATTTAGGAGGAAAAAAAAGTCGTAATATTACGAGAATAAAGTCGTAAATTTACAAGAAAAAAAGTAAAAATATTACGAGAATAAAGTTGTAAATTTATGAGAATAAAGTCGTAATATTACGTGTCATCGTGTCATAGGTGTCAGAGGGAAAATAGAGCATAGCTCCTGAGGAGGTCCTTTTGCCTGTAACATAAAGTAACAAAGTTACAAGTTTTTTCTCATAAATTTACTGCAATAAAGTAATTACTTTAATACTAGGTTATTGCTGTCATTGCCTGAGACAGCTATGAAAAGGCGGGACTTATGTGACCTTAGGCAAAGGTAATATTACAAATTTACAATGTTTTTTCTCATAAATGTACAACTTTATTCTCATAAATTTCCGACTTTTTTTCAAGTAAATTTACAACTTTTTTCAAGTAAATTTACGACTTTATTCTCGAAATCTCAGATTATTTTTTTCTTCAATGTGGCCCTAATACTCCGTCATACTGTTACGTCTAGTCCCGCTAAAAGATGTATTATTATTATGTAGATTATGAAGATGTATTATTATTACTTTTATTTAATTTTAATCTTATTTAATCCGTATTTTTAACATATTTCTTCTGTTCCTTTAATACTGCACATACCCCTTCCTTCTTTCCACACAGAACGTGAACAAAATGAATGACATGTAAATGTAAAATGTAAGCAAATGAAGTACCGCCAATAGAGCTACAACAATTAATTGATTAATTAATGATTGATTATCCAAAGAATCGACAGCTATTGTGGTATTCAACTGTTTTGTTTTTTTTTGTTTCAAAATATAAATTTCCGCTGATTTCAGCCTCTCAAATGTGGATATTTTTTCATTTCCTTAGTCTTACATGAAAGGAGACCTATTATCTTTGCGTTTTAGGCAAAATAAGATATTCGCGCACATCAGCTTTGTCTTTGGAAAACAGCGACCTACATTTTTGCCTCTTTTCTGATATGTTACGGACCAAACCAATAACTGTTTGGTACATATTGATTTCGTGCGATTGGTCAGATTACTCAATTAATTGAAACAGGCTTCAGATTCACTAAGAAAATAACCGTTACAGCTGTAATTGTCAACATGTAAAGATTAAGGTGTGAATGAATGATCAGTAATAGACATTAGAGCTGCAACAATTCATCGATTGAATCAATTAGAAAAAAGCTTTGATTTCTATTCTGTTGCTTGGATGATTGATAAATTGATCAAATCCAGACCACACGGAGTGCCCGGAATTGACAAAACACAGGTACAGCGTGTGGTGGAGGGAGGCGGTGGAAAGAGGTGCCTCAAAGGAAAACAGCGACAAGGTCGAAAGAGAGGAAAGGGCCCAAAGGAAATGGCAGAAGCTGTCCAAAGTGTGGGATTGCTTCAAACTCAAAAAGAAAGACAATGTGGTGCAATGTTTGCACTGTCAAACAAAGCTGGCATTCCACTACTACTACATCCATACTGCAGCACATTACCAGAAAGCACCAGTCTATTTTGGCAGCTACCTATTTATTTATGACCTGCTTTTATACAATTTTACATCCATCCATACATCTTCTATGCCGCTTATCCTCATAGGTCTGCGCCGAAAAATTCTGGTCCTTTGACAAATGTATTTAAGGACCCCTGCTATAAAGTGTTTTTTATTAGACTGCTCGATTAATTAAACAAAACTGAGTCTGAGATTCAAACCAAGACATAACACAGGTGAAGTATGCAGCAGGTTTGGGTATGTTACGGCGCCAGCACAGGACTTTCTCACACTCATTCATTGTTTGTCTGCTTCCCACCAATGTTTAACTGGAGATGAAGCACACATCCCTCACTAAAACTGCTGCGAATATTATCAACATTAACTCTCACCACAGGAAAGAGAATAAAAACATTTTGTGGGAGTGCAATTTCTATGTGATCGGTCTTTGACAGTTTGCCAACTTGTTTCTTTGTTTTAAACCCCTCACCCCAGCACCGTGTTAGGTCTGGTCTTGGGTGCTGTCTGGCGGACAAGATATTCACACACACACACACACACACACACACGCACGCACGCACGCACGCACGCACACACACACTCAGTGGTGTGAAAAAGTGTTTGATTTCTTACTTTTTTTGCACTTGTTTCAGATCAACAAATGTAAATATTAGTCAATGACAACACAACTGAACACAAAATGCAGTTTTTAAATTAAACATTTTATTATTAAGGGAGGAAAAAATCCAAACCTACATGGCCCTTCGTGAAAAAGTGATTGCCCCCAAAACCTATAAACTGGTTGGGCCACCCTTAGCAGCAACAACTGCAATCAAGCGTTTGCGATAACTTGTAATGAGTCTCTTACAGTGCTATGGATGAATTTTGGCCCACTCATCTTTGCAGAATTGTAATTCAGCATGAAGAGCCCTTTTAAGGTCATGCCACAGCATCTCAATAGGATCCAGGTCTGGACTTTGACTAGGCCACTCCAAAGTGTTCATGTTGTTTTTCTTCAGCCATTCAAAAGTGGACTTGCTGGTGTGTTTTGGATCATTGTCCTGCTGCAGAACCCAAGTTGGTTTCAGCTTGAGGTCACAAACAGCATTCTCCTTCAGGATCTTTGGTAGACAGCAGAATTCATGGTTCCATTTATCACAGCGAGTCTTCCGCGTCCTAAAGCAGCAAACAGTCCCCAGACCATCAAACTACCACCACCATATTCTACTGTTGGTGTGATGTTCTTTTTCTGAAATGCGGCGTTACTTTTACGCCAAATGTAATGGGACACACACCTTCCAAAAAAGTTAAACTTTTGTCTCGTCAGACCACATTTTCCCAAAGGTCTTGGGGATCATCAAGATGTTTCCCGGCAAAACTGAGACGAGCCTCAATGTTTTTTTTGTTCAGCCGTGGTTTTTGTCTTGGAACTCTGCCATGCAGACCGTTTTTGCCCAGTGTCTTTCTTATGGTGGAGTCATAAACACTGAACTTAACTGAGGCAAGTGAGGCCTGCAGTTCTTTGGATATTGTTGTGGGACCTTTTGTGACGTCTTGGATGAGCCGTTGCTGCGCTCTTGGGGTCATTTTGGTTGGCTGGCCACTCCTGGGAAGTTTCACCACTGTTCCCTGTTTTCGCCATTTTTGGATAATGGCCCTCACAGTGGTTTGGTAGAGTTTGTTTCTAGCCTTTATGGGTCTTTAGATTTTGGCAGTAGAACATAGGGCAGTTTCAGCAAAAACACCAGATTTTGACGAAAAAACAGAGAAAACAAGCTTTTTCTGCAGAGAAGCAAATTCAAGCAGAGTGATGGTGGGGTCTGCTGGATGTGGGGATGAATCCCTGCTGCTGACCGATCCAGACGGCAGCCACTTGTCAAAAGAATCAGGGTCGGGTTCTGAGTCACCCGACTCTGAACTGCATCCGGTGTCAGGCTCCGGTGTCACGCCACATGGCTCAGCAACGCTAACCACTAGCTTCGTCTGCCACTGTCAATTGCATTTGTTTCTACGTCACCTACATCACCCATGTCACCTCTATCTTTCGTGATCACGTCACTACTAAAGGCAGATCCACCGCCAGACAGGCTCTGTGACAGTGTTAGCTGCTTGTATTGTTTTGTACTTTGTCGATTTCTGCATGTGTTTCGCCATTTTCCTCTCTCAACACACAATCTGTCTTCTTCGTAGACAATCTGTCGCTGCCAGTTGGAAGAAAAGAGAACTGTTGCCCCCTACTGGGCCAGAAATACATTGCCTACAAGTCAGAAATTCACACACAACATGAATATGTAGCTCCTGCGAAAAAAACCAAAAGACATCTTTGGCAATGAAAGAGTTAATAATAAAAAGTTTCATTTAAAAATGTCATTTTGTGTTCAGTTGTGTTGTCATTGACTAATATTTTAAATGTATGTGTTGATCTCAAACATTTAAGTGTGACAAACATGCCAAAGAAATAAATCAGGATATATATATATATATATATATATATATATATATATACACACACACACATACACACACACACACACACACAGAAATAAATTGCACTCCCCTCAGCACTGTGACAGACAAGGGGCAGTGACAATGCCGTCTACCCCACACAAAAGACATCCTCATTATGATAATGCACACTACACTGCACAGACAACTCAGAATAATTCCATCATATAACCATGTGGCACCATTATATAGACGTGCATATAATCACCGACACGAGCACAGCTAACGTGATCAAAGCAGAGGAAAAACTACAAATGTGCAAAAAGTATAAAAATACACTGGATGGCAGTAGAGAAGCAAACCTCAGGGTAAAAGTTGATGGGACAAAGCAGAGAGAGGGGGATGGAAAGGGAGTATGATGAGGGGAAAAACTAGTAGAGACTCAGCATTGTGCTGCTAATGTGTCCCAGGCTTGTGTAACCAACAAAGGTTACTGTGGAGACCAACAATGAGGCACTGAGGGGCCCAGACTGCCGGGCAGAAAGAGCAGGAGACATGTCTGAAGGACAAAAAAAATCTACATTTCAAAACCATCTGACCTTGTTTTAAGATTTAAAGTGATCATCCACCCCACCCTGTTTCAGTTCTGTTCCTAGACTGTGATGCAAGTCGAGTTTTGGTGCAAGTTTACCTCAATTATACCTAGTTAACTTCTACCACTGTACACAGAACACGCAAGACATAAAACACTAATAAAACACGAAACACAAGAATTACATGAAACAGTAATTTTTAAAAAACAAAGCACCAACAACCTTTCCATCTAAATAACAACACCACTACACTGTGTGGTGATTACTAGGGGTGTCTTTGAATAATCGACTATTTGACGATTCGATTCACCAGTCTGATTCGACTGTCAACCTCAAGTACATTCACCCTAACGTCTGATCACCTTCTGGTGAGCTTCAACATACACAGTAATTCTCCATCTTGACAGTCAAATTCATTCATTCATTCAGCAGTAAATGCATTTGACTTGCTGCTCTCCAGCTGCTGCTGCTGGCTTAAAAAAAAAGGTGTTTCCTCTCTATGGAAGGACGGCAGTGACAAGCACCTTCCAGCTCACGCATGCCCCAACCATTCAGGATGAAACGAGTACAGTGCTTCCCATATGACATTTCTGTGTATTTTATTGTGGGATTAGCAAGAATAATGATGTGACACTTAGATTAAAGACATAACACAATCTGTAGAAAGTCATGGTGTATAATAAGTGTTTCTGCAACATTATATTATTGGCCACATGGTGACAAACACAAACTGGCAGGCGCCATGATCCAACTCAGTTCACTCAAATGGTAGGCAGGGCTTGCGCACTAAGCCGAGAAAAGACGCTCACAGCAGCCTCATTTTAGGTTTCTGCCCTGTTTTTGATCAGGAAATTTTCAAATAAAACCATTTTTAATTTAAAATTTCTTTTAAACTATTGGAATCATTCAGAAAATAAATTTATATTACAGTTCAATGGACAAATATTCATATTTATTTTATGTTCTTTTTTACAGGTTTTTTTGGGTCTCTGCCTCGCCAGCCTCCCCTGACCGCACATCACTGATAGAATCACCCCCTGCAGTTGCACAATCCAAAGGAGCTGAGGTGAGCGCTCGGATGACCATCCACACTGATGCTAACCGAATCCATTTTTCCCTTGACAAATAATGTAAATGCAATTAATCAAAAAATGTTGACATAAAAAAATGTTGTTTTTTTATAGTTTTACAATTAGTTTGAAATGCAGAAAACCATTTGAAATTAATATAAATACATATAAATGATGAATTATGGGATAAATTAACA
The DNA here is from genome assembly GCF_027744805.1 of Dunckerocampus dactyliophorus. Lineage (NCBI taxonomy): Eukaryota > Metazoa > Chordata > Actinopteri > Syngnathiformes > Syngnathidae > Dunckerocampus > Dunckerocampus dactyliophorus. Next base: position 27,154,865 of record NC_072824.1, on the reverse strand, counting down.
TTTAAGGTTACTTACAATTATGACGGTTCAAACATCGTGCCTTCACTCTATTGCGGTTTTACATTTTGGTTTTACATGCGTGTTTTTAGAATGTGTGAGGAAACCGGAGAAAACCCACGCACGCACGGGGAAAGCACTAGACCACCGGTGGCTGTGGAACAATTTACCTCTGATAGCAAGCACTTTTTAAGATTTTAATATCCAACTGAAAACTTAGTTATGGTCAAATCAAAACTGTAATCATCACTAAAACCTCATGAGGTGTTGCCTTCATACTGTAGCTGTATAAGCGCTGTAGGGGGTGTATGCATGTGACTCTATGCAATATAGTGTATTTATTGTTCCGTACACATTAGTCTCTGTATTTTGTTTGTACTTTATGATGCTTTGGGAACAACAGATGGAAATTAGCCCTGAGCTAGAATCTGGCGTGCTTACATTTCTTGCTTATTCGGTCTAAAAATGTTCATTTAACTCGTGCTCCCGTACGGATACAAATATTTTAAAAACGCATATTTTTCTTTGCGTTTTGGCTGCTCTTCCACACATATGGGTTTTTGTCCTTAAAAACGGAGCATGGGGAAAACTCTGGTCTGATCAGAGTGGAGATTTTCATAAACTCAGACTCAGTGTTCGTCTCCGGACGGGTAAAACGGAGCTTTTGGTTTTTATTGTAAGAAATGTGTGACATATTATGTTTTTAAGCCTTCTTTAACAGAATATTACATTTTTGCCATACGGGTGTTGGTTTCAATTCGTGCAGCTGGTGATTAAAAAAAAAAAAAAACATTCATGATGTTTCCTGGGTTCTGTGTAAATGACTGCCAATTTTAAAGATAATGTACACGTCATTGTACATCTTATATATCAATAGAGGTCGTCCTCAACTTACAGCGTTCGGGTTTTGCCCTTTCGTGGTTAGTTATGCACTGCCATCAATTATTAATACTGTACAAAAAGAAAAATAATTACTTATGTGCGCGCTGTAATACATAGGCGCCTAAATACAGTGGCGGACCAGCGGAGTAACACGTTGTCGAGTCGGTACACAGGGAGAAAGTTTTTAGTTAACTATTTAAGATTAATCTCCATTATGTCTCCCAAGGCTAATCATAGATTTTATATTTGGGCACCACATTTGACTCTAAGCTGAAGTTTGAGACAAACACTGATACAATCATCAAAAGGGGTCAACAGAGAATACACTTAATGAGAAAGCTCAGTTCTTTTCATGTCTGTGACACCATCCTGTGCAACTTTTATCATTGTATGGAAAGCCTTTTAACTTTTTCTCTTATTTGCTGGTTCAATGGGCTGTCTGTGAAAAACAAGAATGGTCTTAACAGCACTGTCAAGGTCTGCTCCAAGATTATTGGCGGTCAGTGGAAGGACTTGAGTGTAATCGTGAGAGAGCAAGTGACAGATAAGGCCGAGAGAATCATGAGCCAACCAGAGCACATACTGGCCACAGAATTCCGTCTGATGCCCTCGAACCAAAACTAAATCAGTAAATGTCTTGGATGGATGAATGTATGGCTTGTAAGATACAAATGAATTGCTCCTTTGGGGATATATAAAGTTTTCTGAAACCTGAAGGAAGTGAGGCAGCATGTAAAAGTGAAAGTCACATTAGATAATGTCAGATGCACAGTGGAGAAATCCACATTGGCTGCATGCACAGTCGAAGCTGCTGAAACGCAGCAAGCAACGTGAAGGATAAAGATGGTTTCTTTGAACATGTGAAAGGATTCTGCTCCTGTGAAATGGACAGTAAAAGCAGCATAAGCAGCATACTTACTCCCAATAAGCCTCGATCGGAATGCGCACGAGCGCTGGTAAATGTGTTATGTGGACGACAGACTTTTTTTTTTTTTTTTTTTTTTTTTTTTAGAAGTCCACCGAAGTAGGGGAAATGCGCATTTTTGAAAAGGTATGTTAGTGTAGGCGTAGCCTAAATAATATGAAACACAAAATCAATTTCATCTTAAGTTGAGAATTTTTGAGAAACCTGTGTCCTTGTATTATTTTACAGCTTGAATGGCTTTGTCCAAACTAATGTGTATGTTTGTCTTCACCACAATTATGTTTATATTGTAAAAACATTTCTGTTCAATAAAATGTATTGATGCTTTAAACGCATCTTTACCCTTCATAAGTCATGGAAGTTATTTGATAAAGTTTTTTTCCACTCACCCTGATGCTATTAGTGCTCTTGACTGGGCCATGGCGATCCTCTGCAATGCTGGTCTACTCAGCCCAGCTAAGCTTGATCTCTGCGGTAACGGGGCATGGCACACTTTAGCTGCGGATGGAGCCCGCTGGGGCTTCATCACCACTAGCGATGGAGATGGCAAAGGGGATGGGGGCGTGGTCACAGTGCTGGCTGGGGTAATTAATGTGGCAGTTGGCACTGATTCATTGGCTGAAGATGAGGAATGCTGCTTGGCTGGAATGGTCGAAGGGTTCACAGTCATGTTCGATGACGGCGGCTGGGGGGGTGGGAGAGATGGAGGAGGCGGCCTATTGGAAGATGAGGAGATACCTAGCGTGGAGGTCCCTGCTGTGAGGGCAGCTAGTGACTGGGCAAACGACTGGGAATTTCGTCTTGGAGACGCAGTGTTTTTAGAGATGGCAAGGCCATTTGGCAGCGTCTGATAGGAGTTGGACTTCTGGTGCTGTCCTCTCCCAAGTGTGGCTGATTTGGATGGATTCAGGGGTTTCAAGGTGGTGGATGCTGAGTTCTTGGGCCGTTGCATGGTGAGCGCGCGTCTACCTAGAGTTTGTATCCCTGCTCCTGCTCCCCCTGTGTTTGTTTTGACATTGAAGACGAGCATGCATTGTTGGCAGGAACAAGGCTGGCCCAGTCCAGTCGTCATAATGCCCCCATTCGGGTAAACAGAGCTTACAGTTCCCATGCTGACCCCTGATACTCCAACACCTAGCAGGGCACCTGTTAGCCCGCCTCCACCTACGCCTCCTCCTCCTTTTGGCAATGGGAGTGGCCCAGACACTAGCGGGTAGGCCATGTCAACACGCCGCTGTATCCTTCGACACCTCTGACTCTGTCTATTGACCTGAACAAACACAAAAACAAGCAGATAAGTCATTCATGCAGGTTGCAAAGCTTAAGTGAGTAAAACATTTTAATGACTTGTGCCAGAAACGCACAAATTTTATCACACCTGCGTCATGTTCTGCAAATCAATGAGGTAGCAAAAGCCAAGAGGTGTCAGGTCAAGGCAGGGTTGCTGGCGGCTGTGAGCATTCTCGATGGCGATGCCCACCTCAACATCATAGGGCGTCCAAGAACCCGCATCATTTTCCCACTCCCACTGCCAGCCCTGTCCTGGGGCTGAGGCCGGGTCATAAAAAGTCCTCCTCACCGGACGGATAGTTCCTTAGTTGGGAAGAGGAAACGTTAAAAAGTTAGTCCCGGCGCAGCGTTGACAGAGCCAGGCTGAGTCCAAACAAAGAAAAAATGGCCTCACTGCTTTTTAACACTTCAGATGCCTGACGGACAAACCAGTGTTAATTTCGTTAATAAATAATTTTCGTTATAAACTTTTGTTAACAACCTTTTTCCCAAAAAATGAGAAGGTAATTAATCAAAACAAATGCATATTGACAAAAACTATGACCAATGACGTGACAGTTTCATCAATGAATGAAAACGAGACCCAAATGTTGACAATATCTGATTTTGTTTTGTAGCCGGAAGGAAGAAGTTAGGAATACAGTAATCCCTCATTTATCGCAGTGAATTGGTTCCATACCCGCAAAGAGGATTCCATATTTATAAATGGAATAATTGTGTAGTTTCAGCATAGAAAACCTGTTTAACACCTTAGAGCCCTCTAGACATTAAATGACACCCCTTTATTCACCTTTATACTCCTATTACCCAATATAGTAGACATACGAGAACATAGGCCATTTAAGACATAAATAAGACTTGTGCTCGCGTGTTGCTGTAAATGTGTTCCCTAGTGGAGCTGAGTGACGGGCAGACAGGAAGTGGCGTCGGGGGTTCAGAGTGGAGTTGTAGCTTCGCATGGGTTAGCTTGGTGCAACAGTACCCCATGTTAGGGATTATTGTGCCTGTTGTGAGATCATTCAGACCTGCAATAAAAGCCTGTTGTTCTGGCGATCAAGTCTGGTGCTTGCGTGTCTCACCGCACATTACCGTAATATTTTACCTAGTGACTAGTGTAAAATACTACATATCATCACAATGTCTTTGAATGCGTTTTCTGAATGCCTTCTATTTGTAATTTATTTCATTTAGCCATTTTTATGCTTGAAAATGCATAATATAGGGAAAAAATACATAACTTTTGCTTAAATATGGATATGTTTTTACTAATAGGCCGTATTCAACCACAAAAGAGCATACATTTTTGAAAAACCGTGATATTGTGAAGCCACAAAATTCGAAGCACGACATGGCGAGGGACAACTGTACATCCACTCACAGCAGTATTAGATGCGTGTGGGAGAGGGGGTGGGGTGCGTTTACGGAGAACTACTGTCTTTGAAAGGTAGGGCTTTTGGAGTTTCCACTGTAAAAAAAAAAACAAAAAAAAAACGTACTGTATGCTGCAATATTGTAACACGTTACACGCTGCAATATCTTTACGCCTGGGAGACAGAGAAGAGTAGACATATGGACACATTTCACGGTTGACGCTACGGAGAACAAGACAATGTGTAAACCACGCGGCGCAATTATCCGCCGCTAAAAAGGTGAGTCATCCTGACAATGGAAGAGAAGTGACATTTGCACAATTATCTGTTATTATTTTCATATGTTATGCTTACTGCTGTTATTGCAGAGATTGCTATTTTTTTTTTCCATTTTTCGTCATTGACAAAAACTATGACAAAAATGATTAGTCAGCAAAATGAACACTGTTCCGCAGCGCTCAACTCCAACCACCACACTTCCCCCTTATCCACCAATCACACTCATGCCAAGGTGCATTCACAAACACCACAATTCCGAATATCAACTTGTACAACACAACCAGACCAGTATCCTTACATTATTCAGAAGTAGTGCTGTCAAACCATTAACACTTTTGATGAAATTCATTGCCAGAGATGTTTCAAGTATTTTGAGACACTATGCACTGCAGATGGGTTAATTGCGTTAAAATTTTCAAGTACCGTAAGATTAATGATGACAGATTCATCCGCATTAACTTTGACAGCCTATTCAAAAGTAAGGTCTGACTTGTATTCGTTCATTTTTAGTGTTTTTTTCTGTATCGCTTTTGTCAGTTTCCCATTCTTTGAGCAATCCTTGTGTTTCTTCTTTGGCATGTATGGTACCAACAATTTGTATATAGTCCTACAACTTTATGGATATGTGGTCCAGGTGACCACCGTCGCCATGTTGGCCAACCCTGGTATACTGATTTACTGAGTTAATAGCTGCTTGGGTACTTCCGAACAGCACAGCACCTTCACGTATGTCTTGACCGAAATACTTTCTTTGTGGGCAGTTGTATGCAAATATTTGGGACGTGGACTCTACTTTCGCAATGACACGCGACGTTTACACTGACATCCAAGCGCCATTTGGCTGAGATTGTTAAAGCCTTGACAAGATTTGGACGCTGACAACGTCCATCTTTTTTTAATATGCAACAGAGGATCATATATTAAGTGATTGCACAGAGGGTCTTTAATATCAGTTACAGTTCTACTGGTTGTAGAGTAGCATGGCAGTTTTTCCCCAAATCGGACCATTGTATCATAGACAATGACGACAATGCATTTATTTACTAGAACTTTTCTTAAACATTTGCGTGTTTGGCCTTGTGGATCAGATTAAAATTAGGGCAGAAAGAAAGAAAAAAAGAAGAAGAACGAAAAAAAAGTACTTTTGTTGATTTATAAGTTTAATTGTCCACATTTTAAGTGTTTGTGCGTTTTAATAATCGAGCCCAGGACACTCAAATGTTTGTATTCGCCAGAAACGTAAAGTGGGAACCACTGACGTTATTTGCAATGCTGCTTCAACCTGTGTGTGCTTCAGCGTGATGATCCTTCAGAGGCCTCACAGAAACAACAAACGTTTACAGATCCCAACGAACCCCTCCACCTTTTTATTGGTCTCCTTATATCAAGATTTGTGATGTATCCTCAGAAAACTGGACTCTTAGTTCTTACAATTAGGAATCATAAGTTTATTCAATAAATTGTCCCTTTGAAAAAGAAATAGAGACAGGCTTGTTATGTGAATGTACTTTGCTGTGGGTTTTATGGTGGCTAAAGTTTGACAGCCGCGTCTTCAATGAAGGGAAACATAACCTTAAATGTTCCTTTACCCCCTTCATTTGTCATTTACATGCATTTTAAAATTGTTTTCTTATTGTAAAGCTATAAAAACATGTTTTGTGTTAACATTTATGAGAGAGTTAACCGCTGATGGACAACAAGCAGACTATTGTTTACTGTTGCCATTTTATGAGCAAGCTATGCTAACAAGGACATTTGTGATAAAAACACATTAACTCATTCAATACCAATGACGTAGTTATATGTTTTTAGAAACCCGAACGCCCAATCCGAACAACATATTCACACATCTTTTACATTTTTTGTGCGAGAGGCATAAAGAGGATGCAACTCCGCACTAACGGATTTCACTTCAGGGCAATTTTAAGCCATAAAAACGACCACAAAGTGGCAAAATTGCATTTGATAAGAGCTCGGCGAAGGTCACGTGAACGGGAAAAACACACGACGGGAAGAAATGAGAGTGTGAAGGGGTGTAGCGTGCAGGAGGTTACGCATTATAAGGAAATTTGAACGCATGCACACGCACGCGCACACATAGTTCAGTTCCAAATGTGAAAATTGTAAATAGTTCCTGGTGTTATGTTTGTAAATAAATTGTTATTTTGATGTAAAACAACCCTTTTTTGTATTGTTTATGCTGGTATGGTTTTTAGATATTTGAGCTGTGACAAAAATATTTGTGTCTAAGTGTATCGTTTCACAAAAAGCTGGTTTTCTCCCTTTTCTAGTCAGGAACTGATATTTTCCTGAAACTTACCAATGTTCTACTGATGATTACAAAAGAACGGAATAAGGTAGAAACAAACTTTTTTTTCTGATGAAAGACAGGAGTCTAATCTTTCTTTTGGTACGTTCCATGTTCATATAGCCATAGAACACAATATTCCGTGCGCTTTGAAAGATCAGTCAAAACCGTCAAAAATGGCCGGTACTGAAGGGGTTGTCTTTTGAAAAATGGCTGGGATTGAATGGGTTAAGAATACAGTTGGACTCCAGCGGTGTATTAACAACGCGATAAGACGTGCGCCATATTGTACGCTCACCGGAAAATGTATGCAAACAGAGGCAAAATGCGGCCATAAATTTTTGACGTCAACTGAAAAACACGCATACCGGGTCGGACGCTAACCGAGGTTCCACTGTAGTTTTGTGCCACTGAGAATGGAATGGAAGTAGTTTATATAAAACAGGTGTAATTCCTAAATGACATTTTCACGCAGGCTGTCTTCAATCACATCTTCATTATACTATTCATTGTATTTGATTCATTGTACTATTTGAAATACATTGTGGTGGTGTCTAAGGGCTGCATCCTTCAACGTGACTGTATAAAAACATTTACAGTGCCAAACTAGCAACTACAGTGACATACTATGCAACAAGCAGATGCAGCGGAAAAGCCAGTGTTCACCACATTGCAACGTAGCAGCAATTATTTGTCTCCTTCAGTGTGCTTAGGAGTTTTCTTGTTTTCTATGTTCAACGAGACACTTCCTTCTCCCTGGAAAACTGTCAGAAAGAGAAAATGGGAAATGTTGTTGTTCCTCTGTTTGGAAAATGCAAAAGGGCAACTGGCAACCCTCGACACCACAGTTGAAGCCCCTCCAGTAGTCTCTGGGGAATCCCACAACTTACTCCTGCCCCCCTCCGTGACCCTACTGCCCTGTGGCTTTGTGGGGGTCTGGGAATGTAACTCCTTCAGCAAGCCCAGCTGGAGCGACATGCTGTTGAATCAACGGGAGCACAAAGGTTTCTGCAAAAACCCCTCAAATGAACTGATGACAAGTCAGTTTTACAACATCAACCTCATTATAAGACATTCCCCTCATTTTTACAAAACAGCAAATCTCCCTACAATTACTGTACGTTCACATTAGAATATTAATTGTCTGTAAACTTTCCATTTTATTAGTGGCGAACTGCAAGACAAACACATCCACACGAGTGTAGAAAGAATCGCAGGGTAGATGTATTATTAGGCTCCGGTTTTCCTCTATGCTTAGCAGTATGGCTGTCATTTGCAGTGGGGTACAACTGCACCGCATCGGACTAAGAGTTTCAAAATTGTAATCTGACCAGTTTTCATTTTTTACTTCCTCTATAAATGAAACGTTTCTTAAGAATTCCTTTAGCTCATTCAGTCCCAGACATTTTTCAAAAGACAACCCCTTCAGTACCGGCCATTCTAGACGATTTTGACTGATCTTTGAAGGCACACAGAACATTGTGTTCTATGGCTAAATACACGTGGAACCTACCAAAAGAAAGACTATACTACCGTCTTTCATCAGAAAAAAAATGTTTGTTTCTGCCCTTTTCCGAACATGGGTAATTTTCAGGAAAATATCGGTTCCTGACTAGAAAAGGGAGAAAAGATACATTCCAAGCATATCTTTCACTTTGACACAAACATTTTTTGCTTTTGTGACAGCTCAAATATCTAAACAACTATACCGACATAAACAACACAAAAAATGGTTGTTTTACATTTTAAAAAAACATTTAACATCGTGAACTATTTACAATTTTCACATTTGGAACTTAACTACATGTGTGTGCACGTGTGTGTGCGTTACAATCTCCCTACAGTGAGTGACCTTCTGCATGCCACACTCCTCCACGCTCTCTCACTCCCTCCTTCCTGTCATGTGTGACTTTTCCGTCCACATGATCCCTGCCGAGCTCTTAACAAATGCAGTCCTACCACCTTGTGGCTGCTTTTATGTCTTAAAATTGCTCTGAACTGAAATCCATTAGTGAAAAGTTGCGTCATCTCTTTTTGCCTCGCGCGCAAAAAAAAAAATACGTAGTTGGGATCGAGTGTTCGGGTTTATAAAAAAATATAAGTACGTCTTTGGGAATGAATGAGTGCAAGTTTACCCAAAATGAGTATATAACTTTCCGTTACAGATAGTGCTTGAGAGCAGGGGCGCCCATTACATCGAACGCATGTGTCACTCACGTCAGAAACGTCACTCGTAGATGTCTTATGACATCAATCAGCTGACATTAAGCTCCCCTCCTGATTCACTGCTGCACCTCTGCGGCAACGTAGGTTGTGAACAAACAAGCCACACGGAAATGAAACTTTCATCGTTATTAATCCAGTTACGGATAAACTAACTCAGCTGTAAGATGCTTATGTTTATAACAAAAGTTGTCCGTTCACTTGTAGCGGCTAGTTATGTCGAAAAAAAGTCAACTGTTTGATGGCTCTGCTCCGCGTCCTGAACTCCATTATAGAAACACTTTAGTTTGTGAAACTATTACTTCATGATTAAAATGGAAAATATGCCCATTGCTGAAACCTTCTTAGTATGTTACCTTGACTTTGGCTGCATTGTCTTTTGCATAATCATTTTTATTTCTTGCATATTGGTAATGCTTGATAGCAAGTGCTAACTGTACGTAACACATGAGCTGTATGTACAATGAACGCTACATAGCCATTTTGACTGACCACAACTCAGGTCATGTACACAACTATGTGTAATTATCTTTATTGCCATACTGAATTGAATTGTTACGACAGAGTATTAGGGCCACATTGGGAAACAAAAAAAATCTGAGATTTCGAGAATAACGGCGTAAATTTACGAGAACAAAAAGTCGTAACTTTACGAGAAAAAAAGTCGTAACATTACGTGTCATAGCTCTTCAGGAAGGAAGGAAACTTTCCTCTTGCTTCAGACGAGATTTTATTTATAACGTGGCAGCAAAACAGAGCAGTTGAGCATTAACAGATTCGCATTTTTAGCCCTTTAGCATAAAGTTACAAGTTATTTCTCGTAAATTTACGAATATTGTCTCGTAAATTTACGACTTTATTCTCCAAATCTCTGATTATTTTAATACTCCGTCGTAACAGGCATTGCCTGAGACAGCTGTAAAAAGAGGGGACTTATGTGACCTTTGCTATTAAGACTTCTTTCTCGTAAATTTATGACTTTTTCTTGTAAAATTACGAGAATAAAGTCGTACATTTATGAGGTTTTTTTCTCATAAATGTAAGACTTCTTTCTCGTAAATTTTCGACTCAAAATCTCAGATTTTTTTTTGTTGTCTAGTTATTACTCTAATTATTGAATGATAAACTATTTTTATTACCTGGAAACTTTAAAACTGTGAATGTGAAATACTAATCATTAGTATTTATTTTAGTAGTTTCAAAGTTTACAGGTTAGATTTAATATATTAACATTATATAATATATTAATATATTAGTTATATGTTTTATAGTAAGCGAGAAATCATTTTGACTCCGTACTTTGCATACTGAAAAAGTGTTTCCACCCCGATATACATGTACAATGTATATAAATACTCATATTTATAAATAGACTAAATATATACAGTACAGATTAAAAAAAGATATGAACGTAAATGTTTTTCAGTTTAAAATGTAAATGGGCCTAAGAAGTATCTTAAGTCTTTTATTTTTGGTGATTCTTAGCAACCTCTAATAACATTTAACGTGCCTCACCTGCCATGAACTTCACCACTCACTGCCATGCACTGGTATGTAACGACACAAGCCACATTTTTCAAGCTTTTTCCAAAAAGTAATGTAATAATTACTTTCCCTGGTAATTACCTGCATTTATGAAGAAGCAACCCACCTCCCCTACTAATTCAATGACTTTCTCGGTAAAGTAACCAGTAACTATAACTATTTATTTAAAATAAACATAATTGGCCGAGGCTGATAATAATACAGTGAAAGGGAGATTAATCATCTCCTCTTCTTCTAGTAATACGATACAGATCTAACCTGTGTCTTGTCGGAACTGATGCATAGACTGGAGGTCAATGATGTACGGAGAGAGTCGACTCTCCACCTGGCCGAGGATGACGCTCCCCCCGCGGGTATCTCCACTCCGAATGGCCGCCTCAATTTGATGGGAGACGACGGAGCTGTAGGGCCGCCACCGACCGTGTTCGTTCAGCCATTCCCACACCACCACGGCAGAAGCCACTAACATGGTGTTACTGTTGGCCCTGCCGAGGAATTTCAAGATGGAAAAGCTGGAAAAACATTTATGAACACTTTTTGTTTAGCAGCAAGTAGCTGTCAGGGGTATACCATGTCTGATAGCAAAAAAAAAAAAAGTGGCGTTTTCATCCAAACAGCATCGTCTATTTCCATTAGCTCACTCACATAAATTTAATAATTATGACTCAATAACCATCACATATTCACGATACCAATACTAAATGTTGTGTAGCTTACATCGAGCTAACTCCAGCGAGCCAAACATTCCTCTACGAAGAGCCGAATTCCTCGCATGGTCACACGGCGAGGAAAACAAGAATCGCCGTCCTCTAATGTGAGAAAGAAAAACATGAAAAAGACGAAGGACATTGAAGCGTTTCTGTGTCTGATTGGATGTTAAACACACCGTTAGTTTGTCCAAGCGAAGGCCTCTTTCACGTCTGGTGGTTGGAAGAAATGTTGTTGCAACAAAAGACAAACGAGTCCTACCTACTCCCGCATATCAAGCACATAGGATGTCGATGACGGCGGCTAACGGCTGTTTCTCTCCGGTTGTTCGGGCGTAGCATGCCGTGCTTTGGAGGAAAAGTAGTAGCTTCCCAACATCGCATCCTCGGTACAACGACTCTCCTGACCGGTGTCGCAACTCGAATCCGAGAACAGGTTCCACTGAGGGGGTGGGCGGGTCGATCCAAATATCGATGGTCACGATACCAAGGGTGATGAAAGCTAAGACCTTTATTTTGGTCAGTGCAGGCTGAAAGGATATTTATTGTGAAGGCCGGAAGTGTTTTGTCTTTTTGTCGCTCTGTTTAGATGTGCCTTTGTTAAGTGAGACATTTCTCCTGCTTTGTTTTCGACATGTGCGTGCTCCGTCAGTGCTGCTTATGCTGAATTGCACTGTTTTATTCTTGTTTATAATGTTGCAAAACGAGGACGTTTTGGCACTAATAGTCTGAGACTCTTATTTTGTCAGGATGTACAATTGCCCCTTTGCAGTTCGAATTTCACAGCTTCACTGTATCACGTCAGAATCATGGTCTTTCTTGATTTAATGCAACCTATTATTAGTCAAAAATGTGCCTATGTAAGTACATTTTACGTATTTTTGGCCCAAGTGAAGCATTTTCAAGCAAAAAAATGGCTAAATTAAAATACAAATTAAAATACAACCAAAAGGCATTCAGAAGATGCATTCAAAGACATTGTGATGATGTGTAGCATTCTACACTGGTCACCAGGTGTCAGTAATGTTACTGTAATGTTCAACTGGACACACAAGCACCAGACTTGATCGGTGGAACCGCAGGCTTTTATTGCAGGTTTGAATGATCTCACTACAGGCGCAATAATCCCGAACACGGGGTACTGTAGCGGCCGTAAACCAAGGCAAACTACAACTCAACTCTGAACCCCCAACATCTTTTCCTGTTCGCCCCCCACTCGGCTCCCCACACACATTTACAGAAATACACACAAGCATGAGTCCTGTTTATGATGTATATGTCTTATTTTCTCTTATCGTGTCTACTATGTTGAGTGATATGAATGTAAAACTGACTAAAGGGATGTTATTTCATGTCTAGACGGTCCTATAATGTTAAAACTGTATTTAGAAAGTCGTAAACAGGTCTCCTATGCTCCAACTACAAAAAAAATTCCATTTATAAATAAGGAATCCTTCTTCGTGCAAATTCCCTTATCATGATCATGTCGGGAACCAACCGTGATAAAGGAGGGATTGCTGTAACTCCCAGTACTTTATTGTGAAGGCCGAAAGTATGTTGTTTTGTCTTTGAATTGTGCCTCCTGAGTTCATGACTGTCATACTTCCTTTGTGTTTCGCTTTCACTACATCAGTGGTCGCCTTTCTAACCCTTGGCTACAGTAGTATTAGTATCGGAACGATACAAGCATGGTTAGATCAATATTTTTGCAATTTTTGCAGTTCTCTATTTCTGTTTTTTTGGGTTGTGTTGCTCATACTGTCAACATTTGCTTGATAAAATAAGGAAAATGTCACAAAAAAATAAAGGAAAATAAGGAAACCCCACCAGCACCAAATTACTTTTTAAAATTTGAGCGCATTTTATTTTGAGAAGCAAAACGCTTCACTTAAGAGACCCCAGCAACTAGCCAGAACTACTTTCCTCCAAATTATCCCTTTAACAAACCAAGAATCAAGTTTATTTGTGGTTCTAAACGTAATTAAGGCATTTTTTACTCACTTTTTTGTCTCTCTCAACTTTTTCCTACTGCATCTGTTACATCATATGCACATATATGCAAATTAGCCAAGTCCTATAAGTCGCTAGATAACGTGTCTAGCAACTTATAGGACTGCCAATCACTGTTGGACAGCCAATAGCTGCTTTTCTTGCTGAGGAGTTGGCAACCTGCTGCCAATAGCTACGTTTACCACCATATAACTCAACACAATCGGGGTCGAAGCAGGAAAACACATATAATAGATCACAAAAGGATCATTATTATTAAGGAATCAAGGCCTCCATGTCGCGACAATCTTCCTTCTGCTGCCACTGACCACCAACACATTGTTCAAAGTGGGTGGGTCGGTCTTCTAATTGTCGTTCCTGGGTCCTCTTTGATCACTTGAACACTGCATGGTGGTCGGTACCATCACAAACAACATTTTGTTTTGATGTGGAATCAGAAAAGTCACGACAATCGTTTTTAAAACAACGCCAAACGGGAAATATGGACGGTACCCTCTGCTGCCACCTGGTGGACAAACACGAGAACTCACTTTCCTTAATAGGGACGTCCCTTTTATTTTTTTTATCGATTTATCTTACGCCACGCAATCTTCGCAGCTTTCTAGCGTGCTGTACGTGTAATTCTGTTGACATTAATTTAAAGGCCTCACGCTGCATGACATTCGTGCTTTTATTGTTGTATTTTCCTGTTTCCACCTGCTTTTCCTTTTCATGCAGCAGCTTTGTCTCGTGGCTGGGGGAAGGTGGACGATACAGCAAATTTTGGTATCGCTCCGATACCACGTAAACACAGAGCCTGCTAGTACAACCGATGGTGATACCGATACTTTTGATTCCTCAAACTCATGGAATGTTTTTGCCCTTGATTTGTTAATCGTGATTATAATCAGGAAAAACTGCCTATTTTTAAAATAAAATACTGTATTTTTTTACCAAAAGTGTGTGAATTTGTGGGACATGTACTTCTGAATGGTGAATGTGCGGGGATGCAGTGTATTCATTGCAAGCAGTGAATGTCACACGATGTAAAGTGGGAGTGTGTATGTGATAGTGCTCACTCTGAGATTAGAGTAAAGGACAGTGAAGAGGACAGCAGAGAAGACGTAACGGCCATGCTGATGAAATTACTGTCTCTTCTTTTTCACCTGGCGGTCTCACTGGCAGTAAGAACTTATTTACACCTTTTCAAAGCTTAAATGCAAAAAGACATCATGAGGGATTGGATGATGATTGGTTGCTTGGTATGATTGGATTATTGCTGTTTAATGTTTCTTGAGAAAAATACAATTCTGGTTGTGTAGGTCATCTTTTTCCACCCAGGACCATATAGTGAAAAATGAGAGGATGAAAGTGCCCTTTGTATTTTGTAAAGCAACACATGTAGATATGCTAAAAAGTGATAATTATGTTTAACAAGGAAAGCGTATTATTAGTATGAACTTCACGCTTTACTCTTTCTTTGTCCCATTTTTGCTGTTGGTTTTTAAAATTTTTCACATATTTCAACTTTCTTATAAGGGCCACAAAAAAATATCATCTGAGATTTTGAGAATTAAGCCGTAAATTTAAGAGAATAAAGTTGTACATTTAAGAGAATAAAGTACCGGTCGTACATTTATGAGAAAAAAAGTCATAATATTACGAGAATAAAGTCAGAATATTGTGTCAACGTGTCATGCGACTTTTTTAAATTTCCGAGAGTAGTGTAGTAAATTTATGATTTAAAAAAAGTAATACATTTACGAGAGAGAAAGTTGTAAATTTAGGAGAATAAAGTCGTAAATTTATGATAAAAAAGTCATAAATTTACGACTTTATTCCCGTAATAGTACAAGTTTTTTCTCTGAAATTTACAACTTTATTGTTGTAAATTTCCAACTTTATTCTAACAATCATTATAGGCATCGCCTGAGACAGCTATGAAAAGGGGGTGACTTATGTGACCTTTGTCTTTGGGCAAAGGCAACATTACGACTTTTTTTTCTCTTAAATTTATGATTTTTTTTTGGTTGTAAGTTTACGTCTTCTTTCTCGTAAATTTACCACTTTATTCTTGTAAATTTATGACTTTATTCTCAAAATCTTTTTTTTTTTCAGTGTGGCCCTAATACTGCATTGTGCTTCTCAAATAATCTTTATAAGTTTTATTTTGTAATATTATTAGTTTATTCCCATAAAAAATTTATTCCCATAATATATAATATTTATTCCCATAATTAAAGTTTTTCCCCAACCTAATTTTCAAAAAATGACAACTTAATTTTTTTTATGTGTTTCTCATAATATTATGACTTGAAAAAAAAAGATTTCCTTTAATTTCAACTTCATCCTACTAAAATGACATTCCTTTCCCTCACAATATTAGGGGATTATTCTGGTAAAGTCGCGCCTTTTTTCTCTTAATATTTTGACTGTATTCTTGTAAAATGACAGGGACTTTTTCCATTTCGGCTGCTGTTGTTTTTCTAAAATTTTCCGGCTATTTGAACTTTCTTTTTGTAAATTCTCTTATCGTAATTATGACTTTATTACCGTCATATTTTCTCTTTAATAGCGTGACATCATAACTTTTCTCGCAACATATTACAACTTTATTCATTGTTTGTTTTTCATAATATTATGACCTTAAAAAAAACAACATCTTTCTCTAATATTTAAACTTTAAGATACTAAAATGACATTATTCTTGTAATTCTCGTAGAAGGTTTTCGACTCTATTGTCTGGAGCGTTCCTGCATCACAGCTTGCCTTCTCGTCCAGGCTCCTGTGCCGTGTGAGCAGAAAGTGGCCAGTCTGGAAGAAGAGATTAAGGGGCTGAGAAACGTGATCGACAACCAGCATGGATACATCCTGGAGCTCCACAGCCACCAGGCTCAGCAGCTGGCGCACATCCCCAACTCACATCTGGGCCCCAAAAACCTGTACAGAGGTATGAACTCGATATTCGTCAATATTCCATAGAACAATTCTTGCTGTCTATTCCCACTGAAGAAGAGGAAACATTTACCAAATAAACAGTTATGCATCCTTGAATGTGCTATAAATGGATATGTTATGAACAATGTCATGAAGCGCGCTGAATGTGTGTGCGTGTAGATTGCTCGGAGGTGTTCGCTGATGGGAATGTGGCGAGCGGTTTGTACGTGATTCGACCAGATGGTTCCCCCACCGTGCTGAGCGTGTACTGCGACATGAATGATGGAGGAGGATGGACCATCTTCCAGAGACGGAGAGATGGCAAAGAAAGCTTTGACAGGTGAAGGCGTACACATTCCATGCACGGAACTGGCAACCGACAAAGTTTCTAGTTTCCCAAAAAAAGTAACTGAATTAGCAGGATTAGAATGACCGCTTCATAAATGTAATTACCAGGGAAAGAAGTCATCATCGTGTTCCTCTTTTGAAAACCCTTCAAATATTTCGAAGAATATGACGCTTCTGATTCGATTTGAGGTGGTATTAATATGCAGTGCGACTCTTTGTCCACCCATTGCCTGTTTTTGGTGACACTTCTCGATGTGAAAGCATTTTAGGTAAGACATTACCTTTGCCTGACTCCCACTATTGTGTTTGCACCTTTATTGTATTTGTGAAATTGCAATAAAAAGGTACATTTCTCTGTGTTTTTAACCTCTAGTCTAATAAACGTTTGTTTTTAGCACCCAGTCCTACCTTTTCTTGCATTTTCACAATTTTGGGGTGTGTCAATTAATCCAGTCCTGATTTGTAAAGTCTGGGCTTAGTGGTTTTCAAAGTGAAGCAGGTCTAATATGGGTTAAAGGCTGAAAACATAGACAAATGTACCTTTATTGGACTTTCACAAATAGGAAAAAAAGGTTTCACAAATCACACACTGTGTTTTTATGAACCTTTTCAAAGTGGACCGGGTCTAATATGGACTAGGTGCTAAAAAAAACATCTAAATGTGCATTTTCACCAATAAAATAAAGATGGAAATAGAAATAGAAGCAGAAGTCAGATCCGTCTCCTGTCTATGATGTCATCCTCAGTTGCTAACTAACACAGTTGCACCACAAGTCTCAAAAATGTTAACACAAAACACGTATTTTTGGTTTTACAATGATAGTTTTACATGCATAAAACAATTCTAAATGCACATAAATGACAAATGCAAGGGACAAATAAACATTTAAGGTTACTTTTTAGGTTACTCATTGAAGACGTGATTGTGGCAGAGAGAGCGACAGGGACACCACCTTGGTGTTTTGCTATGAGCTACTTCTTGATCTCAAGTGTTTCTCACCTTCTTTATTCCAACGCTGGCGCTTGCACTTTTCTTCGACTCCATTTTGACTTACTTTGCAGCCGTGATCAATAGAAAAGCAGAGACTTGAGGCGAGAAACTCTATTGAATTCAAGAAATAACTAATAGCAAAACACGAAGGGGGTGTCCGTGTTGATGTCACTGCCACATCAGGTCTTCGGCAACAATCACGACTTCGATGAAGGCAAAAGTAACTACAATGTTCATTTATCCCTCTCATTCATCATTTAGAATTGTTTTCCACATGTAGACCTATCATGGTAAAACTATAAAAACGTGTTTTGCGTTAACATTGTTGGCCTTCTGGATGGATTGGACTAACATTATGTCTTATGGGGAAAATAGATTTGGTTAGAGTTGGCCCTTCTGAAACAGATTAATGGCGCTAACCGAGATTCCTCTGTAATTAGATTACCTATTACTGTAAAACAATTTTTAAAAACTCATTTTAAAGCCATTACTCCTAACACTGCTGAGAAGTAATAATGTCTGTGTGTGTGTGTAGAGCGTGGGTGGAGTACAAGCATGGATTTGGAGACCTTCACTCTCCTGATGGAGAGTTCTGGCTGGGCAACGATGCTCTTCACTACCTGTCCTCCCAAGGTATGGATGTGTGCTCCTTCATTTGATGTGCCACACATCAGACGATGACTCCAAGCTCTTGTAGGAAAGTATGACCTGCGCATAAACATGGAGGACTTTGAGGGTAAAGCACGCTTTGCAGAATACAAGAACTTTCGTGTGGACGGTGAAAAGGTAGTTCCCATCCTCCATTTCTACGTACCTTATCTTTAAGCATGACCTTCTTTGGTTTCTCACAACAGCGTGGCTCTTATTTAGACTAACTTTTACTGTCTCCATTTACTATCTGGGCTTACTATCACTGCAAATTCGTCTCCAATGTACCCTTTTATTCATGTGGCTTCTCCACTTCCACTTCTCTATCTATTGCACGCGGCTCCGTACACACTTTGGACCAAAATCAAAACACATAATAAAATAGAAAGGTAACACAAGTGAATGTGCTGGAAAACACTTCTCATTACATTATAGTGATCTAATTTATCTTACTTATTATGTATTGTGTAAAACTAAGACATGAATAACATCAAATTAAAAGCACAAAACCACCATCCACCTGTTAAAGCTCCAGCCAAGTTTTTTCCAGAGAGATTATTACATCGCTGTTTCACGTGTGTTGTCAAAGGCAGTGTGCTAGCATGAATTAACTTCAGACAAATGTGCACATTAGCCTTCAAAAAGTCATGAAAACTTACCTTTATGCATTCCCACATAGTATCAGCATTTGACACCAAATATGAGGTGAAAGAAAAATTGCAAAAATACAGTAGTAGTCGATCTGTGCGGCATATGAGAGAAAGTTAGCACACGCACGGACATGCGTCAAGTGAGACGGATGTAACAGAGAGAATCCGGCCACTTTTCAAAATAACACATAAAAATAAAAAAAATGAATCACTGGGATGACTGTATTATACTATAACACTGTATGTACAATATTAATAGTGTCATACTAATGGTACTAACATATGTTTCAATGCCTCATCTGTCAAAGGACCAGTATCAGTTGCATTTAGGGGACTACACTGGCGATGCAGGGGATGCTCTGGCTGATGTGCACGCCGGCCATCGTCCAGCTGCAGTGAAATTCAGCACATATGACAAGCTGCCTGGTGGAGATGCCAAGTGTGTACGGCACAGCAAGTCCGGCTGGTGGTTCAGCAGGTAAAAACAAAAACAATCCCTGCATTTCCATGATTCCACGCTGGAAAAAAGTTGAACTTAGAGTAGTAATACAGTCAAACGCCTCAGTTTTTGTATGATTCGATTTTCTGTGTTCAAAAATTTAGCTCTGGGTTTTCATACACTATCTCGGTTATCAGCCATCAGTATTCAATGTACAAACTAGTCTGTTTGCCCTGTACTGTATCATTCTGTGGAATGGGGTGCCCACACAAGGCGCCCTACGCCAGGGGTGTCCAAACTTTTTCCAGAGAGGACCACATAGTGAAAAATGAAAGGATGCAAGGGCCACTTTGATATTTTGTCAATCAACACATGTAGATATGCTAAGACGTTATAGATATTTCAAGTAGAAAACGGAATCTCAGCTTTGTTCTTTTTGTAATATTATAACTTTTCCCCAACATAATTTTAATTTTCAAAAATTACAACTTTATTTTCTTTTGGTTGTTTCTCCATCCATCCATCTTCTATGCGGGTCGCGGGTACGCTGGAGACTATCCCAGCTGACTTCAGGCGAGAGGCGAATGGTCGCCAGCCAATCGCAGGGTTCATATAAGCAACCATTCACACCTATGGACAATTTAGAGTTGCCAATTAAGCTAACATGCATGTTTTTGGAATGTGGGAGGAAACCGTACATGTACACACGGGGAGAACTCCACACAGATGTCCAACGGAGATTCCAACCCAGAGCTTCTCGATCTCCTGACCGTGTGGCCAACATGCTAACCACTCGGCCACCGTGCGGCCATGGTTGTTTCTCAAAATGTTTTTTTTTGTTATCAGTATTTCAAGACAAAATTGCATCTCAGCTTTGGTTTTTTTGGTTGTTTTTTTTGTTTTTTAATGTTCTCTTAATATTGACTTCATTCCCACGTTTTGACTTTATTCCCATTAAATGTAATTTGCACTTTATTTTCCCCCAACCGAATGTTGCACAAATTAAAACACTGTCTTGTGTTTTATTTTGTTCTTGTAAAATTACAGATTTTTCTATTTTTGCTGGGTTTTTTTCAGTTTTCTTGTTCATTATATTTTTAGAATGTGCCACGAGCCAGTAAAAAAAAAGCCACAGGCCTCAAAAAGTCCCCCGGGCCGCTCTTTGGACACCAGTGCATGTTTTTGATTGCATGTGACTGCTAATAACCCCCCATGGGGCCAAAGACTCTTGATAAAGACAGTGAGAAACACTGAATTCAAGCACTGATTGCTAAGTACAAAGATGCCGTTTCCTCCCCATCTTCGTCTCCGCCATCTTCACCAATCCTGGTAAAAGTGATGTTAAACGTTCATGTGTCCATTTCATTCCTCATTTTTTTTTCTGCATGTAAAACTAGAATTATTCTCCATGAAATGTATTTTTGGGTGTCTGGAATGGATTCACTTGGGAAAAATTGCGTCGGTTTTCGTACATTTCAGTTTTCGTCGTGCCTTTTGGGAAGGAATGAAGAAAAACTGGAGGAAGGACTGTGTTACTGTGTTCCATCTTGTCTCTCCGTCCTTATATTGTACTTTCCTGTGGTCAGGTGTGATTCCGGGAATCTGAACGGCCATTACTACAAAGGTCCGTACCAAGCAATGACTGACGACGGGGTGGTGTGGTACACATGGCACGGGTGGTGGTACTCCATCAAATCTGTGGTCATGATGGTACGCGCTGCTGACCTTGAACATCCACCCGGACAACTGGACCCGATCAAAGCAGCAGGTCGTGTTACTTACAGGTGAAAATGCTGCAAAATGTACTGCTACAGGGTACTACTATCACGGCAGACAGTATTATGCAGTCTTTTTGTTGTCGTGTGGGCCTTATAGCGTCTTTGTAATTGAGCAACAATAAAAACATGATTACAATGATGTGGTATCATACTGTATTTAAAAAGAAAGAGAACCTGCTGAGGCATCCTGGGTACATTTGAGGTTTTTGAGCATTGCATTGACTTTACAAGATGTCAATTAGTGCCATACGTACATCTTACATGATGGGCCGGGATCTGGCCTGTCCGGATTTAACATCCAAGGAGGATTACATTCCACATGGTAGAGTAAGGACGGAAGGAGCAAACAGTGAAGGTTCAGGGAAGTTGAACAAACTGCACATGAAGTTCATTCACGTCAGCCAAGTGATCAGGCTTCGCTCTTTGGGAGGAAAGGAACATCTTTCGAGCAAGACGCATAAAGGCAGAACATTCCGGGTACATTTCCCCGGCAGTTTGCAAACTCACAACCAAGTACAGATGCCGTCACCTTTTCTTGTCCTCAGAATGAACGCAAACACTACATGAAGACTTCAATGTGCGTCCAAAAGAAAAGTAACAAATGTAAGGATGGACACAACAAGACGGGTGTTTTATATACAGACCCTGAGGTGTGCCTGTTGTTGTCTTGAGGAAAAAGGAGTTCGGTGATAGTCAGAAGCACAAAAACAAGTCCCACGCTCGCAGAACATCCACCGTCTCTGCTTTCAAAGCACATGTCCTTTTTGGGGGGGCTTCAAAAGAGGAGCGCATACGCGAGGAGGATACGGAGGCCGTTATCTGGGAGATAAGGGCGCAGCTGCGGGCAAGGAGGCAGAGTTCTGTGGCGAGCTGAAGGGAGACGTGGGGGAGAGGCGACGCGGACTGGCCAGCAGGTCACCGTTGTGTAGCTTCCACAGCAGCTCCTCGTTCTCCATCGACAGACGCTTGTTGACCTTGGACTCTTTCTGCAGTGTCTGCTGGAGTATGGCCTGCTCGCTGGACAGCTGCCTGCAGGTGCACGCACACCCACACAAACACACACATCGGCATTCATTACGTTAATCATTTACATTTTTTTATGACGAAAATGATTTTGGAGGACTGTGTAGACTTGCATTACAGTAACTGATCAAAATAAATGGAAGTTGCAATGCAGCACTGCTGTGTAATTTGATCAAAATACATATTCAGTCCTTTAAAAAAATGGTACATCACACTGTATGTTATTTTCTTTTGTGAGACACTTTTCGTGATATTTTTAACCATTATTTTGTTTTCCATGATTAGTATACTTTTTGTGGGGGTTACTTCCAGGGCCATGAGTGAATGTAGTCTCACTGAGTAATGGATATGCACATAAAAAACTATTTTTGACACATCCCTTGCATCACTATGCTTCAACGATGGTGTGTTCGAGGACCGCCAAACAAAGTGGGAAAATCTCAAATGCTTGACAAAAACAAATATCATTGAAGCATAAAGATATAAACATGTAAAAATTGTGGTTCTTCTTTTCTGTGGAAAAAAAAAAAACGGCCTATTTTCAGGGAACCCAAACAAAAAAATTTGGGGACAGCGACCGAAAATCTGCAAATCTGCGGGGCCGTGAATGCTGAATTGCAAATATGCGGGGATCCACTGTTCACAGATTCCAATTTTCTTCGATTGTCCTTCTTGCCATCTTAATTATTCCAGGCTACAGTGCCACCTGCTGCTTCGGCATGCACAAGACAGCCTGCAAAGGTGGACAGATATTTTTACAGGAGGTTATGTTTTTGCCGGTTTGTTTGTCTGTTTGTGTTCAAAATAACTTCAACAATTCTGAATGGATTTGGAGGAAATTTTCAGGAATTGTCGGAAATGAGATTATGGCAGAACTGATTACATTTTGGGGGTGATCCGGATCACCATCTGGATCCAGGAATTTTTTGCGAGGTAGGTCCATTTTCAGCATTTGTGCATATAACGCCACAAAAAAATGGCCAGAGCACTTGTTTGGGACATTTAGCCTTCCCGGTACATTGCACTATCATGCTAGGTGTTAGCATTGCTAGCATGCTAATATTAGCATAGTGCCATTTTCAGCCGTTTTCATGGGTAGACACTTGAACACTTGGCACTACCATGCTAGGTGTTAGCATGCTAACATTAACAGTAGAATTTTTAGCCAATTTCATCGACACTATTATGGTAAGTGTTATCATGTTAGCATGGCTAGCATGCTAACATGAGCATACTAGCATTGTTTTCCAATTTTCATGAATATGAAGTTAAGCAGACATTTAGTGCTATCATGCTAGGTGTTAGCATGCTAACATAATTATACTAACATTTTTAGCATTTTCAGAGGTAGGCACTTATCAACACTTATATCAACACTTTGCGCCATTATGCCTTATGCTAGCATGCTAACTTAGCATTGTTAGCATTCTTTAAGTCTTTCAAACACTTCAATGGTATGTTTTCACGGTCCAGGAATCTAAATATGTTGATAAAATAAATGTAGGACAAATATTTATGGTATATTTATGGTGCTTGGTGGAGGTCTGCGCTCTCCGAGTGCTTTTGTAGTTGTAGATCATTTTGCTGGGTGTGTGAGTCTGTGTGTGAGTGGTCAGACTAAAAGTTACTCATACATCAAATGGGTCAGAGTGGAGGGGGTTAGGGTTGTGAGTGAAAATGATGAACTTTAAAGACGTAATATGTTTTCCCAAGTGAGGCTAACATTTCAAAAGTGAAGTGAAATCCTGCATGCAAACACACACACACACACACACACACACACACACACACACACACACACACACAAAGACTGTTTACGCACTTTGAGAGAGCAGCATGTTTGTCCATCCTAGCTTTGTAGTCCTCATTCTCCTGCTGGACCTTATTGAGACACTCCTCCAGTTTGACGTTTGTCTCCGCCTGTGAGAGCACGCAGACAGTTGGAAGTTGATCCAGACAACCAACGCTGTCTCAGGATGATACCCACCAGTTTGTCCATTTCCATCAGCTTCTTCTCCTTCTGGTGCAGCTGATTATTTTTCATCTCCAACACCACCTTCAGACTTTCCAGCTCCTGCTCCAGGTACACCGTGCGGGAGTCCCTCTGCATGCGCACACACACACACACACACACACACACACACACGCACACACACACACACGCACACACACACACACACACACACACACACACACACACACACACACACAATAAGTTTGGCAATTTTCCTTAAATATTGCCCCCCCCCCATGAATATTATTAAATATTATTTATATATTAAATATGATATATGAATATTTATGTACATTGTCCATACTGTATATATAAACTACTATACTAAATACTAACGATTAGTATTTCACATTCACAGTTTCAAAGTTTTACACGTCATCGAAATAGTTGATATCACCAAGTATTTTAACGTTTTCCCATAATGCATTTCAAGCATTTCACTTTAAGGACAAGCGGCGTAGAAAATGGATGGATGGGATGGTGTTGCAATGCTGATTCTATCCACCAGAGGGAGCCAGAGGAGCCCAGAGGGTGGCCGACATCATTGCAGCGCCCCGGCAGGCACCAATGAATGGTTTGCTTGGACGAAACGCATTATGTACATTTTTTGTTGTATTTTCAACTCGTATTGGTACTTGTAATGTATATTTCCTAGCAAGATAGCGTTAACTACTGTGCAGTAATCTCGTTTATCTCAGTTAACTCATTCAATACCAAAGATGTATTTGTACGTTTTTATAAACCTGAACGCCCGATCCCAACGAAGTATTTTTTTACATTTCTTTGCACGAGAGCCAAAAAGAGGTGATGCATCTCCACTAATGCATTAACATTTCAGAGGACTTTTAAGCCATAAAAACGGCCACAAGATGGCAGAAGTGCATTTGATAAGAGCTCTTCAGGGTTATTTCAATGGAAGAATCACACATGACAGGAAGGAGGAAGTGAGAGAGCGTGGAGGAGTGCAGAAGGTCAGGCATTGTAGGGAAATTTTAACGCACATGCACACGCGTGCACACACATGCACACACATAGTTCAGTTCCAAATGTGAAAATTGTAAATAGTTCATGGTGTTATTTTTGTATATAAATTGTTATTTTGATGTAAAACAACCCCTTTTTTGTGTTGTTTATGTTGTTATAGATGTTTAAATATTTGAGCTGTCACGAAAGCAAAA
This sequence comes from Dunckerocampus dactyliophorus, assembly GCF_027744805.1. Lineage (NCBI taxonomy): Eukaryota > Metazoa > Chordata > Actinopteri > Syngnathiformes > Syngnathidae > Dunckerocampus > Dunckerocampus dactyliophorus. The sequence goes on along the minus strand of NC_072824.1, from coordinate 27,129,344 downwards.
AACATTTGTGTGAAAGTGAAAGTTATGCTCGAAATGTATCTTTTCACAAAAAGCTGGGTTTCCTCCCTTTTTTAGTCGGGAACTGATATTTTCCTGAAACTTACCTACGTTCTACTGCTTATGACTAAAGAACGGAAAAACGTAGAAACAAACATTTTTTTTCTGATGAAAGACGGGAGTCTAATCTTTCTTTTGGTAGCTTTCATGTTTACATAGCCATAGAACACAATATTCTGTGTGCCTTGAAAAATCTGCCCAAATGGCCAAGGGGTTGTCTTTTGAAAAATGGCTGGGATTGAATGAGTTAATTGGTTTCAGACCCTAGCGTGATAAGTGAATTTCCGTAAAGTAGGATTCCTTATTTATAAATGGAATATTTTCATAGTTATGGCATATAAAACCTGTTTAAGACCTTCTAAATACAGCTTTTAACCCCATTAGAGCCCTCCAGACATGAAATAACATCCCTATAGTCAGCTTTACATTCGTATTACACAATATATTACACATAATCAGAGAAAAAAAGCCATTTAATACATAAACAAGACTTGTGCTCGTGTGTGTTGCGATAAATGTGACGTGTGGACTGGAAGTGACCTCGGGGGTCATATAGTACAGTATATAATGCAGTTTTAGCTGGATTACGGCCGCAACAGTAGGCCGTGTTATTATATGATTATGTTATTATATTGTGCCTGTTGTGAGATCATTCAAACCTGCAATAAAAGCCTGTTGTTCTGGCAATCAAGTCTGGTGCTTGTGAGTCTGACCCAACATCACAATAACATTACTGACACCTAGTGACCACGTAGAATCCGACATTCACAATTTGAATGCATCTTCTTAATGTCTTGTATTTGTATTTTAGGTTTTTTTTTGCCATTTTTTATGCTTGAAAATGCTTTATTTAGGCAAAAAAATACCTAACATTTGTTTTAATGTGCATCTGTTTTTGACAAATAGGCTGTATTCCATCACGAAACAGCATGATTTATGAATAAATATACATCGGAAAAACCGTGATAGAGTGAAGCTGCGAAATCTGAACCGCGACGACTTGAGTGAAGATGTGTGTTACAGGTGGAAGAGTCGTTACCAGATTGCTGTCTGTGAGTATCCGCCGCCTCCTCTCCTCCTCCGCTATCAGCTTCTCATTCAGGGCCTCCTTCTCTGCTAACAGCACTGATATTTGGTCCTGGCAAGAGGGACAAGTGTAGCATTTACCAGTCACAGGCAGAGAAATCATCCTTCAAAACTATTTGTTCTTGTCCTATGCAACAACCGGTCATGAAGTTGAAAACGATAAAGAACGACCAAGTCAGCAAAGCAAGCCAATCTGTTCTCTCACTGAGTATCCAACAGTGATTGATGGGTAAAAACAGATATTCAAAATCATACGTGCTTGACAAACATTTATATATGTGTGCTCAATAATTGTATTATTATTTTTTGAAATTCAGACAAAGTTGTACCCATCTTTTCCACGTGCTTTAAATATCGAATGGTGGAAGTGTCTTACAGAAAGAGTGGTTTCTGTCTCCTTTAGTGTTTTTTCCAGGTTCTCCAGATTGGTTTTCTCGATTGTCTTTAACTCTGAAAAAGCACAGAGAAACACAATTTCACAGCAAACCAACAACATGTATTGAACACGGGTAAGCATATACACTTCCCTCCTAAAGTGTTAGTAGTTAGTTCCTTTACTTTTCTTCTCAACATCATCAAAAGATCAACAAGAGACGAGAGATCCAAATTTCCGCTTTTACTTCCAGGTGCCCCTTGCCGCGTCACGCTTCCAATTCCGCGGCTTTCCTTGATCGCAGTTTTTCCAAAATATATGAATTAATAAATCGTGCTGTTTTGTGGTTGAATACAGCCTGTTATTAGTAAGAAAATATGCATATTTTAGCTAATTTTACATATTTTTGCCTAAATGAAGCACTTTCAAGCATAAAAATGGCTAAATTAAGTAAAATAAGCCATTCAGAAGATGCATTCAACGACGTGATGATATGTAGTACTGTACACTGGTCACTAGGTGTCAGTAATGTTACTGTAATGTTGGGTGAGACTCACAAGCACCGGACTTGATTGCCAAAACAACAGGCTTTTGTTGCAGGCTTCAATTATCTGACAGCAGGCACAGTAGTCCCGAACAGGGGCTACTGTTGTGGCTGTGACCCACGCCAAGCTAAAACTCAACTCTGAACCCCTGACGTCACTTCCTGTCCACTCACCACTCAGCCCCCCAAAACACGAGCCTTATTTATGTCTGATTTTCTCTTTTTATGCGTACTATTTTGGGGTGTTATTATAGGGTTGTTATTTCATATCTAAGGGCTCTAATAATGTTAAACCTGTATTTAAAAAGCCATAAACAGGTTTTCTACGCTCTAACTACCAAAATATTAAATTTATAAATAAGGAATCCTACTTGGCAGAAATTCTCACGTCACGGTCGGGTCTGGATCCACTTAACCACCATAAATGAGGAATTACTGAATTTAAAGTTGCAAAGAGCATTTAATTAGTCCATAGTAGGCAAGGGCCAGTATGAGACACATTGGGCAAAAATATCATGGTGTCATTGTATTATAATTACAACTCTAAAATGTGTTATTTTGAAATATCTTTATTGAAAAGAAGATTAAAAAACTTTTTTTGTTGAACAGTTATTTTTAAACAATACAATATAATGGTGAAATGAAAGTGGAGCATATGTAACAAATAACTTAAATATTTCTAAATAAATAATCAATAAAATGCAGTTTTTAAATGCAGTCTACTAAGGATAATCCTACAACTCATGTCACAAGACCATAAATATTTTCTAAGAAAAAATAAAAAATAAAATAAATAAATAAACAGTATCACGATATATTATCTATTAGTATGACATATTACAGTGGTTTATTTGGTCTCCAAAAATTTAGACAATAACATCGATTAGCCTCATTTTAGCGTCAATTTGTGAGACAATAACCATTATCAAAATGCAATTCTTACTTGCTGATGCGATATTACTGTATCTGCAGTAAATTGATGACTCTGATGGCCAATGGCGAAGGCCAGGCCCCACCATGTGTCCTTTACATGCAGATGGCTGGCAACTAAAGCTCGTCAGTCTGTCTTACATTCTTCTTCATACATTCTTCTTACCTTGCAGAGAAGTCTCATTCTGTTGCTTGAGAGATTCCATTATGAGGCTATGGCTCGCTTCCTGGTTCTTCCTCTCAGCTTCATGTTTGCTCCTCAGCTCCTCCACCTGAAGGTGGAGAGTAGTTTTGTTTTAGAAGTTTTGTACGGAAAGGAATGTGCAGCTGTCACTTGTAATGCTTTTTCAAATCTTGTATTTAATTGAGGACATCGTTGCTGATACTTAGCTGTCTGTCAAATAGCAGTTTGAAGGTTGTAAGGTTGGGTTGAAGAGGCGTGTGTTCTCTCACCTGTTGCTCCATCAACATGCGACATTTGTCAGCCTCTGCCTGGTACGTTTTATGGACCTTGTCCCACTCTGTTTGGTAAAAATTCCTTAATCTGACACAGAAGAAACGAGAAAAAGTAAGAATCTTTTCACGTTAAGCTTAACGTGCACGGGAATAGACCTGTCCTCCAGCTGCACCAGTTCCTCTTTGTGCTGCTCCTCAAGCCTTTGCAAGGCCTCCTCCAAATGGACGCGCACCTCCTGCTTCTCCTTGTGCAAACGCTCACAGCACTGAGATGACGCCACTGCAAAAAGACAAGAACACTTTGGATTACAGGTTGTACAGAGTAACAGTCGTTTGCCATTTTTTCCAAGTTTGTCATTTTTGATGCAGGACAGTGCAGAGCCACTGTCTTGCAGGCCCTCTGGAGGACAAACAGCAGCTAAAAAAACAGCAGTGTTCAGTCATTAGACTGAACATTTAACACACGTGCACGTCCTCCATTTTTACCGACTACGGTCTAGCATTTGGACGCTAAACATAATGCTACACACTCTTTCCCCTGCCATTAAAATAGGGTCTCCCACCTTGCTGGAGAAGTCTTTCTATTGATTTCTTTCATACAAGGTGACGGTTATCATAAACAGTGGAACTTTGGTTAGCGTCATTGATTCGTTGCAGAAGGTCCAATCTAACCAAAACACACTCCAACCAAATCCATTATTCCCAAAAGAAATGATGTCAATCCAATTCAGCTGTTCCGAAAAGCCAATAATGTTAACACAAAACGTGGTTTATATTGGAGTCTTTGCTTTCTGTTGTGTAAAATCTACCTGTGGAGGAAAGGTTGCAATACAGTTGGGCCACGCTGGGCGCATGCATGTGTGCTCATTAGTCAGTTTTGTCAGCCCTGTCTTCCCAGCCCACACACACACACACACACACACACACACACACACACACTCAAACAAACCAACGTATTACACTTGGCTACGGCGTGCACGTGCTTAATAATTATGCTGCTGTGTAAATAAGTGAAAATCCCAAAATAAATTCAAACTGCACCCAGTTATTGTTTTTAAAAACACTGATGTTGTATAATAATTCCCCCTAGAAACAGACTAAAATTAAAATTCATGAAAATAAATTAACCATCCACCCATTTTCCATGCCGCTTTTCCTCACTAGGGTCGCGGAATAAATTAACCAAATTCAAATAAAGCTCTCAGGGCCCAAAATGGATATGACATTCATTCCCACGATGAGTGTATGTACTGTAAAGGTCTGACAAGAGCTGTACATGGTTGTCTTACAAATGACATGAATCTGGAAGAGGAAGAATAGCAGGAAACAGTCGGTTCCTCCAACAGGTTTTCTCTGAGGCTACCGCATTCCACTTGAATTGCTCTCATGGCGGACAAGTGATCCAGCCCTACCACGATATTTGTTGTCAGCTAAGACTCATGAAGCGCGACTCACTCCTGTCGTGACTAATTCAGCTCTCACAGGCACATACCTGGCCGCCTCACTTTACCTGTCAAGAGTATGAAGTAGTGATTATGTCTGATACAAACATAGATTTTGCGCATGCGCAGATTATGCAACAATGACGCTTCATTCACCAACACTTGTGCTCATAAGTTTATAAACCCTGGCAGAATTTGTCATTTCTTACACACGGGGTGACACACACGGGTTTAATTGAGTACTAAAGGCAACCATCCTCACCTGTGATCTGTTTGCTTATAATCAGTGTGCGTATTAAACATTAGTGAGTGTTTGGGCACCTGACAAACCCCTACATGTTTCATTCAGTGCTGCACGGATGTTGCTGGATTCTGAGTCATGGGGAAAGCAAAGGAATTATCAAAGGATCTGCGGGAAAAGTTAGTTAAATTGTATAAAACAGAAAAAGGATATAACAAGATACCCAAGAAATTGAGAATACCAATCCATAAGGTTCACAATCTCCAACTGAGAAGTGGAAAATGGAGGAATTCTGCTTGTCAGGTAGACCAACAAAAATGTCAGCCATTACTGGCAAGAATATTGTTGGGATGGAAAGAAAAACTTCTGATGTTAAAGGAGGAAATACACAATATTATGAACTAAAGTACTATTGATCAGTGTCATTTGGGTAGTTTCTGTTGTCCTTATTATTTAAAAAGAGCAACTGTTTGATAATACAATATATGGCTTCAACCAACCAATTACTAATTATGAGTGAAATAACTGTTTTTTGTAATATAATTCATATTCTCTGAGAAGTGGCCAAGAGACCGCAAATCAAATTCTGCCAGGGTATGTAAACCTCTGAGCACAACTGTCAGTGTGTAACAGTGCAATGCAGCTGTTTGTGTTGCATGAGAGAGCTCAACCACACACAGTAGCTGTGCTTGTGATGAAAACAATGTAGTAGTACAACGGTACTAACAACTGGCTGCAGCTGGGACATTCTCTGTTCCTCTTTGAATGGAGCTCACAGTGTGTGGGGGTGTGTGTGTGTGTGTGTGTGTGTCAGAGTCTGAGCAGCTGTTGGGGTGGCGATAGAAACAAAAAGCCAATAACAGCTGGAGAAAGCATATACTCAAGCTCTTGCTTCATCGCACAAGTTGAGTAACGGATATGAATTAGTATTGTTGTGGCTGGTGGTTGCCATAACAATCCTTGATGTTGCAGCAAGCATACGCACTGTAGTAAGTCACAGGAAAACTATTAAACCACTGAATGGGACAGAACAGGTTGTTCCTGTTAAGACTGACTGCAGGAATATAAAGCTTTTCCTGACAGTTGCCCTGTCTGTGTGTTGATGTGTGTCTGTGTCAGCAGCGGTCTATACACTGCAAACATTCCTCAGCTCTGTGTGTACAGAGATGAGCCAAAGGTCAAGCGTGCAGTAAACGAGAGATGATAGTCAGTGGATGCAGGGAAAGTGGCGAAAGACGGCGGTGTTTCAGTATAGTACCGAATGTGTGTTTGCAAACCTTCCTCACACGCGATACACCTTGGCACTGCATACAGTACACTGCTGTTTATATGACTGCATTATTGTATTTACCTCCACGCAGTACGAACATGCGTATGTCATTTTGACAGACATTGATTCAAAGTGCCAATGTGCTATGAATGACATTTATCAATTTAGAGCAACAAAGAAGAACTTATCCCTCCTTTCAGATTTACAGCAAAAAAAAGACAGAAATGTACGTTTATTTTGAACAGGTTACAACAAGCAAATGGGTGATTCTGCCTGAAAGGGGTACCAGAGAGGGCGCACTCACTTCGAGGGGCACGACGCACACATTGCAGTGATTTGAAGCTATAACCTTATAAAAATAGAAACAGGGGAAACAGTGTTGAAAACTTTCTTCATGTCTGTTGTGGATAAAACACGTCTGATGTCAATTTCAGCCCGTTTGCGCATCACCATAGACGATGAAATAAATACTAGAATGACCCAAATGGCAGTGATTCGGTGGAATGGCCCACGTGTTTGTAGATACTATATGATACATAACAAACAACTGATATGTCAAATAACGATGCAGATATGTAGGGAAATAACTCTCTTACCCAGCTCGTCTCTGAGGTTTGCCACTTCTGTTGACAAATCCTTCTTCTCCTTTAAAGTCTCCTCACGCTGCAGGGAAGGAACACACTTAAGCATTAGAAATAGAAAAACACCATACCCTAGGTTTAAAAATGTCAAAAGTATACACCATTGACCCACTGCCACAACATTAGGTACAGCTGTATAATCCAAAAGGTAAATACTTTCTTGCTCTCTTTTGATTGATGCTGTCTGAGAGGTATTGAGGTGAAAAAACATGTTTGCATACTTTATTTATTTCATTTATTGTAGTCAGTAGGTATGCCTCTCTCATGTAACTAAATACGGTATGGAAGAAAATACTTGACACGTCACAAAATGACGCGCCAGTCTCCGAGGAGTGTGACGGCGCAGCTCTTAACAACATCAACTCACAAGCGAAGAAGACAAAGCCAGAGGAAGTGCATTTTTTTTTTTTTTTTTACACCAAAACTTCATTTTCATATTCACAATTGAAATAAAATGTTAAAAAAAATATATATAAAAATAAAACTAAAAACCACTTTATGACTTACGCTCCCCTCCAAAAGTTTGGGAACACCTGCAGGTGTACGTAAGAATGGAATGTTCTTATACAACAGTTTAGGTGTCATTGGCAAGTAATCCAGCAATAAAAACTAATCCACTATGTCGCAAAAAGTTTGTATTTAAATAGGGAAAGCGCTGCACCATAGTGGCGTTTTTTTTTTCTCTGCCTCTGAGTAGCACCATAATCACATGAACCCAAGTACATGTCTTTTAAACACACATTAAAAACTACCTACAACACAAAAGAGCTATGGGAAGTTATATTATCCGTTAGACCGATGGCTTCTGGAGTGTTAGCTCTTAGCATGTAACTTCCTCTTCCTCAAGACTCAAAAATGACCACAATCGCCTCCTAGTGATTTGGAGGCACATGTCACTTGGTCAACAATCACAATAAGAGAGCATACATGTAAACTGCCAGATTCAGACCAAAAGTCAAAATAATTTAACTGTACACGACTAAAAATGGCAGCAATCTAACTATTACACCCTGTCTGTACAAAATAACACTTTATAGAGGCATAAGACAGTCAAAAGTGATGACTTCAACTACAGCAAAGCATGCTGGGAAATGCATAATCTGCCCATTCCACAGCTGCAAACTCTTACACATCTCGCTGATAAACGGACATTGAGAGAATGACGACGAGGTGGTCGATCAACAATCACTTTGTTGAAGTGAGCAACTACGCCAAAACAACCAGTCGTATATCCGCAGACTTTCGGAAAGAAGAAGTTTCAAGCATGAATGAACGGACCCCCAAAAAAATGCACATTTCCACGTCCACATAAAGACACATTCACCAGCTGCCATGCACATTTTGTCCCAACCTGAAAACACAACCACAAGAGTGCATTACATTGGTATGTTCCAATCGTGTGCGGGGAACCGGGATAAAAGGTGTATGGTCTGCTTACTTATCGGTCAGTGCTGATGAGACATTTTCTCAAAATCTGTATTTTTTCAGCCTGGATTATCAGGGCATGTTCTGTCATGTTGACGTTGGCAACTTCAAACCAGCATCTGTGTGTGTGTGTGTGTGTGTGTGTGTGTGTATTGATGAAGCACATGAGTGTGCTTCATTCACCGATTATGTTGGTTAAAAGGACAAGAAGCTTTTAAGGTTTTAATACTTTCAATATGAAGAAATATACAAGCGTTGGAAACTTCAGGATAAATAATATGAAAGATGTTGCGTTCGGCACACTAAAAGTAGGCTTTGAGTTTTGGCCCCCTCTGTGACCGAGTCTGACACACCTGGTTTAGTGCATGGAAACATAGGGCCTCATTCACGAACATCTTCTTAAAAGTCTTCTTAAGACCTGTACTTAAGAAGGCACGAGTTGGAAACTGCGCCACATTCACGACACGTTCTTAAGTAGGGATAATCGTTCGCACCGGTGTTCTTAGGTTGATGAATGCCAACTGCGATGCCCGTGCATGTGAGCCCTAATTTGCATAGGTCACCGCCTATTATTTCCTATATAAGGTAAAAAATGTGCCGTGCGCAACAGGCAGCTGGAGGCGGAGATGGCAACGCGCAAGGGCAAGACTGAGAAGCAGCTGGACAACAAACAAAAGAAAAACTTCAATTCTACTGAAATAGAGGTGCTTTTACAAGGAGTGACCGAACACAAGACCACCTTATTTTCACGTGTATCCACCGGTCATCAGGCCATCCAAAAAGAGTTGGCATGGAGCACCATTGCAGGAAACATAAATTCCGTTTCCACGGAGAAACGCACCACCGCAGAGGTTAAAAAGAACTGGTTTGACTTAAAATAGAGTAAAAAAAAGATTAGACCGCACCGGAGGGATCTGGAGGAAACAGGAGGTGGGCCATCAATCAGAAACCAAACCATTTCGGAAACTCTAGAAAATATTTACACAATCATGATGGAAAAATAAAGTCAAAATACATCGTTTGTGTGTGACAATTTATTTTTTCTGTGGTTACATTTGATTAGACGCTGCCTAATTAATACAGCAGCCCCGTGCTCTGGCTCAAGACGTGGCTGGGGGCGCATGTCGTTATCTGGGGGTGCTACGTGCACAATAGGCACACCACGTTTCATTGCGATGTTATTCTGATGATCCTGCACACCTGCAAGAACAGAGAGGGAAGCCTGAAGCCTGAAGCGGGACATCAAATATTCGTCGCTTTCAGCAAATAAATCTACATGGTCCCTTTACATTCTCTCTCTTCGCAGCGCACGTCCAGCCAGCCTTTTTTTTTTGATGAATTGGGATTTGAATATTTATTTATCGATGGAGTATATTTTAGTTGTTTTGATGATAAATAATTGTTGGGATATTTTATTTGCACTACATTTTTTGGGATCAGGTTGCAAAATCCATCATGAGGGCGATTGCGCATTGAAAGTGCAAGCTTTGCTTGTGCGTAGGAGTCCTCCTGAGCGTTCGTAGAATTTGTCCTTAGATCCAAGAACTGTGAGTTAAGAACACGTTTCGTGAATGCCAAAAATCTTCGTAAGAAGGCTTTAAGAACACATTTGTGCGTAAGAATGTTTCGTGAATGAGGCCCATAGTCATTAACAGAAGAATAAACTAAACTCTCTCAAACTCTCTCAAACAGAGTAATGTTGTATGGAAATGTATCATTTCTAATACTGTACAGCTTATATAGTGTTGGCGCTCATTAGATCGTGCGGGTGGACCTAATAAAGTGTCCAGTGAGGGTATGTCATGTGCCTAGCAGGTGATTCTAAATAGTTAAGACGACAATAAAATCCCCTTCAAAGCTGCAAAGAGCAAAACAAGTTGACTCCGACAAAAAAACGACAACATTAGATCCTAGTATACAGTATATCTTCCAACAGAAACATATTCTACATGAAGTCCTTGACATGAGGCTACCTAAACCCAAATATTTCCACATGCACACATTAGGCACGTTCATGCATGTTCATTTGATGAACACATTAAGTGTGCATTCTGCTGCAGAAGTCCCGATATGTTCTCTTCCGCCAACACAAGCACAATATAACATAACACCAGTGCCGTTACAATGAGCAGTGGATTTATGTACCTGCACACACACACGCACACACACACACACACACACAGCCATAAAGTCCATCTGCTGTCTGAGAGGTCAGTTAAGTGAAGGAGCAGATTGGGGTGAAAGACAATGAGTGGGGGAAAAAAATAAAAGATGGACGTCGCAAGTAGTAACTTTGGAAAAGCAGACAGTAAACATTGTTACTTTTATGTCAAAACACCACCTGTTTAAGCAGAGAGAGATAGTAAAAGAAAATGTCATATAACAATGCGATAAGGACAGTTCAAGCTTCATGCTGACATTAATGATTAATGCTATTTTTCAAAACAAACCCCGGTCTGAGACATTGGATTCCTTTAAGGTGTTTAAAGTGTGGCCCTGGGGCTGTTTTTTTTTTTTTAATATAAATTAATTGGACTGTGGCACATTCTAAAAATACAACTACAAAAACCCCTACACAAATAGATGTTAAAAAGAGCTAAGAAGGTGTGACAAGGAAAAGTTGAAAAATGTATGTAACACAAAGCAGACTTGCAGGCTGTTTTTATGTACATAAATATGCATAACTTCTTCTCATATTGGATTTGTTTTTTTCATTTTGTAAAAATGATATATTTCATTTCATATTTCAATATTTCATGTTTTAGTATGACAAAAGTTGGGACTCCTGGACTGCTTTAAGCGGTAAGTTTGACACATTCCTTCTTAAGTGTAGAATTCTTTAGACACTCGAGCAAGGTCTCCTTGAGAATTACTAGCAGTAGTGAAAAACACTTAAAATATATTTGTAGCAGAAAACACAAACCTTGCGTTTCTTGTGATGGGCTTTGCTGGCCGTGGAGCCCATGATGCTTTCATTACACACACCCTCACACATTTAAACAATCCTGTCATTTCTTCAGTCCATTGCTTCCTCCCTCGTCTTCTCATCCGCATGTCCTTAAAGGTAGCATCTCTCTATGTCCTCTGCTAGCATGACATGTGTACATGCATGTGAGTGATGGCATTCCTGCCGCTCTCTACCTGTTCACCACAGAGCTCCTTGTCCTCCCTCCTCCCCCTCTATCTGTCCCGCCCCTCCTGTCTGGAATACTGTATAATAGGAATTCAAGTTATTTCTACTCCCCCCTTTTTTCTCTCTCTCTCTCTCTCTCTCTCTCTCTCTCTCTCTCTCTCTCTCTCTCTGTCTTAACTCCGTTCTTTTACATCTTTGTGTAGAAGTCATTTACATCAGAAGCATCCGCAATAAACACAATCTCGGTTCCAGTCAAATCTTGACAACCTTTAGTGTTCAGTTTCTCAACTTCTGTGTGCTACTTTTCTCAAAAAAGCTTGACTGTTGTTTAATTTTATGTGGACAATCTACTCATTTACTGACATTACCCAGAGGGACGCGAACAACTTGAAGATATTTTCTTGCATATGCAGTAATCCCTCGTTTATGGCAGTGAATTCCCACAAACTAGAATGCCTTATTTATAAAGGGAATATTTGCGTAGTTAGAGCACAGAAAACCTGTTAGAACTATGGTTTTTAACATTATTAGAGCCTTCTAGACTTAAGTAACACCCCTATATTCAAATTTCCGGTCCCATTACCTAATAAAGTATACATAATAACAGAGAAAAAAAGCCATTTAAGACATAAATAAGTGATAACAAACACTCACGTTAACAGCGAGAGAGTTCTTTGTTCCTTTTTTATTTCTGCACATCTCTAATGGACATCCACTATAAGGAAGGTGAGATAGCCAATCAGTGAAGAAAGGTAATGACCAAGTTCTAATTCAATATCATGTGAAAATATACTGCTATAATCATGTGTATACTTTGTTTCTAATATATATAAAGTTGTGTTTATAAGTATGTAACAAAAGTATTGTAAAGTCAAAATGCGGTGATTTACATTTCAGTGAGTTCCGTGTCATTTATGGCTGCAAATACGGGAAAGACAAGGCAAACAAGCCCACTGAGACAAAGAAGCTGGATTTAAATACCAATGGGAATGTTCGGAGGGAAGCACAGTCAAAAAAAAAAAAAAACTCAAGCCTCTTGACAACAGGAACAAGCTACACCCCTACCCTCAAGGGAAGGTGGTGGCAGTCGATGTTAGCCAGTCGTTTTTCCAGTGCGAAAGGCAGATTAGAAAATCCTGGAGTCATTGATAGTTTATCTCACACTGACAATGAGCAGCAACTGCATTCCTCCACTGCTTAACCCCCTCCCCTCAACCCCCCCTCCACAGCTACCGTTCATGAATACAACACATCCCTGCATATTCACCATATGTGCCCCCACGAATTCAGGTTAAATGTTTTTCTCAAAAATAGGCATTTTTTTTTACGCAGTCAACACATACTGTATCATCTACCTTAAGGTGGTAACAATTTATAAACATGTGATAGTAAAGCATAAAATGTGCAGCATATATGTACGAAGTAACAATGGGATGTGAGGCTACGGAATAATTAGCTTCTACAGTCAACTTTGTTCCAATCCCACCTCAAAACATGCAGCGAGGTGAACACAAGTTCATATAGAGTATAAGATGGTAGGTCGATATCGGAATTACTGGAGCAGCGTACTACCACAAAGGAGATGCACCACAGGGGCACCACAGAAGCAGTTTTAGTGCTAGCCTGACGACCAGGGTAAAGCCGAGACTCTGACTCGATTACATCTTTTCGAACCATCATCATTTACTATTATTCATTAGTGGTGACGACCTGTAGATTTTACAATTTAAAATGGTTTTAGAAGAGTGTGAGGCATATTATAGGGTTTAAAACTGGGTTATAGACTCTAAACCTTCCATAGGTGTGAATGTGAATGCTTGTTTCTTTATGTGTGCCCTGCGATTGGCTGGCACCCAGTCTAGGGTGTAAACCCACCTGTTGCCCGAAGACGGCTGGGATAGGCTCCAGCATACCCTAGTGAGGACAAACGGCGCAGAAAATGGATGGATGGAAACCTGGATTGTACATCTATGCATTTTGCTTGTTAGCTTCCTTCGTCGCGAGTGAACAATGGCAATTGAAAAGAGAAGGGGAGAGTTGTGGAGCTGAATCTAATCCAATCATAAAAACAGTCACTTTTATTGCAAATGTTGAACTGTACTTCGTATACGGTTTTAATTGAAGTTGAAAAGAATTATCCAGAACTTTCCACCAGCATGCGTTAATGGGTGTGGCCTCAGAATAAAACGAGCCATTAAGTCACTCTCACTTTATGAGCACACCTTGAAACGCCCCGAATGGCAACACCGCTGCTGAGGAGTTAATGATAGGATGCGGGTGCTTTGTTCCAACATGGTTAACAGGAACTATGGAATGTACATATGCAATCGGCTTCTACTTAGAGGAAAACAACTTGTGCAAATATCAGTCAGTAACATGTAATGTTATCTACAACACGTACTACTACAAAACGTTGTATACAGTAGTTTGCAGGGGTGGCTTTCTCAGGCCAGAGTATTATGTCTATTTTGACTAACACAAACCAACAAGAGGTCTCCGTCACTCTCAGTGCAAACCAAAAATAACACTTGTGGAACACACAATGTAACTGCACCACACTGGCTATGTAGTGTAAATGCTCACACACCAAATACACACAACTATTTTATACTAATTTATAACCCACAAAGCATGCTGGACAATGTCATGTTGTATGTTTCGATACCTGCGTAGTCCATGTGGTACAGTTCCATTGTGTGTGTTCCACATTTGTTAGTATTGGTTGCACCGTGAGTGAGGTAGCGCATGTGGGTTGATATCTTGTTACGTGTGAGTAAGGGTGCATATATCAAGAGTATAAAGAAAATCTCAGGCATGGTGGATTTTTTTCTGTGCAACTCAAGCTTTACCAATGTGGGCAAGTGAAATGACTTTCTACCAATAAACAGCCTAATTGTGGAGATTCTAAGCACAAAATGATAGGTTTTCCCACAAATTAAGTAATGTGAATTTGCGTTGTCACAAATGCTGAATGGCAAATATGCAGGGATCCACTGCTTAAGCAAGGGTCAAAATGCCAGTTTGGTTTATAAACAGGAAACACAGGATGCTCTTTTTCCTCAGAAATAAAAACAGTAAATGTGAAAAATATACGAAATATACCTGAATGAAGAGGTGTTGGATGACTGTTGCGAGAGCCTCCACTCTCTTGTTGCCTTGGACGAGAAGCTTTCGAAGCTGGGTTATAGACTGGTTCTTCTTCTCCACAAGTTCCTTGTTGTGATTCTGTTTAGCTGTGAACACGCTGTCTGCAACATTAGCTCCCGCCGCACTGGGCTTGGATGCACTCTGCAGATGGGCTCCATGTTTGGGGCTGGACCTTGACCTGGGTCTTGCTTTAAACCCAAGAACAGAGGGGGCTGTGGAGTCTGACTCGGTGCTGGTGGAAGCTGAGACAGGCACTGGGGTAACTGGTACCTAGCAAGAAATGCATTTTAGAGACGGACATTTCAAGCATTTAAAGGACAAGGGCAGACAGAAGACTGCATACCAGATCTTGTGGTGAATCCTGCTGGTTCTGGTTGGTCCCTGCTGCAGGTGTTGTCGCCGGGGGCGCTGCTGTGGGTCTTGTTGCCGCGTCCCGGGGCTTGTTTTTGTCAACTGCAAAAGAACGGCCTCCCCTTATTCTATGGCTGACAGGCACAACATTCAACATATTCTGCACTTCCCTCCACACAAACACATGCACACACACACACACCATTAACAGTTCTTCAATTCCACAACATCAACCCAACTCTACGTAAAACAAACAACCTGCAACTCAACTACAGACAGCCAAAAGAGGAAAAGAAATGAGCACAAACATCGGCTATTGCATCAAAACACAACACACACATCATCCCGCAAAAGAGAACACGCCCTTCTGACCGTCTCGGCTTAAAGAGATGCATCATGGGATTCTGCTGTATCGATGGGTGTGTGTGAGTGCTTGCGTGTGATGCACTCGGGTGTGCATTAAGGAGTGCATTACCACAAATGGTTCACTCGCTTGGATTCCTGGCATGGACCACAAATGTGCATTGAGGTTGAGGTCAGGGTTTTGGGTAGCCCATCCAGAAGCTTGAAGGAGCTGGCCTACTTGAGGTATTCCAAACCAGCTTCATGAGTGTTTGGTTTTAGAAGTTGAACTGCTGAATTTGGAGTCGATATTTATTTATCATATATTAGTAAATTTATTTGTTCACTCATTCAATACCAAAAATGTAGTTATACATTTTTATAAACCCAAACGCCTGATCCCAACAACGTATTTATCCGTTTTTTTTGCGGAAGAGGCTAAAAAGGGAGGTGCTGATGCAACTCCTCACCAATGGATTAGGCTTGAAAGCAATTTTTATGCCATAAAAATCCCCACGAGGTGACAGAAGCGCATTTAGTAAGAGCTCGGCAGGGATCATGACAGGAAGTGGAAGTCCTTGCATAAAGGCAGCTGTTACATTGCGTACTGTCACTACATAATACGTACCCGGAACGCAATCAGCGCCGACGACAACGTCACTTCCTCCTTTAGCTAATTTTTATGACAGCGCTTCTGCGACGTCACGTGCTGTGGTAGTTATTATTTTTTTAAATGTATGAACATAAATGGTCAATAACCATACTTCATATATGTAATACATTGGGAGGTTATTTTAAGAGTGACTCTTCTTAAAATACTTTGAATGCGGCTGTTTCTATCTTCCTATGACGTCCACCAAGACTGAGCTATGTAAAAACTTACGCAATGCACATAGCGCAGACATAAATGTTATATCCGGTTATGTTTAACATAAATCGAATAAAACACATAAAATGCAGTGATATTTCAATGTAAACAACCATAAGCAGAGTGCAATGATGGATTAATGTAGAGGATTCAGCTAGAGGCCGCAAATGGCCCCCGGGCCGCACTTTGGGCACCCCTGGTTTAGACTGTACAAAGAGATTTGGGCTCCAGACAGGACACAGTTCAGATGTTTTTTCAGCAATGGCCTTGATCTTCACAGAGAACATACTGACTGACCCAGTTATAAAAATGATATTAGAAATGCAAGAGCAGATGTGTTTGCCCACTGAGATATAAATAGAAATTATAGTTCAGTACACACATCCTCGCACACGCTCTCATCAGCCGCAGCAAAAAACTGCACATCATATTAAAGCTCGCGCCACTGGACGAACCTCAGCTGAACCACTGTGCAGTGTGTGTGTGCGCACGAGTACGGTCATGCACGTGCATACTAAAGCCTCCTCTAACCTACATTTGAGGCTGATGGCAGCGAGCAGTGGGGAAGTGGGTGCGTGGAGCTCAAGACGAGCAAAAACACGGCTGCCAAACACGTGCGGCTGGATTCAGATGGATCAGGAGAAGAGAGAGCTCTCCGAACACAACAGCAGCATCATCATGGTGATGATGATGAGGATGAAGCTGAGCAGTATCGTTGATCAAAGACACAGGGGATATGTTTTCATAGAAAAATACTCATTGATGTGAAAACTGGATTAGAATTGATAGCCGTATCATCCTCTGGTGATTGTGGCTTGTACAGGTATCACTGCCAGTATCATCACAATAATAACAACAAATGCAGTATTCATCTTCAGCCTCCAATGATTGATTTCAACCGTTCTTATATTGGTGGTACCTCTACGAAAACCTTTTCCACCGTGGGCCACATACTGAACAATGAAAGGGTGCAATGGCCACTTTGCTATTTTGTAAAGCATTTCAAGACAAAACTGCATCTCAGCTTCATGATATTGATGAAAAAGCCTGTTAGTATGAACTTCAGTATTTTTCTTTCTTCTTCAATAAGCTTCGTAAATGTTCTTGCTGTACTGTAATATTAGGACTTTATTACCATAACTTTTTCCCCCCCATCTAATTTTCCAAAAATTACAACTTCATTTTGTTTTGTTCGTTTCTCATAATATTCCGTCTTGAAAAAAGTAACATTTTTTATTTAATATTTAAACGCTGTGACAAAAATGATTTTTCCTCATAATATTACAAATGTATTCATGTCAATTTGTGACTTTTTTTCTTATTAGAATCAGACTTTTTTTTTTGTAGGACTTTTTTCCCATAATATTTTGACTTTTATTCTTGTAACATAAGTTTTTCCACAACCTAATTTCCCTAAAATGACAACTTTATTCATTGTTTTGTTTTTCATAATATTATGACTTTTAAAAAATAACGTTTACTATTTACAACTTTATGCTACTAAGATGGGGGTTTTTTTTCCCCTCATAATATTAGGTTATTTTCATAAAATGATGTCTTTTTCCCTCATTAGATTACATCTTTTTTTGACGTTATTCTTGTAAAATTCCTGCTAATTATTCCATTTTTGCGGCTCTTGTCAGCCATGGGCGACAAATGGCCCCCGGGCCGCACTTTGGACACCCCTGCTTTCAAACTTCGCTTCGACCTAAGCGGTTTGGTTGGCAAATATGAGAATCGTTAAAAAACTAGTTACGTGCGTGCGGCGGAAGAATATGACGTCGTCAGCCCTGCTCTCCCTCGCTAACTCCCCCGCCCTTCATCATGTCACCCCGCCAATGGCAGCACGCTAAAGAAAAGGAAAGCAAAGCTACCACCATGAAAGTGAAACCTGACATGGCAAAAATGCTCAGAAAGGGGAGAAACGATGACCACACAACACTGATTGCATGCCTGGTCCATGCCACTCCACCTCCACAACCATAAACACGAAAAACATAAGTGAGTAGCTTATCTTTTTTTTTTTGTTTTAATGTATTACGCTTTCATTTCATTTTGTAATTCATAGTTTTATTGCTGTATATGGTCTCTCATTCATCTGTTATGTGTACAGTGCGGGTGACTTAGATATTGATGTAGGTATCATGTACGACTTATGCGAAAAATCAGCAAAACGTCAAGGACCCCCTGTACAACGCACATCTTCAATGATTTTATTAAACAAATTGGGTTCAAAAACTTTTGTTTTGTATTTTATCCAGGTCAACCTTATACATTCAGGTTCAAATATAGAGAGTCTCCTGAATTACGGGGTTTCTTCGTCTGTGGAGCTGGGTTGTCATCGGGGAGTTTGACAGAAAAAACGCCATTAAAACTGTAGCTACGCCTTACGGCCACCAGGTGGTGACAAGGACTCGCAGAGGACGCCTTTCTCTAACTGTTCATGTATTTTCAGTTCTTGCTAACTGAGCTTGTTGGAACTACAAGGTTCCCTTGGTATCATTTATTCATTTGTTTTTCCATCGTATCTAAAGCAACAAAAAGACTGTTTGCCTTAGTTTACTTTCAGCACTGCACACAAAGATTGCTGACTAACGAGCAAGGATGTGTTTGGTCTCACAAAATGAGCATGAACTTCATTTTGACAACAGTTCCTGCAGCATTGTTACACGGTAAAGTTATGTTGCCAAAGTACTGCACATTATTGCTGTTTGGTCCACCAGTAGGCAAATAGGGGTCAACACAGTACAGTTAAACCTCAGTTTTCCTACGGGCCAGTTTTCGTGATTTCATTTTCAACTAAAATTTTTGCAGAAATTTTGCCTCGTCTTGAATATCTTACAATATTGTGTGTAACAAAGTAGTCGGGTTGCCCTGTAATGTATCATCCAGGGGAATCGCGTGCCCAAACAAAACACCCTATGGGTTTCTTACTCACTGTCCATGTGGCTGCCAAATAACCCGCCACGGGGCCAAAGAAAGTTGCGAGCGCCAACAATTTGATAAAGAGGAAGATAAACACTACTGAATTCAACAAATAACTCATTGCAAAAAGATGGCGTGGCTGATGTCAGAAGAATGTACTGGAAGTCCACATCAACAATAAGTTCCATCCTGGCAAAGGAAGAAGAAATGAAGGACGCTAATGTTCGCAAAAGGGGTAAAGGTGTTAACAAAACAGAGATTAAATGATGGAAGATGTTGAGATGTTGTAGTTGGTGTGGACCCCCTCCCCTCCTCGCCGTCTTCGCCAACAAGAGTTTCCTTCCTCATTGATAGTTATTGTTTTCCACGTGTAAAACTAGAATTATTTTCTATGTTAGGGGCGTCAAACTCGCTTTCACTGCAGGCCACGTCACCGCCCTCCTCAAAGCGCTGCAGCTTTGCCTGAAATGCCTGCGCAACTGGACTGTTCAGGTTTTCCTAGAAGACGTTTCGCCTCTCATCGGAGCAGGCTTCATCATTTCATGCTCAATGACGAGGGAGGACACCTCTTGAGGGGATGGCGCAAGATCCAAGCATTTATCCTCTCAGGTTGAGGCACGCCGCCCCCAAGATACAGTGGAGTGAAAACTCTGCCTGCCAACAACAGTCACCACAACAACAAAAATAAAAAACTCCAGTTGCATAAGGTACAAATGTTCTGTTACAATTGACAGAGCACATTTTTGCAGGCTTTCGCAGGCAACAAAAAACAATGGCGGGCCAAATCTGGCCCCCGGGCCTTGAGTTTGACATATGTGCTATACAAAATGGTATTTTTCCAAAATGGATGAATTGGATTTACATTATTTCTTATGGGAAAAAATTTTGGAACAATTGAATAACAAAAACCCAACGTTCCACTGTAGGCACAATATTACAATGAAGGACTAATTAAATGTTTACACTAAATGCATTGAAAGTCCAACAAAACAGAAGCGCATGTTTAAGACAGAAACCATGCGTTCATGTTAAAACACAAACAAATTTAGACATTAAAACCTAACCTGGTGCTGAAGGTACACAAATGTCTTATTTGACAAGATCGAGCCCTGTTAACTTACTTCACACAAGCTGGGAAGGGCTATTGGAGACTTTTCTAAACAACTGTAGATTTCAGCATGATCACGACAACTTATTTGGCATACTGTCCTCCTCAGATGAAAGGAAATTGGTTAGGATGTTGAAGTCAGAAAACTGCTGGAAGACCAGCCACTGTCCACATTGTTTGGATCTGATAAAGCAGGTTAACATTAAGCTTCTGTAAAGACCTTCCCAAAGCCCTGACGTAAACCCTACTGAACATTTGTCGACTATGCCTAAAAAGTGGCCAAAGCAAACCAATTGAAATACACTCTACCAATTATCCACACAACAGGTCATTTCTAAAGTCTAGAAAACAGCAGGTGTCTCTAGCAGACACCAAACTCCCACAAAAAAAAACCCTTTAAAGGATGAATAAGTAAAAGCGAGATGCGTTCTTGGCTATTTCCAGCGGCTCGTGTGCGTGTGTGAGTCATGTGGTAGCACAGCTACAAGGAGAATGGAGTCATGGCGATTCATCACGGCACCGCTGAAGCACTCGTGTAGAAAGCTTGCACAAATACACACAGCAGACAAGCAATGGTCTTATTGTAGGCAACACAGCTATGGCGGCTACGCTATCTGCCCCACCATCATACAAATGGCTGCCAATGACATGCAGGACACCGGAGGAAAGGCGAGTGGATTCTGAGGCAGAACTGAGGGCAGATTTGAGCTAAAGTTGAGAAAAGAGAAGGAGTAATAAATATTGTCATTGTGAGTGAAGTATTTTAGGTTCTTTAACGGAGTGTACTTGCTTCTTTAAGGAATTTGAAAGCACGCAGCAAAAGAGGGGCAATGGGAGAGTATGGAAAAGATGGCTGGATGAAAAGCTTATTGCAGGAGTTTGGACTTTTCTCCCACGGTGACAGATGATGATGAATGATTGACAGAGGACATCTCTCAGACCTGTGTGGAAGACCACCGTGTTCTTCTTATATCCCGACAGCAGCTGGAGATTTCGGAAAAGTCCTTTGGCTGTCAGCTTCACGTGGAAGTTAGACAGCGACAGTCTTGGAGACCATAACATTTTCTGAAAATCCTTTTCAGCTGAATGCAAGCAGCCTACTGGATTATTCTTCTGCTCTACTACGTTCTGTTTGCACAAAAACAATAGGAAGCACAACCTCTTTCCTCCTCTTTTAGTCTCTGAATTAAAAAGATCTCATGTGTAATTCCTGAACAGATGAGAAAAAGAAGGCTTGTTGCTACAAAAGAGCGTCTGCTCTCACATTTCAAGACCAAACCTTTGATATCTTTTTTTTTTTAAATGCAAAAAAAAAGTACATATAAAAGAGGAGGGTATCCTTTCAGCTGTTCTTCACTGAAGCGCCACAGGCCCCGCTGAAAAACAAAAACTCAACTGTCTGTCTTCTAGTCGCCACGACGACGGAGGACGAATAGAAAATGGCGCCAAAAAAGCTGCCGATTTCACAGCTGCCAAGGTGGTAGCAACACATCGAGTGATGAAAGATGGAGAGTGAGAACAAGGAGGAGATGGGGGGTAGTACTGCTGCATATGTGAGGAAGGCGGGTGTGGGGGGTGGAACGGGAGAAGCGAAAATCCTCAATGCTGCAGCTGATTAGTAGCCCGTCTCCTACTCGCTGGATGCCAACCAAGCCAGGTCCAACTATTTGCAATCAGTCCCAGAGAACGTCATGTTCTGGAGGTGACAAGCTGTGCTCTGTTGGGGTCTTAAAGACGCTGCACATCATTATTGGGAGAGGAGGGGGAGGGGAGTGGGTGGGATTTGAATAATCTCTTCATTTATTCTGCCTCACTCTCTCTCTCTCTCTCTCTCTCGACATCATTCTCTCAAGCCTCTTGCTCCGTGTACGTCTATTTCATCCGTCTCTAGTAGATACTCTGTTTTTCCAGCTGAGATGTGACGACACAAAGGCATGAAGGAGACTAACAAAACGGGTGTGGGAGGAGACTATCCGTTTGCTAGTGGCCATGGTCAGACTATTCAGCAAAGAAGATAAATGCGACTGGATTACACGGCAGGGAAAACACTTCAAACTTGGACTTGGACCACAACCAATGTCTGTGTTCTTTTGCCCATCACAGTCTTTTTTTTTTTTTTTGCTCAATTGTGCAATCTTGTCCAACATCCCAACATTTTGATGCTACTATTTCCATATTTATCCTCAATGTTTTTGATTGACTTGTCTTATTTAATGCCTCCACTTATTCTAACATATTCATTTCTACGCATTAGCAATTTATTCCTATTTTATCAAAATGTAATCTTATTTTTAATCATTCATTTTCACATTTTTATTCCTTCCTTTTCCTGAACACTAAGGGTGACATTGATGTCAGAAAAAAAACAATATTGGATTATATCAGTCTGCATCTAAAATCTCCCAATCTCCAGACGCTGCGCCAGCACATCAGTCCAGCACCAGCACTTCTATCCAGCATGCAGAGCCCACGTGAAGGAAGGAAGGCAGCCGTACGGCGGTATTTTTCGTTACAGTCCGACAAAGACTGAGTGCAAAACCTGTCATGCAGAAGTTTCCCTATGGTGGAACAGAGCCGGAGAAGTTTAATATGACCAACCAAATCGCTCCTTTAAAGCAGCGTCACAAAAAAAAGTCTTGAGGATTTTCGCAAAAGACCATGGATGCTTAAAACAGCCACGCCGTTTTGTAAAGTGTGAGAAACTCCCACGAGACTCCAAAAAGTCATTAGCTATAACAGAAAACAGCCAGCCCCTGTCGGTGGTGAGTAATGTCGGGGTTAAAAGCTTCATTGAGCACCTCGAGCCTTGCTAAATATTGTGGATAAAACTAAACACATATACATGCATCAGGACGTAAATGGGTGTGTTTTTCCTCACACCTACTTTTGCTGACTGTTGTTCTCCAAGTAATATCACTTGATCAAGCCTTTTCTAACATTCCACACTACTAAATAACTGTATGATTCCTGCTGATATCGGATGGATATCAGTATTGGCTGGCAGCAGTGTGTACTCTAACACACCACTCATTATGTTTGAACACAAAAATTCTTCCCATGTCCACAAGAAAGTGATTAAACTGAAACTGAAACTTGACAATTCCTCACATCAACATACTGATGGTGCAAATGCAAAATGAAAAATGCATTTTACTGCACCTCAGTACAGCAGGAGAAGACTTCTTACCTGTGCCGTTAAGTCGAGAGAGTCTTGCAGAGCCGCTTCTTTGCAATGGATGGGACGTCTTCTTTGTCACCTCCTGACTGACAGTTGAAGAAATCTTTGCTGTTTGATTAGATGCTATTGTCTTAGTCGTGTTGGAATTGTTGCCCGAGGGGGTCTTCAGACCTACAAGGAGGACAAAGAAGACGTCAAAGTCCTTTGCAATTTTTTTTTTTCCCCAAAGGCTGGGAATCAGGGCAGGTTCAATCCGCTTTCAGCAAGCATCACCAAGTTACAATTACAAATCATATTTCCTGCCTTACTTCCTTTTTTCCTTCAGTTTCATACAAAATAAGATAGATTGGGTTCATCTTTTGTGGTCGTCCGACTCCTTTCGATGCTGCAGTCTGTTTCTCTCCTGTTTTCACACCTCAGTATTATGCCCCTGTTTACATGCACTCCACAGCAGTTTTTGGCCATGCGCTGTGTGCCTCCCAAAACACTAGATGGTGCTTATGCTCCTTCCAGCGCGGGCGGAGGGTAGGCTTTTCCGGTTGTCCTGTGACGTCACATATAAACAAAGCATCTCGGCTCAATGTTGCCAGGTCAGCGTATAAGAAGCGACTTTGGCCTTGTTTTCTTGTAAGGTTTCTTGCAAATTCCCAAGTTCCCTGTTGTCTTCAGAGAGCTTGTTGTTTGTTTCTCTAGCGAGATCTGGCAACGCTGCCTCCGTGTCTCGGCTGCGAATATGCACGTGAAGGACTTCTGCGAGCCACATTGTGCTACCAATTATGCCTCCCTCGAAGTGATTACGTAAAACAGTTACCTGCCTGACACAACTGTTGCCCTCTATTAAATTTGTGACGCATAGAAACAACGCTGCAGTGTTACGGCTACTTTTTTTTTAACATCACAAAGTACGACCCTTCGGCTTCCTCCATTCATATGTACTGTATTTAATGTCTCTAATATGCACTAACGGTAGACATTGTGGTCTGTTTTTCTCCACATTCATGAGTGACAACTTAAATCTAAAGTTACAACCAACGAAGATGAACACACACTGTATCAGCTTGAACAACTACAAGCAACAACCACAAAGCTTTGACACGTTAGCTTGAACAGCTACTAGCAATGAGCATACAGTAAACATTTAGCAATTTCTACACAATCATGACCCACTTGGCCATAATTAATTCCGGGTTATATTCTGCTGTGGAGAGTGGCGCATGCAAGACAGAGAACTACTTTCTAATGGCATAATCTAGGTATATTTCTAGGAATAGTAATCCCTCATTTATCGTGGTTAATTGGTTCCAGACCCGACCTTAATAAGTGAATTTCTGTGAAGTAGGATTATTTTTTATAAACTGAATATTTGGTAGTTAGCACAGAGATTACCTGTTTAAGACGTTCTAAACATAGGTTTTAACATTATTACAGCTCTCTAGACATGAAATAACACGTATTTGGTCACCTTCACACTCCTATTACCTAATATACTTGTAGTAGACATAATAATAAACTAGAAAAGCACGCAGAGTACAGACCTCCGCCAAACACCATAGTTCCCCCCCATATTGTGATTTACACCATAAATATTAGTCCTATATTTATTTTATCTACATTTTTAGATTCCTTGACCATTAAACATATCATTAGCAATTGGATTCATAATGATATCAATATTAGTTCAGCAGTTATTCACAAAAATCATATTTTTCATAATGGCGCTCTTCTTGTGGATCTAGCTCTATAGCTTTTGAAGATACAGCAAATCCGTTGGCACACTCCAGATTTCACAGTGTCTTGGCTGTATATGGTGTTGTATGTTTATAGCTTCATTGTCTTCCTATGATGAAAATTCCAAAGGTCCCCTATTTTTTTTCCCCTATTTCTTTTTTGTTGTTGTTTTCCATTTCAGTGACATCCAGCACTGCATCTGCCAGCAAATATTCAATAAGTTCACTTACTGACAATGTCTTTATGTCTGTTTTTACTGCATGTTTACTCTTACGATATTGAAACAATGATAGTGTTTCAGACTTGGAAATTGTGTGAATATAATAAGAACATGATCATTAACACCCAAGTCCATCTTAACATGTTGGAACACATCCAGTAGCTCATAATCACGATCGACAAACGACGACTAGCGACAACAAAAATGCCAGCAATTCAGAGGATAATGTGGTGCAGACTGAAATGATTACGATTTTGGATGAACAATCACAAGGGAGCATACCTGGAGCTGTTGTTCTAGACTGCAATGACAGTGCTCGATGTCTCATTGCAGGAGCCTTTGGGACAGCAGGAATACAAATGTTGTTCAAGTTGATAACAGTGTTACAGGAACTACTGGGGCCAATGGGTTTTGTCCCCGTCTGACTGCCCACTGGAGGATTGCTTTTGCTGGGCCTCTCATCTGACCTGGTGTCTGTTGAAACCAGGATACATGTGGATGTTGGAGAAGCTGAGAAAAAAAACAGAGATCGTTAAAATATTACATCTGGTGTGGGGTAGAAAACAAAAGAAGTGAAGAGATCATGCATCATGGCCAGTCAATCGCAGGGTACATACAGACAAACAATCATTCACACTCACGTTCATACCTCTGGGCAATTTAGAGTCATCAATTAACCTAACATGCAAGTTCTTCGAATGTGGGAGGAAACCGGAGTACCTGGAGAAAACCCACACACGCACGGGGAGAACATGCAAACTCCACACAGAGATGCCCAATGGAGATGCGAACCCAGATCGTCCCGATCTCCTGACTGTGTGGCCAACATGCTAACTAATCAAGAACAGGCCACCGTGCGGCCCCCAATAAAACATAACTGAGATGAATTGAGCTCTATCAGTCTGGAAAAGGTTATAAAGCCATTTCTTAAGCTGTGGGACTCCAGCGAACCACAGTGAGAGCCATTATCCACAAATGGTGGAAACATGGAACAGTGGTGAACTTTCCCAGGAGTGGCCGGCCAACCAAAATTACCCCAAGAGCTCAGCGACGACTCAGCCAAGAGGTCACAAAAGACACCACAACAACATTCCAAGAACTGCAGGCCTCACTTGCCTCAGTTAAGGTCAGTGTTCATGACTCCACCATAAGAAAGACACTGGGCAAAAAACAGCCTGCATGGCAGAGTTCCAAGACAAAAAACACTGGACAAAGAGAACGTTAGGCTTGTCTCAATTTAGCTAGAAAACATATTGATGAATCGCAAGACCTATGGGAAAATACTCTGGTCTGACGAGACAAAAGTTGAACTTTTTGGAAGGTGTGTGTACCATTACATCTGCTGTAAAAGTAACGCTGCATTTCAGACAAAGAACATCATAGCAAAAGTAAAATATGGTAGTGGTAGTGTGATGGTCTGGGGCTGTTTTGCAGCTTCAAGACCTGGAAGATATGCTGTGATAAATGGAGCCATGAATTACGCTGTCTACCGAAAAATCCTGAAGGAGAATCTCCAGCCATCTGTTCGTGACCTCAGCCTGAAACAAACTTGGGTTCTGCAGCAGGACAATGATTCAAACCACTCCAAGTCCACCTCTGAATGGCTGAAGAAAAACAAAATGAAGACTTTGGCGTGGCCTAGTCAAAGTCCGGACCTGAATCCTATTGAGATGCTGTGTCACCTTAAAAAGGCGGTTCATGCTGGAAGACCCTCCAATGTGGCTGAATTACAACAATTCTGCAAAGATGAGTGGACCAAAATTCCTATGCAAGTTATTGCAAACGTTTGATTGCAGTTGTTGCTGCTAAGGGTGGCCCAACCAGATATTAGGTTTAGGGGGCAATCACTTTTTCAAACCACAGTATATCAGGACTGCATAGTCGGGACAGCCCAGATTTAGTGGTTAGCATGTCTGCCTCACAATCAGGAGATCTGGGTTGGAATCTCAGTTGGAATATCTCTATGTAAAGTTTGGATGTTCTTGCGAGTGGCTGGGGACCAGTCAAGGGTGTACCCCGCCTCCCACCCAAGGTCAGCTGGGATGGACTCCAGCATCCCTCTGCGATGCTGGGAAGGAAAAGCAGCAAAGAAAATGGATGGATGAAAGTTTGGATGTTCTCCCTGTGCTTGCGTGGGTATTCTCTGGGTACTGCGGCCTCCTCCCAAATCCCCAAAACATGCAAGTTGGGCTAATCTGAGTCTAAAATGTCTATGGGTGTCAATGTGAGAGTGAAGGGTTGTTTGTTCATGTGTGTCCTGTGATTAACTGACGACCAGTCCAGGGTGTACCCCGCCTCTCGTTCAAAGTCAGCTGGGATAGTCTCCAGCTGACCCGAATGGATGGGTGGAGTCTACAATCAGTATGTCCCACCAGTTTCACTGTAAAATGACTGAATTGTTCTGTTTAACCTCCTGCTCAGTCCTTCCAATGATTGAGCATTTTCAAAAGCTTCAAATTCTCTCCATCCTCTGCATGACAAGTTTGACATGCCAGCCCTCGGAGCTGACAATCAGAGGACTATAGACCATGTCGAGCAGGACAAAAATTGCCCAGGGACAACTCATGAAAATGAGCTTGTCGCCCTCTACAGTCTGTGTAATACGTACAGTATATGTATTGTGCAATGTCCCTGTCAGATAAATAAATAAAGTAAAACGTTGGTTAGCATCATTAAGCAACTCCATAAGGTCCGACTCTAACCAAAACCTCCTCTCACCAAAACCATACGTCCAATAAGAAATAATGTAAATCCAATTCCAGAAAGCCAAAAATGTCACACAACACATTTTTAATAGTTATACAATTATAGTTTTACATGCAGAAAACAATTCTAAATGCATATAAATGATGAATGAAAGGGATAAATGGACATTTAAGGTTACTTTTACCTTCACTGATTGTTGCCAAAGACGCGATGTGGCAGCAAGATCAACATGGACACCACCTTTGTGTTTTACTATGAGTTATTTCTTGAATTCATTAAGTGTTTCTAACCTCAAGTCTGCTTTTCTTTTGATCGCAGCTGCAAAATAAGCCAAAATGGAGCCACAGAAATTTGCATGTCCAGCAATTTGATACAAAAGGTGAGAAAAAATATTGAATTCAATAAATAACTAGCGTTTGAAATACAAATTAGTTACTGGAAAAACAGTAGCGGATGAAGATGAAGTGGATAAAGTATATGTCATTATTTGAAAAGAATGGTTTTATTTGACCATTCATGATTTGCATTTAAGACTCCCACAGCAAACCACACCAAGTACACACCATCAGCACTGACATATAACACAATAGTTTCACTGTATTAAAAAACAAACAACTTTTTAACTTAGCTTAGCAGATCATATTCTATTAGTCGTAATAACAGATTACTGTTAATACAAAATGTTTGTGTTCTCCATATCCTGTGTTGTGTCTCTCTCTCTCTCACGCACAAACACACATACAGGAGAGAAAGTGGGACAGAGCACTAAGTGGGAGACATCCACCATACACTGTATACTCCACATACTCAAGCAAACTCACCTTTGCATGAGGCGTTGTTCTCTTTGCATCCCAGCCGTGCAGAACCAAGGCTGGAATGTACTCCTTTCACAGGAAGTTTTGATGCAGCATTTAAGACTGGTCGCCCACATGCTGGTTGCAGAGCGGCTGTGGATTTGGAGTTGGAATGTGAAGGGCCCGGCGTGGTTGATGAAGCTGGGGTGCGGGATTTTGAGACACCTGCAAGGCAGACATTTGTGTTGTTTAGTAAAAAGGTATGACGCCAAATCCTCTTTTAACTTGATTTAACTTTTGGTCATGAATTTGTACCTTCTACCATACCCTTTGAAACAAAAACGGTGTGTACACATGTTGAAATAAATGACAAAGATGTCCCACTTATTGGTAATGAAAGGAACCCTATCTTACAAAAACAGTATCACAATAACAACAACATTGCTTTTGCATGTTAACAACCAATCCAAATAGACCATTTAAAGTTTCATTCAAAATTTTCACAGGCCTTCTCATCAACATGAGTTTTGTCTGGCAAAGAAGGAAAGAGAAAGCCAAAAAGGGAAAGTGTTTACACATGTTCACTTCAGTTGCATTACGTCACATGACCAACAGAGCAGCAGTTGAGCTTGTACTAAGTGACTGCAGCCAGCAGGAAACATCTGGCTTCATTCCGTTTCAGTTCAAATGAAACATCAGCACAGGGAAGGCCAGCTGGATTGTGTTACCTACGAAATCAATGTGAAGTTAGACCTGGACAACACAATCCAGGACCTTCAAGTGACTGCATTCCTCATCATATACAACTTAAACACATAGTAAAATCTCCGTCTGAACCTTCTCAGTACGCAAAACAGTCTTCTTGTTCTAGTCCATTAGGTCAACAGTATGCTCACAGTGAGCCTGAGCAAAACACCACAAAACTCATTTCACATGATGGAAAAAAAAGAAAAATATTAAAAGTAATGCCCACGTTGAATGTCCTGCTCATTTGCCCTTTCCCGCCTGGCTTTTAAACAGTGATGCAGCGCTTTATAGCAGTATTCCCAACCTTTATGAGCCAAGGCACATATTTTAGATTAGAAACATCAGGTGTAGAGTACTGCCGAGAACAGCAGCCAATGTACTTTATTCTGGACTATGCACTTCAGCACGTTGCCTCAGTCATTTCAACTAGTTGTGCGTGTTGTGAGGGTGTCTCGTGTTTGGTGTTGTGTTGAGAGGGTCATGTGCAATGCAATCCAGCACATAGTTATTTGTATAATCCAACAAGTATTTTGTTTTAAGTGTCTTTAACACGTGTTTTATGTTTGACTATGTTTTCAGTGTTTTATTGTGGTTAAAGTGTTTTAATTGTGTTTTATTGTCTTTAACATCAACCTGTCCAAGGACAACAGATAGAAATTAGCCTTTGGCTAAAATCTGACATATGCCATATGCACTGTCCCTATGTTAAATAATTACATAAATAAATAAATAAAAAATCTCACAGCACACCACCAAACAAAAGTCACAAAACCTATATAGTAAGCCCTCATTTATCGCAGTTAACTGGTTTCAAACCCGACCGTGATCAGTGAATTTCCATGAAGTATGATTCCTCATTTATAACTGGAATATTTTTGTAGTTAGAGCATAGAAAACCTGTTTACGAGCTTCTAAATATGTTTTTTAACATTAGAGTCATCTAGACATGAAATAACACTCCTATAGTCACCTTTACCCTCGTATTAGCCAATATAATACACATAAAAACAATAAGCCCTTTATGAAGTGAATAAGACAAATGCAGACTCACATGTGTTTGCATTGGGGGAGTTCCTTGTTGTTGTTGTTGCTTTTTTACTTCCACTTTCTGTACAGTACCTTCTGTGGTGGCTATTTTCTCATCGATGTCACATTACTCAGACTTAGTGACCAGTGTAGAATACTCCATATATCACAACATCTTTGACTTTTCCAGCATAAAAATAGCTAAATGAGGCAAAATACAAAAATCCCTGTTAAAAATTCCCACTAAAAACACGGGCTACTGTTGTGGCCATATCCCACACCAATCTGAAACTCAAACTCATAACCCCCAAAGTCACTTCCTTCAGAATGCACGCCCACACACACACAAAAGAATGTATTGATGGAAATATAAGTCTGCGGTCAAAAGGCAGCAGTTTGTTCTTGTGGATCGGCAACGCCGGGACAAACAAGGCATTGTCCATCAGAATGTGAACTTTACTACAAAGCGGTTTCATTTTACTGAAGCACGCAAACCCAGTGGTTCCCCTTTATTGTCGACGGCACTCGGACTGGCTGACTGGCGTTGACATGAGCGATTGTCGCCATAACCAAAATCAAAACCAAAACTAGCCACTAATTACACATTTACTTGTGACTATTGTGAATACTAGATAACAAAAGCAATATTATAAAGGAATGTGGGGTATAGAAAATAGTATTGTACGACCTAAGTCTAAGAAAGCAAATTATCCTGAGTATTTTGTTGATAATGATAATGTAATTTAATAAATTTTTAATGTAAAGCCAATTAATATTTTTGAGTGTCTGGAACAGATTAACAAAAAATAAATTTCACAAATAATTCTAGTTTTATATGTAGAAAAAATGTTATAATAATTATAAATGAGGAATGAAATGGATAAATGAACATTTAACATCACTTTTATCTATACTGAAGACATGTTGAGAAGATGGTGAGGAGCGTATAGGGAAGAGAGGAGGCCTGAGAGAGGAGGGATTCCACACAAACAACAACTTCTCAACATCTTCCATCGTTTGTGATCTCGGTTTTGTTAACACCTTTACCACTTTCACAACATTAGCTTCCTTCATACCTTCTTTCTTGGCAAGGATAGAACTTATTGCTCTGCGGCAAATGGACTAGTTTGTGTAACATTCTCATTTAAGTCAACTGAATGTGCTTTACAGCAGTCATTCCCAACTGCCGGGCCGCAGGAGATTTGTGGGAACACAAGCCAGTCTGTGGGTCAAAAAAGGTTAGGGACCACTGCCTCACAGGATACCATAGTATTGCGTAGACCAGTGGTTCTCAACTGGTTTGGCTGCGGGACCCATAGTCACCCTTTAATGACAAGCGGCGACCAAGTTGCGGACATTTTTTAACACAAACATCTTATCTATTTCATGAATTACATTTATTTATTTACATTTTAAAAATGTAAAAAGACCGTTTGCAACGGTTACATTGCAATTCAATGCACCAAAGTAAAATACTACGGTTGTCAGAAATAACGTGCTAACGGCGGTAACTAATTTATTTAATTAATTACATTTTTTGTGTAATTAAAGCATGAGCATCATTGCAAGTCGCGCTTCTGTTATACACAGCTGTGTGTGCACCCCCACAGTCACACATAGTCTGACGCTCTTTTATGACTTTATTCTGCCCTGAAAACATCAACAGCAGTGTAATTCCAACACCATATACGTATCTCCAACTCACAAACACGTCTCTAGTCCGCATGGCCGCGACCTGCATTCAAGGACACTTTGAACATCACAACAACATCTTTATTATGTGTGTATGTGTGGTCTAAATTAACAGAAAGACAAAGAAAAACAATAAGTGAATATTCTTATCACCCACGTAAGTCTGACTACTGAAGTGCAATTTGCTGCATTTAAGTATGCTCGGAAATACAAGTACACTCAAAACATGAATTCAACTTAAATTACGTGGTCTCTTTGAACGAAACCCCACACTGCTCATAATACAGTAACACAGTTAATGTGTGATTCAAATGTTCTGCTGCTAAAGATTGTTAAGCAAATACATTTAAGTGTGGTATCTTTTAGCTTGATTTAAGTTTTCAGTTCATTTGGAACTGTTAATACATACATTTCATGTCCTGTCGTTTATCTTTTTGTTCATAAAATACAGTAAAAATGGGTACATTTCACACATAGCTGCAAATGGTGATTGATCATGATGAACTAATTTGAAAACTGATTGATTTGATTAAAAAATTGTAATCATTTGACAGCCCTATAAAAGACAACAGTTTGTTATACAGTCGTCCCTCACATATTGTTTGCCTAAATTAAAAGGGATAGTTTGGATTTTTTTTTACATCAAATTGTATGACATCCTCATCAGCAGTGGACGATGTCAACAATGACTTACCCCCCCATTTGGTCGAGCAAGTCAGTTGTGGTTGGATTTCAATGACAAGGAACGTAGTTCTGCTTAGTTGCTGGGTCATTTAAGTCAAGAGTTTGGCTTCTCAAAACAATATGCGTTCAAAAGAGTAACACATTTGCATCGTAACTGTCGCCTCTCCATTTGTGTGTATGTGATGAAGATGCTCGTATCACACGTAAACAAGATGGCCGCGGCGCTCCGTCGCGGATGAAGATTACATACACAAGAATGGAGACGTGACAGTGCGCAGGGGACACGGCGGGAGACAAATGTAACGCAGAGCAATTTGTGAGGCTTGATTTTTTTGAGGAGGCATTGTTAGGATGCAAATGTATTACTCTTTTGAACGCATATTGTTTTGAAAAGCCAAACTCTATACTTAAATGACCCAGCAACTAAGCAGAACTATGTTCCTTGTCACGGAAATCCAACCCGAACTGGACTCCCGGGACCAAATGGGGGGATAAGTCACTGTTGATATAGTCCACTGCTGATGGGGATGTCATACAACTTCATGTCAAAAAAATAAAAAAACTATCCCTCTAAGCATATTTGAACATAAAAATGGCTGAATGAAGTAAAATACAAATATAAGGTATTCAGAAGACGCATTCAAAGATGGCTGATGTTGCGGCCCGTAATCAACGCCAAGATAAAACTCAACTCTGAATCCCTGACATCCCTTCCTGTCTGCCCCACCACTCAAGCTAGCACAGGAACACATTTACAGCAACATAAACACAAGCACAAGTCTTATTTATGTCATATATGTCCTATTTTCCTTTTATGATGTCTACTATATTAGGTCATAGGAGTGTAAAGGTGATTTCTTTCATGTTGAGAGGGACCTAATAATGTTAAAAAACGTATTTAGAGGGTCATACTATACACGGGTTTTTTTAACAAAAATATTCAATTTATAAATAAGGAATCCTACTTGGCGGAAATTCACTTATCACAGTTGGGTCTGGAATCAATTAACCGCGATAAACGAGGGATTATTGTATTGCACAATACTACACGATAACCGAGACAGCAAGAGACAACCAAATCATACAAAAACTGGGGCATTTGACTGTCGACTGTACTGCACTATTCAAAAGACCATGAAAAAAAGGATGTCATAAAACAAAAGTGTTCTTAAACTCCCTTTGACGGCGAGTAGTACAGTATGCTCACACATGCACGCACATACAGCAACAGTGTGGGTTAAATGAGCTTCTGCATATTTAAAGTACCCGGACCTGTTTGTGTTTGCTATATTGTGTGTCTGCCAGTCTCAGTCAGCAGCTTGTGTCATGTTTTGGAAGTGTCGCCATCACAAATGTGTGGTATCATAGTGCCTGGAAGGTATTTGAACCGGCAGTTCATTTCCTGAACCTGATGCTGAGAGGAACTTTCATTCTTGTTCCATTACACACACACGCACACGTGCGCACAGATACAGTAAGTTGGACTGTATGGCTAGTGTGGTGTAGAGGTTTTGATTTCAGCTTTCATAAAGCAAATTACGGGTGCTAAAATAGCTGAGCTTTGACTCACCCAGGGTCTGAAAGTGTTTGACTCTCACTGGAGATCCATCCCCTGCACACTGGCCAACTTCTCTCAACATGGCCCCATCAGTCTGAGTTTGCCGGGGCCTGGGATTCTCCGGTCCTGTAGGTCTAGTTGCTGGAGGTGGTGCCTTATCCAATCTGGTGCTTTTCCCCTGCTGCCTTGCAATGGGCCCCAGTTTGGAGACCTTCTGGAGGAACAGTTGACTCTTAGTGACTGAGCTCCAGCCAAGGGGCCCCAGCTCAGAGCTGCGCACTGAGACCAGGGTGTTAGCCATTCCTCTTTCACAGTCAGAAATGTGGACTGAGGGAAGTGAGGGAGGTGGTGAAGGAGTAGAGGGGAGGAGTGAAGGACCGTATGTGTGTGTGTGTGTGTGTGTGTGTGTCAAGTGAGACGGGGAGGAGGAGAAAGAGAAGAAGAAAAAGCAGAAGGGAGGAAAATTGTGCTACAAACAAAAGGAGGTTGCAGGACTCCAACTGTCTTTAACTTCCAGGTTCCAGCCAGAACCCCATCATTCCATCTTACCCTAAAACTACTCATGTAGTAGTTAAGTGTCTAGCAGTGTCTTTGTGCCCTACTTGCTCTCACGGAGTTAGCAAAGAAAGGAATGCCGTTTCTGCCAGGTTAAGTCAAAGATCCACAATCCCTGCATCTCTTCTGATATTGTCCTCCCTTTTATTTTTCATGAAAGACAAAATTGCTGATGCACTCAAGTTGTCTTCCTCATCCCAAGCATTATCCATCTCCTCACCTAACATTGCACAAAGATAACTAAAACACCTACATGTACAGAATGCAGAGCATTTAAGTGACTGGACTTTCCAAAGGCAGAACCTGTGGATTACTCTTGCATTCCCAAATACACTCACTTTGTTAACATTAGATCTCAGATGGGTCTAAATGAATGTCTGCTTGGTATTCAAATGCACACATTATTATTGTAATGTTTCGAAAGACTAGAAAGATTACAATAGGCCACAAGAGGATTTATTCCAACAATAATCACAGGCAACCCAAATAAACTATGATAAATAAATATGAATATCACCAAGAGAAGTGCACTGGTCCCATGCAGTAGTTCCAGCACATGGTTGTCTCATGTATGTATACCTATAGTTAGTCTTTGCATAAATTACAGCTGACATGTTTTGGCCACACCCTCTGCTGAGACAAGCCGGGGCAGGTTTTCTGCCAGTCAGTGGATGGCAGGTCTTTAAAAGCACAGCAAAAGCAGCACACACATATAAAAGTAATGCCTTCGTTATCGCAGTTAATTGCTTCCACACACCCGACCGTTATAAGTGAATTTCTGCAACGCACGATTCCGTATTTATAAATCAAATATTTTTGTAGTTACAGCACAGAAAACCTGTTTACAACTTTCTAAATATGTTTTTAACATTATTAGAGCCCTCTGGACATGAAATGACACCCCTATAGTCACCTTTACACTCGTATTACCCAATATAGTAGACAAGAGAAAATAAGCGATTTAAGAGATAAATAAGATTCGTACTCCTGTGTGTTGCTATAAATGGAACTACCTGAGTGGGAGGACGGGAAGTGACGTCGGGGGTTCAGAGTTGAGGTTTAGTTTGGCCTGGGTTACATTTGCAACAGTAGCCCATGTTAGAGATTATTGTGCCTCTGGTGAGATCATTCAAACCTGCAATAAAAGCCTGGTGTTCCGGCAATCAAGTCTGGCGCTTGAGTGTCTCATCGACCATTACAGTAACATTACTGACACCTAGTGTCAAGTGTAGAATACTACGTATCATCACAATGCCTTTGACTGTCTTCTGAATGCCTATAATGCCTCTAATAAGGCATATACAGTCATCCCTCAGTTATCGTGGTAATTTGGTTCCACACCCGACCGCGATAAGTGAATTTCCACAATTCAATATTAATAAATAGAACATTTTTGTTGTTAGAGCATAAAAAATCAGTTTTATCACTTTCTAAATATAATCTTTACGATTATTAAAGCATTGTAGACATGGACTCCCGGGACCAAATGGGGGGATAAGTCACTGTTGATATAGTCCACTGCTGATGGGGATGTCATACAACTTCATGTCAAAAAAATCAAAAAACTATCCCTCTAAGCATATTTGAACATAAAAATGGCTGAATGAAGTAAAATACAAATATAAGGTATTCAGAAGACGCATTCATATATGGCTAATGTTGCGGCCGTAATCAACGCCAAGATAAAACTCAACTCTGAATCCCTGACATCCCTTCCTGTCTGCCCCACCACTCAAGCTAGCACAGGAACACATTTACAGCAACATAAACACAAGCACAAGTCTTATTTATGTCATATATGTCCTATTTTCCTTTTATTATGTCTATTATATTAGGTCATAGGAGTGTAAAGGTGATTTCTTTCATGTTGAGAGGGACCTAATAATGTTAAAAACCGTATTTAGAGGGTCATACACGGGTTTTTTTTAAACAAAAATATTCAATTTATAAATAAGGAATCCTACTTTGCGGAAATTCACTTATCACAGTTGGGTCTGGAATCAATTAACCACGATAAACAAGGGATTATTGTATTGCACAATACTACACGATAACCGAGACGGCAAGAGACAACCAAAATCGACAACCAAATCATACAAAAACTGGGGCGTTTGACTGTTGACTGTACTGCACTATTCAAAAGACCATGAAAAAAAGGATGTCATAAAACAAAAGTGTTCTTAAACTCCCTTTGACGGCGAGTAGTACAGTATGCTCACACATGCACGCACATACAGCAACAGTGTGGGTTAAATGAGCTTCTGCATATTTAAAGTACCCGGACCTGTTTGTGTTTGCTATATTGTGTGTCTGCCAAATAACACCCCTGTAGTCACCTTTACACTCCTAAAGCGCAGGCTACGGAGATCACTGCAGGGACACGAGACGGCCATGGCTTTAACCATTAGCAAGCCAATTTATTTACTGTATTCTAAACTTAACCCTTTAAGCGCAAAAGTTGAAAAATTGCAATCAGCAACATTGCTGAATTCAACAAGCCATTTCTGCAAATATGGTGTCATAATATGCTAATTAGATGAGTAAATTTACCCCCCATCACAAACTTTGGGTCATACTGATGCATTTTCTAATTTTCAGTATGCCTTTATCATTGCTAACCATTTTCCAGCTACAACCTTTTCAAATGGTGATGTCAAAAATGAAAAAACTGGCACCGAAAGGGTTCAAAAAAAAGGAGTGGGGGAGAATGAAAAAGAAGGCAAAAACTTACCACTTCCCCACGGAATGGGAGGAGAACTTCTTTTCACTCAATCGTGTTGGACATGCCATGGCTGACTCCATGCAGCGTGACGGTAATTTAATGTCATGTCTCAATAACGGAACATTACTGACGCCTCGTGTCCAGAACAATACATATACCTTTGTCTTTGAATGCTTTTTTTTACTAATAATACGCCATAGGTCAACCACGAAACAGGAATCATTTATTAATTAATTTTTGAAAACGTGATAGAGCTAGGGAGCATGATACTGCCAGAGACGACTGAATACTAAATATACTATATACAGTACTAAATATCCATTTTGACTAATAGACTATACTCAACCACGAAACAGCAGGACTTATTCATTCATCTATTTTTGAAAAACCATTACAGAGTGAAGCCGCAAAAATCAAAGCGTGAAGTGGCAAGGGATTACTGTCAATGTGGACTGTACACAGACCACGCCCTCATCCACATGCTGGTTTTGAGGTGCCTGTCTACGGCATGTGCATATATATTCATCATTTCTAATTATGCAGTCTTATATAATTATCCTTTCATCCTACTTGAGTTCAATAGAGGATATGTAAAATAATGACTATAGTATCTCAGCCTTGTGTGAAG
Source organism: Dunckerocampus dactyliophorus (assembly GCF_027744805.1). Classification (NCBI taxonomy): domain Eukaryota; kingdom Metazoa; phylum Chordata; class Actinopteri; order Syngnathiformes; family Syngnathidae; genus Dunckerocampus; species Dunckerocampus dactyliophorus. The sequence goes on along the minus strand of NC_072824.1, from coordinate 27,090,767 downwards.
TCAAGCCCATCGCGGAGCCAAGAATTGTGCATGGAAGATGAAATCCAGAATGACTCCATCCCCACCCAACACACAATGTCCATATGCTACCACTAATCATATGTTCCAGCTGATTGCAATACTAAGCTATTCCACAGGGACTTTATACTGCATAGCCTCTTCCTAAATCTCATTTAGATGTACAATGATTGTTTTAGCACAAGTCTCACACTTTATTAAAAGCAACTTACCCAACCATGATTCCGTGGTTTTTCCACATTGGCCATAGTCAGTGGAGCTTCAACAGTCCTCTCTATACATTCTCCACCAGGTACTTCACTTGGATGTGTGGACTGGACATTTACTACATGTTCATCTGACATCTCCTGGACAACCTCTGCTGGTCTGACACTGGGTTTTTCCTCAGTCACTGCTGAGTCCATGGCACTAGAGCAGTCTGAAGGGTTTCTCCTGAAGGTCACACTCTGCCTTTTCCACTTTGTAGAGTCACTGGGTGCTGTCCTGTGGCTGGTTTTGATGTTAGTGCTCTGTCCTTGGATGGGTTTAAACCCCAGAGTTACTCTGACGGTACCTGCGGATGGTCTTGGCCTTTTATCTCCATGGCAAGCCTCTACTTCACCCTTCCTGGGAACAGTACTCCTTCCAATTGTTGAAACAGATTTATTCTACAATAAAAAAAAGAAAAGTTCAGCACAAGAAATGTTGAAATAAACAATACAGTACAGTGGAACTTCGGTTAGCATGATGAATCCACTCCAGAGGGTCAGACTCTAATCGAAACATACTCTAACGCAATAAGAAATCACCTAAATCCAATTAATCCGCTCCAGAAAGCCAAAAATGTTAACACAAAACACGTTTTTATACTTTTACCATTATAGTTTTACACGCAGAAAACATAGAATGCATAGAAAATGCATATAAATGATGACTGAAAGGGATAAATGAACATTTAAGGTTACTTTTTCCTTCATTGAAATTTTTGCCAAAGTCACAATGTGGCGGCAAGATGGACACAAACACCACTTTCGTGTTTTGTTATTTCAGAAATTCAATAGTGTCTCTCACCTCAAGTCTCTTTTTTTTGATGACTGCTGCAAAATAAGCCAAAATGGACCCAGAGAAAGTTAAGTGCCAGTATTTTGATAAAGGTGAGAAACACTATTGAATTCAAGAAATGACTCAGAGCAAAACACAACGGTGGTGTCCGTGTTGATCTCGCTGCCACATCTTTGGCAATAATCATGTCTTCAATGAAAGGTAGAAGTAACCTTAAATGTTCATTTGTCCCTTTCATCCATCATTTATATCCATTTAGAATTGTTTTATCCATTCAAAACTGAAATTGTAAAACTAAAAGAACATGTTTTGTGTTTACATTTTTTGTGGCATTACTGTGTTAGTTAGCTGTTAGTTAACAAAAAACTACAGAGTCAAGTGCTGATGACATCATTGATGGGCGACTGAGCTGATTTTCGCTTTTTGCTACCATTAGCAAGCTAATAGGCTGCTAACAAGGATGTTTTGTGATAAAAATACATGCACAACACAGTTAGGACGCACGCAATCTATTAATAACACGACAAGATGTGTGCCATGTTGTACGCTAACCAGAAAATTTTCTTCAATGTTAACTGAAAAACACGCTAATCGAGGTTCCACTGGATATGAATAGTCAAACCTACAGTACCTGCCCAAGTATTTTTGGTGAGGAATTAGTGGGCTGGGGTCCAACTTTAGCGTCTAGTTTAGGAAGCCTCTTCTTCTCCTGACTGGAAATTTTGGCAGCTGTCGTCTTGGGTGAAACTGAAATGCCTGCTTTGAAGTTTAGACTGCTTTGATGGCTGTGGAGTTTAGGGACCACCACAAGCATTTCAGCACAAGTTGATAAAGCGCCAATGTCCTCATCGTCTTGGACAGGAGTGATTGCAGAGGGCATAAGACATGATTTGTGGGTGGTGTCACTACTGTCCTCAGGTGTTATGTGAAGTGTAACCAGAGGACAGACATCCTGCCTGTCTTCTACCAGCATCTTTGACCTTGGCTCAGCAGCTACGCTCATAGCTTCACTGCTCTCTCTTTGGGGCTTGGGCGTCTGTGTACTGTTCCCACTGCTAAAGAGGCCTGAACTGGGTATGTTTGTGAGGGTTGTGCTGAGCCTCCGTACCTCAGGTTCGGAGCTGAATGACACAAACAAAGCTTCATCTTCCCCATCATCATCATCATCATCATCATCCGCAAGAATTTCTGTTGCCTCCGAGTCTGGAGTGGATGAGCCAAGTCTGTTGTTACAATGATCACCGTGGTCAACGGTATCAGAAGCCAAGGATAAGGAAAGTGCAAAGCTGGCATTGTCATTGCGGGTTTCTCGGTGTTCACCAGTGCTGGCATCAAGGTAAACAGATACTGAGTTGTCATTTGAGTCCGACAGCTCATTTGCCATTTGCAATTTTTCAAATGAGAGATCGTTTTTGGCTATTTTACTTTTGTCCTCCTTCACCCAGTTGAAAAGCACATCTTCAACAATTCCTTGGCTTTGGGTCATTAACGTAGTCGTCAGGGTGACTTGGAGCATGTCATCGTTGTGTGGGCTGACAGTACACCCACTGCTGGTGCTGCTCTGTGTGTGCACCGACTCTGGAGATTCTCCCACACAGGAAGAAGATGACGATGAAGAAGTGGAGCACATTGGAAACGCATTTCCATTGTGGTCTCCTGCACTTTCAAGAGGGAGTCTCATACTTCTCTCTCTCTTCCCCACATCAGTGACTCTCACACTGGGCTTACTGACACTCATCTTACTGTGATCAGCATACAATGCTGCAGTTTCTTTTGGTGATGCAGGTTTTCACCAGTCCATAATAAGCTTCTTACGAACCTCTTTATAGGCTCTATCTTTGTATTTGATCAAAAGCCCAATCCATTACAGTATTTGGTAGTTAGGAGCTATTGATTCATCCTTGGTGCTATTTTTTGTCAAAAAATATGTACAACTTGCAGTACCTTCACCTCAATTCACAGGACTGCAGAATATCCAAAAGGGATGTGTGTCATTACTCTTCAGTCAGTAGAGAACTGAACAAAATTTTCATAAAAGTGCTGCCGGTTATGTATCTACCCTCATATATGGTATTCTTGATTATACTCTTCCCACATAATCTGAAAAAAAGAGCAGAGGAAAGAAAACATGTTAAACATGAGAAAAATTACAATGCAATTTTCAGTCTGACCAGCTCAAGTAACAAAAATAGAGGGTGTCCCAACAATATACTTTATAGATATAGTACATTATAACACTGTGAGGATTAATTTATCGAGATGCTTAAAGGGTTCATGAAACCAAAAAAAAAAGTTGGAAAAAATAATAAAATGAAAGTACTCACTTAATAACAGCCTGTGTCATGTCTTTAATGTAGGTGTGAGATCAATATTTTTGCTAATCCCACAATAAAATACACAAAAGTGTCATACAGGAGGCACTTGCAGTACTTGCTTCATCCTGAAGTGTTTAGGCATGCCTGAACTGGAAGGTGCTCGTCACTGCCATCCTTCCATAGAAAGGAAAAGCCTGCATTTTTTTTGTTTGACAGCAGCACCAACTGGAGAGCAGCAAATCAAATGCATGAAAGATATTTTTATGCTTTGTTGAATTAATGAATTTTACTGCCAAAATGGTGGATTGTATATCCAAGCTCACCAGGAGGTGATCAGACTTTTACAACAAAGTACCAGAGGTTTTCCTGGAGAAGAATAGGGTGCATGTACTTCATATACAAATTAAAAAAAGGAAAGAACATAAATATTTTCCCATTAATAAAAAAAAATAAATGGGACTGAAAGGTATTTGAAAACATTTTTTAACCAAAGTGAATTACTTTTACCCTCTTAACTGCAAACTGTATTAACATTTTTAAAAACTCCAAAAGGAGTCCTGTGCCTCACCAGCGATGAACTTCCCTGCACGTCATTGAACTGTTTGGGATTTCTTATTTGGACTTTCGCTTGCTAATATGCGATATTTCAGTTTGTGGGTTGAACACTCTTCAAACCACAGGATAATCTGTCAGGATCAGCAGAGTAAAAACAGCATGGTTATCTTTAGGTATGTGTGTCTGTGTGGGCTGTAGCTGCAATATACTTGCCACATCACCTTCATCTGTCCCTAATTGTAGTCCAAATTGAGCTTGACAATGGTAAAATTCTTTGCAACATCGTTTTCATTCACTTTTTAGTAAGCTCATCAGATGTAATCAACAGTTATCTAGATTCAGAGACAGAGCATTCTCACCTTCACTGTTGTATTTCTGCTTGTGTGGAGCTGTATGGAATGCCAAAAATATACAGGATAACGCTTCATATGTGGAAAGAGAATAAAAAATGGTGAGTGAAGGCGTCCTACAGTGCAAGAAGACTATCGGGCTGTCGGCTTCTTTTGACATGAAATCTAAAAAACTGGACTGACTTTCTGGCTCACATTGTTGTACTAACAGCCATCAACCTCGTTTCATCCGTTCCTGTTAGTCACTTGCAACATCAGCCTCCGGGGCCTCATTGGCTGTGCCTGTGCAAGTATGAACTCATTCTTCCACTTTATTAGCTATTGGTGAATGACACACTTGTCAAAGTAATATACAGAGTTGGATGGAGTCAACAAGGGAAAGCGTCGAGACGGAATATGTGACAGAGGAGAAAGCCCCCCCCCATGTAAAAACGTCATTAAATGTTCAAATTACGACAGTGAAGCAACTGCAGTTTTTGAACAGCGGGCATAGCGTCTTTCTGAAGAAAATTCCAAGTTTTACTGGTCAGGGAAGGTCCATCACAAGTACAGTAATTCATCCACATTTGAATTTTGGGCTATATACCTAAGACATTAATAAAAGTGCACTTTATTAACATTACAGTAAAGTTATGTTCCTCGCCTAACCAGCGACTGATGAAAATCACCACACATTATACTCGCATAAAAATGTCTATTAACACACAGCTCGTTCCTGCCTCACCCCAAATTCTCTTACTCGCTTGACATTGACATTCTCCTCCGATTTGGGATCAACATTTGCAATAAAAGTGACTGTAGGTAAGCACCACACGCACGTGATGTGTACTGTGTGGCACTACGCTGTGCTTGTGGTCAGCAAATCTGTGCGTGGCACAGACATACTTCTTCATAAATGTAATATTTTTGTAGTTAGGGCACAAAAAACCCGTTTTAAATCTTCTAAATACGCTTTGTAGTATTATTAGAGCCCTCTAGACATGAAATAACACCCCTACGGTCACCTTTACACTCCTATTACCGAATATAGTAGACAAAATTTGATAAAGTAAGCCCTTTAAGACAAAGAATGCTGGTGTATGTTGCAATAAATGTGTTCTGCACGTGTGGACAGGAAGTGACGTAAAGGGGTTCAAGGTTGGTTTTAGGCCACATTATGGCCACAACAGTAGCCTGTGTTATTATTAGAATTATTATTATTATGTTAATTGTGCCTGTCGTGAGATAATTGAAACCTGCAATAAAAAAAAACGACAACTGACAACTTTTTCACACAACTTTGTATGTGTCTGTGTGTCTATATAATATTATATATACTTGTATTTGTACTTTATTTATCCCACAGCGGGGAAATTCACACCACACACACACACACACACACACACACACACACACACGCACACAATACCAATACTACATATACTGTACATAAAATACTGTTTTTGTAAAATCTAAAATACTATAATAATGACCTTTTTTTGTAACCGGAGACCAGTATGCAGCACGCAGACAGTCATAGAAACACCGGGCAATGCTCAGCACTGCGTCACACTACAGCAGCATAGTGCCTGTGTCGCTGCCCAACACTTCTCTGCAATGAACCACACACCCAGGCAGGACAGTAAGAGACAGCAGTCCAAGCTCCAAAGTCTTGCATACTGAGTGAGGTGGCACAAAGTATTTGCCCTCACTGAAACAACAGCCCAGAGCAGATCAGACCATACATGGTCAGCAGTGTTCATAAAGTCTGAGCTGTACAGTGGCTCTCTACTGCAGCCAAAATGCTACAGCAGTTGTGATCTACAGTACTGATACAGTGGAATGAATGTGTTCATATGGTCTCCTTTAAGACAGAGTGTTCTCCGCTTTGTCTCTTTGGCTTAGTAATGAGACAGACGCATGTGTCCCAAACTGATCTGCTCCTAGCAGCTCTATCTGATAGGGGTGTCCCCATCCGATATTGATATCGGATATTGGTCCGATTCTGGGAGCGCTGTGTTCTCCTGGGTTGATAGGGTTCTAGCAGCTCTTTAAGATATACTGGTGACTGACCATGTAGTTCTTTATATGCAAGAAGGAGAATTTTAAACTCAATTCTAAATTTGACAGATAACCAGTGCAATGAGGCTAATACGGGTGAGATATGAGCTGTTCTTCTGGTTCCGGTTAAGATTCGTGCGGCAGTATTTTGAACTAATTGAAGGGCCTTTAAAGATTTCTTAGGGCAGCCTATTAAGAGAGAGTTACAATAATCCAACCTGGAGGTCACAAAAGAATTACCAAGTTTTTCTGCATCTGGCAGTGGCAGAAATTTTCTGATTTTCTTTATGTTTCGTAAATGGGAAAATGCTGTTTTTGACACTTGTTGTATTTGGAAACTAAAGGAAAGGTCCGAAGATGACATCAAGGTTTCTGACTGTATTGTGGGTGCTGCGTGCAAGACCATCTATGGCAGTAATATCATCTGCAATCTTGTCTCTGAGGTCCTGGGAACCAAGGACTATGATTTCAGTCTTACCTGAGTTTAATAGTAAAAAGTTTCAGGTCATTCACCTCTTTATGTCGTTAAGACACACCTGGAGTTTCGACAGGTGAGTAGTTGGTTAGATTTCATTGATAAGTACAGTTGTGTGTCATCTGCATAGCAGTGGGAGTTAATGGAGTACTTTCTAATGATATTGCCTAAGGGGGACATATAAAGGCTGAACAATAACGGTCCTAGCACAGAACCCTGTGGGATGCCATGACTGACCATGTGTCTGGATTCTTTATTACAAACTGCAGGTGATCTGACAAATAGGACTGAAACCATTTTAATGCAGCTCCTTTAATGCCAAGGGTGTGCCCTAATCTCTGTATTAGGATTTATTGTCGAATGCTGCTGTAAGGTCGAATGAAACTAATACTGAAACGAGGCCTTTGTCTGAGCGGTGAGGAGGTCGTTCGTAATTTTCAAGAGTGCCGTTTCTATACTATGGCACATCCTAAACCCTGACTGAAAGACCTCAAGTAGATGATTGTTTTGAAGGAAATGGTGTAACTGATTGGTCACTGCTTTCTCTAGGATCTTGGAGAAAAATGGCAGGTTAGATATTGGTCTGTAGTTAGCCAACATGTGGCTCAAGGTTTTTTGAGAAGCAGTTTGATTACAGCCACTTTGAATGATTGTGGTGCATAGCCTGTCACTAGCGACATGTTGATTATCTTAAGAGCTGTGTTGACTAGTAGGATAGTATCTTTGAACAAGTAAGTAGGGATGGGATCTAACTCGCAAGTTGAGGAGTTTGAGGAGGAAATTGTAGAGTCTAGCTCAGAGGAGTTGATGGAGTAAAAACTGTTTGTGTGTCAGTCATCACCATTTCCTCGATGGGGAGGTGGTTTATTTGGTGTCTAATAGTGGCAATTTTACATTCAAAAATGACATGAAATAATCACTGCTAAGAGTGGTAGGGATGGATGGGTTGTTGGTGCTATGACACTTGTTATTTGAACATTGACATTAGCAATAGGGGCTATCTACTGTGTTTAGTAGTTTGCTCAATTAGGACTTCACAAATCATACAAGCCTGTACTATTTTTGCCTCTGTATGACCATATTTGAACAACTCCCTACTACATCACCGTGCCCACATATCATGTGTATTGACCACATGTACTGTAGTAATGTAGAGTAAGTTTACTTTGAAGCGTCCAAGCACAATCATTATGACAAGGCATCCAAAAGCAATCAAAGGCAAAGTTAGTAGTGAAAAGACGAATGATGACTCCTTCTGCTCAGTCACACGACATTCATACTGGCATCACCATCCGCATCTGGATACCAATCTACTTCAATGATGACCATAAACATGGGAAAATGGGTCTTGGGTGTTGAACAAAATACTAAACATGAAATATCACATAAAACATTTCAAACGGCATGGACTATTCGCTAGTGCGCTAATATGTACATACACACATGTGACTGAGGCAGAAAACACACACAGGCACATGTGCTTTATCCACAACGTAACTCTTAAGAGCTTTAACTTACAGCTTGCCGTTCCTCTCAGGCTGCAGTCACAAAAAAGAAAAATAATGGAAGCTCCTTCAGATTTCTTACTCTCCTTGCTTTTGTCGACCAAGCACTCAGCTATCTGTCCTCACATACAATCCACCACACACTCATTCCTCCTCACACACACACGCACGCACACACAGCCCTCGCTCATGTTTCCCATTATAAGCGGTGTGTGGAGGCACGTACATGCAGGCGAGGGGAAGACTACGCAGTATGTGACGTGGTCTGCGGAGGGAAGGGAGAGACAGGGCTGAGGAGGCACTGCGTTCTGTGCATACTCTTTTTGCTTTTGGCAATTATAAGCGTGCAAGAAAATGGTGTGTTCTACAGAGTTCAGGAATACACACACACACACACACACACAAGTCCAGTGTGGGAGGATGACTAAGTAATGTGTTGGAGGTGTTTCCACAGTAGACCTGCTGGATTGGTGGACCAGGTAACTGAACTCCTTCCGAGCACCACCCTCAACCTCCAAAATATAGGAGGAATTGTGTCGGCCTATTGCCAAGCAGTTACTGCCCATTCCCTTATTTTGCTGGGGGACTTCAACACTCACGTTGGCAGCGACAGTGAGACCTTGGTAGGTGTGCTTGGGAGGAATGTTCTGATCTGAACCAGAGTTGTGTTTTGTTATTGGACTTGTCCATAACGAACACCATGTTCAAGCATAAGGGTGTTCATATGCGCACCTGGCACCAGGACACCCTGGGCCGCAGTTTGATGATCGACTTTGTGGTTGTGTCGTCGGACTTGCGGCCACATGTTTTGGACACTCGGGTGAAGACGGGGCGGAGCTGTCAATCGATCACCACCTGGTGGTGAGTTGGCTCCGATGGTGGGGGAGGATGCCAGTCAGACCTCATTTGCATCACAAAACCTCATCACTTGGTGTCATTTTCTCTCCATTCGTATCACATTGTTGTGTGTGTGTTATCAGCGATGTTTACATGCGCGGATGAAGACCGCTTTCTTGTGTCACATTTGTATTTTACTTCATTTAGCCATTTTTATGCTTGAAAATGCTTCATTTTGGTAAAAAAAAAATTGTAAAATTTGCTTAAATATGCATTTTTTTTTTTTACTAATAATGGGTCATATTCAACTACAAAACAGCATGATGTATTATATTCAAATTTTTTATTATATATATTTATTATTTTTATTATTATATATTTATCGCGGTAACTGATTCCATCCGTTCATCATAAGGACTTCCACATTTTTAAATGCATTTTAAAAAGTGTGGGAGGTATATTTAGGCCTTAAACTTAATTTGTTTTCGTCACGTACAACTAATTGTAAAAATATAAAAACGTGCTTTGTCTTGAGAGTCAACTGCTGTGCTGACTTTACTTCCCGTTTCTATGTGTTAGCAAGCTAATAGGACGCGAAGAAGTATGTTTTGTGGTAAAAATACATTAAGAACACAGTTGGACTCAAGCAGTGTAGTAATAACATGACAAGACGCGAGCCAGAAAATGTAAGTGAACCTAAGCAAAATGTTGGCGTAAAAACACAATAAACGGGGTGTACACTAACCAAGGTTCCACTGTATAGTAAATACAGCAGTTTTACTTTGAATGTGAATGAGAATTAATATGCTGGTGTACTTGAGCTCGCCAGTCATACCAATGCTGATTCAAATGGTAACTATGAGCAGCCAAGAGTGCACAATTACTTGACACACATTCACTCACAAAACTAGTAATCCTAACACCCTGTGACAGCGAGACAATGACATGCTTCAACAAGCAAGTGCTTGAACTGACTTGCACAAACATTTGTAGCTTCACCTGAAATCATGCATAACTGAACCAAAAAAAAAAACTAATCAAATCTGGGAGAGATTGAAGACCAGCGTTGCAAGAAAAAAACCCAAAATTTTTACAATGCAAATTTATTTATGCTATATATATATTTTGCTTTATTTCTTGTTTAGAGGGCTCCAATGTTGAACACCATTTTTAGAATGTCGTAAACAGGTTTTCGATGCTCTATAAAAATATTCATTTATAAACAAGGAATCGGGCTGAAATTTTGGTATATAGGAGGGTCTGTAAGGGTGCACTCTCACTGTGTCCGTACTTTGGCCCACTTGACACCTAAACGCAAGTCTGTATGTTGTAATGCGTGTTGCTCCACGTTCCCTTCCCCAGCACGCTTGGAAGATGTGGGCCAGGTGCACGAGCAACGTATTGGTTTCACTGTAATAAGACGGGTCCTAGAGAGAAAATGCTTGATATTGGCTTTTGCTGATATCCAATATAGTTCAGCACATCACTCGCGAGCAGATATCATTATCGGCAGAAAAAAAACAATACTGATATCTCATTTTTATGCCAAGGTCGACATCCCTTGTCCTAGATCAGCGTTTGGGAACCTATGGTTCGCGAGCCATATATGGCTTTTTTTATGTCACACGTGACATTTTTAAGTAAAACGTTACAGAAATCAGTGTTAAAAAAACATTCAAAATATAAAACATTATAATGTATTTTAATCCGTCTATCCATTTTCTACCACAATGGCTGTCCTTCCGATAGTTTCCGAGTCAGACGCCAAAACACGATCATAATTGGACAATGCGGTAGCCTACCGGGTCAATGAGGGGTCAAGAAGTGAACTTCCCGCCTGTCTAATTCTGTAGCTAGCACAAAAACTGTTGACGAAGATGGGAAAAAGAAAGAAAGATGAGGAGTACCGTACATTTCAGCAAAAATGGACAGAGGAATTCGCCTTCGTGCAGAGAGCAGATTTGGCGGTGTGTCTAATATGCAGTGATAAAATTTAATCGATGAAACGGTCAAATACAAAGCGGCACTTCACCATGCGCCATGCATCTAAGCCATGCATCTACCGATAATGTGCAGCGGGGGACACCCGGAAGAAGGCATGCCAATAATTACTCCAAAGTGCAAGCTAGCCAGCAGCAACTCTGTGCATGGAGCAGACAAGCTGGCTGGTCTTCGGACAGCTTTGCTGGTTCTTTAGCAATCGTGGGGAATGGAAAACCTTTCACAGACGGCGAATTTGCCAAAACATTCATGCTTGATGTGGCGAATGAACTTGAATGAACTCCGGCGACTTTTCAGATAAAGACAAGAGAATCAAATTAATAAAAGAAATGCCTGTGACAGCAAGAACTGTTCATGACCGTACTATCACGGTGGCAAATCAAGTGGGGGAAACACCAGTGAAGGACATAACTGCAGCGGTATACTTTCCCTCGCTTTCGATGAGTCGACAGACGTAAACCATGCAGCACCAGAAGTCACATTAAAGGGATAGTTCGGATTTTTTGACATAAAGTTGTATGACATCCCCATCAGCAGTGGACTATTTCAACAGTGACTTACCCCCCAATTTGGTCCCGCGAGTCCAGTTCTGGTCGGATTTCCGTGACAAGGAACGTAGTTCTGCTTAGTTGCTGGGTCATTTAAGTAAAGAGTTGGGTCCCTGTCGCCTCTCTATTTGTGCGTATGTGATGAAGATGCTCGCTTTCATGGCTCTCCTAGCCAAAAAGATTCCCGACCCCTGTCCTAGACAGTTCTTAAGGACAACAGCTACCTTTCATAAAACCATAAAAACACTCAAATAACCTAAAAAGTCAAAGCACATGCGGGTGCATAACACAGACGTGTGATATCATTGTCCCGCTCATCCAACATTGGAACCTCTGACCTCACAAATGCTTGTAATGATAATGAATGTTGCCAAACGGACTCCAAAACCTTGCAGAAAGTCTTCCTCAGGTGAAATAGCAAACTTTTTTTAGACCCTTCTAAAGATCTTGATCCTCATGTCACACAAGAGGGAGCTCTACAGAGTACAGCCAGGCTTCTTAATCTTGGATAGAAGTACAGTGCAGAGGACAACCTGTTATGTAACTCTCACAATAATGCAACAGCAGCAGTGCCCACTGCAAGCTACTACACAGGCAAACGCATATAGAAAACACAGATAAGCACATATGGACATATCGAAAGCAGCTATACCACAACTACAATGCATACAGTGTGTTTGCACAAGTACTGGTACTTCATGAGTTACCCATAAAGGCACAGTGCCGTATTCCTCAGTAAAACATGTTCGACCCACAAGTATCAACACATTTTCTTTGACTTCACATCATCTTAAAGAGCCTTTCGCAACGCGTCAAAGCTTCCCCTAACTTCTCTGGCTTTAGATAGGTGGATAGCTTCAAAGCTAGTAATTATCGAAATAATCACTCACAGTCTTGTTTACCTTAACAACACCACGGGGCATAGGTAAGAACTGTCAAAGAAAAAGACAAGAGTACAGTGCAGTCAGAAACATAGGAGGTTAAACTCACCGTCCTCGGCAGACCTAATAAGGATTTACTTCCAGCAGGCAGCTGCACGCTGCTTTCTCCCGCACCGGCTAATCACCGCAGCCTCCACCTGAAAAAAAAAAACGCTTTCCGGAAGGGACACGGGGGGGGGGTGCGGTGTTGGGGCAATAATGCTAATATTTGCATCGATTTGAACCTGGAATCATTTTCTAATGTTTTCCTTTAATTTGTTGAACGTAATAAAATAAACGATAAATATTTTAGGGAAAAAAATAGTTTTTGAAAAAATTAACAAAGCAGTCTCTCATTTATTGTGGTTAATTGAATGAATTTCAGAAAAGTAGGAGTCCTTATTTATAAATCGAATATTTTTGGAGTTAAAGCATAGAAAACCTGTTTATGACCTTCTAAATACGATTTTTAACATTATTAGAGCCCTCTAGACATGAAATAACACCACTATAGTCACCATTACACTCATATTACCCAATATAGTAGACATAATAAAAGCAAATAAACCATTTAATATATAAATAATATATAAATAAGACTCGTGCTCGTGTGTGATGTTAAGTATGTGTTCCCTGGGGGAGCTGAGTGGCGGACAGACAGGAAGGGACGTCGGGGGTTCAGATTTGAGTTTTAGCTTGGAGTGGGTTACGGCCACAACAGTAGCCCATGTTAGGGATTATGTGCCTGTTGTGAGATTTCAAACCTAAACCTGACACCTAATGACCAGTGTAGAATACTACAAATCATTGCAACGTCTTGAAATGCATCTTCTGAATGTCTTACATTTGTATTTTGGTTGATTTGGTCATTTTTATGCTTGAAAACGATTCAGTTTGCTTCAATATGCATATTTTTGACGAACAATAGGTCGTATTCAACCACGAAACAGCATAACTTATTCATAAATATATTTTAGAAAAACCGTGATAGAGTGAAGTGGCGAGGTACGTCTGTATATAAGTAGAATGGAACCTCGTTTAGTGTACTCCCCGGTTAGCATGTTTTTTTGGTTAACATAAAACAGTTTTGCCAAACTTTTGTCCCGCTTTGCGTGCTCTTAATGTGTTTGTTTTGTGTTCTTAATGTATTTTTACCACAAAATGTCCTTGTTAGCAGCCGATTAGCTTGTTAATACATGGAAACAGGGAGCAGAAGTCAGCGCTGTCGCCCATCCATGATGTCATCAGCGATAGATGATGACTGAAAGGGATTAATGAACATTTATGCTTACTTTTACCTTCACTGAAAGCGTGATTGTTGCTAAAGACACAATGTGGGCTTTGTGTTTTGCTGTGAGTTATTCCTTGAATTCAATAGCATTTTTCTCAAACTGCAACTTTCTTTGGCTCCATTTTGGCTTATTTTGCAGCCGTGGTCAAAAACCAAGTTGAGACTTGAGGTGAGAAACACTACGTAGTAACAAGTAAGTAACAAATGTTCATTTATTCCTTTCATTAATCATTTATATGTGCATGGCTCAGATCAAGAGTACCCTTTGTTGTCTTCAACTTCGCTTGAGTAGTATTTGAAATTGTTGTTCTAACAATGTGTACTATCCCTATCACTCTGACGTTTATAGAGTGAGGAAGTTTACCAAACCATAAACTAGGCCTGTTCATGTTTTTATTTTGCGCTAGCACGGTTATGTTCTAAAAAAGTGTCTATATTTGGGCATTGAAATGTTACATATAAAGCATGTCTACTTTTGTTGTGAAATAAACAATATTTTCTCTGATAATTTTGTCATGATTTCTACTTAGATTAAAGATTGATGTCTGAAATTGGTTTCTAATGTGTTTTATTCAAATATTCTCAGTGTAAAAAAAAATAACTGTTGTGTAATCATTATTGAACAGTACATAACCTTTGTGTCCGCCTGCCGATGAAAATTTTGAAGAACATAATTCCATGGAAAAACAAACCCCATGATGATTACAATGGTATATATTCATGGAATAATTACTCAACTCTGCAACTAAAGTAATTTTTTTGTGTATAAAAGAGTAAAATAAGATTATTTGAACAAAAGTCTAACACCGAGTGGACACCGAGTTATGTACTTTACATTTAAGAAAGAGTGAACTTCGGAGGGTTTCTATGGGAAATGGAAGATGTCTCGAGCTCTGGTATGTTGGGTGTGTGTTTTGCAATGTTTGAAGTTTGTGTTGATAACATTACGAAGGTCTATCCACGAGTTTAAAATTTTAATTGTAACACTTAGGTACCCTTGATCTGAGCCATGCACACATGTATTGATATGCATTTTGAATCGTTTTCTACATTTAAAACAATAATTGTAAACTTATAAAAATGTGCTTGTGTTAACATTTTTGTTTTTCTGGAACAGATTAATTGGATTTACATTATTTCTTATGGAAAAAATGGATGGGGTTGGAGTATGTTTTGGTTTGAGTCGAACCTGCTGGAACAGGGAAAGCCTTCTTGAGACGTCATCTGTACTTCTGTGAAGAAGATGTCGGACGTTTCGCTCCTCATCCGAAGAGCTTCGTCAGCGAACTAACAAGTGCTGGTAGCCTAGGCCTTAAATACAGTAAGAGTGGGTGGAATTGGTGTGCCAACGCCCTCCTCCTATTGGTTCCCCACACTAAGACTGGGAGGAGTTGTGGTCTAATCCTCTCCTGCCATTAGCACCTCCGGTTAAAGGAACAGGTTAATGATACTAACCAAGGTTCCATTGTATATGAATTTTAAACTTTTTAAAGGTGATGTTATTTTATTGTGAAGGCCAGAATTTGTTTGTTTGTGTTAAAGCTCTTGACAGCTGTGTAATGGATGAGATGAAGCCACTGCATGGCATGTACCATTGAAGAAGTGGCTAAATGGGGAAAACATTTTAGTGGCTGGAAAAGGCTGGACTGAAAGACAGCCCAGAGGTGCTAATCATGGGTGCACAGGACCAGGCCAGGTAGGAGACACGTTTAGGTTGATGTCTGCAGAAGTGTAGAGGACATGGTCACGTGGGCCAAGATGGGTTTGGGTTCTTACGTATACGAAAGCAATAAAAGGAGTGCACTGGTCCGTGTCCGTGTTTATATGCTATCACTTACCATAGTCCTATCATCAGTTTGTCTTCCTGCTGTCATTGTCCCTATACTGTATGTCTCACATGCAATAATTTAATAAATGCACAAAATGTATACTGAAGTGGAGCATCTCAGTTCAAACGCGGCACCAAGGTATAAGGCCTACACCGCTCAGTGGCAGAAGGTAAAAGGAGGCCGCAACAGGCCCTAAACACAAGATCAATAGAGTGCAACACACTACAGCAGATAATTTATTTAATTTGAATTTAGTCCCATGCAACAGAGTGCCCTAATGCCACTCAATTTAATGGCCCAATAACAAACAATGAAAACAGGACATTTTTTTAAAATCATTTTCTTAACAGAGGATGTGAAAACAAGCACAACAGTACTTGGTAAACAGGACGTTTGGTCACTCGCGCAATTAACGCCACGCCCCCCTTTCAGTTCAACTTATAATTGTGAAGAATACAGACATTTTTTGTACTACCTGTTGTGTGAAACCACTATTGGTAACATATGATAACCAGTGGTGGTGTTCTTATTTTTGGGTGAACAAATTTGAAGCCAAGGGAAAATGAGGGACAACGAGGGAAATTCTGAAATTCCGTGTTATTATCCTGGCGTGCTTCTTTTATTTTGAAGGCCTGATTTTACCGGCGGCAGGGTGTGTTGATTCCGAGGCTGCCTCAGTGCTGTCGAGCGGACCGGAAGCTGTCCTGCTACGGCATCAGGGATTTTAAAATACTGTGAAAATATTGCGACTATTCGAGAGTGTGCCATAAAACAAGGGCAAAATATGATCGTTTCCCCGTGAAAACAGGCAGGTTGACAAGTATATTTTGTTTTTGGAGCCACTGCAGAAAATGTTTGTGTTTGCAGTGACACGTTCATTGGCGCGAGGAAGACATTTATTTTGAAAGCCCTAACCGGATTCGAGTTAAAAGCGGTGGTAGAAATCTAGCGGAGTCATGTTGCGAGTGTTATCATTGCAGCTGCCCATTGAGACAAGAGATAGTGGTTACTGGTTAGCTTGAGTATCATGAATGTGTGTGCAACGGAAGGGCTGCTCTTTATTTCGGCATAACCAATCAAATTATAGAAACGAAAGCAATAAAATATATTTCAAGACATTGTCCGAGCAGCAGCCAATGAGAATACACGGCACTTGACCACCGACTGTAAAGGAAGACGCGTTTGGCCACCATTTCTCCATCTCCACCATTTTGGCTGTCAGTGATGGAGCACATCCGGACGCCAAAGGTATTAATGTCTTTACATTTTAACAGCCAGCAACATATTGTCGCTGATAGCGGTATGCTATGTTTTACCATTTTTTTTGCCTTGTTTACGTGTTTGCTTTCATTTCACCGTCCCAGACACAGACACACATACAAATATCTCAAATTGCCCTGTAAGATGCTGTAGGCAAGCACAAGCGTCCGACCTCCATCCTTTGACACCACTGTGCGGACGCAGAGGTGTTTCTCCACGCGACCTAAGCGGCTGCCACCAGGGGGCCCTCAAATACTGACACCATCATCATTAAAGTCGTCGTATCCTGCTCATTTCAGTGTTCTTTAAAAATATATTGGATTCCAGTGGGACACTACAGTACATTTATTTTAAGAAAACACTCCAAAATCTCAAGTTGTGCACAGGCAAATCTGCATTCTTCTCCCCTTGTCCGAATGCTCAGATTCCGCAGCTTGCTCCCCTAACTACGCCCGCTCTGTTGCGATTGGTCAGTTTATTTATGAAGCACATTTAAAACATACAGTTCATGCTGGCCCAAAGCGCCGTGCAGATCAAGAGGAATTAGAATGGCAAAAACAGAAGAAATAGCCAAAGTAAAAACATGTCACGAAAAGGATAAAACCACTAAGAACAAATAAAACAATGGATCAAACAAAATATT
This sequence comes from Dunckerocampus dactyliophorus, assembly GCF_027744805.1. Taxonomy (NCBI): domain Eukaryota; kingdom Metazoa; phylum Chordata; class Actinopteri; order Syngnathiformes; family Syngnathidae; genus Dunckerocampus; species Dunckerocampus dactyliophorus. The sequence goes on along the minus strand of NC_072824.1, from coordinate 27,073,139 downwards.
CAGAACAAAACTAAAAACGTCTAGTTCAGCTTGTCTTAAAAGGCATTGCGCAAAGATGTGTCTTTAGTGCCGATTGAAAACACTCCACAGAAGCAGCGGTTTGAATTAGCAGAGGGAGAGCTTTCCATAATTTAGGGCCTGGGATGGTGAAAGTTTGGTCTCCTTGTTTTTAATCTAGACATGAGACAATGCAAGAGAGACTGGTCAGAAGACCTCAGCGCTCTTAAAGACCTCAAAGACCCCTGCTAATTACATAAATAAGAAGGGGCTAACCCTTTTAGGCATTTAAAAACAAGCAATACAATTTTTTAAATGAATCCTAAAAACAATAGGCAGCCAGTGGAGTGAAGCAAGCACAGGGTATTTGATGTGCTCATAGCGTTTTTTTCCTCATAGCCGAGAAGCCACACTCATAGTGGCCTCACCTTAGGTTTCTTCCCTGAATTTGAAATCTGCAAATTCAGGAATTTTTACTGAAGAAAATTGTTGAAAATTATTGGAATCGTACAGAAAATACATTTATAATTTTCTACACATGGAATTTTGGATAAGTGATTCAGGTTTGTGGTAACTGAATTTCAAAGTAATACTTGGTAGTCTATGCTGTGGATACAGAGCTAATCCTTGACTGTGGGTGTGTACTTCTGTAAGGTGGAAAATGTGCATCTCCTGGACCGGTCGATGGGCCAGAGGAAAGCCAGCGTCGGGACTCTCTACCTTTCTGCTACACATACAATGTTTATGGAGAAGCACCCTGAGACATGCAAGGAGATCTGGGTAAGATCTCTTTTATTTGAATGAGTGTTTCTCCCATGAGCTGCTAGGACTAATCCATGACCTATTCAAGGTGTAGTAGATGCTTTGTTGTCAAGTCTCTCTTACTCATAGCAGGTTAGATTCCACAAATATCCCTCCATCCATACACCAGTTGTGATAGCTGAGAACCCCCCCCAAGACAATTTCATTATAGCAGATGTTCTGTCATCAAAATAGTCTTAGAAAATTCAATGAAATTAAAATGAAACCTTTTCAATGCAGCAATATTTTTCTGATGCAAGTTTTTAGGGAGCACTCACACTAGGCCAGTGGTACCATGCCTGGGCCCACTTGACACCCTAAAGCATGGCACGTTTGGCTCATGTGAGTGCACTGGTCCGCGCCCAAGCATGGCACGCTTGCCCTCCTCCTCTGGCAGGAGAGATAGGCCAGAGCCCGGCGCCATTCTGTGCACATGCACTTGCATGCGCAATGTAGCCAAGTCACAGAAGGGAATGTGTAACAATAGATTCATAGTTAGCTTTTGCAATGATGAAAGAAAATGAAAAGGAAATGAAAAGGCGCTCTCGTCTCCCATTATAAAGGTCCTGTGTTCGCGCCCCGGTGCGGGCGCAGGGCGGGTTACATATGTTAGGTTAATTGCCGACTCTAAATCATCCATAGGTATGAATGTGAGTGTGAATGGTTGTTTGTCTATATGTGCCCTGCGATTTGCTGGCGACCAGTCCAGGGTGTACCCCTGCGTCCCGCCCAAAGTCATCTGAGACCCTAATGAGGATTAAGCGTCAGAGAAAATGACGGATTACAGGATCGAGGATCAAACCAGCAACCATTGTGTCAGGAAACAACCAGTCCACCTCCTGAGCCATGTCACCCCGTAGAATTCGCAGAATAATAAGTAATGAAAAAAGTACATGATTTTCCACCAGTAGGGGGCATCAAATAAATTCATTCTCAAGGAGACAGAGAGAAAATATGAAATTACAGTAAAATGAGGAAATGTTTTGAAAGGTCCTGATAGCCAGTGTGTCCTGACTGAGCTGAACATTTTGATGTTGGATTGTTTTGAAATGGTTGAGAAATGTGGGAGGAGTTAGTGGACAAAAATGAAGGGGGAATAAGAAGAAGCAGAGGAATAAATCGATGAAAAATTGTATACAATTCCGGAAAATAAAAATAATATTAAAAAATGCTAATAAATCAATTGAAGAAATGAGAGGTGTGTATATGTTCCAGGTATTGCACAGCATGGTGAGTAGTGTGGAGAGGTTGCCCACCACCCCTGCAGGTAGCCACCTTATCCTGCACTGCAAAGACTTCAGGATCTTCCAGCTTCTCATCCCGCAGGAGAAAGACTGCTTCGATGTTCATACCTCGTTGTTGAGGTTGTCACGACCAGGTTTGTGCATATTTAAAGGTCTATCTGTGTTTGCATGCTCGCTGTGTTGCTTTTACAGAATGCCTTTTATTTACCATACTATTTACCATTCTATTTTATTAAGATTAAAAAGGATTGTGGAACAAAATATTGACTATCTTCTCTTTTCAGAAAAGTACAGTGAGCTATACTGTCTGTCCTTCAATCCCAATGTGAACAAGGAAGAGAGAGAAGAGTCATGGAACTTCATAGACCTCATGGCTGACTACAAAAGAATGGGTGTTCCAAATAACCTCTGGGTTGCTACCGCAGCCAATAAAGAATACAGGGTTAGTTGCTCTGTTTTTTTTGCATGTCCACACCTTTTTTGCATGTCCAAAGTTATACACTTTATCCCAAACAGGGATAAACGTCAATGAGCAGCTACAGCTGCCATCATTATTTTAACTTGTGTCATTTTTATAACATTTCAAAATGTACCTGCATTGGTTTGTGACTCCGTTAAATACAAAAAAAGTTTGTCCAGTCCTATATTTTACCATTGTAGTTTTCTTAAAAGTAATGTGAAAATCCTGTCCCGTTCTCATGAACACGATGATATGCATCGTCTCGTCTCGTGAGCTGAGTGTATCGTGACGCCCCTCGCTGTTAGATATAGGTGCATAATAACGTGGCACATTTTCTTGTCGGTAACACTGACAGCATTGTAATGTTTGAAATATTCATGAATTCATTCAGTGCCAAAGACGTATTTATACCTTTTTATAAACCCGAGCGGCCAATCCCAAAGACGTATTTACACGTCTTTTAGTTTTTTTTGCAGGAGAGGCAAAAAGAGGTGATTATGTAACTGAACACTAATAAATGTCACCGTCACTGCAGTTTTAAGCCGTAAAAACGGCCACAAGGTGGCAGAAGTGCATTTGATAAGAGCTCAGCATGGCTCTTTTGCATGTAAATACACACTCCACAGCAAGGAGGAAGTGGAAGCGCATGGAGGAGCGTAGCATGCAGGAGGTTACGCTTTGTAGGGAAATTTTAACCCATGCACACGCACACACAGTTTAGTTCCAAATGTGAATATTGTAACTAGTTCATGGTGTAATATTTGTAAATAAATGGTTATTTTGACCATTGCATTTATTTTGTAAAACAACCTTTTTTGTGTTGTTTATGTTGGTCTAGATGTTTAAATATTTGAGCTGTTACAAAAGCAAAAAATTTGTGTCAAAGTGAAAGTTACATTTCTCTTCCCAGATATGTGAAACATACCCGTCTGAGCTGTTTGTTCCAAAGTCTGCCACACCTGCAGTCATTGTGGGCAGCTCAAGGTTCAGGAGCCGAGGACGATTTCCTGCTCTGACATACTTTCACCAGGACACACTGGTCAGTGTTTCACACATAGATGGTATGGTATGGTATGGTATGGTTTGTTTGTTTCAGACATGATTAATACATTACATTACATGTTACGTGCTTCATTTGGGCCCAAAATATGTAACATATGCTTAAATATGTATATTTTTTTACTAATAATAGGCCACAAAACAGCGATGATTTCTTAATGAATGAATTTACACAAAATTGTGATAGAGTGAAGCCTCAAATTTCTAACCGACATGTGGTGAGGGACAACTGTACTGATAATTCATTCACGCCATAACTTTTACATGCTGACACTAACAATATTTCACTTGCTTACATTTTGTCATTGAAATTTTGTTCACGTCCTGTGTAAGGAAGGTGTTGGAGGAGAAATGAAATATCATTGAGCAAATAGGAGTTAAAAAAATGGCAGCATGTAGCTTGTGCAGTGTTAAGCAAAAAGAATACAAATGTAAAAAAAATAACGATGGCAATAAAAGTTGAATTTAATTAGTAGTAAAATAGGAATCATTTGTTCATAATAAATAGAAAATAAATAAGTTACAATAAGTGGAGACATTAAATAAAGCCAACTAAGCAAAGACATTGTTCTCTTTTTGAGTGATATCGCTTGATCAAGCTTTTTCCAACATTCCATCCATCCATCCATCCCTTTTCTGTGCCGCTTATCCTCATTAGGGCCACGGGGGTATGTTGGAGCCTCCCCCAGCTGACTTTGGGAGAGAGGTGGGGTACACCCTGGACTGGTCGCCCGCCAATCGCAGGGCACATATAGACAAACAACCATTCACACTCACATTCATACCTATTGACAATTTAGAGTCGCCAATTAACCTAACATGCATGTTTTTGGAATGTGGGAGGAAACTGGAGTAGTATTGGGTCACCCCTAATATATGTTACTGTAGAGTTGTTACTGTTGATGACTCCAGCCTGCATCTAGTCTTTGTGAGTTGTCTTTCATTTCCTTGTAGTCGAGATGGTTCATCGTCAATATTTGTCCAGTTCCTTGATGTCTTTTTACAACAAGTACGTTGGCTTCCTCTAGTCCTGCATTTAACTTGATGCAGCACATTGTCCTAAGTGCCTTGAATTCTTCCCTGCTTTCTTAAGTTGTGTGCTTTCTTGGCGATGTCAGCCTTGCGTTTTACTAGACCCTAGACCGGTAGTATTGATGTTTTGTGTTTTTTTGTTGCCCTTCAGGCGGCGGTGTGCAGGTGTAGTCAGCCATTGTCAGGCTTCAGTGGACGCTGTCAGGAGGATGAGATGATGCTGCAAGCTGTGATGAAATCCAATCCTGGATGTGACTACATTTATGTGGTGGATACAAGGCCCAAAGTAACACACCTGTCACTCACACTAGCACTGTATCAGAGAGACGGAGCTACACAAATGCAACTGCAATACAAATGTATAAATGTGTCCAGATAAATGCGATGGCCAACAGAGCTGCTGGTAAAGGATATGAGAACGAGGACCACTACACCAACATCAAGCTGCACTTCATTGGCATAGAAAACATTCATGTGATGAGGAACAGCCAGCAGAAAATTATTGATGGTAAATATGAATTTGTGTGTCCATTTCAATGACATAAAACAGTGATATGAAATGGAGGAACTATTCACTAATGTGTTTGCGCATGTGTCTGTGTGTAAATTTTCCTCTACCTTGACCAGTGACCGAAAAGCGATCTCTATCAATGACTGACTTCCTTTGGGGTCTGGAAAACTCTGGTTGGCTGAAACACATTAAAGCTGTTCTAGATGCTGGAGTCTTCATTGCCAGGGTATATACAGTCTCTCTCACACATACATACAGTATGTACTAGGGATGGTACGGTACCGTTCGGACTGCCCTTTATGGTCCGCGGTTTTTCAATCCATTTTTCACTGTGCATATGTGTGCGCTCGTGGCTGTCCAGGCTGGCGACAAGCCCTCCCCGCGATGTAATGTCCCATTTCACCAGTCAGACAGTCTGTCAGAGACGAAAAGGCGAAGCATTCAGCGACAGAGCATAGGACAGTGTATATATCAAAGAGTATGAGCGACAACAGCTATGCGGCCCTGCCCGTCTGTGCCGGCAGCGTGCCGAGACGACTCTGACCCGGCTGATCTCCTAAGCTGTGTGCCAGTTTCATTTTCATGCTTCATTTATTGAGTAATAATAACAATAAATAATAAAAAGATAATTTTGGGGGGAAAAAGTACCAAAACTGAACCGAAATCATTGGCCAAAAATCAAAGTACAGACCGTGCAATGGGTTAGCTGTACCGTTACACCCCTAGTCTGCACACACATCCACAAATGCATACATGCACACACAGTCTATGCTCACACATACTGTAAATTCCATAGCAACCACAAGCATATTGCACAATTACTACATGCTGTAAAATTATTCAATATGTATGCAAGGCACAAGGCATATGGGGAGTGAACTGGCAGTATATAAACATCACGCTTCCAACCTCATTTAAGATGTGTCCCACAGTGTATTTTTGTTGAAGTGCTACTTCGAACATGCTTTTAAGATGTCTATCTGTTTTCAGGCAATTGCTGATGAAGGGGTCAGTGTGTTGGTGCACTGTTCAGATGGCTGGGACCGCACAGCTCAGGCCTGCTCTGTAGCCAGTCTACTGCTGGACCCGTTCTACCGTACCATCAAAGGACTGATGGTAACACACCTTCTCAATTCTCTCTTTAGACCTTGGTACTCCCAGGGGCAGAGCTAGAGGGCATAAATGTCATGTCGCATCTGGGCTAATCCCCAGATCCACCACCAAGGTCGAGGAAATCAAAGGATGTGGCAAGGGAGAGAGAAATGTCATGGAAAGACATCCTTTAACTTGACAAGGCCATGTCCTATGGAAATCTAATGAATAGATAACTACATGCTTATGCTTATGGTTTAGTTTATTGCAAATATGTAATACAACGGTTAGATTGTAGTACATTTCACATTTCCACTTGAATAATTCAACCTGCCCAAAAAGGACTAGGAAGAAGGGGAGTTTAATCCTACTTCTTGTACGAGTCTCAGCAATTACTACTACCGTAAAGCACCGTGTATAAACCGCACCCGTGTATTAACCGCACCCCCATTTTCAGGCTCATGGCGGGGAAAAAAAAAATTTTAGTTCATAAATGCTTGCCAACTCTTTCATCTCAAACCAACATGCGTAAAGGTACTGAGCAATTTCAAAAAGAAGAATAAAGGAGAAATCTAAACTTCGGCATCTAGATCTTTAATATTATGGCTAAGCACAGATTAATAATAATAGTAATAATAATAATAATAATAATAATAATAAATCAAAATAAAGAAATTAGCAATTTTCAGAGATGTTTTGATATCTTTCACTGCTTCTCTTTTTCTCTATTATTATTTTATTGCATTGCTTCAGTGTGAATTTGAATAAACTCCAACGTTGTATTGTATTTTACATCATCTGCAATGTTTTAATGGAAGCTTAGGTTAGCTTCAGTGTATATAGAGATCGTTTCACTGTGTGAAAATACAGACAGCCGTCAGATAAGTTAGTTGCATACACAAGCATTTTCAGCAACTGTACAGCAGAGGGCGGTAAAATCAAAGCAACTATCTGACCCACAGACGGCTATTCTAAAATGGGCTTCTCGTCAATTTCTGCGTCTGGTCACAGACCTGTCAATGTGTATAAACCGCACCCCGATTTTTTGCTCCTTACCAGTGGAAAAAAAGTGCGGTTTATACACGGTGCTTTACGGTAATTAAAAAAAACTAATAATAATAGTTGTTAAATGTTCAATAGTTTGACAGCCGGGGTAAGAAAGTGTTGTGTCTGGTTGTTTTGGCGAACGGTACTCTGTATCGCCTACCAGAGGGGAGGAATTGGCGGGGTGTGAGGGGTCCACAGAGATGCTGCCTGTTCAGGTCCTCCATGGAGGGCAGGCTGGTCCCGATGGTTTTCTCTTTGGATCCGATTGTCCGCTACAGTCTGCTCTTGTCCAGTTTGGTAGCATAGCCAAACCAAACTAAACCATCCATCTATTTTCTATGCCGCTTATCCCAATTAGGGTCAAACCAATTTATGTATAATTGTTTTTTATCCTTTTCTGCAACCCTCCTCCTTCCACGAGTGGTGGGACTGCTAGTGGAGCTGGTAACAATGAACCTGTTCAGTCTGGCCTGCATGATGTGCCACATGTGTGCATGATGTATTTTAATATTAACGCAATATATTTTTCTCTTGTGTACTGTAGGTACTAATAGAAAGAGACTGGATTTCCTTTGGTCACAAGTTCTCCCACAGGTCTGTAATTGTTACAACCTCTAACTCAATACAAGACGTTGCTGGATTGACGCCAGTATTATAAACGCCAAATCTTGACTTTCTACAAGTATGTTGATAACAAAGATGGCATAATGAATGCTAGTTCCATGTGCATTGGAATTGGTTTGATGGCTTGTTCAGGCTCTATCTGGATATATCATTTTTTTTACTGAGTATACAGAAGATAATGATAATTTCTTATTATTGAATCCTTTTGTCCGTGTAGGTATGCCCACCTGGACGGTGATCCGAAAGAGGTGTCCCCAGTCATTGATCAGTTCTTGGAGTGTGTGTGGCAGCTGTCTGAGCAGTTTCCATGTGCCTTTGAGTTTAACGAGTGCTTCCTTATTGCTATACACACACACGTCTACTCCTGCCAATTCGGGACCTTCCTCGGCAACTGTCAGAAGGAACGTAAGGATATGAGGTAGAAATACACTGCACACACAATTGTCTCTCTATTGTAGGACCAACACACTTTTTGAGGAGCTACAAATAAACTTGTAGTTTTAGGTGCACAAGAGATAGCCCTTTCCAAAAATGCTAGGATTGCTTTTTAAAGGTTTCAATTGGTTACAATTGTATACTGTATGTGCTTCTTTTGAAAATGCAGTCTAAGGAAAAACGGTGGTTTGGTCACTCAGATGGAAGTACAGTAATCCCTCGTTTATGGCGGTCAATTGATTTCAGACCCGACCGTGATAAGTGAATGCCCACCAAGTAGGATTCCTTATTTGTAAATGGTATATATTTGTAGTTAGAGCATAGAAAACCTGTTTGAGACCTTCTAAATATATTTTTTACATTATTAGAGCCCTCTAGACATGAAATAACACCCCAATAGTTACATTTATACTCTTATTACCCAGTATAGTAGACATAATAAGTAAATAAGCCATTTAAGACAAAAACTAGGGGACCTGAGTGGCGGGCAGACAGGAAGTGACGTCAGGGGTTCCATGTTGAATGTTAGCTTGGCGTGGGTTACGTTCGCAACAGTAGCTTGTGTTAGGGATTATTGTGCCTGTTGTGAGATCATTCAAACTGGCAATAAAAGCCTGTTGTTCTGGCAACCAAGTCTGGTGCTTGTTTGTCCAATTAAACATTACAGTAACATTACTGACACCTAGTGACCAGTGTAGAATACTACAACTTCGTATTTTATTGTATTTTATAACGTTGTATTTTATTTCATTTAGTCATTTTTAGGCTTAAATGCTTCATTTAGGCAAATATGCATATGTTTTGACTAATAATAGGATGTATTCAACCACAAAACAGCATGATTTATTAATTAATATATGTTTGAAACACCATGATAGAGTGAAGCCGCCAAATTCGAACCGTGGTGGGGCGAAGGACGACTGTAATGGTGGAAATGAACAGCCATGTAACCACCCAATATCACTTTTATCAGACTTGTGTTGGCCTCACATAACCTTTGGCTATGAAGGTTTGATTATAGTTAAGGTGTGGCACTAGCTTTGATGGGAATTGTAGAAGCACATAGGAATGTCATGTTATACATTCTCAGAGGATTCATTTTTGTGCACTACAAATTCTCAACAAGTTTCAGGGAGTAACTTTGTACTGTACTGTATGTCAGCCACTTCTCAGGATTGGTATGGATCACCGGTAGTCCTACTAGTTTAGGCCAAAGGGAAACATTTTATATGGGCAAAACATTTCAACACGAGGATTCCATTTCACGTGCCTGTTGTCTCCAGTGCAGTCATGCAGTGTATATAATACAGCATCTTATTAGATATTACACACATTTGTGTACATTTGATTTGTTTTGTAAATCCTTGAATAAATAAAAATCTGTTGTGTGTTGGAAACAGGCTTGTTGAACGGAGTCATTGTGTGTGGCCTCAGCTGTGGAAGGACAGAGCAGACTTCATGAATCCTTTGTACAAGGCTGACCTCAGTCAATGTCACGGCGTCTTGAGACCCAACACCACCCCCTACTGTTTCAAGTTAGTCACTGCAGCATCACTCACTGCCGTTCTCTCTTCAATTGGAAACATTCTGCTGTCATGGACCCACATTTATTCACATCTATTCATATTTCCTAGTACAGTGGAACCTTGGTTAGCATCAGTCCTTTGCAGAAGGTCCGACTCTAACCGAAACTTGCTCTAACCCAATCATTCTACTCAGTGTAACACACTCGCTCACACACTCCTCAGTGACACACTGGTGGTGGTAATCTATATCTGTAAGCACAGCTACCTGGGGTAGTCTGAAAGAAACATGGGTGAAGTGTCTTGTTATGTATGTATGTTAGTATGTTTGTCAAAATAGCTACGTGACATTCATTATATATACAGTCCATGTCTTACGGCCAGTTAGCATTTGCTATCAAACATACAAGAAATGAAAATGATTTATGTAAGAGACAATGCAGCAGAAGTCAAGGCAACATATTAAAAAGGTTTCAGTAATGAGCACATTTTCCAATTAATCAGGAAATAATAGTTTTACAAACAAAAGTGTAGAAAACACACATTTCTATAGTGGAGTTTAGGACACAGAGCAGAGCCATCAAACAATTGACTTTTTTATACATAACTAGACACTACAAGTGAACGGATAACTTTGTTTTAGATGTAGGCATCTTACAGTTGAGTTACTTTATTCGTGTTTATGTGGTTGACACACGCAATCGACCCACACTACCTTCGACGTAATGGGCACCCATGTTTTCCATTTATAGTTTTACATGCAGAAAACAATTCTAAATGCATTCAGTGATGAACGATAGGGATAAATGAACATTTAAGGTTACTTTTACTTTCATTGAAGACGTGATTGTTGCCAGAGACACGAAGGGGCAGTGAGGTCAACATGGACACCACCCTTGTGTTTTGCCATGAGTTACTGTCATGGAAAAAATGATCGCAAACGACTGGATATATTATTGTTACTATTATTATATTTCAGCGCTGATATCTAGCCGTTTCCATGGTTTTCTTGACATAAGAAAATTTTTTCAAATTGTTTTCAGATTATTCTTAGTTGAAAAACATTTGCGTTCTTACCTTTTATTTGTATATGAAGTACATGCAGACTTTTCTTCTCCAGCAAAAGTTCTGATTCTTTGTTGTAAAAGTCTGGTGACCTCCTGGTGAGCTTGGGTATATAATCCTCCATTTTGGTAGTAAAATTCATGCATTCAGCGAAGCATATAAATATACTGAATGCATTTGACTTTCTGCTAGCTAGTGCTGCTGTCAAACACCTCCCCCCACCAAGGAAGTTTTGTGATAAAAATACATTAAGAACAAAGTGGGACTCACGCAGTGTATTAATAACATGACAAGACATGTGCTATATTGTACGCTAACCGAAAAATATACCCAAACCAAAACAAAATTCAACCACGGGGTATGCTGAGGTTCCACTGTATTTCATATTTTTCCTCTGCTTTTGTTCAGAATGTGGAAGGGACTCTACAACCACGTGGAGCGGTCCACGTCTCCACACCAGTCACCTGCTGACTTCCTGACTGCTGTGAGGGCGGAGTCCCAGCAGCTGGAGGAGGAACTGACCAATCACCAGGAGGTACCACCAGGAGGAACCGCTCACCACCACCCAGGCTCCAGACAAGGCATACAAAAACACTTATGGCACAACTATAAATCTTTCTTATAATCGTCTACTTCAATCTTTTTTTAACTGAACTTCCATGGTATGTTTTATGCTCTGGTGACCAAACGTCCTGTTTTGTGAGGACATGTCCCGTTTTCATACTGGCCATCCTTGGCTGCTTTTTTTCCTGGTTTTCACTGTTTTTCATTAAATTGAGTGGCATTAGGGCAGCTGCATGTGACGGCGGCTTTTTGAATTAGTGTTGCCAAAAATATGCAAAAAGCCAAAGAAGAAGCAAAATATATGAATCAGAGTAAATCATCTGATTCTTGCTGAGTTTCGTAAAATTAGACATACACAACGGTGGTTCAAATTCCCAAGTTTTTGCTTAGATTCCAAAACCTAACAAGCATTTGACCTCCGGTTCCTGTGTCCTTCTGTTTTTAAACATTCTTCCTTTGGAATTAGTGTCTTTGGCTACAGATAGTGTTTTGTAATATAACAATTTTCTCTCCAAACAGAGGAGGCATATTTGACACATACGGAAATGATGAGGCATCTTTGCGTAAACCTCCAGTATTATTTTAGTATCTCATTGCTGAGCTGAGTGTCCTGCTGTTTGCTAATCAAAATATGGTCACCCTACTTTATCCATCACTCAGATACTCCAGAATGTGTGTTGGCTGTTCCAAATACAAAGTCTGCATTACTGGGATGTATTCTGAGATGATCCCAACTGTATTTCACCAAATGAAAAGTGAATGTAGGTGTGCAATGAATGTCCTCCTTGCTCCCTCTTGCAGAGGATAGCTGCGCTGACAGGGAAGCCAATCACATGGGTGAAAGTCGAGGTTAAAAGGAGGATCCTCCCCATGCAGCAGAGACACTGTGGGCCGGACCCCCCCACAACGTACAAAGTCCCAGTCTCCAGCCCGGCACAGGACCACAGCACCCTTGAAGCCGTCAGTGGGAAAGCTAAGATGAAGTACCCCGCTCTGCCTCTAGGCCAGCCCCTCAGCGGAGATGACCTCTCCAACTGGAATGACCCGGAATCGGGCGTGGCTGACCTCAGCAGCCGCTCATCCAGTGCTGAGGATGAGGGCCAGGAGATGCAGGTAGACTCCTCCACTGCTGCCGCAAACATCTTCAAACACCTCCATCAAAGAAGCTTGCAAAAATAGTTTCTCCTAAGAAAAAAACAACTTTTATTTTTCACTTTATTTATTTTTAATATACTTAAAACTTTGATTTCACTTGACTCGCCTGGCAGCTTAACCGTCTGAAGGTAGGGCAGTCCTGGGCTAAAGCCATCGGGGTCTCATCCCTGCGGCCTGGGTGGTCTAGGACAGTCTAGGGTGAGCAACACCAGCCCCTGGGGGCCGGACAAGCATTGGTGGGGAGGACTTCTGTCTCCTGATGACCATGGGGATGTGGTAGCTTACCCTCCTATTTCACACCACAAAGGCTTTTATAAAGTGTTTTTGTGGTACTTATCTTTACTATGGGGCAGTACATGTGCTGTAAATACATGTTTACTACGGGCAAATACATGTGTTGTGTAAGCTGACTTAAGCGAAATAGTGTAAAATACAAACCATGAGTTGTTTTGTTTTGTTAAAAAAAACATCATTTACATACAATAGATGCTTTGAGTTGCTTCTCTCATCGTGATGTCATCACAGATTCTATTCCACGCAAAGCCTGCTTTGGTGGATAAATGACACAAATATTCCTTTTGGTGTACTGGGGAGGTTGATTAATGTTTCTTACCTTTGTAGTCCTCACTTCCAGCCACCTATGAACAGAAATGTAAAATATTTAGGTGTCTTTGCTTTTCTTAAGATCTCTACTGTGATTTTACAAACTCTTAATGTTACTTAGCCAAGTTGTATCATGCTACTGTACTCTATTGAATAATGTAAGGCAGGGCCTTGGAAGACAAAGGGAGTTTTACATCCTTACATCCTTAACAAAATAGGATCCACTGATAGATGTTTACATCAAAGACTTTTTGTGCAATATAATAATTTACTATTTATTCACTAGGTTCCGAGGAGCAGACCCCAAGACTTGACTTTTTGATGTTTTTTAAGGCTGACGGGGAAAGACGTATAGTTAACGCTTCTGCACTGCAGGGGGGCACACGGTTAAAAAAACAAAAACACACCACAAACAAATGAGTGGTGTTTCCAAGCTGCTAGAATGCTGGGATGAGCTTTGCAGCATTGCTGTGTCATGTCATTGGAATACAGCCAGGTGATTTCATACACCTATGATCAGTTTCTAAATATACATTTGACATTTTAAGTTAGGTGGAACTGACAGATGATGAGAGGAACAACTGATACCATTTCCTTAGACTTTACACATGTCTGTGATGAGATGTGGTGTGTGTGTATTCTGCAGCCGTATCTGTTGATATAAATGCTGAGTCAATAAATGCTATCTTTGAGGCTGCATTAAGAGTAAACATTCTCCTACTTTCACGTTACACAGATGAGCAAAGGTGCCATTATGGGCTTCGATGGACGCTGTTGTCTCTAACACTACTAAAATACTACTACTACAAATACTATAGTGACTGGGTACAAGGCTGGGCTCGCCATGCTAATGCTGACGCCATGTCTCTGCACCCTTGTGCTCTCGCCGCCAGCTGTTACTGTGAAAACAGAAAAAGCCCGGGAGAAAGAACTGTGAGGGGACGAGAAGGCCCCATATGTAGGGAGGTGCAAACTAAGGGCGCACCTGAATGGAGAATGCAGGAAGAACAGGATGCTCATCTACAACCAGTAATGCAGTGGGTGGAGTCAGGACATGACGTGTCAAAAACGCTTCGTCGACTCCGGCAAAGTTTTTATTGGGGTCGACTCAGGAGAGACATTGAGGACTTCGTTATCAGTGAGACCTCTGTACCACACACAAGGGTCCTCCAGATCAGTCTCGCGCCCAGCTTTGGCTGCTGGCAGTGGAGGCTCTGATGGAAAGGTTGGTAGTGGACGTAATGGGCTCATTCCCACGCACACACGAGCAACCGATACATCCTGGCCGACATGGATTACGTATACCATCCCAGACCAGGAGGGGGGGAACTGTTGCAGATGCTCTGGTAGAGGGCATGTTTACAAGGTTTGGGGCAGCTGAAGTCATTCACAGCGACCAAGAGAGGAACTGTGTTGTCTGCGATTTACGAGCGAATGGGAACGGAGAAGACGCAGACAATATTGCTTATATCACCAGAGTTATGGGCTCGTCAAGCGATTCAACAAAATCCTCGTAAAGCACCTTGCCATCCTCATGGCATAAGATCAACTGGATTGGGACGTGTAGCTCCCATTCGTCTTGTGGGCCTACATGTCAGCCATGCAGAATTCCACATCATGCACGTCTGTCCTACTCATGCTGGGATGAGAGCTGCGGAAGACAGCAGAAGTGGTCTTTGGTAGACCCCCAGATACCCCAGCAAAAAGTGGACTCAAGACAGAAAAGGAATGATGATGTGAGAGCCAGGGGCTGGGCAAGGACTTTACAGCCAGGCACTTGGTCTGGGTGTACAGTCCAAAAAAGAAGGGCAGATGCCCCAAGTTGGACAGCCACTGGGTGGGGCCTTGTGATGTGTTGGAGAGGTAGTGTATAGGGTCCAGCTGCCACCTAGGGAGCCCTCCACAGGGACAGGATGCACTGGGTCATGGGGGTCATGCACTCCCAGTTCTGTCTTGATGGACAGGGACCAACTTACCATTGATTCCAGAAGACGGGAGCGCAACAATCTTGTTGGTGCGGAGTTACGCAAGTGGAGCGGAGAAGAGAAGGCCAGTGGAAAACAGTTTATCAAAACTACCGAAGGTGTCAATTATAGACACGACATAGACACAACGACAGCAGGGCCGCTGCTGTCAGTGTCAGCTGAGGAGAATGCAGTAGATGAAGCTGAGAGTAACACATTTCATCACAAAAATGTGAGTATTAAAGCAGTGAACTATGTAAATGTCGCTAAATGTTCTTATCAATTACACTGTTGATAAGAAAAACCGTTGACATGATTCACTTGTTAGGTAATAATCCTCCAGGAGGACTTTAAGGACTTCATTTAGTTCAGGAAATAGAATAATTTTCTCATTAATATTTCAATTTTTTTTGGGGGGGGGGGGGGGGGGGGGGTGTATAACAACTTACAGGTAACAGGTAACCTAAATTACATACTCACATTTTGTAAAAATGTAAAAAAAAAAAAAAAAATTAACAAAAAGATGTGGAGGGCCGCCATGACTGTTGATGGATAAAATTAACAACACTTCAACATTTACTTCTTAAGAACATGTTACATGTCCAGCTTTGTATTCAATAAAGTTTGCATACAAATGTGAAATAAACTACTTAAAAGTAAATCTATACTTTGTCATCAGTCCACACGTATCTTCTCCCAAGAATCGCCATGATTGTTATTGCGCCACCAACGGAAATGACATCATTGATGCTTCTGATTGGCTAAAATTGGCTGCAGCGCCGCTATTACAAAAATTTTCGAAATTTTTTGGAGCCCCTGTCTGTCTGGGGCTCTTGGAATTGTCCTAAATTTTCCTCCCCCTTTGGCACCCCTGTGCGGCACCATGCAAATGTGAGTTTTTTAAAATATCGGTGTCTTTGTAGACGTAGCCCTGGTCTGGCTAGCATTCACTTATAAGGCAGTAAATACAGTTGATGAAGTTCAACACGGCTTTGGCAATGTCGATGTGTTATCATAGTGCTAATCATACACGTAACAGGAATGAGTTTATTGTCGGAAATGAGACAGAACATTTTTATGGATTAAAAAAATATACAGTGCATTGATACATCAAATAAGATGGGGTTGTACAATTAATATGGGAACATTTTGCATGTCGGCATCATTCTTTCATTCATTTAAGTGTTTGACTCATCCGCAAAGGTTCAATGGAGGAAATGTATCACCTTTAACCCAAAAGGCATCTTCAGCTGTAAAATTGTAGGTGTGGAGTCTCCCGACTTATGTCCCTAGTGGGTGTGTCCCCTGTGGAAGGTCATAATAGGAGTGTTAGTGGCCCAATGAGACAATCTTTGGGGGAGAGCTGTTAGGACATTGCTGTAAAGAGAAAATGGTGCTGGTTTTCTCCATAAGCAACTGCAGTACATTGGCAGCGTGCAAGCACTTAAATGGGCTAATGTGCAAAACAAACAGTGTGTCATGATCCTTGTAGACCATGTAGATATTGCTGGTATTGTTTATGTGCTAGGGTTTAAGAGGTCGCAACACAAAGGAAATAATCACACCCACTGCATTTCTTTTCAAGTATTTCTTTACTTATTTTTGTCTGTCACAATACACCCACAACCATTTGCTCAGACCCATTTTCCGTCTTGCTAGATGTACTGTTTAGACCCCATACATTTGCTACAACCCCTTTTTCCAAGTCAGTTCCATAAAAGTACTGCTCTGCCTTAATCCCATTTACACCACAGGGATGGTAAACATGAATCAAAGGAATCCTACAAAACATTTAAGACGTTTGTGTCTTAGTAACCTCGTAATCCACAACTGATGGTCAGAATCACTCATGGTTAAATAACGCATTTTAATGAGTTAGCACCAAAATATTACAGGTGGTCCTCAATTTACGCCATTCCGTGTTATGATGTATGGTGGTTGCAAAATAAATTCATTAAAAATTTTATTTTGGTCCATAGACACAAGACTCAATGCAGAACTAGTTACAGCGCGTGCCGGCGGAAGAATACGTCCCATCCGCAGCACAAACATGCAGGGTGTGCCTCGTGCTGGGAGACGCTGCCACACCAAGGAAGAATAATATCGCTTGTTTGCTTTTGCATGTCATTATCAGGGTCTATGCATGTTGTAAGGAGTCCAAATTAAGTCTTTTTAAAGATCTTAATGAATACAATTTAGGATCCATTTCACAACCATACTACTGGCAAAAAAAGCACACAAGACATGAAGGATAATCAGAGGCCCGTGGTGCACGCACAGCACACTAGCTAGCTGCTTGTGCTCAATAATTTGTGAGCAGGCTGCGCAGGTAGTTCTGTTTTGCAGTTATAGCGTCCTCAAAAAACGGAACATTTAAAAGCGAGACTGAAGTTTCTGCATTTGTTTTAAATAAAAGAAATTTTAAAACCTTTCAAAATCGTATTGAAGACATTTTATGAGATTCTAAGATCATTTTAAGACATTTTAAGGCCTTAAATTCAAATGATTGTATTTTAGGACCCTGCAGATACCCTGACTTATGTCTCCCAAGCAGCAAGGAAAGTCATCACCATGGAAGTGAAAATGAACATCATTAAAAGCTCAGCGAGGAGACACGCCCACCGATATTGCCTGCTGGACTGTGGTGACTATCATTAAGGATAAAGATGATTGAATGCTAGAGGGGTCATGGATTCGGTGTGCTGTTACAAGGACATCTGGGGGAAGAAGAGGAGGTTATCCTTCCAGACTAGCCTGGGACAATATTTCATGATGGGAGAAAGGCCTGCAAGACAACCCCAAGGATAAAAGGAAGGACTTTTTTTGAGCGTTTCATTTCATTCAACTTGTTGGTAACCTGAGGACCACCTGTACTTCAAATGGTGGAATACTTTCATGATCACCTTTTAGGTCATCGCCTTTTAATCAATAACCCTAACCTAAAGGTTAGAGCTTGAAAAGCCCATACAACCTCACCATTTAAAGTCTCTTTTCCGTCCTTAATTTGCAGGAGACATACTTCACAGCTTCTCCCTTATGAAAGGAAAAGCTGCTGGCAAAGCTGTTGTGTTTCCTCGGGACTGGAGACTGCATGGCCGATGGTGCGAGAGTCACTGTAGATCTCATAGTCATTTCCTCCCTAAACACGTACGTACGTACGCACACACACAAGCACACACACAGCTTTGAAAACAGATTCCCAGAGGTGAAAGAGTGTGTAAGAAAGTTGCTAGGAGGTGATGACTAGGAAGGAAAAGGAGATGATGTGAATGGGAGTACTAGTTAGGAGCTCAGTATGTCTTCCAACTGTAGCAATGTAGGGCCATCATTTGTACAGGCGTACACATTTATCTGGGGTGTCTTTGTCATCCCCCACTCCCACCACAAAAAAACTTCAAATAAAGAATCGTCTAAAAAGAGCAAGCGTACTCACGGGTTTAGTCTTGTCGCCAAAAAAGTGAATGGTTGAATAGTTGTCACCCTCAACGATCCCCAGACAGTATCTTTTATCCCAACCATCAGGGAAAACATCAAAACTGATCTGCCCTCCTGCCGAGTGAGCAAAAACATGGTGAGGACCTCATTTAAAACCACACACACACACACACACACACACACACAAAACGGGACCGGAAGTTATCACATCAACCTGTAATGACTCACCGATTGAAAAAGACAATCCTTTCCCACGGAACTGCTCCTTCAAAGCACACACAAACTTCTCACGGATTTTTTCTTTCTGTTGGGACCATAAAAACACAAAAGCTGCAGATTTTCGTGGATGTTTGCATGTGGACACTAACACGAGTTGAATGCTGCTAGCAGAAAAAGTAACTGAGTACAGTGGAACCTTGGTTAGCATCATGAATCCCTTCCACAAGGTCTGACACTAACCAAAACCTAGTATAACCAACTAAATTTTTCCCCCCCATAAGAAATTACGTAAATACAATTCATCCCTTACAGAAAGCCAACAATGTTAACACAACATGTTTTTATAGTTTTACAATTATAGATTTACATGCAGAAAACAATTCTGAATGCATATAAATGATGAATGAAAGGGATAAATGAACATGTAAGGTTGCTTTTACCTTCATTGATGACGTGATTGTTGACAAAGACACAATGCGGCAGCGAGACCAACACGGACACCACCTTCCTATTTTGCTATGAGTTAATTATTGAATTCAATTCAATTCAATTTTGTGGCAACATTTTTTAGACTTGTGGTGTAAC
The DNA here is from genome assembly GCF_027744805.1 of Dunckerocampus dactyliophorus. Classification (NCBI taxonomy): domain Eukaryota; kingdom Metazoa; phylum Chordata; class Actinopteri; order Syngnathiformes; family Syngnathidae; genus Dunckerocampus; species Dunckerocampus dactyliophorus. The sequence continues at coordinate 27,053,724 of NC_072824.1, read as the reverse complement.
TGTGTTAGTTAGCAATGAACGACAGAGTCAACCGCTGATGACATCATAGACGAGCGACGAATATGACTTCCGCTTACTGTTTCCATGTATTAGCAAGCTCATAGGGTGCTAACAATGACGTTTTGTGATACAAATACATTAAGAACACAGCTGGACTCACTTAGAATATTAATAACTTGACAAGATATTGTACTAACTGAAAAATGGATGTAAACCAAGGCAATTTTTTTTTTTACATTAGCTGAAAAACATGCTAACCAGGGTGTACGGAGGTTCCACTGTAACAAAATAAATAACACACAAACACACGCACACAGATGATACCAATCAAATATGAATGAAAATACACATGAAAATGACTATTAATTGGACCGCCATTGTGGCTCTCTGAGCAAATTGAGTTTTATTGCGCTAACTTTTCTATTGCAGACGTGTTCAATATGTCTCATTCACTCGAAAATTCCACAAGTGTCTTCTAAATTAGAATGCAGCTGCATGAGTGCTGCTGAGAACTAGGAGTACAGGCACCCTCCTTGGTGCCAATTAAATCAAACTGAATCACTTTGTGTGGCGTTTGAAATGAAACATTTGTTAACACGAGCCACATGACTTCCTGTGTCTAACTGCAGGTGTGCTACCTGGTCCAGCTCATAGAACTCTTTTCTTTCCTCCTGAGTGCAACTGCGTCCAATTGGAGAAACGTTCAACATGCCGTTACGAAATTCAATGAATGTACCCCTGAAAAAATAACAGAAGGGAATTCATCTTAACCAATTCATTAACACACAAATGACACACAACAATGTTAGGAGTGAAAAAAACACCTCTTTTTGGGCAGTTTAATCTTGGCCATGTAGCTGAGACAGAAGTTGATAAACTCTTGTAGCAGTTCTTCTCCCATGTGGGACTGGATGGACTGAAAACAACATACAAACATGGAGAACCTTTCAGGAATCTCGCCGTGAACATCTCAATGGTGGCGGAGGCCATGTCTTACCTGGACAGAAAGTAACTGTCCACCCTTGTAGGCTACCAGACCATTCTCTGCAAACACATAGTCCACCTTCTGGGTGACTGCATGCACACACAAAGCAAAGAGTCGTAAGCTCACGTACAGCAATGGCCGGTGTAAGCTGGGCTGATTTGTATTACATCACTAACATGCATCAACCATCCTGCCACCACATAAGGACCACTCACGCAATCTATTGCAAAACCATAAGACCCAAAGACAAGAGCTGTATCAAAATTGTCTTACAAAAGACAATAATGCTCACTTTTGATTGACATATTAGCTAATTTCCAACAGCCCAAAGGGCTGTACAACAGCCAATAAAACACAAAAACTACACAATAAACATACCCAATGATAAAAACAGCAGCGCATCATTCTGAGTACTCATTGTATATTTCTGTAGTGTCCTGTTTTTTTCAGCGTTAACATTCTACCGGAAGACGTGTCTTGTTGGTGAGCAGTAAAATCCATTGAAGACGTCCTGACGTATACTTGACAATCCATCAATTAAAAGTCCAGTGCTCAAACACATTGAAATCCATAAAGTCCAATCAATATACAAAGACCATTGCTTCTTTCCGGTAGAATCCCGGGAAAGCCGTAACAGTCACCCTTTAGCTCCCCCAAACAATCAGAGTGTACCCCTTAGCACCTCCAACTGACCAAATACAGTAGTGAAAATAAAACAAATGCAGACACCAACATAGTGGTGCAAAAAAGTGTTTGCCCCCTTCCTGATTTCATGTTTGTTGCACTTAAGTGTTTCAGATCATCAAACAAATTTAAATATTAGTCAATGACAACACAACCGAACACAAAATGCATTTTTTTAATGATTTTTTTTATTATTAAAGGGAGAAAAAAATCCAAACCTACATGGCACTGTGTGAAAAAGTGATTGCCCCCTAAACCTAATAACTGGTTGGGTTACCCTTAGCAGCAACAACTGCAATCAAGCGTTTGCTATAACTTGCAATGGCTCTCACTGTGGTTCGCTGGAGTCCCAAAGCTTTAGAAATGGTTTTGTAACCTTTTCCAGACTGATAGATCTCAATTAATCTCATTTAAGTAATGTTTTAACAGGGGAGCAATCACTTTTGTAGGTTTGGATTTTTTTTCTCTCTCTTAATAATAAAAAGTTCAATTAAAACGGCATTTTGTGTTCAGTCGTGTTGTCATTGACTAATATTTAAATTTCTTTGATGATCTGAAACATTTAAGTGTGACAAACATTAAAAAAAAAAGTTATCAGGAAGGGGGTAAACACTTTTTCCACACCACTGTAATGCCCGTTTCAATGAGCACTTTTAGTTCCATGATCTTAATGTCAAGCGTGAGTCTTACCATCATCTCCAAGTTGCTCTTTGATTTTGCAGAGGTCAGACCCTCCAACCACCCCAACACGAACCCGAGTCTTCAACTTCTCAATAAACGCAGCCATCCCGGCAGTTATAGGCTGAAAATGTGATACAAGAATGGAAATGTGAGTGTAACCTGAGGCATCAGTACAAAGTTTAAATGATGCATAGGGATTATGTACAGATTAGCTGCAATCGATAAAGGTAATGTGTCATTTCTACAAGTCTCTTTCATTCTGAATGAACACTCTGAAGGAAACATACTTGTGCTGAGAGTGGAAAAAACACAGGGCCAGAGGGAGTCACATGAATGCATGACCTCGAGCAAGGCACTCAAATGCCGCTAATGCTCCCCGAGCGCTCGACAGCGGCACACTGCATCAGTGTGTGACATAATTGCTGTTTCCTTTGTTGTGTTAAAAGCAGAAGAAAAAATAGAACATGCACATAACAATAAATAAATTCTACATCTAAACTGAATGACAGCTTCATAAGGCAGGATTTTAAAAAATGAATGAAGCATACTGAGTGATATCTTGTGCTGGCCAAATACAGAGGCTGATGGCTTGGCTGCATTTTCATACGTCAGCGACTTCCTGACATATAATAACATGACATTGATATGAATCAAAAGACGTTGCCTTGCTTGGACGACCAAGCTGGCGCTACTTTACAGTTGATGCAGAATATTTTCGTAAAGACATTCATTCTACCTGTCTGGCATCCGTCAAGGTGCCGTCAACATCAAACAGACAAAGCGTGCTGGAATCCACCGAGACTTCACCCATCTTGTCCCAGAGCTCTCACCTCACTGCAGAACACACAGACTTTACCGCTGAACAGTTACAGCTAAACTTTGTTTCTTCGGTACCCAACGGTCCCGATGTTTGTCTCTGGCTTTTCGCTACCAAACTCCCACAACTGTAGTACAGCTCATGTCAACTCTTCTTCTGTGGTGTGGCTGCCCATTCTGTAGCGGTACTGTGTGACACAACCTCTACGGCAACTCCACTTGGACAAACTATATTACAGTAAACGAAATCCCTCTGAGGCTAAATTTCAGTTCTTGGACTTTCATACTTTTAAGTGCATACATGTGTTCCACACAGAACTACAGTTCCGTTGAACACTGAACGCGCCCAAATGGTGAGTGCAGCGATGGAGCCTAATCCCCCCGTCATCACCATTATGGGTACGGAGCGGAAAAGGAGGGACTCGTGGTTGCGATTCACCATAAAAAAGGAGAGATAACGAAGAAGACGCGGATAAATATTGCGATCGTCATTTCCGAGTAAGTGCCCAACGACAGCAATCGACTTGGGACGGCAGTATACTGTCGTAATTCGCGCTCTCAGCAACAAAGTTGGCAGTGTACGTATAAGCTTGTTTAAATCAGTTTGGTAATTACGGATCGCCGGTTACACTATAAACATATCAGTATGTGCGTGTGATGACACTTCCTGGAGTGTGATACTATTGCAATTGTGTGTTACGTTGCTAAGGAAATATCCAGACGGTGAATATCTAACACGCAACAGATGGCAAAGACAAAAATAATACATCACGGGGGTTAAAGTACATTTATACACATTTGAGTGACAATCACGTGCAAGGATAAGAGGGCCTCTACGAAGAGCATATTAAATCGTCACATTTTACACAATACTTTCAAGTAGCCACATACGCAAAGTTGTAATGTGTTTTGTCACCGACGACGTACCGTCGTTCCAAAAAATGGCGTCGCAAGTACGCATGCGCAGTTTGGTTTGCTGCCAGCGTTAGTTCCACGTAAGTCTATTGACAGCTGTCGATGTCACGCTAGATAAATAAGACTGGTTCCTCGAGATCCACTTCAGTAGTACGCCCTGCGCGGGAAGCAGAATCTAGAAACATTGTGCTAATAGACGGTACAAAAGACCACATTTGTCATTTTTCAGGTTTCCCAAGACGGGTATGACTTTGTTTCTCAGGGTGATTAGTTGAATTCATGACAAGTCAGTGATGAAGATGACTTAGGTTATAGTCTATCGAGTGTATTAACAATGCCATGATGGAAATGAATGTTGCATTGTGAAAACTTAATTACCCATATAACATAAGTACATTTAAATCAAGTTTCGTTACTTACTGGGATGGTAATTAATGATGACATCTGTGGTCCTACTCACACTTGCAGGTCGATAGAGTAAATCTATGCTGATTGTTCTCCTGACCTATGTATGGTCTATTGTGTATAAAATGTTATGTACAAAAGGACATTTTGGGGTAAAACATTTTTATAAAAATTAAAAATGTAAATGCATTGATGAGTGTGAAAACTATGACATCCCCACCACGGCACTATTAAGAATTGGACCAACAATAGCAAAGTGAGAGTCTTGGAATACAATAGTCAGCACTTCCAGCATCAAAAGCTGTTGGCTAGCTTAAACCAAGAGTGTCACTAACGGTTACAAAACAAAAAAGCATACGATAGTCCCAAAGGACGGCCACGCCGATGGACATCGGAATGGCAAGTGTTAAGCGAATCCACGACTATGCTAAACCACGTTCTAATGCTGGAGGAATTTCTGGGTGTCCTACCAACAGCCCAATGGAAAAAAATATTCTCAGGGAGAGCACCAAAGCTGTTTCCAACCAGACCCTACTAGTAGCCATAAATTAGATAACAACAATTCACGCTCCAGAAGCTAATTGGAATGGAAAATGGATTAAACACCAAGGTCTGTCACAACTTAACAAGTTAATTTGAGGAGATGAACAGCAAAGTCAAAAACATGGACTTAAGGTTGGATATGGCAGAGCAGAGAATATGTGCTATGACAAGGAAAATAAACAGCTCTACTTCATGTAAAATGATTTAGAGGCCAATCAGCGAAGCTGGAATCTCAAGATATCTGGCCTTCCAGAGCAAGAAGATGAAAATGTTAAGAAAACAGCAGCTGATCTCTTATCAATCATCTCTCCGAACTTCCTGACACCTTATAAAGTTCAGTGGACATAGCACACGGACTGGGTCCAAAGCAATGGACAGGCATTGGCAACGTCTCTGGGCAACCACGCTGCAACATTGTGAAGATTGTGTCACACTGTGTGTGGGATCGTATTTGGGCAGGTGCCAAAATGAAAATCATTGTTTTCCTATCGTCAGTCTCAGAAGAAAGATGTTTACTTTGTTCAAGAAACACATTTGGGTAAAAAGTATGAAGCGTTTTAGAAAGAACAGTGGGGGAGGTCAATTTCTTTTTAGTCATGTCACAATTATTCTGGAGGAGTAGTTGTTTTGTTTGGCAGAAATTTGAAGGGAATCTTTGTTGACTCTCAACCTTGTTTGGAAGGCCGTTGGATCATAATGGAATTTCTGTGGATACATTTAGAAACACATTTACTTTGTTCCAAAAGGATATGCCAAGGAAATCGAGGATTGACCTCTGGTTGATTTCAGCCTCCTTGCTTAATGTTCGACATTCATGTGGCATGGCAACAGCGCCTCTTACAGACCATGGTGGGATGTACATAGTATTTTCAGAATCCAAACAGTAGACGATGTATGGGTTGGAATCTGCAAGATTAATTTGACTTGCTTATCATTTATTATTATTTTTATTTTTGGAGAAGAAACGTGGGTCTACAAAAGAATTCTAACTCATTCTTCCAAACGACTGATCGGTTTATCCCTTAATACTGAAAATATCTTCTCATGACTCAATCTCAATAAAACGTGATATATATATATATATATATATATATATATATATATATATATATATATATATATATATATATATATATATATATATATATATATACACAATATTGGATATTCGCTGTATATCCAACGAAGCCCCTCAGTCCAATCCACCTGTTTGGCAAGATCTCATCAAGGAAGGATCTAACATCTTAATGGTAATCTGGGGGTGTGCCCCATCTTGCTGAAAATAAAACTCATCGTCAAAGTTTTCTCTAATACTTGTCATGACAGCAGATTCCAGTACATGTAAAAACATATGCATGTTAGTTTAATTAGAGACTCTAAATTGTCCATAGGTATGGATATGTGTGTGAATGATTGTTTGTCTATATGTGCCCTGCGATTGGCTGTCGACCAGTCCAGGGTGTACCCTGCCTCTCGCCCAAAGTCAGCTGGGATAGGCTCCAGCATACCAGCGACCCCAGTGAGGATAAGCAGCATCGAAGATGGGTGGATGGACATTTGTTGTGCAAACTTTTTTTCAAGCCTCGTTACACATTTTTTAATTAAAACATTTTTGAATTTGTGGATTAAAATGTATTGTTTCTCAGCAGAAAGAGGCCGGGATATAATGCTTGCAACACGTTAGAATTTTAGTGCCCTCTAGGCAGCCGCATCATTGTTGCGAACAAGCCCTTTTAATATAAAATATTTAAGAAGTTTTAGTTGAAAAATTTCTGCAATTTGGGTCGCTGTTTGTCATTGAGGGGTGGAACAAATTAATGAGCTAACCAGGTTTCACTATATATGATACTTAAAAAAATATAGTCCTGCCTCAACAAACTGATCAAGCTATGTTTTTGATGCCTTGATTGTCACTCCTACTGAAATGAAATAGATAGAAAACATTGCATTAATTACTTTTATGTTATTAATATAATGTTCTACATGTATGAACAGTAAACTGACTGTCTGGTAACCATTTTTGAGTAGACTTCGAGGCACGGAATAAAGTTTATGTGGTGCACAAGCTGTTGTAGTCAAGTCTACAGAACAAATGCTCTAACCAACCTGATTTTAACTTTTAACGACAAACAAACATTTCGCGCCATGTGTTTAAAACCCCTAACCCCGATTAACCAACCAGTGTACAGACAAGACAAAAAAACTTGATGTTTTCGTTTCTTCCGTCCTGACCAATCACGAAGTGCCTTTCTGTCTCATGCTCTGGTTTCAAATTGAAATGATCACATTTGACCAATCAGATGTTGGTGGGTGGAGTTGTGGCCGTATTTGTAAGCAAGTTAGTGCGGCGTTGCAGACTTGTGCTAAAACCGCTAAGCGTTGTAGTCTGGTCAGTCCGCTACAGTTTGAGTCTCCGCATACATGTAAGTTCACTATTTTCCGTCTCTTTGTAGCCATTGTTAGGTGTTAAATGTTGTAAAGGGCTTGTGGGTCGTCCTTAGTTCTCTTTTATTTGCTATGGTTTTAATAATAGCTTATACCAACCGATATTTCGATATGTAAGTTTCTTATTTCTCCACATTAATATTTAATGTGTGTGCTTTAATACGGATGTTTACTGAACTTGACATGTTCTATTCAGGCCCAAACGGCGCTGACTGCGGGGTTCTTGGTAAACAACATGAAGCCCAAACGCCATTTGGTTCACCGCGTAGGCCTTTGTACAATGGCAGGGCGCTCAACTTTTAAAATAGAACAAACCAAATGAACGTCGACCTTAATTTCACGACTATAAGTATTTGCTAAGTTTAAAGCGTCAAAGATCGTCGTGTTAGGGGAAAGCAAGGGCTCCTCCGTCACTTTGTTAAACAAGTTTACGCTGGTAGTTTAGGCGGGAAGATACAAAATGGAGTCGCGTCTTTTTGTCCCTCCAAGGCAGAAAGCCGATTAGAGTCATGAAACATCTTTCAGTGTCGCTATGCTCCGTTTGTGCTTCGGAAAGCTTGTTCAACATTAGTTGCGTTTTTTTTTACTTATACATCGAAGCTGATACACCAACTAAATAACCACAACTTCATTTTTCACAATTTCCTACCAAATTAATTTCCACAAGTCGATAGTTTCAATGTTTGTTCTGATTTTTTTTTTTTAACTTGATCAAATCTCTAGATAAAACGCAGCCATGACAAAGGATCCAAACAAGCCCAGAGGAAAAACCTCATCCTATGCCTTCTTTGTGGCAACCTGTCGTGAGGAGCACAAGAAGAAGCACCCAGGAACCAGTGTGGGTTTTGCAGAGTTTTCAAAGAAGTGCTCAGAAAGATGGAAGGTAATTTACAAAGTCCAACTTAATGCTATGTAAATGAGGTTTTCATTAACTTATTGATTGTGGTAGTAGTTCCCTCCAGTACTGCAATATTCCCATACTTATTAGTGACAGCTACGGCTGTCTTCGCATATTTACAACTACTTGCGTTAAAATAAACAAATGTGTACACTTAACCTGTTACCCTCTTTAATTCATACAGTAATTAGGAATCACACCGTGAATCCACAATGTTGTTGTTGTTTATTATTATGTAAAAAGCATGTTTTGAAGGGTAACATGTGGGAAGTGGTCTTGTTGAAGTAGTAGCCTTTTGAAAGTAGTAAACACTTATTGAGCAAATTTTACATTAGAATTTTTTTTACATTAGAAATGCCATATCACCAAATTGTATCAAGTGGAATTATTCATTGTGTACCTTCTGCCATCTAGTGGAAGAACATGAAATTGTCCTTCCACTATTTATTTCCTGCCTGCATTTTGTAGTAAAGTTTTGGCCAATCAAATGAAATTGGGTAATTAGCAGCAGTGCATCTGATCTCTTGTGGCACAGTATGCTGTAGCACAGTGGGCACCACTGGCCTAGAACATTCATTGTCATTAATGGCTGTCTGCATGCAATATAGTGATTTATTAAATTGTTTTGTATATTGGCATAAATGGAGACTTGTAAGCTGATAAGCTGTGTTGTGCAGACCATGTCTGGCAAGGAGAAGCAGAAGTTTGAGGAGATGGCGAAGAACGACAAGGTCAGATATGATAGAGAGATGAAATCCTACATCCCTCCTAAAGGTGCTAAAAAAGGAAAAAAGAAGAAGGATCCTAATGCCCCCAAGAGGCCACCGTAAGTGGGGAAGAAACTGTTTTGATGTAAATTATGCTTTTGGTGCATTAATACAGCCCCCCTTCTCTGTAGCTCTGCCTTCTTTGTCTTCTGCTCGGACCACCGTCCAAAGATCAAGGAGGACCATCCTGGTATTTCCATTGGTGACATTGCCAAGAAGCTTGGTGAGCTCTGGGCTACACAGAGTGCCAAAGACAAGGCTCCTTATGAGGCTAAAGCTGCCAAACTGAAGGAAAAGTATGAGAAGGTGAGATTATTTTTCATGTACCCATTTTTTGTTATTGCACTCTACTTTTTTTTCCCCTTTTTATTAATCCACAATTTAAAGTCATGATGTAAACAATTTTATAACTACCATCTCCCAGGATGTTGCCGCTTACAGAGCGACAGGTGGCTCAGGGAAGACTGACGCTGGAAAGAAGAGCGGCCCGGGTAGGCCTAAAAAAGCGCAACCAGTTGACGACGATGACGACGACGATGAGGACGATGATGACGAAGATGAGGAAGATGACGAGGAGGATGACGAAGATGACGATTAAGCGGTTATGAATATGTTTTGTAATGCATTAAGCTAAGTTCTTTTTGTGTGCATATTCAAACCGTATAACCTGCTGTCCCTGTTGGTCAGTCTGTGGGTGAGCAGACCTGTATTCCTCTTCAAGTTCAGGGATTTAGTTTCTCAAATAGTCCCCGTAATTTCTTAAACTTCTTTTTGTGTCTTTAGATTCTTGTTGCTATATTAAAACAGTCGACTTTTGATTCAGTGTACCTGATTGGTATTACAGAGGACTTTAGCCTGCTCTGGACAGCAGTACAGTATAGCAGCAAGCTTTTAAAGAGATGTTTTGCTTCTCCAAGCACTGCTTAGTTTTGTTTAGTGGTGCTGATTGTTCACTGTCATTTGACTAGCAGATGTCTTGATTTGATTGAAAATGCAGCCATTTTAATGTTAAAACCTTCATGTAGAACACTTTTTTTTGTAATAAAAAATTTTGTATATTGATTGATCAAGGCCGCTCCTCCACCTTGCTTTTCGAATGTGCCTCTGAGTCATTTGTGGTAAAAGCAGCCCTTCCCATGTAAGTAAAATGTAGAGTAACAGTCTTACATTGTACAATAACATCCCAAGAAATGCTCCCGTTTTGCACTGTTTTTCCACGCTCTACTTGAGTTGATTTTGATCGCCTGCAAACAGTAAATCTGCATTTTGGGATAAGTAGTGTGACTGTTCATAAAGTGAAGCTAATCATGGCGGCATAACGCACGTACTCCTGCATCATATCTTGAGCAGAGAGGGGAATGACAGTAGGAACAGCCAATAACAGATGAAAACGTACCTTCGCTTTGACCAATCACGGACGTCGTTGAGGTCTCCGTGAGGAAGACCGCGAGCAAGTATCAGACTCGAGGAGCTGTCCGTTGAACCCCAGCCTGTCTACAACTGACGGTAAGAAGCAGCATTGCGTACCCTCTTAGAGCTGGAATATCAAAAGGTGGCGATGACACACCAGCACAAAATCCAACACTGGTATTGTGTCAACATTAGCATACCTCTGATGGAGACCGGAGCAATCTGCGACACAGCTCAATGCCTTTCTTGCGGATTAGTTGCTGCTGAAACCTGTTGATGCCATACACCAAAGCATAGATAAAGACAATCACTATAAATACAGCTCCTAAAACCAATCTGTTACACGCGAGGACAACGGTGTGTGATAAAGGGCGCTAAGACCATGTTAGCGTGTTGCTGTAACGCTGATCCAGGTGAATGGCCATCGTTCATAAAATATTGCTACCGATCACTTTCAGAGTACATAAATTATGCGTTATCGTTGTTAGCGGCAACCCCGCATCAATCGATCGCAATAGAATATACTGAAGTCGCTTCTGCTTCGTCTGCTTTATCTTATAAAAAGCGGTGTCAAAACACGACAGAGCAGAACGAGACATCCAACAAGCAGCACACCACGTCTTGTCAAAATGTCAGTCTTAATTGCTTCACTGCGGCCTCATCATGGACCAATTATAGACATTGTGACAACCTTGAATGGTTCATGCAGTGGGTGAGTCTTTGTGCTTTTCGGGCATGTAGATCATCACCTATGGCAATGGAGTCAATTTTAGTGTGAGGGATGAGAAATATCTTGCATGTTTTTTAAAAAAGTTTTGAATGGACAAATCAAGAAATGATTTTTTTCACATACATGTTGGCGGACAAAGTCAGCAGTTGAGTCTATCCAACATTTTCTATACTTTTTGTCCTCGTTAGTGTCAGGGGTGTGCTGGAGCATATCCCAGCTGATTTCTGGAAAGATGCAGGGTTTGGTCGCCAGTCAATCGCAAGGAACATATAAACAACCACTGACACTCACATTTACAATTTAGAGTGCAAATACCCCAAAAAGCATATAAACATCTCATGAGTGTGCGGCCAACAAAACTATGTGGCTACAATGGATTCCATGGTGATTTGATATGAATTAAAACACCAGTACACTCCTTATCAATATTTTAAGAACAGCTGAAAGAATTTACATTTTGCACTGTTGGAGCTTAGGAGGTTCTAAGTAGACTTTCAAAATACACAAAGAAGAAATGGCAGTGAGACGTGAGTGAGTAAGTAATTTATTGAAAACAACCATTAAATTGAAATAGGCTGTTCATCAGCTGATCAAAAGTGTTCTCAATTTGGTTACGATCAGGGGAACATGAAGGATGGTCCAAAGGAGTGAGGTTATTCCTCTGGAAGAAATCCTTTGCCAGGCAGGCATTGTAAATTGCAGCCTTGTCCTGTTGAAAAGCCGAGTCATTACCACACAGACGAGGGCCTTCAGTCATGAGGGATTCCCCCTGCAACATCTCCACATAGCCACCGCCGTTTGACGCCCCTGCACAACCTGACACTCCATTGTGCTGTGTGGAAAACATCTTAGGTGGAATCGCGTTGTCATGCCAGTAACGTTGGAAGCCATCAGGACCGTCAAGGTTACATTTTTTCCTAATCAAAGAATAAACCTTCCTTCCACCTTTCATTGTCCCATGTTGGGTGCGCTTTGTGAATTTCTCTTGGAGATCAATAAAGTATCTGTCTATCTTGTGCAAATTCTAAACAGGCAATTTTGTGGCGTTGAAGGAGACAAGGCTTCTGAAGACATTTTTTCTTCTTAAAACCCTTCTCTCACAGATGCCTTCTGATGGTTATTGGACTGCCCTCGGCACCAGTAACCAACCTTCATTTGGGCCAACGATGGTCCCGTGTCTTGACGGACAGTTAATTGGATCCTCCCACTCAGGGGCAGTGACATTTTTTGCGGGTTTACCTCTTGTCTTTTTTGTTACATAACTCTCAGGATCTTTTAATAAGTTTAAAATGACTGTCTTACTGCATCCGACCTCAGAAGCAATGGCGCGCTGCCAGAAGCCTTGCTTATACAGCTCAACAATCTGCAAGAGAGAAAGCCTTTTTGCCTTCGCCAACAAGAGATCATGACTGTGAATACTTGACAAAAAATGACAACGAATCCAACGCGAAAGACTATGGTCTTAAGCTTTTGATTAGCCTATTTCACTTCATTAGTTGTTTGCAATAAATTGCTACTCCAATTTTTTTTTTTTCCAATTTTTTTTCTTCTTTTTGCATTTTGAAGCTGTAGGTAGAACCCCCTTAAGATCCAACAGTGCAAAATGTAAATCCTTGTAATTTTTCAACTGGACTTAAAATCAGGAGTGTGTAAGGATGCTGTCCAGGGTGCTGAAAAGCTCAAGGCAAATAAAAGGCAATGCCTCACTCCAGGTGTTGCTGTACATAACTTCTAAAAACTTTGTTGAAGTTGAAGAAAACATATTGATATTCAAATAGAATAAAAATATCTCACCAATCAACAACAGAAAGTACACAACACCTCAAGAAAACAAAATTATTACAAAATGTCAGTATCACTTTGATACAATGTAAATTAGTCAGTGTACAGCTTGGGTTGCAGTGTAAATTTACAGTCCCCTCAAAATGTCAACGTACAGCCATTAATGTCTGAACTGCTGGCAACAAAAGTGAGTACACCCCATTTTAAACTGTACATACTGCGCCAATTAGTATTTTTTTTCTCCTCGGCATTAACCATCATTAATATTTAAGTCTTAGGTGTGAATGGGGAGCAGGTGTGCTAAATTTGGTGTTGTCGCTCGCACACTCTCTCAAACTGGGCACTGGAAGTTCAACATGGCACTTGATGGCAAAGAACTCTCTGAGGATGTGAAGAAAAGAATAGGAGCTCTACATAAAGATGTTCTAGGCTAAAAGAAGGTTGCCAACATTCTGAAAGTGAGCTGCAGCATGGTGACCACGACCATACAGCGCTTTAATTGGACAGCTTCCACTCAGAACAGGCCTCGTCATGCTCCACCAAGGGAGTTGAGTGAACATGCTCAGCGTCATCTAAAATAGACATATACTGTAAGTTAGGCCAGTGTTGCTGCAGAGGTTCTAACATGATAAGGATTCCAAACACACCTCCAAGATGACCACTGCCTTGCTAAAGAAGCTTAGGGTAAAGATGATAGACCTAAACCCTACTGAGCATCTGTGGGGCATCCTCAAACAGAAGGTGGAGGTGTCACAGAGCCCTGAAAGAGGATTCCAGAGTGAACCTGTGACGTTCTCGTCAACTCCACACCCAGGGGAGTTAAGGCAGTGTTGGAAAATAATGCTATCCACACTAAATATTCACACTTTTAACACAATTTGGACATTTTCCTGAGGTGTGCACTCACTTTTTGAAAGTTACACTGCTATCCAAGCTGTACACGGACTACTTCACATTGGATCAACGTGTTATTTCTTCAGTGTTGGCCCAGCTTAAGATTTTATTACGGTAAATATTTGCAGAAATGTGAGGGGTGTACTCACTTTTGTGACATTCTATTGTGATTCTGTAAAGTTCCCCATTGTTTAATCAGGAGATAAGCAGAAGTTTTAGCCAATCACTGCCCAGATTAATGTAATCTCCTCACTGTCATCTCTCCTTGCATGCCTGCATGTGTGTGCTCTATTTTTCCTCTTGGGGATTAGTACAGTACAGCACATAAAACAAAGCATGCTATCCAGTTGAAACCAGGTGATAGACTTCACCACTGAAGAGTATTTTATTTTGTTTACCTTCAGAAAGTCTGTGTTATTTATGTGGTATTTTTCAAGTCTTTATCTGTCACGGTGATGCACCCATCCTGTCTTTTATCATGTGCAATACATTCACTTAGCCAGGACTGTAAATGACTCACAATAATGCTATGGAAGTATAAAGCAATAACCAGGTAACCATCACGTTTATATGCCTGTAGGCGAATATGACCAAGGTGAAGCAGGTGGGTTTGCTGGCAGCAGGCTGTCAGCCCTGGAATAACGACGTGTGTGCTGCCAGTGGAGACCGCTTTGCCTACTGCGCTACTCTTGCCATATACATTTACCAGGTAAACTGTGTGAGTGTGTGTGCATTATTCTTCATTTTGTTCATCATTTGTGTCAACAGATAAAAGGGAATATGAGTTCATATAAATATAAAAACATACAATTTAACATCTGGAAGCATAAGAAATACTAATTAAACAAAAAAAATCTACACCTGCATGTTGTAAAAAATGTAATGTATTTCCCCAACATGATTTGATTGACAGACCTTTTGATTTGATGTTACGGGATGACTGTCAGGAACGATGGACATAGACATAGTTAGAGTTCATCAGAGCTAAGTAAAATGCATGCATGTTAGTTATGTTGCCAATATGATTATCAAGTAAATAGTCCATGTCAAATACCCCCACTCTAATAAATATTGTACAGTGGAACCTTGGTTAGAGTCATGAAACCGTTCCAGAAATTTTGACTTTACCTTAATAAAACCTGTTTCCAAGCTTCTAAATATGTTTTTTTTTTTACATTATTAGAACCTTCCAGGCATGAAATAACACCCATATAGTCACTGTTACAGTCGTGTTACCCAATATAGTAGACATAAACAGAGAAAATAAGCCATTGAAGACAGTTTACCTTGTAGGGGAGCGGAATTGATGGCGGACAGGAAGACTTCAAGGGTTCAGAGTTGAGTTTTAGCTTATCGTGGGCTATAGTGGCAACAGTAACTCGTGTTATTATTGTGATTATGATTATTGTTATTATTGTGCCTGTTGTGAGATAGTTTAAACCTGCAATACGTTGTGTTGTTCAATGTTGTTCAAGTCTGGAGCTTCGGTGGTGGTCTTATCGAAGAATTACTGACACCACGTGACCGATGTAGCATGCTACATTCACAACCTGCTGGTCTTAATGGCTTTTACTGTAATTGTATTTTAGTTCATTTACCCCTTTTTATGTTTGAAAATTCTCAAATTTGGCAAAAAAATTTGTACAGTTTGCTGAAATATGCATATTCTCTGGCTAATAATAGGACATCGAAATAGCGATCATTTATTAATTAATTTTTTGAAAAACCGCGATAGAGTGAGGGACGACTGTACGTATAAACGATTAATGAAAGGGATAAATGAACATTTACGGTTACTTTTACCTTCATTGAAGACATGATGGTTGCCAAAGGCACAACATGAACATGGTTGCCTGATCAACACGGACACCACCTTTGTGTTTTGCCAAAGTTATTTCTTGAACTCTTACTTCAAGTCTCTGCTTTTCTTTTGATCATGGCTGCAAAGTTGCAAGTGCCAGAAGTTTGAGAACACTATTGAATTCAAGAAATAACTCATATCAAAACACAAAGGTGGTGTCAATGTTGATCTTGCTGCCACATCGTGTCTTTGTCAACAATTACGTCTTCAATGAAGATAAAAGTTACCGTAAATGGTACCTTCAAAAAATTTAAAAATGATTTCTCCTTTTCATTCGTTTATTTATATTCATTCAGAGTTGTTTTTTTGCATTTAAAACTCAAATTGTAAAACTGTAAAAACGGGTTTGGTGTTAACATTTTTGAGACTTGTGGCATAACTGTGTTAGTTAGCAAAGAATGCTAGCCGGGCGACGGAGCTGACTTCTTGTTCCTGTTTCCGTGCATTAGCAAGCTAATGGGATCCTACCAAGGAAGTTTTGTGATAAAAATACAGACACGACGAGACGCGCGCCATATACTAAACAGGGAAACGGACGTGAATCGAGGCCTACATTTTTTACGTTAACCGAAAAACATGCTAACCGTACACTAGCGGAGGTTCCACTGTACTGTTAATGCCTGATTATTTCCACCTGTCTCTTGTAGTTGGACCAGCAGTACAATGAGTTCAAGTTAAGGTCCATCATGTCAGAACACAAGAAGACAATAACAGCCATAAGTTGGTGTCCTAATAACGCTGATCTGTTTGCGTCAGCCTCGGCTGATAACCTACTCATCGTGTGGAATGTAGCTGAGCAAAAGGCTGTAGCACGACTGGACAACACGAAAGGTAGATGCCTCATTAAACTGCGTTTTACTGTCAGAAAGTGTACACCGTCACATCATGTCCTTCCTTCCAGGAGTCCCTGCAGCAGTCAGTTGGTGCTGGAATTCCGCTGACGGAGTGGCGTTTGTCTCCCAGCGTGGTCCGCTATATGTTTGGGTCTATGGGAATTCTGACCATGGTGTCACAGTGCATAAAGAGGCCCACTCTTTCTTGTCCGATATATGCCTCTTCCGATGGCACCCCACCAAGAAGGGAAGACTCGTATTTGGACATACTGACGGAAGTTTGTCTATTTTTCAGCCAGGTACTGGTACTGTTGTTACCCCCAACACATTCTTTAGCAGCCATTTCTATGTTTGTCCCCGTCCTTACAGCAGACACCCTAGACCGTGTCTCTGTAAACACACACTGTCATTCATTCCTCTTTCTCCCATGTGTAGGATGCAAGAGTCAAAAGCATGTGTTGCGTCCTGAGTCTTTAGAGGGGACAGATGAAGAGGACCCAGTCAGCGCTCTGGAATGGGATGCTTTGTCAACAGACTATTTATTAGGTTGGGCTCATTTGAAACAATGTCAGTCACTTATATTTACTTTATGTTCATGTGTGTGCGCCACACAGCTTTTAAAAAAGTGATAGTTTCAAATGAGTGTTGCTGACAGTCCGCCTGCCACCAACTGGCATCTGTTCAACATGGTAGCTTCGTAGCCTGAGCACCTCCATCTGTAGTTTTTTTCCCAGTTGGGAAAACTGTCTGTGTCGGTTGTTGGTGTTCATGCGCTCCCCGTGTTCATTCTGTTTAAAAAAATATTCCCACACTGTGGCTGTGCTATTTGCCTTAAAAACTATTGGCGTAATTTATGTTAGCGTATGCTGGCTTATGAAACGAACTGGGGTAGTAGCTAGTAGCTAGTAGTCCCACCTCCACAAAGAGACTGAATGAGATGAGAGCCCACTCTCCGTTCATTCCACTATAGAACCAATCAATGCACACAGACAGATGCAGAGGGAACCATCTTGTCATCCAGCCTGTGAGACGAACAGACACGCAAATACACGCACACATGCACATGTCAATTTATCGAGGGCGTCATAATTATCGACCTGTTTTTTTTTTTATCGTTCGATTTATAGATTATTGTGACAGGCCTAATTGTAGGTATGAATGATTTTACAGCAGGCATTATAATACCTAAAACGGGCTACTGTTGTGGCCGTAACCAATGCCAAGTTAAAACTCAACTCTGTAGCCCCATCATCACTTCCTGTTCGCCCCCCACTCAGTTCCCCTAGCACCAACACATTTACAGCAACAAGCACGAGTCTTATGTCCGTCTTATACTGTATGTCTTATTTTATCATATTATGTCTACTGTAAAGGTAGACTATAGGGCTGACTAGAGGGCTCTCATAATGTTAAAAACCTTATTTAGAAGGTAGTAAACAACTTTTCTATGCTCTAACTACAAAAGTATTTTATTTATGTATGAGGAAAATAAGAATTCCTACTTTGCAGAAATTTACTTATCACGGTCGAGTCTGGACCCAATTAACCACGATAAACGAGGGATTATTGTATGGTATTTCCCCAAGCCAGTAGTCTTAAGGAGCTTCTGTGGTCCTTCTCTAAACAAACAAAAGAAGAACGATAATACATAGAAAAGCGCTGCAACCAAAATGAAGCTGGAGCTACAAATTTGGCAGAGATAAATTTTTAATTGAAATCTATCAAATGTGATTCAGGAGATTTGCTGTCTTTGGATCTCCCTGACACTTCACGTGTACAATATGCTTAAGGTTGTCCTTGGACAGATTTTTCCTTTGTAACAGGCGTCCTAGCATCCAGGTGTTTATTTTGAAGTATCACTAAAGTCACATTTTTGAGTGGCGTAATAGCGGAAGTGACCATGGGAACATATTTTTGATTGTCAAATGACCAAACGTAATATGTCGACTCTCTCACAGTGTCCAACCTCAATAATGGCATAAGGCTGGTGGACAGCGAGGCCTTGGCTTGTATCACATCTTTCTGCTTCCCCTCGGCTGCTGCATCAGTTCAGTGTCTAGCTTGGGTCCCCTCTGCCCCAGGCATGTTCATTACTGGAGGTAAGCATAAAATTGTGTGAATGGAATGCGTTTATGCTTTCCCTCTGCCCAGGGGTGGAGTGGCCATTGGGACTAGCGGGAGTTTTACCGGTGGGCCGACCAAAATTTGCCCGATGAACGACCGTTTATTTATTTATGGCTGTGCTTTACAGTGTTACACTATACTAAATGGGAATTGAGACAGGCTCGAGGACCGAACGGAGAACACCTGCACAAAGGGCAAACCTGAATCTGGGGCATATCCTGTTTCCCCCCCTGGTCTGTCAACTTGGGGCAGCGTCACAGCCGACCTGGTTGACCAAACCCCCAGCAGACAGCAGGGCACGTGTGTCGGTCACTCCGATCCTCACACTGGGCTCAATGGGTCATTACTGCACATGGCAGTTACTCCACTCATGCGGGCCTTTGCTACACCCCTTCTGCCAACATTGCAGCTGAGACCGGACGGGACGATGTCTGTAGCATCCCCTTGGATGCTACACCCTCACCCAGGATTGTGGGGTGAGCCAGCTGGACGTGCAGCTCATCCGGTCTCAGGGCTTGTACGAACTGGTCACGAATGAGTTCATTCTAGCTCGCTAACACGCGCCAACCCAGGGCCTCGATGTCATGAGCAAGTGAGAGGAGCGGCTCACCTGGCTGTCAGTCACGGTGCTTGAATTCACAGCTTGTGGTGTTTTTCACATTGAACTCCCCAAAGCACCTGTGCAGTGTGCCAGCCAGCGTACAGTAATCAAGCCTCTCCTCCGGGCTCAGCAGCAGCAAACAGGATGGAGTGTCATCTGTCAGTGATATTGCCAACTGCCTTCACCTTCTCAGTCCAGCCTGCTGCATCAGCCACCAGCTCAAACTGAGCTTTATAGGCTTTCTTTACTGGAGAATTTCAGCCTTCCACGTGTGCTGATGGGCGCCGACATGTTTGTTTACCTCTGACGTCATGGTGGCCCGGCCCTCGTTTTGCCGTGAAATGCTGAAGCCATGGCGTCTGTGCCGTGCATAGTTAGTCTCAGGCATGTCTATTAAACACTCGCTGGCTTCCTCCTTTACTTTCAGTCGAGTGCCAGCATTGCCAAACAGCCTCTTCCACAATACTGGTCGTACAGCGGGTTGAAACCGGATCTTTTGACAAATAATAGTAAGTAATAGTAAATAGCAAGTAATGCCCCTGTTTGTGGTCAAGGTGAGGCTCATGTTGCCAATGCACTTCAATCACTTTATTTAACAGCGGACAACACAATGTAGTGAACATTCACACGATTGCGGCTGTCGGCCTCAACTCACGCCAGTCATTCACACACTCTCAACTCCCCAGCTAGCACTGAGCTAAACACCGTCCCACTCTAGCTTGTGACGTCCCACACATCACTTCCCAGGCCCTGCCCCTTTAAAGCCCAGACACACAAGTCACAGCTATTACACTACTATACTGATTCATTGATGAGTTACTTTTATGAATAACTGTGATACTTTCATCAAAGGATGTCACATTTAACATCTCCAAGCTTACAAGTGACTGTTACAATGTACCGGTAATGTGTTTTGAGCATGTACATCTACAGGTACTATTTTCACAGTTTCTGATCTTCTGATCTTCTGACTTGCATGCAGACTCTTTTTTTGCATGTTGTCTTGTTCAAAACTATTCTACACTATTCCTCTACTTTTCACGTCCAGATTTGTGATAGGTGGCAGGCCCAGGTCACAACCTGTCCTGTGGACATGATCTCAGCAGAGACCCCGGCAGCCCAGTGAGCCCACCCATGAATGATTTCACTCTCATTTATTTATTGAAGGCTCCAGAATATAAAGGGATATTGTTCAGAATAGTAGTTTTATTAAGAACTTGCGTGTTTGTATGTACAGTATTTGCGCGCGGATTGTAGTGGGCCAGTCTGGACCAAAAATTCCAGGATCAAATTTTTGTCCCAGTCCACCCCTGCTTTCTTTTTGTTTTGATTGACTAATTTCAAACATGCATTTCTGTCTTCAACATGATTTAGCTCATGTGTTTCTCTCAGATTCCCAGGTTGGAGTATTACGGATATGGAATGTGTCTCGCTCCACTCCTTTGGACAGCATTAAACTCAAGAAAACTGGATTTCATGCTTTACATGTCCTCAACACCCCTCTTGCAAAAAAAGGTACAGTTAACACGTTTTGGACCTTGAGAAACGAATAATTATTATCTAAAATGTCTTCATATTCATTTAGATAAATCTCCAAAATCACATGCAGAGTTTGGCATTTTTAGGCACAAAACACAATGGGTAAGATTAAGATTGCTATAATTGCTCTTTTATTGCGCATTTTTATGAATGAACCCATCATGGGTAAATGTCTGTGAGGCTGTAAACGTGACAGGTTGATTCCTGGCTGTTTGTGTGTGCTTGCGGCAGGAGACGGCTGCGTGCAGAGAAGACAGTTGATTTTGTTGATGTTTTTTTGGCTTGGTTGCGGTTGACAGTAGCCTGTTTTGCTTTTGCAATAGAAAGATGGTTGATCAACAACCTTCTCATCATCCTCACAACGTCTGGGCAGACGTTACAATACCATCTTTATTCTTCATGATGGTTGTGACATTCGAGTTTTGGGACCAATATTGGACAATATTGGCCACTGTGTTTGTTTGCATATATAACTTTAATCTCTAGATATTATAAAAGGGAAGATACCAACAACAGTATGCTCTGCTCTCTCAGAAAAACATACTGATGGTCGTTCCTAGTGAGAGAACAGAGTTAGGTAAGACAGCATTCCAGTACGCTGCACCCTTTGCATGGAATGATCTGCAAAATGACTTCAACTTATCTCAACTTGGTACGTTAGGAGAATTTAAGGCTATTTTAAAGGAACGTGTAATGAATGGGCTTTGGCCAATGTAACCGTTTTTTTTTAATTGTTGAAACTGTTGGTTGTTCACTGTGAATGTTGTATTGTATGTTGGGAATGTCTGGTCAGAAACGTTGTGTTATGCTGCCTTCTTCGCCAGGTCACTCTTGTAAAAGAGATTTTTGATCTCCGCGAGGCTTATCTGGTTAAATAAACGATCAAGAGATCAGATATGTGTGTGTTTAGTCGTGTTAAAAAGCTCAATTTCCAATAGAATGTAAATGTCATTGTACTTTCCCTCTACTTCTGTCTACAGCTCAGAGTTCCTGTTCTCCCAGTAAAAGTCAACACACGAGCTCTACCAGTGAGGCAGTACCTCCCCCAACTCTTTCACAGAGCCGGTCCTTCTCTTTGCCTCCTGGCCATGCAGTGTGCTGCTTCATGGATGGAGGGGTGGGACTCTATGACATGGGAGCGAAGAAGTGGGACTTCCTACGTGACTTGGTATCAAAATGAAAGAACTTGCATAATACAGTATTTTAGGAGAATGAAATGTGTTTGTGATAGAATTAATGAGCCTTGCCCTTTTCCAGGGTCATGTAGAGACCATCTTTGACTGCAAGTTTAAACCTGATGACCCAAACTTGTTGGCCACGGCTAGCTTTGATGGAACCATCAAAATCTGGGACACAAATACTCTGACAGCTGTTCACACCTCCCCTGGCAACGAAGGAGTGGTGTACTCCTTGTCCTGGGCTCCAGGTACACACACAAGCACCCACAGCCACCCATACACATGTACACACACATTCACTAAGGTTACGTTTCAGTGGAAATGGTTCTGTGTGTGTTTTGAAGGGGACCTAAACTGCATAGCAGGTGCAACGTCTCGCAATGGAGCTTTCATCTGGGACGTCAGGAAAGGAAAGATTGTCACGCGCTTTAATGAGGTTGCCTGTGAATATTGTCATTCATCCAGGTCATTGTAATCTCATGGCATTGAATTGATTGCAACGGGACTGTTTCGGTTGTCTTACAAGATGTTTCGCTTCTCATCCGAGCAGAAGACAGATGGGTTGAAAGAGGAGTGAGGGAAGCCATCTATGTTAAAGTTGAGAGACAATGCTGTCCTTTCATCCCTTACTACAGTAAAAGATTCAGTCATTTAGCCTCGAACAAATAAACAAGGCACAACCAGCTTGGTTTCAGGTGTGTCCCTGACCATTGGTACATTTGAATGGAATGCTAAATAGGGTGTTACCACCCAAACAATCGTCATTGGCTGGTAGACGTCTTGCACTTGTCTTGCACTACTAAAGAGAAAAACGTTTTTGCCTGGACATGCCTCTACCTTTAAAGGATAAATCTTTAAGGGATCCTCCATCCCATGACTAGGGCTGTCCTACCTAGTCAGACTAGTGTCCCACCTAATCATTGAGCATGAACTGATAAAGCATTCTTGGATGAGAGGCAAAACATCTTAGACACCTTAAACGGTCCACTTGCCATTGATTCAATGCTATGACAATTTAATGAGGTTGCTTGATGCTTCATTGCTAGAAAATTTGTCAGTCAGGTCCATTTTATTTACCATAATTTCTGATGTATAAGCCGCTACTTTTTTGTTAAACTTTGAACCTTGCGGCTTATACAGCGGTGCGGCTAATTTATGACCATGTTCTAATGTTGTGACATTTCCTATACTTCAGAACTACTACTAGTTGTTTAAACTGTGTCGCTCGAGAGTCAGTGAGAAAATAGTAGCTCTTTGTTTATGGTAGGAGGCTATCACAAGCTACAAGGGAACTCACGATGAGCTTGTCAACTTGTCATCGGAAATCGCAGGAGGTCATTACTCAGTATAACTGTCTGACTCATGGTGTCATCTTAGGTAGAAGGCTAAAATCATCACACAACAACTTAACACTCAAAAGGTATACCTAAGAAATAATAAAGACAATTACCAATACGAGTTTAAAATAAAAAACAACAAATTTAACTTCATCCCATAATGCATTTAGTCTCAACAGAGCGGTTCATTGGCCAATGGCTGCCACGCTCATGAGGTCCCTCTGGTGGCCCGGCAGCTGGCTGCTGATGACACTGTGAGTCAGACTGTTATACAAGTATTGCGTAATGAGCTCCTGTGATTTCCTCGTTGTGAGTTTTATCATAGCTCATGATGGGCTCCTGTCAAATAAAGAGCTGCCTGGTCTTCACAGACTTGTGCGCGCCGCAATATGTCATTTTATGACGTGGACATCTTGTGTTTCTTTTAATAGATGAAATCAATATAGTATTGAACTCTTAACAGATGTATTAATTTATGTGGTGGTGTATGTCTTCTTCCAGCATGGTAAAAATGGTATATTTTGTATATCCTGGAGTCATAAAGATTCAAAAAGGATTGCAACTTGTAGTGGTGACGGATTCTGGTAAGCCATCGTTTTAAAGATGCACCTTTTCAGACAGCCTTTTTTCAATTTCAATTTGTATTTTTGGAGTTGATTGTTTTTCTATCTTACCAGCATCATTCGGACCATTGATGGTAAAGTCCTTCATAAGTACAAACACCCGGCTGCAGTTTTTGGCTGCGACTGGAGTCAGAACAACAAGTAAGACCTCAAGCCATCAGTTGTATTTTGTTAATGATACTGTTTAGTAGAAGTGCACAATAAATATTGTATGAATAATTAGCGAGCCGATATGAGAAATTATGATGTCATACAGATAAATCCAATAACATAAAAAAAATCTCAGCGCAATGAGGTTAGCATGAGCACATCAAGTGCTCCTTTTCTCCTACGTGTGACGTGCTGTTAACACATGTTGTAAACAAACATGGTGTTGATCGTTTGGGACATCCCAACTGTCTCAGACACCTTGTCTGCACCAAATGCTCCACGAACACTTTGTGATGAGATAAATAAACACCGACCCTCAACACAGCAAACCCCACCAGCCACAAAGAAAGGTGCCTGCTCACATCGCCGGAGAGTTCTTCACCATCGCCGGCCCCCGTTGACCAGCAAACCACTTCTAGCCACGATACTGATATATATTATGTTTTGTTAATATTAGTGATATCATGATATTTGGTTAGGACAAATCTACAGTTACAATTTGTCAAATCCAACTTTGTTTGAGTTGTTCTTACCTCCAGGTCTGCACCGGTGCATCGGTTATTGTTATTGGTCTTGAGAAGCAGGAATTATCACTATTGGGCCGCACGGTGGTTTAGTGGTTAGCATGTTGGCCAACACAGTAACAGTCATGAGATCGGGAAGATCTGGGTTCGATTCTCCCTTGGGCGTTTCTGTGTGGAGTTTGCATGTTCTCCCCGTGCGTGTGTGGGTTTTTCTCTGGGTACTCCGGTTTCCTCTCACATCCAAAAACATGCAGGTTAGGTTAATTGTCGACTCTAAATTGTCCATAGGTATGAATGTGAGTGTGAATGGTTGTTTGTCTATATGTGCTGACTGGTGATTGACTGGCAACCAGTCCAGGGTGTACCCCGCCCGAAGTCAGCTGGGATAGGCTCCAGCATGCCCCCGTGACCCTAAAGAGGAGAAGCGGTATAAAAATTGGATGGATGGCTTAAAAAAATATAATTCATCCCTACTATTTAGTATCATCGGAAATAATTTAGAAAACATTTCTACACAGTTTCTTTATACAGTAAAACCTTGGTTAGTGTCATTAATCCGACTCTAACCAAATCAAATTTTCCCATAAGAAATAATGTAAATCCAATTAATCAGTGCCAGAAAGGCCAAAATGTTCACACAAGACAAGTTTTTTATACTTTTACAGTTCTAGTTTCTACATGCGGAAAGCAATTCAAAATGCATATCGGTACGTGATTTTTGCCAAAGACACAATGTGGCAGGGAGAGAAACACGGACATCACCTTGGTATTTTGCTGTATACAGTACATATATATCCCTGATTTTCTTTTGATCGCGGCTGCAAAATAAGTCAAAATGGAGCCAAAGAAAGTTCCAAGTGTCAGCATTTTGATAAAGAATGTGAGCTAGTAGGTGATTACTTGTAGCTGTTTTACTTTTCACAGTGGATGAACTGTTTCCCTGCAGAGATATGATTGCCACCGGTTGTGAGGATAAGAATGTTCGCGTGTACTACTTGGCCACCAGTTCAGACCAGCCGCTGAAGGTCTTCACTGGACACCTAGCTAAAGTATTTCATGTGCGCTGGTCTCCACTCAGAGAAGGGATACTATGTTCTGGATCAGATGATGGGTGAGTTCTAACACAAAAATGTATCATTTTGGACGACAATTAAAAAAGCAAGAGATACATGGAATGAAAATATGACAATGTAACATACAGTGTTATCTGCTTCCTGCAAATATGTGAGGTTTTCTATTGTGAAAGCAAAATAATTTAAAGAAAGGACGCCCTGTGTGTTTCTTGTTGGACAGTACTGTTCGTATATGGGATTACACACAGGACGCTTGTATCAATGTGCTGAGTGGTCATACATCTCCAGTCAGAGGCCTCATGTGGAACACAGAGGTTCCATACCTCCTCATTTCCGGTAAAGTATGGTTATTTTTTTTGCATTTTTCTTAACTTGAGCCTTGACGAAAGTGGTATTTGATTGAATAAAATAAGTATCACTAAATTAGCAAATTAATTTTAAATTATTATGAACTGTACCTGTCTTGGTAGTGTAAATAATGATGTCTGCCACTGTAAGTTAATACAGCTTTAGAAAGAATCTTAAAGGTTGTGCAGTTTACCTACAAGTCATGAATTCTGTGTCAGATCTAATAATCAGACTCCTTTGGAATTTTTATATGTTCATACAGGTAGCTCATTAAGAGGATAACACGGAATAGAAGAGAGTAATTCACTTTGGCTAAAATGTTTTTTTTCCCAAATACCGTAATTTCTGGGCTATAGAGCGCGTCGTTAAGCCGCACCCTCTAAATTTAAAGAGAAAACACATTCGTCCATGGATTAGCCGCAACGGTCTACAACCCGCATGTTTCCATGCCGTGACATGGACTATTTAATAATACACAGTAGAACCAGGCTAAATAGCGGGTGGAGCCACATGGCGTGGCCCAGCAAGTTGCTCTATGGTCGGACATACTCTACGAGCAGCCCTGGCGTGCCTCCATGTTCTCATGACAGAATACGTGAAGAAGTATTTCTTCTTCAGAATGCAACCACATATTAGCCGCATCACTCTATAAGCCACAGCATGACTTTTTGGATGTTGTTGTGGGGTCTTTTGTGACCTATTGGATGCGTCGTCACTGCGCTCTTGGGGTAATGGCTGCCAGGCAAAGAACAGTTAAAATAGCTGTTTTTTTAAAAAACTCGTATTGGTACTTGTCTTATATATTTCGTAGCTACCTTTTGAGTGTTAAGTTGCTGTGTGATGATTGTAGCGGTCTTTGGATTATTGGATATTGAGTAATGACCTTCTGCGATTTCCGATGGATTGATAAGTTCATTGTGAGTATTCTCATCGCTCATGGTTGGCTGCTGTCAAGTAAAGAGCTGCCTGGTCCTCATGGACTTTTGCACGCCACAATATATCATTTTATGACGTGGACATGTGTGGCTTATAGTCCGGTGCGGTTTATATATATACAAATCTGGTTGTCTCTCTAAATTTAGTGGGTGCGGCTTAAACACCGGTGTGTTTTATACACAGGAAATTGTGTTAATTTGCTATGTTAATTTCACCTTGTGTCAGACATTCCACTCCATTCTGGGTGAATTCTGAGATGCTGCAGTATATGGAAGATGTGCTGTTGTGGTATGTAAGTGCCGTGTTACAATGGATACACATCACCGTGTTCAACTTGCTGTTTAGCCTGAAAAGCTCCCACACTTTCAACATTTTTTGTCTTTTTAAATTTTTTGTTCCTCCTGTTCTCCGTCATTGTCGTTATCCCTTGTCTCGTCCATCTTCCCGCTCGTTTAACCAAACACCCGCTTCTTCCTCTGCCTGGGTGACATAAGCGCGTTGGTGACGGAAGCACACGTGACGATTCTTGGAGGCACAGAAAATTCCTCGATCATTTTTTTGTAATCGAGGCAATTACTCGAGGTTACTCGAGTTTCACCCCTAGTGGATATTCACCTTTTTAAATAATAAAACAATTAATTGAATGCCAAAATAGTTCTATAGGTCGATTCATTGGCTAATCGATTAACCATCGATTCACAGATTAATTGTTGCAGCTCTCATAAATACTATGTGAATGTCTATTTTGTCTAGGTTCTTGGGATTATACAATCAAAGTTTGGGACACAAGAGACGGGACTTGCTTGGATACAGTCTATGACCATGGCGCTGATGTCTATGGTAAGACTACAATTGAATGTAGGCTTACTGATTGCATCAGCATGCATCAAACACATTCGGGAGCTCTGTGGCCTGGGTCTTGGGGGGCCAGTATTGGATCTGGCCTCCCCAGTGGGGCCGGAGGCTGTCTGGTGATGGGGGCTAGTCCTGGATGTGTGGTGCGGGGCATGCTGTGTGGTAGGAGGTAGTCCGTCAGTGACAATTACACATGCGAGCACATTTATGTATGTATATGTACATGCAGACGTGCACACATACACATCTACAGAGATACCTGTACACGCATACATACATATACACACTCACAGTACATACTGTATGTACTTCCCCACATAACTCACTGATTTATCTATGTTGTTATCATGCTGTTGGTATTATTACAGTGATGGTGATGTCGGCAATAAGATTACTAACAGTTTTTGGCGATCTGTTCACCATTATGGTTAATATTTTCTTTACTACTGTTACCACTAATAAGTGTGACTGTTTCAATACAGTATTATCACTGTGGCTGTTGATATTATTTTGTTATTTCCATTATGGTCTTTTTGGCCATCATAGACATTTGCTCATGTAGTCCTGTTGTTTGTTTCTGTTGTTTTGTTATTGTTGTTGCAATTGCTGTTGCTGGTGTTGTTGTCTCTCTCTGTATTGTCACCCTCCAAATGCCCACAAGGCATGCTGGGTAGTCCAGCTGCAACAACAATATAAAATATGAACAATAAAACATTGGCTATCAAGAGTATGTTAAGTCCTCCTTGTTTACTTCTCTGATGACCCCCTCAACATATTTTGCAATCAAGCAAAAAATTGAGAAATGGCAAAATGTTGGGAGAAAGTGTACCTACCATTAGCTACCCAGCATGCCTTGCAGCGGGAATATAAGGGTGTTTTTTTGGCATGGATATTATGTGTAGATATTTATTTGTATGCTCACATGGTGCACTAGGTAGGTCAATTTCTGCGATGTGTGTGTTGATGTGCTGTGTTGTGTTGTGTATCACTTTTTATACAAGCTACAGATTGCATCTGACCCTTCTGGCGACTCAAGCGTGCCACAATAGCACTGCAAGTCATGTTGCTGGCTACAGTTTTGATGTTAAAGTTTAAAAAAAAGGAGTTTGGAAATGCCCGGTGGGCCGGATTTGGACACTTGGCGTGCCTGATGTGGCCCACGGGCCACAGTTTGCCCATCCCTGATCTAGATCAGCAATAATATCTGCTCCAATGTCTGGACAGGACCAAAAAAAGAAAGAATTGAGGAGCAGGACAACAAAACAAGAAAGTCCTCGTGCAGTTTTGTTTACACTTTGTCCCCGCAGTGGTACGCAATTTTGCGTGCCAATGGCGGCCTACCCAATGTCTAATTTGGTCGTAAACAGTAAGTATGTGAAGTATGTGCAAACTATGCGGGACAATGCAGAGGCAAAAATGCATGCAAGTGTAAACGCCACTAAACTTACAGCTTCTTCCAACTTAATTTAATTACTGCATCAAACTGTGTGTGTGTGTGTGTGTGTGTGTGTGTAGGTTTAACATGCCATCAGAGTCGTCCATTCACCATGGCCAGTTGTAGCAGAGATAGTACAGTGAGGCTTTGGTCTCTGACACCCCTCATCTCTCCTCTGCTGCTAAACATCCTTACCAACCAACCCTGGGAGAAGATCATAGGAAACACCGGTATCATGAAACCACTCCTGATTACTTTTCTTTTATTGTCTGAAGTTGAAATATTGCCGGAGCCACGCTGACGATGTGTCCTTGCAGATACAGCTATGGTTCCTGGCTCTCCACCACTGCTCTGTGGTAAAGTCTCAAGAGACATTAAACAGGAGCTGGAGAAGCTCAACTTTGACACCACAACCAAGAAGCTGCGTTGGTTCTCTGAATGCTTTTCGGTAATTATTTTCTCAATATTATTTGCATATTTTTTGTTGGCATGGTTTTCCAATTAGTTTGGTGCTAGAGTTGTTGAACTTAGACAGACTGAGGTGAATGTGTTCATTTTCTGTACCACTAATGATATGTCCACACAAACGCAGATGTTTTCCTCCCCCCGCTGGTGGTAAAAAATAAAATCTCCATCCACCGTTTTAAAACAATCTCTGTCCACACAAAAACGCATTCACAGGCTGCTATGCACATGCCAACCTAATTGTGGTGCTGCAGCCTTAGGCTGTACAGTAAGGCAATCTTAGCAGAAGTATCCATGATGTGACTTCCGTAGGCGGCACAATAACAAACGAGTTGCGAGTTGCGAAACAGATAGCAAAGAAGAGCTACTTTTAAGTAGCTTTGCCTTTTTTTTACCTTTGTCGACATGAAGACTTTATGACTGCTCCGCTGCGATGCGACTGTGCCATCATAATGTCTTCATCCACGCATGTAAACACTGTCGAATACGTAGCGCGCAGTGATACGACAGGAGAGAAAGTAACGGCGAACCATTGTTAGGTCCGATTTTTTTCGAGGAGGCATTTAAGAAAAAATGTATGTATTTATTTATTTGATTAATAAAGAACAAAAATCTATCCATCCATATTCTATGCCACTTCTCCTCACAAGGGTCGCGGGTATGCTGGAGCCTATCCCAGCTGACTCTGGGCGAGAGGTGGGGTACACCCTGGACTGGTCGCCAGTCAATCGCAGGGCACATATAGACAAACAACCATTCACACTCACATTCATACCTATGGACAATTTAGAGTCGCCAATTAACCTAACATGCATGTTTTTGGAATGTGGGAGGAAACGGGAGCACCCGGAGAAAACCCAATGGGAAATGTGTGTTTTTGATCATCCGTGTTCCTGTGGACATATAGCCGGGGATTTGATACTGCAATCTAACACCTTAATGACAATGATACATTAGTTTCAATAAAATATTAATGACAATGATACATTAGTTTCAATAAAATATTAATTTGGAAATTGAATGTTTGGTTTGGACAAATGATATAGAAAATGGATGGACATTTGGTTTAATTTGCAATTTAGGCTATTTTATTTTTTCCCGTGTGTCTGCACATATTTATGGGTTTGTTCTGATAGCCTCCAGGGGGCAGCAGCAACCTGTGGGACTTGGTGTCGGTCATTATGGGGCAGGACGACTCACTGCTACCAGGCAGCTACAGCAGGGGTGTGATGCACATGAAGCACCTCCTAAAGTTCAAAACAGTAAGATCCCATAATTGATTGGTTGGAAGCTACATATTAATGCAACTTTTTCTTACATCAACCAGTCAAAATAAAGGTGCATTGTTGTGCACGAAGTGATCACTATCAGCTAATGCTAATTAATGTGTGATAAATCGATAAATGACATGAAGAAAAGTGTTTTGCAATGGAGATGAGTACCACATTATGCCTTTTTTGTGTGTTCTCCTTCAGTCTGAAGCCCAGGAACTGACCATCATCAAGATGTCTAAATTTGGGGGTGGTATTGGTGCGCCCAGTAAGGAAGAGCGCCTCAAAGAAGCAGCAGATATCCATCTGAGGCTGGGACAGATTCAGCGATACTGTGAATTAATGGTGGAGCTTGGACAGGTGTGCTGCATGTTTCTGTTTTTGATTTGATCTCTAATCACATGTGTGCTAATATACCCCTCTCTCCAACTATACAACATAAAATTCTCTTTGTTCTTGAAAATATAGCAAAGAATTAGTTTGTGAGCATTAAACTACAGGATTTGTCTCTCCGGCAGTGGGAGAAGGCATTAGCTGTAGCACCAGGAGTATCCATGAAGTACTGGAAAAAACTGATGCAAAGGTAGGTTTTATGTACACTTGATCAACGATGCAGGGCTAGGAAACTATCTGTGCGTGCAATGTCACATTCATGAAGATAAAGAGTAAAGTATGATTCAATAATTGGAGGTATTGTAAGGTACGTAGACGAAAGAATACTAAAGATACAATGACGCAATAGAAAACAAGAAGACTACAGCCAGAATCAAAACAATAATCTGTGCAAAGTATGCAGTGTTGTGTGGTGAGGTTCATGGATGTTGAGACATTGATTCTGTCAGATTTACAAATATATACTCAACAAAAATACAAACGCAACTCTTTAGTTCGTCTCTGATATTTCATGAGCTTAACTCAAAGATCGAAAACTTTTTCTATGTACACAAAAGGTCTATCTCTCTCAAATATTGTTCGGAAATCTGTGTTAATGAGCACTCATAATCCATCTACCTTAAGTTGGCCACAACAAGAAGCTGCTCCAAAATGGGATGCGCAGAAACCAGTGGCATATGTTATGGACAACCAACACAGGTGCAGTTTATTGACGGCACTGCGAGATAACGTGATGAGATCCTAATGGCATTGTTATGCCATTCATCCACGACCATCACCTCATGTTGCAGTGCGATAACACACGGCCCCATGTTGCAAGGGTCTGTGCACAATTCCAGGAAGCTGAAAATATCCCAGTTCATAGATTTAGACAGGTTTGTGAACAATATTTGAGACAGATAGGGGACATATTTCTTTTGTTCTCATTACGATTTCATGATCCCTTGACTACATGTCACTGAATTTATGTTATGCATTGAAGTAACGTGTATTGCTCATCTGGTGTATGGCAATGACGTCACATATCTCAAATTGTGTTTATATTTATAATGCAGGAGAGCCGACCAGCTGGTGACGGAGGATAACGATGATGCAATCCCATACTGCATTGCCACAGCAGACATAAAGAAGCTTGTGAGCTTCTTCACTGGCAGAGGACAACTGCTTGAGGCCTTACTCATTGCACAGGTACAGAGGGAATCACACAGTGATTGGTTTCAATTGTTTTCAGGAATGAATTAGAAGATTAGTGGATGGCTTTGCATGTGAGAAAGAAGACTTTGAACAGAATGCTTGATGGTATCAAAAGCAGGAGGATGGTTAAGAACAATGAGGATGTTGAGCTGGCCTGAGTCTCAAGCGATTAGCGCTATGCATATGCTTAACACCAACAGATAAGCAGACACACAGGCAACGACAAATACTGCATGGAATGGTAACTTCTATAACATTAAACATGTAATATTTACAAGTATTTACAAAGCTACAATGCCATTATTTATCCAAGCTTGTTGATGTGTTCTTAGTTTAGTAGAACACTCCAATTTTTCCAGTTGTTTATTGAAATTCATGTCATTCAAGTCCAATGAATAGCTTGAAATGCTACAAAAGTAAGTGGTGAAGTGTCAGAGGTTAAAAAGGTTCCCCAAAACTGAAACTGAAAAATAATGTGTATTTCAGAATTATACAAAAAGGCCTGCTTCAGGTACCACAAAATGAGTCAACAATTTAAAGCTGTTATGCAGAAATGGAGATTGATCAAGCCTTGGCAGTTGGTGCAACTAACTCCTACAGGTGTTACTAACTCCTCTGTCTGCATAAAAACAGTGTTAGGAAAACACTGTGGTACTACACCCTCGTGAACATCATTTGAACAGCACTGTACTGAAGAAAGTAACTTGTTGCTACAAAAATGGCAAGAAAAAAGGGAATTAACAATGGAAGACAGATAGACCATCTTAACACTTAAAAATGTAGGTTTTTCCTAATTGGAGTGTTCTAAAACTTTTGACCGATAGTTTATGTTGGATAATTGTGCTCTATAAAAAGACATTTTTATTGCAGGGGGCATGCGAGGGGAACATCCGGCCACCTCAAACTTCCGCAATCAACAATACGACGAATGATGTGGAAAACAGACAACAATATCAAAGGTAGAGCACAAAACACACTCAAGCTACATTCTGTAATGAATTACAAAGCTACGAAAATATTCCCTTTACAAATAAGAAATCCTTCTTCCAGGAAATTCACTTATCACGGCTGGGCCCAGAACCAATTAACCGCGATAAACGAGGGATTACTGTACATACACTATGATAGCTACTGCTGGGTTTCATGTGACGTCACATCCAGTGATTGTCAGCTCCGCCTCAAAGAGATAGAGGGCAAATAAGCGTATTTGTAACTAGAAGTCATGTAAAATCAGAGCAAAAATATCGCATACATGCGGCCTTCTCGCATGTGCAAATTGTTGAATTGAATTACCTCATAACAGAAAACGACAGATTTGTCATTCCTCATACTGCTTCATCTAAATACTCCAACTGAAGAAGTAGCCAATTATTCAATAAACCCTAAATATACTTCCAAGATTACAAAGCCTGCTCTGTTGCATGAAAACAAAAAGGAAAAGTAACATATAAAAGAAGGGATAAGTCTGCAATATGTGAAGTGACCACGTTGTTGACACATGCCTGCATCCGCCAAGGGCTCCACGCACCTGGCTCCTCTCCACCCTGGCTCTTCTGAACGCCAGACCAGCACCCCGGCTAAAACTGTAAGGTGTTCTACCTTGAAGAATGTCCAGACCTGCTCCATGGAGGGCTTGGAAATAGTGCATGAAGCCAGGCTGGAACTTGGCTATGGAACGTTGCCAAACAGTGCAACGAAACAATGAAGGACATATACAATAATGTATTCATGCAAACTGATTTGGTGTAAGAAAGCAAATAGTCATGTTAAAAGTATTATTTTCATTATGTCTGATGCTGAGATAAGCTTTCTCTGCTTTTCGATCGTCTCGTTTTCAACAATTTTATGTCGTCATGCATGACACCATGTACACTTACACAATTGAAGCAAATCATTTCAACGAGATGCACCGTTATTTGCTTTAA
Organism: Dunckerocampus dactyliophorus; assembly: GCF_027744805.1. Taxonomy (NCBI): domain Eukaryota; kingdom Metazoa; phylum Chordata; class Actinopteri; order Syngnathiformes; family Syngnathidae; genus Dunckerocampus; species Dunckerocampus dactyliophorus. The sequence goes on along the minus strand of NC_072824.1, from coordinate 27,019,104 downwards.
CCTCCAAGATATAGCACAAACATACTGAGTGTGTATGTGGCCGTATCTTATGCCTGCTCCCTGTCTGCTCAGTGACGCGAACTGCCTCTTGGTCATGTGGTTGAAACCCAGCAATTAAAAGTGTTTGAAATATTAAGGGGATGTGAACATTTTATACTTCATACAAATCTGTGGTTCAAATGTCCTGTCTAGATAAATAAGAACGTTTTTTTTTTTTTTTACCCAGTCTTCTTCATAAGGTATGTGGACAACTGGCTGAGTGGTATTTCCAGGATGGCCGCTCTGTCCTGGCTGCATGCTGCCACCTAGCAGTGGACAATGTCAAGGTACAAACGTGTGAGTGTGCATGTGACCGTTAATTAAATTTATGGATGCTGCATGTACATTAAAGCCAAATCAAAAAAGGAAATTACTCAATAAATGACCAACTATTGAAAAGAATGATGCTGACCTTTGCATATGCTTCATGAATCCAAATAAATCTTACCAGCTCACATGTATCAATTGTATGTACTGTATGTCACAAACGGCAGTACACTCCCTCACATTTCTGCAAATATGTTATGCTATATTTTTATGGGTCAACACGAAAGAAATGACACTTGGATACAATGTAAAGTAGTCAGTGTACAGCTTGGATAGTGCAAATTTACTGTCCCTCAAAATAACTCAACACACATCCTGAAAATGCCTAAATTGTGTTTGAGGTATGAATATTTAGTGTGGATAGCATTATTCTCCAACACTGTCTTAACTCTCTTGGGCATGGAGCTTATTAGAACATCACAGGTTGCCTCTGGAATCCTTTTTCAGGTCTCCATGACGACATGGACACCTTGCACTCCTCCACCTTCCGTTCAAGGATGCCCTACAGATGCTAAATAGGGTTTAGGTCCATCATCTTTACCCTCAGCTTCTTTAGCAAGGCCGTGGTCATCTTGGAGGTGTGTTTGGACTCCTTATCTTGTTGGAATACTGCCCTGTTACTAACCTTACCAAGGGAGGGCACCATGCTTGACTGGAGACAAGACACACTCCTCACACGCTTGACATGCTTCCACTAATCCATGTCCTTAGTCTGTCGTCAGCAAACTGTTTGAAGGTTCTCTTGTGCATCATATTTAAGTATGCTCCCTTCTGAGATGAGAGCCATGCAGACCAATTTGATGCAGAGTGCAGCATATGCTCTGACTACCCCCTCCACCCCTCAGCTCAATTTAACATTTTTATGTAGAGCAACTATTCTTTTTCTCACATCCTCAGAGTTCTTTGCCATGAGGCGCCATGTTGAACTTCCAGTTATCAGTATGGGAGTGAGAGCGATAACACCAAATTTAACATACCAGCTCCCCATTCACACCTGAGACCTAACACGAGTCACATGACAAAGGGAGTAAAAATGGCTAATTGGACGCAATTTGTACGAGTTAACTTAAGGGTGTTCTCACCTTTGTTGCCAGCTGTTTAGACATTAACTGTTGTGTATTGATTTATTTTGAAAGGACAGTATGGTATGGTGTGTTTATTTGTATGTTTATTTCAGACATGCTAACAAATTACATTAATGAACATCATGCCTGAAAAGGAGTATGAAGAAGCAGAGCTTATATTTAATCCTAATTCATTCACGCCATAACGGTTACATGTTGATACTTACAATATTTCACTGGCCTACATTTTGTCATTTACATTTTGTTCACTTCCTGTGTGGAAAGAAATGAAGGTTTAAAAAAAAAGATAATAAAAGCAAGAAGGAGTTAAAATAATAAAGTGCCAAAATAATTCAAAATCAGTGGCAGCTGCTGGTCATTCAAGGATGGGAAGCAATTTTTTTTCCGGCTTACATCATAAATGTGTTTATTTATTTATATATAAATTCTAGTATCTGCCATGATGTGCAGCTTGCTAGCAGCTGGAGCTGCCGCGCAAGGCTACCTAGTGACCGGCTGTGAGTGTGAGTGATAGTGAAGGGGAGGAGAAGCTCTGCAGCTGCCGCTGCTCATTGGGGAAAGAAACCGCAGAGTGACAGAAGAGAGTCGCCAAACACAACGCTAGTCGTTTTTCAACAAACAAAGCCGCTGGGGATCGATCAAGTCTCCGGATCAGTTCAGAGCAACGGAATAAAAAACCTGGAAAATGCTCCAGTGGAGGTTTATACTTCAAGATTGCTGATTCGCTGATTTCACTGTCAATCAAAAAGGGATTCCGCCTCATACAGATCATCCAGTCATCATGCAGAAGCCGAGCGTTCGGGCCAGCCCACTGCCCCATAAGACCCCCTGAGACGCTCAACGTCCGATGGGCGGGGCAAAGCCCAGCAACCCACAACAACCCACTCTACGCTTCCCAATCGAAGTCAGTAGACGCTCAGCGTCTGAGTGTAAAAGCGGCGTGGCGCTGCGGGGATGAATGAGAAGTTGTGTCAGTTACCAGTAATAAGTAGCTGATTCTGAACAGATGAAGGTATTCTAGCGCATATTTAGTTATGAAATGTACAGCAGTACCTATTTCACCATTTTTTTTGTTTATGGACATTTTAGGGGAAGCTTAGCTTCCCTTGCAGTCGTACAGCAATCGCCACTGTTCAAAACCTTGAGGTCGGTGCAGAGCTCCTTTCAGTCCATCCACACAGGAAATGACAACACACGCAAGTTAATTTACACTGTTATCCAAGTTGTGCACGACTACTTTAAGTGTCGTCCCATGAAAAGACATTATCAAATATTTGCAGAACTGAAAGGGGTGTATTCACCTTATGGCACACTGTATGTATCACAGTTGTTAATAAAAGCTATTAGCACAGTTCCACATACATGGCAACTTCAACTTCAACTCTTCAAGTGTCTACAAATGAGATTGTGCAGGTTTAAGACAATATGTCATATGCTATATGTTCTTAGCAGGGGTGTGAGGCCTGTGGGTGGCTGCAGTTTGGCTTCTCAGAGGAAGACTTTCTGTGATTTTGAAAGCCTCTGTTGTGTGTGTGGGTTTTTCTAGCTGGCCATGTCTAGTCTGATCAGAGGTAATGAGCTGGAGCTGGCTGCATGTATGGGTATAGTTCTTGGAGAGGCAGTGGATCAGAGCACAGCCTACTGTCTTGAGCTCCTGGCCAGGAAGTACATGACCCAGCCGACATGGTAGGTCTCCTTACAGCAGTGCTTCTCAAATAGTGGGGCGGGCAGATGTCCAGTCTGTACAGTACAGATACATAAATAGATATGATCAGTTTCTCAATAGTATTTCAAATCCCGGGGTCGTAAAAACATTTCTGTCCCCTGGGGGGATAACAGAAAATAATTGAAAACCACTGCCTTACAGTATTGATACAAGTATATCTATAGTTCCAGTATTAGTACTTTTGATTATGTGTAATCTCTATAGGTGACATTTATTTATTATTTTCTTTATGAACTTACTGAAAGGAATTTCCAGTGGTGTTACGGCCCGATCAATGGTGGTTGCTCCCGCATTAATTACAATATCTTGACATTTTTAAAGGCCCAGCACTACTTCTTGTGATATTAAATATCTGATGAATTTCATGTACATTTGTGGTTGACATAACATTGTGCAGTAAAACATTTTCACTGGCTGATTTATCTTTGCTGTTTACATATAGGGAGCTCTCAACTGATATACTTCGAATGATTCCTGAGAACCATATTTTACTTGCAAAGGTGTGTGCATTTTTCACAGGAAGTACTGCAGAAATCAACCAGTTACATGAAAAGGTGAGTGGCCCAACAGCCAATTCAAAATAATCCTTATACCTCAAATGTATGAGCCACATTTGTATCAGTTTTGCAAAAGTGATCAATTCACTGATGCTGATTAAAGAGCCTTGGACCAAATGCTGGAATGCCCAAACAATTTTGCCACCAGAGGTGGTAACTAAAAATGTTTGAGAGAACATTGTTATTTTTGTTGAGTACACGCTGATGTTTATTGGCATTTAAAGTGTAACACATACAACTGAATGATGACTGTGTCTTGTTTGTCATTTCAGTGCTCCCTTCCGTCATTAGAGGAGTGTAAAGCTTTGGCAGAGGAAGCCATGTGTGACGGAGATCTGTTTTCCGCCGTTAAATTTCACCTTCTGACCTCTGAACCTGAAAACGCCCTGAAGATAGGGATAGATCGTGTCAAAGGTATTGACACTTGTGTGTCTGCACATTCCACAGTAGTACAAATATCATAAAAACGTGGCTGCATTCACATCAAGGAATATCGGGGCTAATGTTGAATGATCTCCCGCAGTGATATATGAATGTCATATCCCAACAATATAAATGATATCAACTCAAATTATTGCTGAGCTCAAGTGTCAGACGGATCATGTGTTCCTCGGCTGATAGTGGAACTTTGGTTAGCATACGCCCCGGTTAGCGTCTTTTTTGGTTAACGTTGAAAATTTACGGCAGTGTTTTGCCTCAGTTTGCATGTATTCTCCAGTTAGCGTACAATATGGCACACGTCTTGTTGTGTAATACACTGCTTGAGTGCAACTCTGTTCTTAATGTATTTTTCACAAAACGTCCCTGTTAGCATCCTATTAGTTTGCTAATACATGGAAACAGGAAGTGGAAGTCAGCTCCGTCCCCTGTCTATGATGTCATCAACAGTTGACTGTGTATGACTTTGGCTCTGGGATATTTACTACACAGAAAGATGTTACAAAGACAGACTTTTTTAAAGTTTTGATTAAATAATTTGATTAAGTGCATGGAATACGGCTGGGTAAACAGTGCGTGTATCATGGCTACTTAAAAAGTAGCCTAAATTATCACTTTAGCTTGAGTTTTCCTCTTCATCACGCAGCAGTCCAGCCTTTCGAAACCCTGTTGGTGATAGTATAGCGTTCCAGAGTATAGGGTGTCTATAGTCACTCTTTGCTAAGACAAAAACTCACGAACATGTACTCTTTTGGAGCGGACGTTATTAAACACAAAATTTGAGTACAACGTATCACAGCAACAGTCGCCTTTATGTGATGTCATCCGTGCGCCTCCACTTTCCAGGCATGACCAATCAACCTATGCTAAATCAATACAATAATTACAATAGTGACAGTTGCTGTTGCCACAGCTGTAGAAGCTGTAGTAATTCTACACTTGATCCAACTTACTTAGACTAAGATTTGTCAGATCAAAACACGATCCCTGCATAAGACTTCAAAACGTGCTATTAGCATCCGCTTTGCTTCTTCTGAAGCTGCACTCTAAGCATCATGGGAACTGTAGTGTTAGCTATTAAATGAAGTTAAGCTTATACACTGGAAATTACAGTAATTAAAACTATAAAACAGGGGTTTGTGTTAACATTTTTGGCTTTCTGGAAGAGATTAATTGGATTTGCATTATTTCTTATGGGAAAAATGGATTTGGTTAGAGTACATTTCGGTTAGTCAGACCTTCTTGAACGGATTCATGACGCTAACCAAGGTTCCACCATATACTGTAGAAAAGACCCTTGTGGATTTTGAATAATATGCATTGTGTAATGTTTGAGATACCTGTGGTCAAGAGAAACTTTTTTTTTAATCCCACAAAGTGCAAGCTAAAAATATGAAAACCTATAGATAGATCTTTTTTTGTAATATACTGTATGATTTTTACTGTATTAACCCAATGAGAGAAATGAAATAACATTACAATGATAACATTTGTTACCTGTACATTAAATATGCATGAAAATAGTATTGCTTACTTGAAGAAAACATTTTCCTTTCATTCCCATCAGAGCAGCTCAGTGGATCTGATTGGATCGTGGACAGTGTTCATCCAATCCTTGACCTGCTGAGCTATATTAGAACTGACCACCTCCTCATGCCCAAGTTCACCGAGTAAGCTTTTTAGTTATCAATATATTGATTCTTACTTCTATACATGGTTACGTTCCATACCTTGTCAATGTCTTCTTGTGGATATATATGTGTGTGTAGAGCTCGCAGTGAGCTGTTGATCCTGTGTGGTTACATCGGAGGTCTGCTGGCTATACGGAGACAGTACGCAAGCATCGTACCTGCACTCTATGAATATACCAGGTATTTTCAGTGACGTGCAATCAGTTGAAGCGGGTGAGGCAGACCCTCACTTGTGATGATGAAAAATAAAAAAAAGTATTATGGTGGAACAGAAAATATTAAGATTTGCCCTTTGAACTATATAAAAAAATATTTTCTTATGTATACAATTGTTTTTAACATGTTCTTAACTAAAATCGGCTGAATATGGCCATTTCTTGACCAAATACACAGCAGAAACTTAAGATGAGGCTGCCGCGAGTGCAGGGAGTTGGATCGTGGCGCCTGCCGGTTTGTGTTTGTCAGCATGTGGCCAATAATATAATGTTGCAGAAACATTTGTTACTGTATGTACCATGACTTTCTACAGCCCGTGTAATGTCTTTAATGCAAGTGTGACATCATTATTGTTGCTAATCAGACAATACAATACATAGAAATGTCATACGGGAGGCTCCTGCAGTACTCGCTTCATCCTGAAAGGGTGGGGGTGTGCGTGAACTCGAATGTGCTTGTCACTGCTGTCCTTCCATAGAGAGGAAAAGACAGCAGAAAGTCATATGCATGAAAGATATTTTTTGTGCTTTGCTGAATGAATGAATGAATGAATTTCACTGCCAAGATTGAGGATTTTATATACAAGCTCACCAGGAGGTGATGGGACTTTTACAACAAAGTGACCAAACTTTTCCAGAGAAGGACAGGTTGCATGTATTTCATACATACAGATAAAAGATAAGAACTCAAATGTTTCTCAGTTAATTAGAAAATAAATGAGACTAAGAAGTATTTGAGTTTTTTTTTTTTTTAACCAAAGTGAAGTATTCTCTTCTGTTTCTTGTTATCCTTTTAATGAGAGCTCTGAGCTATACAGGAGTTGGGTGCCTTGCTGTACACAGGAAAGTAAAGTGCAAGAATGTTTTACACAATTCCGAGTTATGTTGTATTTTGTGAAAATGATACAAAAATAGAATAGAATAGAAAAATAGACATCCTGCACGGACACATACAATATGACTTTGTTGCAAAACCCAGCTTGAACATGAGATTTTGGCAAATCAAAAAAGCTCCTGACATCATTGTGGAACCATGGCCGCACCATGACAGAGTTACCAGTCTCATCCGCTAACGTGCGACAAGGTTCATGGCTGGTGAGGCACACCTTTAGAGTCAGACTTACACGTACGCCCCCATTAGGTGCAGCAGAGTACTGTGTAACTTTTCTAAGCAGTTTATTATCCGATCAGCAAGAAGAATGACGTCACATTCTTAGATTCTGCGAACATTATATGGACGACATGCTGAGAAACGCAAACGGGCACGCTCCACACTACCCTTTTTTTGATAAGGACATTTTTATTTTTATTTAAGAAAATGTAAAATGTAGGTCAGTGCTTCTGACAGTGGTTAGGCCAGCAGAGAAGGCTTTGCTGGCCCTGACTGCACACCACTGATTAGAACCATACCTAAAATACCTTTTATAACACTGATCAGTGGAGAAATATTACTATATACAGTATTTGCTGTAATCATTATTAGTTGTTTATTTTTAGTGAATCCGCTGCAAAACTAAGTTGCACTTTTTTAACTATAAATAATTATCTTATTTTCATCAAAATCTAAATAAACAGGCTAGCAGCCTTTTTAGCTGTTTTAGCTACAAAGCTTGAGCACTGCCAAGATGCCATTGAGCAAAGTAGCATAATCCTACACAGCTCTACAGCCCTCCTCAACGTGTGAAGACAGTTACCCCATCTGACAGCAGTACGGGTTCATTTTAATGTTAAGATGCTAAATAATAACAACAGCATGTCTGCGCATACTCTGCCACTCTCTGTTACACAGCCAGTTGCTAAAGCGGAGAGAAGTGAGTCTTCCTCTGAAGATTGAGCAGCTGTCGACGGAGCTGGATGCCTGGCAGGCATGCACTCAAAGTAACAGCAAGTAGGTTAACACACACACACACACACACACACATCACATGTCATGAGGTACAAGGAGTATATCTTCTGCTGCAAACAAAACTCACATTCATGACAAAATAAATGAAAATGCAACATGGAGACAGTCTGTCAAGTGTATTCCCTTATTTGATCCTATCGAGAGCACAGTTGAAGATGTCGGGCACAGTCTGGGTCGAGTGTAAAGGTCATGGACATCCTATCGACATTGTTGTAAGATAACAATGCCCCCCCCGCTCTTTATGTTAGGATGCACGTCAATCAGTACGTTTACATGCACTCAAAAAGACAACATGAACTGGCTTAAAACTAGCTTTTGTTAACACCTTAAGTAGGCCGTGTTTGTCTTTTAAAAAACGTGATTACCATACTTAGATTATGCAATTGGAAACTTTTCTCTGTTGCATGTTTGTGCTGCCAGAGTGAAGTGAGCGTTTTGCGCGAGCGTCGGTCTCCACAGCGCGATGTAACCTGGAATTGATTGTGGATAAGTGGGTCATGTTTGTGTAGAAATTGCAAAATGTTTGCTGTAAGCAAAGTTCAAGGTAAGAACAGCTACTAGCTACTGCACTACTAAATCCATGTTCGGTGGTTGTAACTTTAGCTACCATCTAAATTGTCGCTGGTTCGCTCATGAATGTGGAGAGAAACTAACAACTGTGTGGCTATTGGAGACATAATTAGTACAGTACATATAAACGATCATACTTTGTGATGTAAAAAGCAGACATCACACTGCGGCAACCTGTATAGGTTCTGTGCAGATTGCTAGCCATCCAGCTCAAGATGCTCGTCATAAGTGGAATAGAGGGCAACAGTTGATTGTTATTTCTGTTCGCATGTCGCTATATTGGGTAATATGAGTGTAAAGGTGACTATGGGGGTGTTATTTCATGTCTACAGGGCTCTAATGTTAAAAACTGTATGTAGAAGGTCGTAAACAGGTTTTCTATGCTCTAACTACAAAAATATTCCATTTGTAAACGTTGCGGAAATTGGCTTATCACCAATTAACCAAGCTAAACGAGGGATTATTGTTCTCTTACCTTCGTTGAGGGCTGTTGGCAAGTGTTTCTCACGGCAATAACTCAAAATGGAGTCAAAAGAAAGTTGCATTTTGGTAAAGAAGGTGAGAAACACTGTTGAATTCAAGAAATAACTCATAGCAAAGGACCAAGGTGGTGTCTGTTCCGACGGCACCGCTGCGACGCGATGGTGCAGTCATAACGTCTTAATCCGCGCATGGAAACATTGTGAAACACACAGAGTGCAGCGGAGGCATTTTTGTGGTGCAAATATATTACTCTTTTGAACGCATATTGTTTTGAGAATTAAGTAGGCCCCACCAACTGACCGGAACTACGTTCCACATCACTGAAATCCGACCAGAACTCGGCTCACGGGACGAAGTGGGGGCTAGATCACTACACTGCTGATGGGGATGTCATACAACTTCTTGTCATAAAATCCGAACTATGCCTTTAAGCTGGGACTGCTTTGGTTGTTTCCTGCAGTCTGCAAACTACTTTATGTTGGTTTATTGTTCCGTCTTGGGAATTTTTTTGTTCTCCAACTTCCCTTGTTTCTAGTGGTGCATATTAAACACAGTGCAACAGTACTGCAACGGTGCATTACTGTGTTGTTTTACTCATTCATGTCTGTCTGCTTTTTAATAGCCCACCATCAGAGAGTCAAAAAGAAACCTTCCAATGCCTTGAGAGGAGAATCCTGCCTGTCAGCGCAGGTAATAACAGTCCCTAACCTCAAAAATGTGACTAAAATCAAACAAACCTCTCCTCTCCTGCCTCCATTAGTCCTGTGTGGTGCTGATTACGTGACAGGTTCCAATTTGCCGAGCCACTCCGATGTTCAGCTTTCCTGTTTCACTGGACACAGAATACAGGTGTGTGCGTCTGTTCATTGGCTGGTCTTATCAACTTGCATCAGGTACACCTGCAAGCTCGAAACAACACAAACTCAAACACAGGCCCCTCTAATGGAGGCACATATTTCATTTTGTTGATATAAAAGGGGCAGATCGTATTAATGAACGCCTGTTGCCCGTACAAATGTAAATACAGTGATATCTCAGTTTTCGTTATTAATCCGTTGCAAAGGGTACGTCGAAAACGGAATACATTTTTCCCATTAGAATTGATTTAAATCTAATAATTCCATTCCAGACCCCCAAATATATTAGCACAAACACGTTTTTAATGATCGTTTTAAATGCAGACAACAATGTGAAATACATATAACATTAAACATCACTTTTACCTTTATTGAAGACCTTTTAGCAAAGACGGTGATGAGCAGTGCGGGAGGAGGGAAGTAGACCACATGGACACCACCTTTGTATTTTGCTATGAGTTATTTCCTGAAATCAGTAGCGTTTCTAACCTTCCACATCAAAGTGCTGGCACTTTCTTTGGCCTTCTGGTGGGTTATTTTGCAGCTGTGCTCAATACACAAAAAGCAGAGACTTGTGGCGTAACCGTTAGTTAGCAAAGAACTACAGAGTCGACCGGTGATGGCATCATAGACGGGCGACGGAGCTGGGGGACAGTGTGTTCTGGGAGGGAGTTGATAGCACGCTAACATGCACGTTTTTTAATAAAGACACGTCAGGAACAGAGTTGGACTAGTAACACAAGACTGACTCACCAGCGTGTGCGATTCTTTTTTTGGGCACTCGAGTCCACGGAATGATACACAGGCAAACAGACTTGTTTAGAGTGAGCAGGGAGATACTCAAATAATACTGGAAGTTGACCCAAAGATACCTTGTCATTTTTTGTCATGAAAAAAAAAACAACTGAGATTTTTAGAATAAAATCGTAAATTTATGAGAATAAAGTCGTAATATTACGTGTCAGAGGGAAAACAGAGCTCTTCAGGAAGGAAGGAAACGTTCCTCTTGCATCAGGCAAGCTTTTATTTATAACGTAGCAGCAAAACAGAGCAGTTGAGCATAAACAGGTTAGCATGTCTAGCCTTCCTTACCCCACTCCTCCGCATGCCCAAGGCTAAAGGTCCCCCCTTAGCTGTCTTAGGCAATGCCTGTAACATAAAGTTACGATTTTTACGACGTAAATTATTCTCGAAATCTCCGATTATTTGAATACTTTGGCGTAACCGGCATTGCCCGAGACAGCTATGAAAAGGGGGGATATGTGACCCTTGACCTCGGGAAAAGATAATATTACGACTTTTTTTCTCGTAAATTCACAACCTTATTCTCGTAAATGTATGACTTCTAGTTCTGTAAATGTACGTCTTATAAAGACGTAAATCTCCGATTTTTTTTTCCAATGTGGCCTTAACACGCCGTCGTGAAAGTATGGATTGAAAATTGTTACACCGTATCAGAAAAATCGGCTTGTAAGAAAATAATACCTTCTCTTTTCAAGACTTACCGGATGAACTAGAAAATATAAAATAATATTATGCTGCAGTGTGTCCTAATGTTGGTCAATGTTATGAAAAACAATAAAAACCAGGACATTTTCATCACTTTCTAAAAAAAATGTCTAGGATAGGATGTGAAAACAGGTTATGTCCTGGGTGAATAAGACGATTGGTCACTCTACTAGTTTGATAGGCAAAATGTTTGGCCGGATAATCAAGACATATTTTTGGCAATCGTTTTCCTGGTTATTACCTTTGTCGAGTTAGATGTGTTGATTGTACATTGCCATGAGATGCGTGTAAGTGTTAACTCTGTGTGATGCTCTTTTGCATACAGGGTCCCGTATTTCTACTTGAAGATGGCAAATCAGCAATTTCCCTGAATGACGCTTTAATGTGGGCAAAAGTCAACCCCTTCTCCCCACTAGGAACAGGAGTTCGCATCAACCCCTTCTAACACACACTGCACCGACAAAACACAACCATGAGAAAAGATACAAGTGTTATCACTGGCAAAATACGACTGAGCCAACAAACGTGAAATCATTTCATGTATTTGTGATTCTACAGAGATAACATTTTTTTAAGTTCCTGTTTTTTAGTCACTGTGTCAGAATCATCGCTTATTCTTTTGAAGGAAATATGAAATGTGTTTCGTCTCTACATTACAGTATTCATCACCTTTAAAAAGAACGAGTTTAGAAAGAATACTGAAATAAATGTATGATTCCATGGCTGGTTTTGTTTTCTTCCCACGATGATATCGTAAAATGAGAGTTCAGTCGCAGCAGTATGAAGACGGCGAGGACAGCAGCACAATGGCATTGCAATATTCACCTTGCACGCTCCATGAAAAGAAAGAAAGCAGACACAGTAGTTAAGGAGAAAGGCACTTAATCACCTCTTAATTATAATGAATCAATTGTTGTCCTATCAAAAACTAGCATTACAATTAATTTCACTGAGATTGTGTATAAATTTGACATCTGCCATGCTAGTGAACAGTAAAACAAATGTCTCAGTTTATTACTCCCTGATCAGGAGAGCCGCCAGGGATTCGGGCACCCTTGAAAAAAACATCACACCAAAAAAAAAAAAAGACTAGTGTCCAATTACCATCCTCAGACCCCCCATACCTTGCAGTCACTGTTCCCAACTTCTCAGTAAGAAAAGTAGCTATTGGTTGTCCTACATCATTTACGTATTATTTGCATACGATGACAGAGAAAAAAAGTGAGTAAAAACACCTTAATTATGTTAGGAAATACAAAAAAAACGTTTTTAGTGTTAATTTAAAATTGGCCATCACTTCATCAAAATAATATATTTTTTATGTTGTATCTTGATCAGCGCCTCTGAAAATCTAAACAGTGTAATAATTACATCTGGACTCGCCTCCGGCCTCCACCTTTTATCTTGCATTAGGAGGTGACTGGCGACTTTCCAAACCATTTTGACGACATATTTTTCTCCATTTGCTCCAAATGAAACCATCCGTCCATTTTCTATACCGCTTCTCCTCTTTGGGGTCGCGGCGGCAAAATAGTCCAATTCGTTTGTGCTGCGTTTGTGCTGTTTTATGCAATTAAAATGAAAGTTTGTGCTGCTGTCATTTTTGAGCTATTACAGTTTATTTCATAGGTCAACCAAAGTTCAACGAGCCCCTCATTTGCTTCAAACCAAAAACCAAAATAATCCAATTCGTTTGTGCTGATTTGTGCAATTAAAATGTCTGTTTGTGCTGTCATACTTTTGGAGTTATTAACGATTTAAGTTTTGGGCTGTTACATAATCATCCCCCTGAGAATGAAACCAAAACAGTCTCATTTTTTCCCTCCTTGTTTGTGCTGTTTTGTGCAACCAATACGAATGTTTGTGCTGCTTTTGTTTTTGAGATATTACACATTTTTTTTTATAGGGCAATCAAAGTTCAGAAATGACACATGCAATTAATCCCACAGGGTTTTTTAATTTATGTAAAAATATTACTCAGCTCTTAAATAATAATTGTTACAGGTCGTTAAGAATAATACTGCTTAATTACAGAAGCTACATGATGTCGAAAATCACTGGAAACATTCAGCATTTTTGGTTGCATGGCTAGCATTTTGTGTTGCAATAGAAATAGCTGCTATTGTCATATAATTATCCCTTTATTACCATAGTAATTAGTTGTATTTACATGATTAAGTCATGTTCAGGCAAATTGGCGCAGCGGAATCCAAAGATCCAGGGGATTCTGCTCTCCACACAACTGCATGTTGTCCTCAATCGGTTGCTCGCTACTGCTCTCCTTTCCAAGGTGGAGTCCATTAGCCAACACTCAAGCAGACATGGGTTCGTAGGTGTGAAAGTGGATTCCTTTGGCGCGTGTTATCTTCATTACGGCACCATTAAGACTGGTGTCCGTGATCAATCTCATCATGCCTTCAGCTATCGATGACGGCCTGGAACACACAGGTGAGGGAGAATTCAGTGACTCCAAACAAACATTTGACAAATAAGCACATGAAACGAGCGTGTAAAGAGTGTGTCCTGCCGCATTGATTTCACATAGCAACATCGAAACGAACGCTACAACTAGCGTTAACCCTTCCAAACTCAAAAACAGAAACACAGAAGCAGTGGCGGCAGCTCCAATACGTAGCTTCACCTTTCGGGAGTGGCGTGACGCATTGTGAACGCGCCGCTATGAGCGAGAGGGTGGTGAAGCTAGTCGCTAGCCAGCTAGTAGCTAGCTGGTGAGCGTAGCGGGGCGATATTACGCCAGAACGTAGTTCTTTTCCGTGTTAATAATATTAATAATAATGTTAATAATAATAATAATAATAATAACAATGTCGCTGTAGCTTGGTTAATATGCAGGTCACATTATATGTAATGGAGAGTTGTTGGAGGTTTGGAGGTTTTTTCAGAAGGCTTTATAGGTAGAATAGGCGCGTCCCACTAATAGCTTTTTTTTTTCAAATCAGTTTTTATATCTTTAGAATGCACAGACAAGAGAAAGACGTGTGTTCATGTCTCACATAAAGATTGTGGTTGATGGGCAAAATTCCAAAAAAGTGCAGTTTTCCTTGGAACACTATTAGTAATCAGATTTCAGATGCACCTCACAAGGCCAGCTAGCAGGCAAATTTACCAGTGTGCTTGAACACGTCATCACATAAACAGTGCAGGGATTAATTAATCCTGTTCCAACACAAAGAGTGAAAACAGACAGTGTGTTGTTAATCGTCTGAGTGTGTCATATGAACAAATAAGTGAGTTTATATATGTATTTTGTAAATAAGTAAGCCTGGGAAAGGGCTTTTTGGCCAATTCCACTGAAAGTCTTCCAGACCAATGCTTACGAGTGGTGAGTGTGATGGATTTTATTTCAGCTTTTGATGTTTTTGTCATGTTGCCTGATAAACATTGATTGTGGACTGCTCCAGATGATGGCATTGTTATGCTGTGTACATTATTGACGGTGTGTACAACTGTGACGTGATCGTCACTTCACTGCAGGCCAAGTCCAAAATGCACCGCCCACCACTGTTTTTTACTAAGTCGTGTATGCCGCCAAACAAAATAGTATTACGAGCCACTTCTTGGCTGGTTAACGGGTATACAGCTAAAAGGAAATGGAATTCCAAAAAGACAAAACAACATTCCTCAGTAAAGTCAATATAAGCAACTCGACTGAAACAGGAATGTAAACAACGAGGCCGCTGTGGTTCCCCGCTCATTTCCAGATCTCTATCTTAAGAACCATGTGCATCATCTGCCTACTAGACCATGACATATTTAATACATGACACTGCCGTCACTAAATCGAAGGATTTACTTTGGAAGTGAATACATGTCGGATGTTATGAGCAAAGACGTTAGATAATAAGACTGTCCACTTACTGTATCTGTAAATTCATGAAACAGAGTGTAATACGCCATGGAGCAGAAAGTCCGCCATGATGGTAAGCAAGAGAGCTGGGCAAGGCTAGGGCGCACAAAGTGTATAATGTATTCACTAGCTCTCAGCTGAGTGTAAAATAAAATTAGGCGCAATGCGTACACTTTGATGAAATTAATGAATGTTATTTACTGAACAAAATGAATATATGTGTATATACATATATACTGTATATATGTATATACATATACTGTATATGTATCTTGCTTGCTGCTGTAACAAGTAAATTTCCCCGCTGTGGGATAAATAAAGTACAAATACAAATACAATACAATACAATACTATACTATATATATATATATATATATATATATATATATATACAGTATATATAAATGGGTAACAATTAGTTGGTTTAGTTGGTTCCAACCACCTAAGATTCAATCTTAATAAATATTTTAATAGTTAGAGCATAGAAAACCTGTTTGACTTTTTAAATATGATTGTTACCATTATTAGAGCCCTGTAGACATGAAATAACACCCCTATAGTCACCTTTACACTCCTGTTATTCTTTATTTACAACACATTGCTCGACTGTAATGCGCAGGCTATGGGATCACTGCAGGGATGCAAGAAACAGCCGCCGCAAGCATAACAAGCTACCGAGCTAAGTAGTTAGCCTCTCCAATTTAATTATTATAAGTTTGAAGGAAAAACGCGCTTTTTTAATTTTGTTTTGCCCATCATCTACAGTCCTTACGTGAGACAAGAACACACGTCTTTCTCTTCTCTGTGTGTTCTAATGATGTAAAAGAGAGGCAGCAAAGGATGCATGTAATGGGACGCACCTCCTCTGACTATAAAGCCTCCTGAAGAAAACCTCCTCCGCTACATTTACATAATGTGACCTGCATATTAACCAAATTACAGCGACATTGTTATTATTATTGTTATTAACATTGGTACGCCCAAGAAGTACTTTCTTGGCATAGCAACACACCGCACCGGCTACTAGCCGGCTAGCGACTAGCTTCACCACACATTCACTCACAATGCATCAGGCCGCTGCTGAAAGGTAACGCTACATATTGGAGCTGCCGCCACTGCTGCTGTGTTATTGTTTTTGAGTTTGGAAAAGTTAATGTGAGGTGTAGGCGACCAAAGTACGGCAAAACACTGTAAGTATTACACGTTATCATGAATGTACCTGTTACGACATGGTCACAGCATGGATATAAACCCATAAAACCTTCCGAGAGGTTTTGGAGGTGTTTTAATAGCATGTTTTTGAGACAGAATAGGTGTGTCCCCTTATGTGTATTAATGGGCTGCCTCTTTTTACCTGTTTTTATATCTTTAGAAAGCACAGAAAAGAGAAAGACGTGTGTTCATGTTCGTGTGCGGGTCCACTGTATTTGGTCCCTCCTCATTTGCTACGTAGCCTCGATGGCGATGGTTGAGGTGTGTCTTAAGTTTTTTGAGGTTCCTGCCTGATGTTCCTGCCACTCCTTGGGTCCACTGCCTTTACAATTGTATGGCAGCTAAGTATAGACTGTACACTTCATAAAGGTTTCAAGATGATGTTTGCATGCGTCATCGAGAACAAACTCACGGTAAAACTCCAAACTTGCTCATGCTGCGTTTGAAATCGTCCTTGAACTTGACAAACTTCCCCATATATTCCTCTTGTTCTACTGAGTGCAGCAGAGGGGTGTCGACGAAAGCTGGACACAGCACATTGATTCGCACGCCGTAGTCGCTCTGAGAGGACGCGTCCTGCAAAACATGACAGTGACCTCCCACCCCACAAAACACTCAAGTATACATTTTGGTTTGACACCGCTTGTTATGTTGTGTGTTGTGTTGTGTCTTACAGCCATAACCCTTGTGAAGCCAATTACGCCATGTTTTGTAGCTGTGTAGACCGGCTGGTGAGGAGAGTGCAGGAAGGCTGGATTGGAAAGAATCAGAGAAGGCAACATCATGTGAATCCCAGCTTCATTATAATGAGGTAAGCATCAAACTGTACGCAATGCAATATACAGGACAGTAATCCCTCGCCACTTTGCGCTTCAAATCCCGCGGCTTCCCTCTAGCGCTCTTTTTCAAAAATATATTCATTCATAAATCTTGCTGTTTTGTGGGTTAGTTTCTCCGGGTACTCCGGTTTCCTCCCACATTCCAAAAAACACGCAATGTTATGTTAACTGGAGACTCTAAATCAGGGGTCACCAACGTTTTTCCTTGTGAGAGCTACTTTTACAAAATGAAAATGGCCAAGAGCTACTCATTTTTGTAACATTTATTTTCAGAGCTTATTTTAAACCCAAACAAAGCGAATATGCTTGTTTTACCAGAACATCAACAAAATGCTGGTGTCCACAACTCACGTTTTGTATTTCAGAATGCATTTCTTTCTACTGTTCTTTCATTATTAACTGAAAACCTGAATGAAAAGCAGGCTTGCGGGCATCTCATGTGGTCATGGGGGGCTACCTGGTGCCCGCGGGCACCACGTTGGTGACCCCTGCTCTAAATTGTCCGAAGGTATAAATGTGAGAGTGATTGGTTGTTTGTCTGTATGTGCCCTGCGATTGGTTAGGCAACCTGTCCAGGGTGTACCCCGCCTCTCGCCCACAAGTCAGCTGGGATAGGCTCCAGCATACCCCCATGACCCTAATGAAGATAAGCGTCATAGAAAAAGGATGAAAGCTGTTTTGTGGTTTAGTTAAAAAATGCATAATTAAGCATATTTTACAATTTTTTTACCTAAATGAAGCATTTTCAATGGCTAAATTAAGTAAAACACAAATTAAAAACACAAGGCATTCAGAAAATGCATTCAAAAATCTGATAAGTAAAATTCTACCCTTGTCACTTGG
Organism: Dunckerocampus dactyliophorus; assembly: GCF_027744805.1. NCBI lineage: Eukaryota > Metazoa > Chordata > Actinopteri > Syngnathiformes > Syngnathidae > Dunckerocampus > Dunckerocampus dactyliophorus. The sequence goes on along the minus strand of NC_072824.1, from coordinate 27,000,939 downwards.
TGTCGGTAATGTTTCTGTAATGTTTGGTGAGACACACACTACCAGACTTGATCACCGCAACAACAGGCTTTTTTTGCAGATTTGAATGAGCTCACAACAGGCACAATGATCCCTAACATGGGCTACCGTTGCGGCCGTAACCCACGTCAAGCTAAAACTCAACTCCACCCCCGACTCAGCACATTTACAGCAACACACACACAAGCTTGAGTGTTATTTATGTCTTAAAAGGCTTATTTTTTCTAAATATGTCTAATATATTGGGTAATAGGAGTGTAAAGGTGACTATAGGGGTCTTATTCCACGCCTAGAGGGCTCTAATAATGCTAAGAAAAGTTATTTAGAAGGTCGTGAACAGGTTTTACATGCTCTGACTACAACAATTTTCCATTTGTAAATAACAAGTCCTACTTTGCGGAAATCATGGACAATTCTGGAACCAATGAACCATGATAAACGAGGGATTACTGTATATGGAATAACAGATATATATTTACATAAATGTCTATGTTTATTATTTTGTTATGTCTATGTTATTATTTAGTTATTTTTTCCATACCAAAGCTGTTCTTTCTGACAATTTGCGCTGTCATTATCTGTGAGGCGCAGTGAGGGGAAGGCAGGTGAGGCTCTTGTTATTTTGAAAAATAAATAACTAATAATAATAACATAAAATTAATATGAATATTTGTGCAGTGATCTGAGTATTTCTGTAATATTCCAATCATTTTAAAGATTTCTTAATAATCGCTGAATTTGCACACTTCCCAGTGGGATACACAGCGGAACCCACAGTCCCTCGCAAACCGGGTTGCATCGCGCATGCCCGTTTGTTTTGGTTAATTTGGTCAATGTTTCAAGATTACGCCGTGATTTTCTGCAGCCTGCGTAATCTCTTTATTGTAAGTGTGTGATGTAATGATTGTTGCTGATGGGACAATAAACTGCAAAGAAAAGTCCTAAGGTGACACACACTCACACTCTGCCACGCCTAGAAGGGGTGCATGTGTAATTCCAACTCTTAGTTGCCAACACCCATATAGTGTTCACAATGTTAGTCCCTCCACCCCTCATTGTCACAAAAGACAAATGATTAACATGCCCTTTCGTAACTCCAGGTAAAGGTGATCATAAAAACCAACACACCTGGAGGTGTATATGAAGTATATGAGGAAGTATATGAGGCAGCCTACCCTGACGCACAGTAGTTTAAGCATAAAGAAACACTGGAACAAGGTATGTTTTCAGTCAAGTTGTTTGTTTTTTTATTTTCTTTTGCAGTGTTCAGTATGCCTTTTGTAAGCACGTTCTCCTGCCGGGGTACAAATCCCTGTGGTGGGAAGAACGACGAGCTGCGATTGCAGCACTCCTATTGAAAGGACGAGTGGACCGCCTTCTCTTCCTTTTCTGTCGCAGCAGCAAATAAATACAAAACAATTCCTCTTCTTCAAGAAGTAGATGCGCAAGTGACACCATGTTGGAAGTCAAGTGAACAATGGCAAACTTCTTCCGCTCTAGTTTAGTACCATGGCAGACGTGTGTTTTCGATACCCTGCCCCCTGTAGGTTGGGAGCAGACGCCGCACGGAGTGTAAAGTCACACACGCTTTCTTGAGCGGAAAGTATAACCCCGCCTTAACCGCGATACAAACGGGTATTGTATTATTTTGGCCCAAAATACATTTTCTGGAGCAATATCAGAAGTAAAGTCATGTGTTCCTTAAGAAGGACTATTAGGGCCACATTAACAAAAAAAAATATCTGAGAATAAATCATAATTTTGAGGATAAAGTCGTACGTTTACGAGAAACAAAGTTGTAAATTTACAAGAATAAACTCAGAAATTTACGAGAATAAAGTTGTAAATTTACGAGGAAAAAAGTCATAAATGTACGAGAAAAAGAGTCGTAAAATTAGGAGGATAAAGTCGTAAATTTAGGACAAAAGGGTCCTAAATTTAAGTGAATAAAGTCGTAAATTTACGAGAACAGAGTCGTAAATATACGAGAAAAAAAGTCATAATATTATGAGAATAAAGTTGTAAATTTACGGGAATAAACAACAGACAACAGTTACATAAGTCGCCCTTTTCATAGCTGTCTCAGGCAATGCCTGTATCATAAAGTTCAGAGTTCTTTCTTTATTCTCGTAATATTGCGAGTTTTTTCTCCTAAATTTACGACTTTATTCTCGTAAATTTACAACTTTATTCTCAAACTGTCAGATTATTTTTTTCTCAATGTGGCCCTAATACTCAGTCGTAACAGTTATTGCCTGAGACAGCTATGAAGAGGGGAGATTTATGTGACCTTTGGCTTTGGGCATGTGAAGGGGGCGGGGTAAGGAAGGCGGAAGTGAGAAGGGCTAATCTCATGCTAATCTGTTTGTGCTCAACTGCTCTGTTTTGCTGCCACGTTATAAATAAAATCTTGCCTGAAGCAAGAGGGAAGTTTCCTTCCTTCCTGAAGAGCTATGCTATTTTTCTTCTGACACGTATGACACAAAATATTACGACTTCTCGTAAATATATGACTTTATTCCCATAAATTTACAACTTTATTCTCATAATATTATGACTTTTTTTCTCATATATGTACGACTTTGTTCTCGTAAATTTCCGACTTTATTTTCCTAAATTTAGGACCCTTTTGTCCTAAATTTCTGACTTTCTTTCCTTCCTAAAGAGCTATGCTCTATTTTCCCTCTGACACGTATGACACAAAATATTACGACTTTATTCTTGTAAATTTACGACTTTTTTCTCGTAAATTTCTGACCTTTTTTTTGTAAATTTCTGACTTTATTCTTGTAAATTTACAACTTGTTTCTCGTAAATTTGCTACTTTATTCTCAAAATCTCAGGTTTTTTTTTCAATGCGGCCCTAATACTCGTAGCTTCTTTTTTTGAAGATGAGGCTATTACAAGATAAAGTGTGATTTTTTTTTTTGGTACAAGCAAAAGCACGCCCATTAAGATGCTGATTTAGTTGCAATCTGCTGTTTTGCCATTGTCGTCTTGTTAAAGGTCATACTTGAAGCCAGCATGATGGCGCTTGGAGCACATCTGCTTCACAGCTGCTCCAGCTTGATGCTACGCCATGCTTGGTTTACATCTTCACTAAGTAATGGTCTGATGGAGTTGACTGAGGAAAGGGAGGCAAATGGGGTCATAAGTAAAGTGGGCCACATGTAACTTTCATAGACCGAATACTGTAAGTCAGCTTCTCTGAGAAGACCTCCGTTACTGCTTATTCTTCTGCATGGATCCCACAGATCTCACGCATTTGACAATTTAGATTTAATCCTCTTCCATTTGATCAAGATTCTTAGATTAAGGCAGCAGGTAAGGCCATGACTAAGACCGTTCAGGACGACAGATACAAGGACACAAGATAAGGAATGATACTACATTGTTATAGGTAACAGGACTTAGAAAATGGGTCAGTGCTTGTATTACAAGGCTTTGCGTTCCACTTTACAGGAATGGGAACGAGCAAGATGTTCATATCTGCTCATCATCAAAATGTGTATTTGTTCTCACTTGAGCTGCAACAGTTAATCAACTATTTTGGTAATTGAGTAATAGTTTTTTTTTTGTAGTAAAAATGTAAGTATCCTCTGATTTGAGCCTCTCAAACGTGAATATTTTTTCATTTCCTTTGTCATCCATGTTTTCACACACATCCGCTTTGTCTTTGGAAAACAGTGATTGACATGTTTGCCTCTTTTCTGCGATCTTGCAGACCAAACCACAAACTGTTTGTGTTTGGGTTGTCATCACCGATTACACGATTCAAGAAAATAACTAACACGAAGAAACTAAGATAATTGTTGGTTGCAGCACTCGTTCTCACAGATGCAGGTCAATGGGGTGTGTGGGCGACCTTCACAGCATACACATGCATTGTTTGTATTAGAGCAGTGTTTCCCAACCTCTATTAAGACAAGGCACATATTTGACATGGAAGAAATCTACCACCAAGCAATAATGTTGGATGAATGGCAACAGGTAGACAGACACACAGGTTCCACCTCCACTGTGCTGTGTGGAAAACATCTCAGGTGGGATTTCCCTGTCAGGCCAGTAATGTTGGAAGGTTACATTTCTTTTCTCATCAGAGAATAAAATGTTGTTCCACCTTTCAATATTCCCTGTTTGGTGCACTTGTGCAAATTCCAAATGGGCAACTTTGTGGTGTTGAAGGAGACGAGGCCTTTGAGTTTGAGTTTTCTTCTTCTGTCGCAGATGCCGTCTGATGGTTATCGGACTAAACTCTGCACCAGTAGCAACCTTCATTGGGCCGAGGATTGTCCCGTATCCCGTGACAATCAACTGGGCCCTCCGGCTCAGGGCTGTTGACATTTTCTGGGTCTACCACTTGACCTTTTTGTTCCATAATTCTCAGGATGTTTTAAGAAGTTTCAAATGAATGTCTTACTGCGTCCAACCTCAGCAGGCATGGCGCACTGCGAGAAGCCTCGCTTAGAGGTAGATTCTTTATTGATCTCCAAAAGAAATTCACACAGGATGCAGCTCAACAATCCAATTGCGTTCAAAGAGAGAAAGCTTTTTTGCCTTAGTCATCAAGAGATCATGACAGTGTGAATCAACCGGTCTTGAAATTTTGATCGGTAGTATTTACATTGCTGCCGAAGATAAATGAACAAAGATACACTATTTGTACTAAATATGTAATCATTTTTGGATGAATGAAGTGCAACTGAACAACATCCGATGAGCCCTCATGGCACACCAATGTGCCGCAACACAGTGGTTGGGAATCACTGCATTAGTGTGTGTAACTGTTACCTGCCATGGATGATACATTGATGATAGTACCACCCTCTTTGCCGTGCTCTTTACTCATGTGTTCCAAAGCCAAGTAGGTCCCATTTATTACCGATGTCTGTAAAGAAGGACAATTTTGTCATGTTGACATTTCTCACAACAGACACAAGCAGGGAATGAAATGTTGACGTGAACACCCTGCTGATAAGGGGTTTGAAAGTCCATTTTAGGAGGACTGTGGTTGCCTGGCAGACATGGAAGCATATAGTACAATGGATCCCTGCATATTTGCAATTCAGCATCAAATTTTTTTTTAAATTTTGTTAAAACCCACCATTTTGCACATAAAATCTCCATTATTAGGCAGTTTATTGGTAAAAAGACCATCCATCTCATTAGTCCTACACTGTTAAAGCTTGAGAAGTTTATAACCTGCAAGGCATGCTGTGAAGCCCACAGGAACGCTTCTCCAATGGAAGTTACCCAGCATACCTTGCAGATTCTAAACTACTCAAGCTTTAACAGTGTAGGGCAAATGAGATGTATATATACTGTAGGAAATAGCATTGTTTTGCATGTATATTAGTGTGTAAGTGTTTATTTCAATACCTGAATCGTCTGTGTGGTGCAGTTACATAGTGTGTACCACATGCTATTTTTCGTCGCAACACGGGTGAGGGAGGCATTTAGTTGGATGACCTCTTGTGTGTTTTGTGGTGTGTGAGTATACAGCGGTGTGGAAAAGTGTTTGCCCCCTTCCTGATGTCTTATTTTTTTGCATGTTTGTCACATTCAATGTTTCAGATCATAAACCAAATGCAATATTAGTCAATGATCACAAAATGCAGTTTTTAAATGAAACTTATTATTATTAAGGGAGAAAAAAAATCCCAACCTACATGGCACTGTGTGAAAAAGTGATTGTCCCCTAAACCTAATAACTGGTTGGGCCACCCTTAGCAGCAACAACTACAATCAAGTGTTTGTGGTTACTTGTAATTAGTCTCTTACAGCGCTGTGGAGGAATTTTGGCCCACTCATCTTTGCAGAATTGTTGTAATTCAGCCACATTGGAGGGTTTTCCGGCTTGAACCGCCTTTTTAAGGTCATGCCAAAGCATCTCAATAGGATTCAGATCAGGACTTTGACTAGGCCACTCCAAAGTCTTCATTTTGTTTTTCTTCAGCCATTCAGAGGTGGACTTGCTGGTGTGTTTTGGATCATTGTCCTGCTGCAGAACCCAAGTTGGTTTCAGCCTGAGGTCACAAACAGATGGCCGGACAGTCTCCTTCAGGATTTTTTGGTAGGTTCCATTTATCGCATCAAGTCTGCCACGTCCTGGAGCAGCAAAACATCCCCAGACGGTCACACTACGACCACCATATTTCACTGTTGGTACTGTATGATGTTCTTTTTCTGAAATGCGGCATTACTTTTACGTCATATGTAATGGGATACACACCTTCCACAAAGTTCAACCTTTGTCTCGTCAGACCACAGAGTATTTTCCCAAAGGTCTTGAGGCTCATCAAGATGTTTTCTGGCAAAATTGAGACGAGCCTTAATGTTCATATTTTGTTCAGTGGTGGTTTTCGTCTTGGAACTCAGCCTTGCAGGCCGTTTTTGCCCAGTGTCTTTCTTATGGTGGGGCCATGAACACTGACCTTAACTGAGGCAAGTGAGGCTTGCAGTTTTTTGGAAGTTCTTGTGGGGTGTTTTGTGACCTCTTGGTTGGCCGGCCACTCCTGGTAAGGTTCACCGCTGTTCCATGTTTTTGCCAATTGTGGATAATGGCTCTCACTGTAGTTTGCTGGAGTCCCAAAGCTTTAGGAATGGCTTATAACCTTTTCACACAGGGCCATGTACGTTTGTATTTATTTTGTATTTATTTTCTCCCTTAATAATAACAAAAAATCATTTCAAAACTGCATTTTGTGTTCAGTTGTGTTGTCATTGACTAATATTTAAATTTGTTTGATGATCTGAAACATTTAAGTGTGACAAACACGCACAAAAATAAGAAATCAGGAAGAGGGCAAATAACTTTTTCTCACCACTGCACTTGATTTAACAGGAACACTAACACAGAACCCACAAAACATAAAAGTATGTTTTGTATGTTAGGTATCCATAATAATAATACTGGGCTCGTTCTTGAGGCTCACCTCCTACCTCTGAAGAACTGCATACAGACTGAAGCCAATAATCAGAACAGCTTTCTCAACATGTGTAAATCTACATCTTCCCATCTAGACCAGGAGTCAGCAGGGAAACGTTCCAGCTCACCCGTGACCATAAAGAGGTCAAGGGTTATAGAGAACTGATTTTAGTTGTAGATGGATAGCAAATAATTGAAATTAATATTAATAACCTTGTTTTAATGTTTTCCTCAGTATGGTAATAAGATAAAAAAACGAAAGGTGTTTCTGTAAAAATAAAAAATGCAGTTGTGTTGTGATATTTTGGACTTGTATTTGTGCCGATCCAGGGAAAATGGAAAGGATATTACATCTATAAGTATATCAAGAATGGAGCATCTATGGAGAGCAACAAATAGCTTAGAAAGTCATGATGAATATACAGTAGAAACAGAAGAGCATTCCTTTAATCATGTGAGTTCACATGTCAATTCAGAATAGACTAAGTCTGGCTATAATTTCCTCCCAGCACGCACTAGGAAAACAAGATAGAACATCAGATAGAGCCTCTAGAAAACCAGCACAGATTATGTCTGCTGATGAGGAATTTCCTCCTCAACGCACAAAGATGGGAAAGATGTTGTTGTCAAGTGCAAAGGAAAATGAAGAACATGCAATTAATGCATATACTGTACTTGGTTAGTGCAATTGTGTTGTTGGTCTCCTCCTCTTTTGTCACAAGTAAGCAGCATAAAATGCATCTAAATCTCATCGCCAGGTTGGAATCATGTTCAAAGTGGCTTTTGTGGATGAAGAATGATAGGATCTACCCATGTGTGTAGAAAAAACTTCCTATCCAACCTATTGCATTACAGTTTTCAGTCTTCATTTGTTTCAAAAGGCCGGGTGAAAACCCGAAACAAATGAAAACCCAAGCAATTTTTCCCATTGGAAATAATGTATTTTCAATAAATCCGTTCCAGACACTCAAAATATTAAAAAGAATATTTTCATAGAGAATAATTACATGCATTTACATGCAGAAAGCAATGTGAAGTAAGTGACAAATCAAATGGATAGATGAAGTACAGTTCCATGCTTAGAGTGCAACGTCAGGAAGTAGTGAATTAAGAGTCTTCAAGTGCATGCTAAAATCATGTTTTGAAGTGTTATGCAGCAATGATCTGACAAATCTTAAATAGTTTTATTGTGGCTGGACCTGTCAGCTCTAACAATCCGCTTCGTCACAGCTTGAAGATTTATTGGTGCACGCAATGCTTGTTGCTTGCGGGGCGAGGCGTGCTGGCTTTGGGGACTGAGCTCAGGAAACTGGCGGGGTGTGTACCTGTGGAGGGTTGAGGTGTACGGGTGTGTTCAATGGTCTTCTCTGGTTGGATAGTTTCGAACATGGCTTCAGGTTCTGGTGCTCTTTGTTCAGTTAGTTCTGCAGCAGGTTCTTCAGGGTGTGCAACTGTTTCGGGAAGTGGCAGTTCTGTTGGAGAGGGTTCAGCAGCTGGAGTGGCAATGGAGGACTTTGGCAGGTTGACGACTGTGGTAAATCTGGTTCTGAGGGTGGTGGTTCATACCAATGATACGGCAGTAAATAATCAGAATAGTCATCGAATTGAGACAGTGCACAATTCTCATTGAGTAGACTGACTGATATGGCATTCACGTTCTTTTCAGAAAGCATTGGTTTGACTGCAACATCAGGTAGAAACCCACAGGGCAGAAAACGGCTCTATGTCGTGTGCGTAGGGTTTTGGCTTTCTTCTCGGGAAACTGAAGACTGGAAGTATTCCCGCTCTCAGCACTACATAGACATCTGATTATCATTTGTCTGCAAGCTTTTGTTTTCTTCTTAGCCTTACATTTCACAATCATTCTATTTGTGACTGTCTCGTTCAAATGGAACTGGACAAATGGAACGTTTGTCAAATCCTTCGTTATTCTCCATTACTTTTGCTGCATTTTCAATTGCGATTTTGTAACTCTTTTCCAAGTTTGACTTGAGGTCCTTGACGTACTCTGAGTGACTCACTGATTTTCGTTAACTGGCAGACCAAATACCAAATCAATCGAAGGTTGAGTTTGGCGACCGAACACGAGCTTGGTTAACGTTTGACAAATTTCAAATGTCAATGACAAAACTGTCAGGCAAGCTGTTGGCCTCGACTGAAAGTGACTCGTCAAGAGCAGCGGTAGGTGGTCGGTCAGCCCAGCTGTAAATGAGCTGGCAGTCACAGATCACCTCATCAATGTGCTGATTGATGGAAATGGTGGAAGGACAATCCAGGTGTTTCTGTGCAAATTTCTAGATTCCCTCCTTCTCTTTCTGGGAGACTGATCGTTGGTGAGCTTGGCAGAGGTGAGAAGATACGTGAGTGGGTTGCTATCAGTGACAACAGCGAAGTGGGCTCCACGGAGGTAGTTTTGGAACTTTCAATTACGTAACCACCCACTTTAGAGCCAAATCCAACTTGTGGGCTGGATACATCAACATTTCCGATTTCCGAAGTATAACATATCATTGTGCAGCACACACATTTTGCTGCATCCAAAACGTACTCGGTGGCTTGCTCTGCTAGTGGCGGCCGTAAATTATGCAGTCATGAACAGCTCTAACTATGAAAATGTTTATGAATATTGAATCCTACTTAGGGGAAATTTACTTATCGCGATTGTGTCTAGAACCAATTAACCGAGGGATGACTGTATATACGCACACACACACACACACACACATATATATACAGTATATATATTAGGGGAGTATCAATACACAAACTTCATGGTTCGGTTCGGTTCAATACGTTTGTGTTACGGGTCGATACTTTTTCGATACAAAAAATAAATGACCTTGCCTTTTAAAATTGTAATTTTATAGAAATTGCCAACATTTTTCTCATTTTTCAATATTTTCAGCATGGTATGAATGTGGGATGCGGAGCTCAGTGTCTCTGTGCTTAACAATGCAACCGAAGCCAGAGTTGTCGATCGCTGACACACTGAGTTTTCAGCACAGAGCGCTGTAAGAAGTTGATAAAATAATTATAAAACTGCGTATTGTTCGATTCCGGGGTCACGTTTTGGTACACGTGTGTATTGAACGGTTCAATACAGATACACATATTGTTGCACCCCTAATATATATACATATATATGTATATATACATACACACACACACACACACACACATATCTATACACACATACAGTACATATACTGCATTTCATTTAGTCAACAGTAACATATTTGTCTACAGGGCCACAATGAAATGGAAAATTGAGAGTCACACAGCGTCTGAAGCTCTTTTTTTTTTAACTTTATTCTGACTTGAACACATCAACAGCAAGCGCTCAGTCCCAGCATATCCAACTTGCACACCGTCGCTGCGTCCTCTCCACACCTGCGCAACCCTTCCTCACTCCCCACCAGTCTCACACGAGGTGATTTCACGGATATTAAACTCCGAACATCAACACAAAACACAAGCAGGTGGTTCCATTATGTAATGATATGGGAAACTCTCAACAACACACCCCAGATATTTCATGCAATAATGACTTTCCCTGGTAAATAATTACATTTATGAAGGAGTAATTCCCTGACTAATACAATGACTTATTTGAAAAAGTAACTAATTATGATAACTAATGACTTTTTTAAACGTTTTAAGTTCACACATTGATGATGTGCCTGTTGCCATGGAAGGAAGGCCAACATCAGGGGCTTGTATTTTTGAAGTGTTTTGGTCAAGGGCACTTTGTCATGACCTGCAGAGGGTATTGGGTTTGAATCAGCACCTTCAGCTGAGAGATAACCACTGTAAGAATTCCTCTCATTTCCTCTGTAAACACTGGTGATGTACAAGTGAAAACGATCTGGATCGGAAAATGATAGCACCCATATTTTGTTGTACCGCACTGCAGTCCATAGACTGGTTGAGAAAGAATCTCCATCCATCCATCCATTTTCTATGCCGCTTCTCCTCATTAGGGTCGCAGGGGTATGCTGGAGCCTATCTCAGCTGACTTCGGGTGGGGTACACCCTGGACTGGTCGCCAGCCAATCACAGGGCACATATAGACAAACAACCATTCACACTACATTCATACCTATGGGCAATTTAGAGTCACCAATTAACCTAACATGCATGTTTTTGGAATGTGGGAGGAAACCGGAGTACCCGGAGAAAACCCACGCACGCACGGGGAGAACATGAAAACTCCACACATAAATGCCCAAAGAATCCCCATCTTTGACAAATAAAACGGTATGGCTGTTTGGACTATGTTTAGATTGTAGTCCTCCAAAGCAAATTGCACAAATATTGACATCAAGCCTACAATAATCTTGTCATCTCACCAGGTTCACTTGTATGGTCTTCTCCCAGTTCTTTTCATTGTTGATCCCAGCATTGTTGATGACAATGTCCAGACGACCAAACCGGTCCACTGTGCTCTGGAAGGCATCTAAACCATAGAAACCAAAAGCTACCAGTGAATATAATATTTCATACAGTAGATAACACTTTTATCAACAATAGAATGCACTGCAGGGTAGAAGACCCAAATTACAAATGTGGTACCTTCCTGAGACCTAAACGTTCTTATTTACTGTGTATGTCATGTATGGCATTGACTTGTATTAAACTGGGGGAAATCTGCCGATTTCTGCAAAAAAGCACGGTATTGGCCGATTCTTGCTTTATAACGCCCATCAGCTCCGCCGATCAGCTCCGCCCCCATTGCAGCATCCAGCCTATAGTGACCCGTCTCCCACCCACTTTTCCTTTATAAAGCCAAAAGCAAGCATGGCTGCCATGTGGGACTCCCCTGGCGTTGTGAGAGTGATATAAGTTTTGCCTCGTGCAAAACATGCCACAAAAAATGTCTTGCCAGGGTGGTTAGGGTTAGGGTTAGTTTGCATTTCGGGGGCAGGGTGTGGTGAGTTTTCGAAGCTCGGGATGTGATCATCGGTCGGTCTAGCTAAAAGTGTGCGTAGCAGTAAGAGGTCTAAGGCAGACCGAAAACTGGTTGGATCCGTCAGACTCAATGTCTGGCCGTCGTCACCCAGGTTTGGGTGCTGTCTCCTCTCGTATCAAAATTCTCCTTAAAGAAGGCGCCTGATCGTCTAAGTTTCACCAGTGATTTTGAAAAAGTAAGTCAAATATGTTTTGTCTAAATTTCATGGTTCCCCTTTCATACCATTAACCCCCACGACCACACGAGGTGCCTGCAAGACTGCTTTTCATTTAATTTTCCAGTAAATAATGTGAGAACACTAGAAAGAAATACATTCTGAAATATTAAATAAGAGTTGTGAATGCCAGCATTTTGTTAAGTTTCTGGTAAAACAAGCATATTCGGTTTGTTTGGGTTGAAATGACATATGGTACAAAAATGAGTAACTCTTGGCTATTTTCATTTTGTAAAAGTAGCTCTCACACGAAAAACCATCGGTGACCCCTGATATAGCCAATAGTGAATTTAAAAATGTACACTTAATCTATGTGATCGGTATCAGTATCGGTCGATTTCACCCATGGATAATTGATATCAATATCTGCACCATAAAACCCTGTTCGGAGCATGCCTAATTCAAACTATATTAAATATATTATTACATCGCCTGCTTCTGAGCAGGTTGTCTACATATTTTACAGTCAAACATAATATTCTCATTGATATTATGAATAAATGAATGAATTATGGACAGTTGATTATTCAAAAAGATATAGCTAAGATTTACAGAAGTGTGTCATGCTCTCCGACGATGAGCCACCATCATGTTGTTTATCTCCACATGCGAACAGACAGCTCAGGTTACATCAACTACTGATGAAACTTGACGTGGTAAAACCTGCATCTGTCAATGCTGGCTGCATTCCACACTTAGACATCCCACAGTTACAAACAAACACACCTGACTTCAACAGACACATCTGTTCTGCACACACACTGATCGACAAACTCTCATTGGACGCAGTAACTGTACCACATTTAGAAACAACACCAAACAGCATTCCATGGTTGTTAACCTACAGAGATGTACTTTTGTTACACAGTGAAACCCCCATTCCTCTGAGCCGCTGTCTCATTCACTCCCATTTCATTGTATGCTCAATCTGCAGTTAGTGCCAATGTCGAACCTGCAGTGAAATGCAGGGAAACAAGCAGCCATGTGACTTCATACAAGACCAGACAAGCTTCCTGTTAACTGAACCCTGATTGTAGCTTGTCAGTGAGATACACAAGTGACCAGATTGTCATAGCTTGTCTGCGGCGGCCTCTCTCGCAGAAAACTTTCAGCAAATGACTCCACCCAGGAAAACTTTTCTAAAGCTTGCCACAAATGTCCTGTAGGTTGGAGGCTCACAAGGAAGTTTGAAGTGACTTTCAAACTTGTGTGAATTTGCTGCTGTGTTGTGAATCAGCGTGTCCTTACACTATTATACTATACAGTTGTACGTTTTTGTATTATTCTATATTACTGTAATTTTACCCTATTGCTGCTGGCCGGAATGTTGCTGTTTCACTACAGCGACAAATAAAGTCTCTTACGTACACTGTTTGCTCAAATCCTAAGAGCAGTTATTATGTCCTTCCACACATGGTGTGTGTCTTACCTCGCAGTGAGTCTCCATTGGACACATCACACTGAATAAAGGTGCTGCGGCCTTCTCCAAACTCAGCGTCCAGCTGTGTCCTGCACTCTTCACCACAGATCTTGTTCAGGTCCACCACAGCCACCTTAAGGACACAATAGCTTTTAGGTTCACTGAAAAAATCAGGGAGGGTTAACAATGCATACTGGACTCCTAAAGTGTCACATTACGTTTTTAACCAACACTACCCCAAATTCCCAGAGAAGGATAAAATGAAAAAATCGTATTCATTTTACAAGCTAGAACAGTCCCAAATAATATTTCCTTAATCATTGATACACGATGTCATGAATCTGAGCAGTCGGGAGAAGCCAACGAAGGGCAAAACAAGTTGTACAGCAAATGAAAGTCACTTCAGTTGTGCAAGAGTTCATACTCAGTTTGTTGAAAAGAAGCAGCAAAACAGGACAGGACTGACCTTTGCTGAGCTTTGCAGGAGGGACTGGACCACAGCTCTCCCAATGCCCTGAGCACCCCCAGTCACCAGAGCCACCTTCCCATTGAGAGACATGCTCCAAGACACTTTGCCTCCTTTCGGTCGACCACACTTACTTTGACTCGTCTTTACACCACTCACCTATCTGACACCTTCTCTTTCTCGTCACACATTCAGAGGCTCGCTCACTCTTCTGTGTGTTTTGGTTGGGTTGTCCTTCTCCTCCTCCCGTCCCTCCCCCCTCTTACATTGGCTCCCTCTCTCACTCTGCTTGTCAGTCTGTCACAATATTCCGTGTGTGAGAGAACACGTCATGTAGGCTAAGTAAACTGTTGGACAACAATTACAGTTTTAATCCAACAGTTGTACCTGCCCTCCTATCTCCTCCTATTTCCTTGTCTCCTCCCTCTTTCTCTGCACTTTCACTCCTCTTACTTTGGTTTCTTCCACACATTCACAGTCCTAATGGACGGCAGAGTGTATATAAGAATCTGTGATTTGGCCTTTTCAGTTTTCTAGATATGCCAGAATGTTGTACGAATTCTTCCAGAATGTCCTTGGGGATCAGTGAAGTATCGACTGCATAACCTAATGCTTCGCTGTGCTTTGACTGTAGTGCTGTATAGTATGGCTCACATGCTGTTCAATGGATTGGGGGTGTAGCAGTTAACTGTAGCGTTTGCTAAACGCCTCAAGTAACAATGGCTGAGGCAGCTGCAGGATAAACGTCTCCAAATCCAACGAGGAACAGAATACCCGCAGTGTTAGTTTAGTGAAAAGTTAGGCCAATCTGATCCAGTATCTCTATCGGGTTCTGATACGAGCGTAATTCATGGATCGGAGTTGTCCGATACCACCTGTAGAGATATTGGATCCGTTAACCATGTCTGCGCTTTAATGCTAGCTGGCTGCAAAATGTACTGCAACACACTGTAGCTAGCGCGGCTCCAGAACGCAGAGCCACTCTTCTAAGTTACAGTACTAACACTTGCCTCGACAGCAAATAAAGTACGTCTCACCTATTTCCCCGTGTCAATTTTAGGAGAAATTAGACAATTTTAAGAGCGATTTCAAGAAACAATACAAGCATTTCCAAGTACAAGGAAGAAGAGTCCTGATATGTTGAATCACTACTGCACTTACTATTAACTCTTCATTCTTTGCGAGTACACTGGGTCCCCAACTTACAAATATCCGATTTGCGAACATTCGGAGATACGAACGCAAGCTGACTGGTCTATATTTTCATGTATTTTGCCTTGTAGTAACTCCATATTTATACCGCTACATGCTTGACCAGTAGAGGGCACTGTGACACTGGTAATGGGACCAACAGGAGAGGAAGATGAGAGAGAGTGGAAGGCTAAATTGTAGTTGTATGATACAACCCAGCAGAGCTGGTAAATAAAGTTTTAAAGGGTTACTAGGCCTGCTTATTCTACACCACCCACAGGTTTAGAAGAGTCTAACGACGACGACGATTTGTCCTTTTTTCAATAACTCCTCTTCCTCCTCCTCCACCACTACCCCCAACGACGTATGCTCGGCCACTCCTCTTCAAAGGTAAATAACATTTATCATTACGTATTATTATATCATTTTTATTATTATTGTTTTTTTCATTAATTATCCTCGTTTAATATTACTACTCATATTTACATACATACGCATATATGTGTATATGTATACACGTACATGTAGTACCTTTTGTTCGACTTGCGAACAAATTGATCTGCGAACAGTCGTCTGGAACCAATTGTGTTCGTAAGTTGGGGACCGAGTGTACAGTGTCTGTACTCACCCAGCTAAACAAGTATGTTTCTGTCAGCCATTAACCCTTTCAAATGCCTCTATTATCATTTATATGCCAAACAATATATTCTGGTATATGGAGTTATCACAAGACGCTGCAATCTACATCGCAGTATGGATTTTAAATATTTGACACTTTCTTGTTCAAAGGATTTCCTGTTTCTATGCATTCTTACATATTATACTTTCCTGTAGTGAGTTTATTATTTATAATGATAACATTAAAGCAAATAAAGCTCTGGTATCGGAATAGTATTGGTATCAGCAGCTATCCAAATGATCCAGATCCAGATGTTGGGATTGGATTGGAAGTGGAGAAAATGTGGATGGATGCATCCCTAAATGTAGTGCAGTCATCATTCGCTCTGTTGCAGTTCGAACATCAGGACTTCACTAATTTGCGTTTTTTAAAAATAGATTAATTCATAAATGACTGCTGTTTCATGGTTGAAATAAAAAATATACATATTTAAGCAAATTGTACGTATTCGTGGCATAAATTCAGCATTTTTAAGCATTTTCACCCATAAAAATGGCTAAACGAAAGAAAAAAATAGAAGGCACTCAAATCAGGTCAAATCTGGCCAAATCTGATTCGCTACGTTTTGTCCATAATCGACTAACATTCAAATGTTTTTTATATTGTTTTTGTTGACAAATAAACAGATTTCATTTGCAAATGTTTCCACTTAAGAGAAACAGGCTAAAACACTCAGCTAAACAAAATAAACATGGAAGGTGTGCAACAACACCACCTTAATATATTTAGTGACATTGAAAAAAGATGAACAACACCAGAAGGCGGCCGTTCATATCAGAAAAGTGCACATAGAATAGAAACAACATGGAAAAAACAACAACTCATTTCTTGCCTTCAAATCCACAGTGGGGATGTACATTGAAGTTGGTGTAACAACCTCGTTTTCAATGATATTCAATGATGATCCGATGATGTTGGTGGTTGTTGTGTCACACAGGGCCATGCAGGTTTGGTATTTCTCCCTTAATAATAAAAAGTTTCCAAAAAATAACCCCTCAATTTTATGTTCAGTTGTGTTGTCATTGACTAATATTTCAATTTGCTTGAAGTAGATAATATGCTATCCAGAATACAGTTTAAGGTGATATATGAGGGATGTCCTTGTCATTTGTCCTTCCTCGGTGTAGCAACGCTGTGTCATGACAATGAATTTGAATCTAATCAAAGATTCATGGTATATGGCAGCAAGGCGTTAACAGGAGATTCTTGAAGCCTTGTAAAGCGTGATGTGGTTCCTCAGTGGATTGGACTTGTTAGTCCAGCTCATCCTGTTGCTCAGTTGGGCTGCGTTTGGAAGCCAAGTCATTGTCTTGAACTTTCTGAGCCATTTTGGCAGTAAGTCAGGTGCATGATTGCGCAAAGTGACTTCAGGAATTACTCCATGAGGAGTTTCACTTGAGCTGCATCCCCACAATGTTTCCTGACGTCTCAGGGTCAGTGAAACTAAGGACTCCCAAGTTACCACCAGCCAAGTCGTACTCCCACCAGACACATGCATGCCGTACGTTTGGTAACTCTCTTGTAGAAATGTAAAGCTGAAGAAGTTGGAATAAATAGCTTTTGTTCTAGGGGCACGGTTCTGATAACTCCTAGCTTGAGTTCTAGGGGGTTATCAGAACACTCGAGGACAGAGCAGAGAAGATCCCCACCACCGACAACAGAAGAACAGACACACAACAGGAAGGCTCTTATCAACTGTGAATGTCTGTGAATATAATCATTGACTACAAATATACTATATAACCTGTGTGAAGACAAAGTCAAGTTTTATTCATAAAAAGCGCCACAAAGCCAGACTTTTAACACATTTGAACCATCAATACAAAAACAAAACAGTGCCAAAGTTTACGGTAGAAATGACAGGGTGAGACATTTCACATACTGTGCAGTGGAATGACAAACATCTCAACTGAGAGAATACTATAAACAGTGGTTCTCTATTATTTTATGTCATTGTACAGTCGTCCCTCGTTATATCACGGTTCCAATATCACTCCATCACTATGTTGCGGGTTTTAATTAATAAATGATCGCTGTTTCATGGTTGACTGTGGCCTATTATGAATTACAAATATTGAAAGGCAAGTTATACAGTATGTAGTATTGTGGTCACTAGGCATCAGTAATGCTATGAGACATGACGTTAGATTACGTTAGAGATTGGCTACTGAGCCAGCAGAGCCGAGCCGACATGCCACGGCTGAGACGGACATGTCATGGCTCAGATCAAACAAAAACAAGGTTCTCCTCTCATTCTGTGTGGAAGTGGTAGGTTTTTGGCTTCTTTGTCCTTCTCCCCCACTCCGTGTGAAACACTTTCTTAAATTTAGAAATAAGTAAATTGGAAAGGCTAACTAGTTAGCTCGGTAGCTTGCTATGCTGGCGGCGGCCGTCTGTTATGTCCCTGCAGTGATCCTGTAGCCTGCTCAATGTGACGTAAACAAAGAACAATAGGAGTGTAAAAGTGACTATTGGAGTGTTGTTTCATGTCTACAGGGATCTAATAACGTTAAAACCCTTTTTTAGAAAGTCATAAACAGGTTTTCTATGCTGTAACTACGAAAATATTCTGTTTATAGGTATGGCAGGGGTTGGGAAAAACTGCTGAGAGCCAGTGATAACATGCATACTTTTTGTATTAGTGAAACGGGAAAAACATGCATGAAACTCTGCCCTTATTGACACAGCTTTGTCTTGCTGTTTGCATATAGCGCAATAAGGCTATAGCATGCTTTGTTTTGGCTTAGCCTTTTTCATGCAGGCTCAACAAGCACAACTTTGGCATCTTCAGCAGAAAAACCATGTGAATAGACCCAAGCACATATACATTCATGCAAGAGTCTGTCTTTTTGTGCTACTTCCATAGTACATGTATTATAACTGAAACATAAGAAGTGAAAGTTATATTGTCATACTACAGTCGTCCCTCACTATATCGCTGTTCGATTATCGCAATTTTAAAAAAGTTTTGTGGTTGACTATGTATTATTAGTGAAACGTGTAACTACGAAGACATTACGTTGATTAATATTGAATCCATCCTACGCAGAAATTCAAATGGCGGTCGACTCTGGAACCAATTAAAAGCACTAAATGAGGGATTACAGTATTTAAAAGTTGCCGGCCCACGTGTGGACCACCATGTTAAATATGTTCACCTTCTTCCATTCAAACATGTTTTTTTTTAGCTGTATTAGATGAACTTTAAAAAAAAAAATCTGTAACGTTTCAGCTTGATGAAAAAACACAAGAAAACCAAAAAGCAGAGTCCAGAACAAACAGTTAAAAGTGCATAGAAAAGACAAGGTTAAGAGATTGCAATGTGATGTAATTACTAAATAAGTCCGTATTAAAGCGTTATCTGTTCAAGGGGACCTGTTATGCTTTTTCTCTTTTCTGACCTATAAATGTTGTTACAATGTTGTATTCTCGTGTTAAATGATGCCAATGCATCAGATAATGAGGTTTGCGCTTTTGGAAGTGAGACCTGAAAGTTTTGGATGGCTCTGCGCGCTGTGTTTTACAGGGTTTTTTTTAACACCAAGTTCCACTGACATCAATGCAACCCGGACTTCCTTATATGGGCATGGCCAGTTACACACTGTAGGCCTTCCCTCGCCCTGCTCTGTTTCGCTCTGTTGTCAAAGATTTCACCGTGTTAGCACGTTGAGCAGTGGCTCCCAGGAAATGTTTGTTTGGCTGTGAGGGAAAGCTAATTTTATTTAGCTTTCCTAAAGAGGCAAGCAGGCAGAAGTGGTTGGAGTTGCTGATCCCCGGCACTTGACACGGGACCCTTTTGTGAACATGGGGCCAATACAAAGCTTGACTATCTGCCAAACTGTTGCTAAAGTCCAAGGCTTTTCAAATTTTGCTTGATTTATCACAGCAAGTCTTCCACGTCCTGAATCAGCAAAACAGCCCCAGACCATCACACTACCACCACCATATTCTACCGTTGGTATGGTGTTCTTTTTCTGAAATGCGGCGTTACTTTTACGCCATACGTAATGGGACACACCCCTTCTAAATAGTTTTTGTCACATCAGACCACATAGAATTTTCTCAAAGGTCTTAGGGATCATCAAGATGTTTTCTGGCAAAATTGAAACGAGCCTTAATGTTCTTTTTGTTCAGCAGTGGTTTCTGTCTTGGAACTCTGCCATGCAGGCCGTTTTTGCCCAGTGTCTTTCTAATGGTGGAGTCATGAACACTGACCTTAACTGAGGCAAGTGAGGTCTGCAGTTCTTTGGATGTTGTTGTGGGGTCTTTTGTGACCTCTTGGATGTCATTGGGGTCATTTTGGTTGGCCGGCCACTCCTGGGAATGTTCGTCACTGTTCCATATTTTCACCATTTGTGGATAATGGTGGTTCGCTGGGGTCCCAAAGCTCTAAAAATGGCTTTATAACCTTTTACAGACAATTAATGTCAGCACTACACAAAACTGTATTTTGTGTTCAGTTGTGTTGTTATTGACTAGTATTTAAATTTGTTGATGATCGAAAACATTTAAGTGGGACAAACATGCAAAAAAGTAAATAAAAAGAAATCAGGAAGGGGGCAAACACTTTTTCACACCACTGTATGTCATATACTGGGGGGTTATTTCCTTAGCCACTCTTGTTAAAAGACTTCGCTAGATGTAAGGGCGTTTACATCACCAACGCTATCTGCCCTAACGGCTGGACAGGACAAAAAAAGGACAAAAAAAGACTTTGCTAGCATGCGGATGTTTCTATCGTCTTTATTCACCAAGACTGATCTACTTTGTAAAAACCCACGCAATGCACAGAGCGCATGCGCAGATGCGCAACAGACGTAAACGTCATATCCAGTCATGTATAACATACACAAATAAATAAATACAAAGTACCTGAGCACTTTTTTCATCAGGTACTTAATTACTCTTACTGACGTTTGGATTATTGTGAGGACTACTTACAACTTTACTTGAGTCATATCATTGCCTACTCCACCCTCCCCATTTCTGATTGTAGAACTATAAATACGTGTTTTGTGTTAACATTTTTGAGACTTGTGGCCTAACGGTGTTAGTTAGCAAAGCATTTGAAAGTCACTCGCTGATGACATCATAGACGGGCATTGGCAAGCTGCTAACACGGACGTTCTGTGATAAAAATACATTAAGAACACAGTTGCACTCACACGGTGTATAAATAACATAATAACAAAATTTGCCATACGTTTTCAGGGCTAACTGAAAAACACGCTAACCGAGGTTTCCGCTGTATATAAAAGCAATTAAAGTCAGTCCATTCAAAATCATTGAAATACTGGACTTCGACTGATGGTGTACACAGTATGGCCGCACGGAAAATACTCGCAGTAAAGTAAAAAAAACCCAAAAACAACCAAGGACCTACGGCAAAGTCTCTGAGATGCACAGACGATGACATAGAAAACACAAAACATGACAGGCATTACTTCCACTTGAGCGCTGCCTTATAGTGTGTTGTCAGATGGGAAATAATTATGGTACCAGAATCTTAAAATTAGCGTTTTTGTGAGGAAAATGATCACACATACCATTTGACATTGCTCGGGACCAGCTACTACAGCAAAACATGACCACAGACCGCGTATTGTTTTGCTTATAATGCAGTTTTAACTATAAATAAACCAACAGCATTGTTGGAGAAAAGCTGCCACTGGCAGAACAGCGCCCCCACCTGTGTGGTGTGCAGAATATCAGTCATATTTAATCACGTATGAAGGTCCTATATCATAAATATGTTGAGACCAAGTGAGACAATGCACACTGTCAGGCGCAGTGCATGATGTATCCTGTTTGTGTTTGCTAACAGCCATGTACTGAAGAGGTGGAATTCGACTACATGATGGGATTTTTGGAGTTATAGCTCATCCATCATACAGGGGGTGAAATTTTCATACGAATACGATGCATTATCATTCGTCTGGCGACGCTGCTGCCCGATGTCAGGTTTCAGCTGCGGAGCAAATGTAAGTGAAGTCAGTGCAACGAAAAACAATAACGATAATAATAATGAACACATGGAGGCACTTCATTAGAACTGGGCTGTAATGTAAGAAAAGCCTCAGATAGCAAAACACTATCACACTACTGGATCCTACTGAATCGGAACTAAATCAATGACACTAATTCATGGCTAGTTTGTATCTTAGTGAGAAATGTTTGGTTTAGGTTGGCAATGTGAAGAAGTCCTGGGTCACAGGTCATAGGGTCGAGGAAGAGAAGAAAGGAGTCAACGGGTCCTGATGTGAGTCGCAGTACAAACGTGTTTGTGTGTGTGTGCACTCTTTATGTACACAATGTACAATACTCTTTCTTTCTCTATGACTTATGTACATCCTCATGGCGAAGGATTTTATAAAGAACCCAGTAGAATATATTGAAAAAGAGGAAGGCCAGGGGGAAACCAGCCCTTGATATTGTGTCAATCTTTTTGGCTCGGTCAATAAATAACTTTCTCATTTCCTCAATGCTTTTGCCTCCTCCAACGGAAGCAACTCCCAGGGGATTTTGAGCCATGTTTGCTGCGGCTCCCGAAGCGTTCAATACGTTGACGGTGTTGTTAATGCTGGCCTTGGAGTCCTTGCTGTTGCTGGGAGTGGAGGTTACAGCAGCTGTAGAGGTCAGCCCGGTCTCTTGTACTTCCCCTTCCTGTTGGACACACCAGGGGGATCTTATTAGATTGTTTTCATATCGCACATTTCCAAATTAGCCGAGCTAAAAGGGACTGTTTGCACCTGGCTCAAGATTCTATTTTGACCAACCAGATAATATAAGAACGCAACCGGCTAGCATGTTACCAATAGTGGTTTAAAGCAGGGGGGTCCAAAGTGCGGCCCGGGGGGGCCATTTTATCGGCCCGCAGCACAGTCTAAAAATGTAATTTAACAAGGAAACTTAAAAAAAAAAAACAACAACAACGGCAAAAATTGGAAAAATCAATCAAACGTCAAAATATGAAAAGAAAAGTTGTAATCTAGCAAGGAAAAAAAGGCATACTTTCAAGTAATAGTATGAGGGAAAATGTCATTTTAGTAGCACGAAGTCAAAGTATTAAAGATTTTTTTCAAAAACAATGAATAAAGTAAAGTAAAGTAAAGTGTGAGAATAAAGTAAAGTAATTTTTGGGTGCAAATTTATAACATAGGAATAAAGTCAAAATATTAGGAGAAGAAAGGTGAAATATTCCGAAAATTATCCCCAAAAAAAAACAACAGCAGAATTTTTACCAGAGTAAAGTCAAAATATTAAGAGAAAAAAATATACAGAGCAGTTGCAATTTTATAAGAATAAACTGTTAAAATGAGGAAAAATATCATTTAAGTAACAATGTTCATTTTGGGTACAGAAGACGAGGACTTTGATGGATTTGTGGATGAGGATTGATTAAAAAAATAACGTGAGTACATTGTTAAATACTTGAATAAAGTACAACCGAACTCACTGTTTACATTGTTAAATACTTCAATACAGTACAATGGAACTCAGTTTTGCCCCGGTTGCCTTTTTAAAAACATACGCTAGCATGCATGCTACTGTATGTTTTAAGCTAGCGGATGTTTTATCAGGCCTGCGCCCAACAACACGGTGCGCCTAATGTATGTGTTCAATACAGAAGTAGCACCTGTAACTGAAACTGCGCCTTTTAATACGGTGTGCCTTATGGTCGCGAAAATACGGTATGTTACGGTATGATACAGTATGATACGGTATGATACAGTATGATACAGTATGATACGACAGAAAATACATACAGTGGAACCTTGTTTTGGTTTTTTCAAAAGTTATTTTCTTTGTTCATAATGAAAAGTACTGCAACCCAGAGCGGCTCTGGTAACGGCAGACGTCTGTCTTCCCTCATTAGGTGCTGTGCTGGTTGGCGGAGCCTGCCGTGATCACGTCCACGTGGAATGCTGCCCTCGCAGCTCCAGAAGCTTCGGGGCAGGGAGGCTCAACTAACGACAGCACTGCATAGCAAGGTACCTGCTCTAATTACATGCTCTGCATTAGACTGGCATTTATAACAATGTGGTAGTGTCAGGCGAGACAGTCGACTGTCCCACCAGATATTCAACCAGAAAAATAATTTTCCACTGCTGACACTTTTTTGAAAATTTACTGCAAACTTTTGCCTCGGTTGGCGTACGTTTTCCAGTTAGCGTACAACATGACGTGCATCTTGTCATGTTATTAATACACGCCGTGAGTCCAAATGAGTTCTTGGTGTATTTTTACCTTCAGGGCTGTCAAATGATAAAAATTTTCAATCAGATTAACCACAGTTTTTAACTCTTTCACTGCCAAAGACGTCTACTGATGTCTTTTCAAAAAGTAACGTTGACTGCCAAAGACGTCGATTGACGTCTTTAGCTTTTTTATTTTGCGGGAGCTACGGATCAAAGTCTTATTCATCTTGTGTGTGAATTTCTGACTTGTAGGCAATGTATTTCTGTCCCAGTAGGGGGCAAAGAGTTCTTTTTTCCTCCAACCGACAGCAACAGATTGTCTATGAAGAAGACGGATTGTGGATTGAGAGAGGAAAATGGCGGAACACATTCAGAAATCGAGCGGAGACAAAAAATTACAGGCAGCTAACACTGTCACAGAGCTTGTCTGGCGGGGGACCTGCCTTTAGTAGTGATGCGATCGTGAAAGATACAGGTGACATGGGTGATGTGGGTGACGTAGACACAAATGCAGCTGACAGTGGCAGCTGAAGCAACAAGCTAATAGTTAGCGTTGCTGAGCCGTGTGGCGTGACACCGGAGCCTGACTCCGGAATCAGTTCAGAGTCGGGTAACTCACAACCCGACCCTGATTCTCCTGACGAGTGGCTGCCGTCTGGATCGGTCAGCAGCAGGGATTCAACCCCACATCCAGCAGACCCCACCGTCACTGCTTGAATTTGCTTCTCTGTTTTTTGGTCAAAATCAGGTGTTTTTGCTGAAACTACCCTATGTTCTACCGCCAATATCTCAAGACCCAAAAAGGATAGAAACAAACTTTTTTTTCTGACGAACGAAGAGTCTCAAGTTCCTTTAGACAGTTGCAATGTTTATGTAGTCCTAAAAGTCAATATTCCATCGGTCTTGAAAGTTCAGCAAAAATGCCCAAAAGCTCTGGCAGTATGGAGCTCTCTGCTCTGAACATGGCTGGCAGTCAATGAGTTAAACGACTTAATCGTGATTAATCACCATTAGCAACTACGTCTGAAATATGCCCATCTTTACTGTATTTAATGAACAGAAAGATACGGGACAGGACAGGATTGTATTTATTTGTATGTATTAACAGATCCAAATGAACTGAATATGTCAATCAAGCTAAAAGTTGCCATACAAGTCTAAAAATCCATTTGGTTAACACTAGACTCTTTAATCGTAGCAGAACATTTGAATCACACTTTATTATGAGCAATGAGGGGTTGCGCTCAAAGACATCATGTAATTTAAGGTAAATTTACACACACACACACACACACATTATAAATGTGTTTTTTTTTTTTAGCAAAATCTAGTCTTTTTATCTTATATTTGGCCAGCCCATTTTTGCAGTGCAGCGTCAAACTCTGTGTGACCGTGTGGGGGCGCTCCACAGCACTTCGAAACACAGTGAAGTACGTTATAACAGAGAGGCATGCTTGCTCTGGTGTGCATGTGTAAATTACACAACAATTTTTTAACGGAATTAAAGTAAATAAATTAGTTACCGCCGGTAACGTGTTATTTTTGACAGCCCTAATTTTTTTTTTGTTAGCATCTTATTTGCTACTACATGGAAACAGGAAGCAGACGTCATCAGCGGGTGACTCTGGGGTTCTTTGCGAACTAACACGGTTATGCCACATGAAAAATGTTAACACAAAACACATTTTTCTAGTTTTACAATTACAGTTTTACATGCAGAAAACTACTCTAATTCAATTCAAACTGTTGACAATTACAGTACATGACGTGGCAGCGAGCCATTTTGGCCTATTTTGCAGCCGTGATCAAAAGAAAAGCAGAGACTTGAGGTGAGAAACTGAAATCTACTGAATTTCGTAATGTGAACAAGTATGTTTCGGTTAGAGTCAGACTTTCTGGACGCTAACCAAGGTTCCACTGTATTTGTGTGCCAATGGTATTAATTGTGAATACAACCCTCATAGTTTATTCCGTTTCATTCCATAACCCATCTATGACTAAACCTGTTTCTCCCCCAAAGTGTTTCACTACAGGAAAACAAACTTGTTAAAATGTGAAGTACAATGTTGAAATGTTTACTCTCAGTTTGACTCTTTAGTTTGCTGACTCTAGTTTCCTCTCCTGGCACACTTCCTTGTGTCCACGTGTCTTTGGTGAAGGCCTTTCAATACACCGCTTGCATCATGCTACATGCACACGCAGACATGCCCAAATGCCCACACACGCTGTGGATTGTGCTATTACCCTGTGGCTGGCGCTGTAGATGTTGGTCATAGATCCATAGAGAGGCTCTGATGACTTGAGGCCGTTGTCAGTATTAACACGATGGAGCGATTCAGCTAGTTCATCTGCATCAACTGCACCTCCACTGTTCTACCAGTTGACAGCATGCACACCAGTCATCAATAGAGAGAAATCAAAAGGGGGAAACAAAAACCATCTAAAACCAAGAACGGAGCACTCATTCATTCAGTCATCTTGATGTCTAAAGATATACTTGCATTCAGTTTACAGTCATGGAAACATCAGGAAAACCCATGAAATATTTTGTTCTTTAATTAGAAAGAGAAACAACCAGCAGAATGTTTTCCCCACTCGTCAATGCACAATTATCTCCGCCATGTGACGTTTGATGGGTTTCTTGCATGGCCAGCAACATTTTTAAATCACCCCGCAGTGTCTCAATTGGATGATGATCCGGGCTTCGACTTGGTCACTTCATCCATGCATCTTATCCGGGGTCGGGTCAACCTAAGCAGGGAAGCCCAGACTTCCCTCTCCCCAACTACTTTGTCCTCCCGGCAGATCCCGAGGTTTGTCCCAGGCCAGTTGCGAGACATAGTCTCTCCAACGTGTCCTGGGTCTTCCCCGAGGCCACCTACCGGGTGGACGTGCCCTAAACACCTCTCCAAGCCACCTAATCTGGCTCCTCTCAATGCAGAGGAGCAACGTTTTTACTCAGGGTTTCTCCTGGATGACAGTGCTTCTCACCTTATTTCTAAGTGAGAGCCCAGCCACCCTACGGAGAAAACTAATTTCGGCTGCATGTACCCGCGATCTTGTTCTTTCGGTCACTACCCAAACTCATGACCACAGGTGAGGGTAGGAATGCAGATTGACTGGTAAATTGTGAGCTTTGCGTTTCGGCTCAGCTCCCTCTTCACCACAACAGACCGATGCAGCACCAATCTGCCTGTTGATGTCAGGTTCCATCCTTCCCTCCCTCATGAACAAGACCCCAAGGTACTTAAAGTCCTCCAGTTGGGACAGGATCTTGGTTACTTCAGAACTCTCTTTTCCTTCTTTTGAGCCATACCTTGTTGCGTTCAACTAGAAGAGAGTGTATTTGGAATACAGGAAGTGAACAAATGTATTGCAATTGATGTGTCCTTTTGGACATGTGGAACTTTGAATTGTAACTTGTATGCATGTTCAAATAAATTAAACCATTACCATTACTATTACCTTGGTGGATTTACTGGAATGGTTTTGGTCATTGTTGCACGATCCACCTCTCCTTCAGAGATTTCAAATCGTTTGGAAGTCTTTGTAAAGTAATCCCTTGATTATCACAGTTACCATAAATTCCGGTGTATAAGCCGCTACAGAACTTCAGAACTACTAATTGTTTAAATACTGTGTGGTGAGGAAACGGTCCCTCTTTCTTTGGCAGGAGGTAATCACAAGCTGTCAGTGCACTCACAACGCGCTTGTCAACCCATTGGAAATTGCAGGAGGTCAGTATATATAACAGTATAACAACAATATAACAGTCTGACTCATGGTGTCATCTTACTAAGAACACTAAAATCATGACACTTAACACTCAAAAAGTGTACCTGACAAATATACAAACATGTACCAATACAAGTTAAAAAAAACCCAACAACAACAACCTTTTTTTCCCATAATGCATTGCATCTGAGCAACACGTTCATTGGGGCGCTGCAATGACGTCAGCCTCCGTCTAGGCTCTGGGCTTCTCTGGCTCCCTCTGGTGGCCAGAGGCAACATTCCATTCATCCATCCATTTTCTATGTTGCTTGTCGTACAATGAAATGCTTTGCTCAGACAAAATGCATTATGGGAAAACTTTCAAATGTTTTTTTTTTGAAAACCTGTATTGGTACATATTTGTATATTTATAGGTATACCTTTTGAGCTGTGTGATGAGTTTAGTGTTGTTTGTAAAATGACACCGTGAGTCAGACTGTTATATTGAGTAATGACCTCCTACAACTTCCAGTGGGTTGTGAAGCTCGTCGTGAGTTTTTTTCACAGCTGATGATTAGCTCCTGTCAAATAAAGAGTTGCAGGTCCTCATAAACTCACGCACGCCACAATATGCCATTTCATGACGTGGAATTTAAATGGAATATTTTCCAAGATAGGGCATAGAAAACCAGTTTATGACCTTCTAATTATGATTTTTAATATTAGAGCCCTCTGGACATGACCTATAGTCACCTTTACACTCATATTACCAAATATAGTAGACATATTAAGAGAAAATAGGACATATACGACATAAATAAGACTCATGCTCATGTGTGTTGCTGTAAATGTGTTTCGGTGCAAGGAGAGCTGAGTAGGGGTGGACAGGAAGTGACGTCGGCGGTTCTGAGCTGAGTTTTAGCTTTGAGTGGGTTACGGCCGCAACAGTAGTCTGTGTTTGGGATTATTGTGCCTGTTGAGAAATAATTCTGCAATAAAAGCCTGTTGTTCTGGCAATCGAGTGTGGTCTGGTTAAAAGACAGACTGCTCCCATTTGCCCCGAAACAATGTTCTAACCATTTGTCCCCAGATATGGTGCACCAGATTTATTTTAGTTTTTTTATGTCGTACTAAATATCAGAGCGTCCCAAATCATTAAAAACATTTCTTCAGTTTTTTTACTTATATTACTTTAATGTCTAAATATTGAAATGAGAGTCAAATGTCCACG
This sequence comes from Dunckerocampus dactyliophorus, assembly GCF_027744805.1. Lineage (NCBI taxonomy): Eukaryota > Metazoa > Chordata > Actinopteri > Syngnathiformes > Syngnathidae > Dunckerocampus > Dunckerocampus dactyliophorus. Next base: position 26,971,911 of record NC_072824.1, on the reverse strand, counting down.
TTCATTATGTGAGAACAATAGTTTTCACGGGGTGTCGTAATGTTTTCACATGACTGTAATACCTTTGATTAATCATTTCCATCAATATAACATGTTAGACTTTTTCGGCTACAAAATCTCCAAATAAATAAATAAAACTTAACAGAAGCCTGAAGGAGAAAATCGCACAATGCAAAAAATATAATTTAGTCGCATTTGTTTTAAGGTCAGATGCTTCACCAGGTAAAGATTTACAACAAAAGTTTTATAATATACATAAAAAAAACAGTAACTGTTTATTTGTATCCAGAAAGCCTTTGAGAGGCGTATTTGTATAGCTCTCTTTAAACTGCACAGAGGCAATCACGTTTTCTGCATTAAATATGAAATAAATGCTTGTGGTTGACTGAATGGTGAGTGGATCCTCTCAGCACACAATCTTATCATGCACAAACATCAGGGTCACCTTGTTTAGATGGTTGGAGAACAACAAAACTACTGTGATGCATTTTCAGCCATGCTGTGTCATGCACCAAAACAATAATGAGGTGTGAAACTCATGCTCAGTCGGATGTCTTTCAAAGATGCCCGTTTGTCACTGCACGCTTTGGCAAGCAAACTGTAATACTAACATCCCACCACAAGGAGGCAGCCTCAAATCAGATTTCCTCAAGACGACACATTGCATAGGTAGCCTGGCTATATTCATGGACATGTCTATAGAAAATGCACAAATGGAGGAGTAACAATTTCCATTAGGAGATGACAGTACCTTGCTCTTCTTGGGAGGCCGCCTGAATCGTAGCAGCTCTTTGTGTTGCCTTGAAACAAAATTAACGGCAGCGTACTCCAACAGCGCCGAGAAGACAAAGAGAAGACAAACCGCCATCCAGATGTCTATGGCCTTCACATAAGAGACCTGTCAGTGACACAGTATAACCAACAAGATTTGGATAAGAACAAGGAATTTGTTTGGATTTTCCAGTCATTCTTTTACAGCATGCCACTGCCGGTATATTGTCCTGTCCGACAACCTTTTCAGACATGATTTTAGGGTACTAGCTACTGGTTGTGCAATTTATCCCTGTGGTGTCAGATGATGTGACCTCATTTTTTAAATGAAATTATGCCTTATTCAGATATGCTTAACACACTGGAGTGCAAAGCTCTGTTTGGCTCAGGGAACATGATAAACCTCCTTGCTTCTAAACATACACGCATGCCCTACCCCTAACCCACACACACACGCACGCACACACATGCGCACACACAGGCACGCATGCGCACATTTTGTGAGGTATGTGTGTGTGAGAGCAATGGAAGTGCTAATAAGGGTTATGTAACAACGTGCTCCATGTCACATTTTTTCTCATGCATAAAAGATACCAGAACAAGACTGAGGGGCTCTTTCTCACACACACTCCAGCAGATGCACAGTGCACTTAATCCACGCATGCTTGAACTCAAATTATATTCTCTGAATAAGACAACAGTAACACAATCCAGAACAATGACGGTCCTGGTTTAAAACATCAGTAGTTTGGGGATATTTATAATCACCATTTATAGCCATCATTTTCCATTTCCAAGTATTTTTAAAAATGCAACAACATTGTATTGCAAATGTGAGGGACCAGTCTTCCAAAATAGAAAAATCTTGTATGATATGCAGTGACATTGTCATTAGTCGGCGTTATGCCTACGGGTGAAGCAGTTCTGACTAATGTTTAACACCACTGCCATTTCTTTTTTATTGTTGAACCCGGCTGTGAATGAGCCTCACTGCAAAATTTGACCTGACAGTTAATGGTCCCAGGCTAAGCCTTGTTAAGTTTTGAAAATATAGCTATAAAATACCTTACATAAATTTACCATTACTATGGTTTATGTCAGTTAACTCTGTTGTTTTGCAGTTTTGTCACAACTGCTAAGAATTTCATCCTCATCCTGTCTCATACCCGTTTGTAACACCACACATCCCAAATGGTGACCGGCGCTTGCAAAGTCATTATCTTCAATAATTAAATCCCATAGATCCACTCATCAGAGCTGACGTACGATGTGCAAAAAACAGCATATATCCATGCGTGCGTGGCATGATACATTTGTTGGCACTCATAGGGAAGTTAATTAGTCCCCAGGTCGTATTGTATTTGGATGGTAAGACGAGCGTGAAGCATCGGAATGACTGACCTTAGGCAGTGAAGTCCTGGAGCCTGAGCTCTGTGTTGTCATTGTGAGGACAGTAGTGATGCCCAACGCCACTCTAGCTGGGGCCGCATCCATGTTAATCCAGAAGGAGACCCAAGACAGAATGACAATCAGCAGAGATGGGATGTACATTTGGATAAGGTAGTAACCCATCTGACGCTCCAAGTGGAACCGCACCTCAATACAAGTAAATTTACCTGCAACATAGCACATACACAACACAGTGTACTGAGAAGAGGTTTGCGTCGTCTAAATCCTAGGTTCCCAAAGAGGGGTACACATACACCCAGTGGTATGCCAACTGGGGTACGTGAATACAAATTTAAAACAATTTGTGCCTAACCCTCACAACTACCAGTGCACCTGAACGCCTCACAGTGCCTTCACAGGGCGGAGAGCACAGAGTAGAAAGCAGGAAGGAGAGACGGCATGAAGTTGGTCATCATCAGTGTTTTAGTCTCTGAAGATTTGATTTATTTGGTCTTCCAGTCCGCGTTCTGTGCAACTGTGTCACTGTGTGTGTGTTGGTGTGTGAGAGAGAGTAGAAAGAGAGTAGGGATTCCCCCGAAAATGAGGCTTTATCGCTGGTTGTATATATATATATATATATATATATATATATATATTTACTCACATTTGGTAAACCTTCCCCTCAATTTGGTATTTGCAGACTTGAATCATAGTGAGTGGACAAAAAAGTGAAACTCAAATTCAACCCATTCAAGTGGAAGGATTAAAACATCTAAATATGTAGCACCATTAGTTATCTATTTATCAGCGCTCGTGTGAAACTGTATCACAATTTCATCATGCAAAGTAAAAATATTTGACCCGGAATTACTTATCAAATTTGCTTACTTCATTTTCGAGCATGCTTGCAAGCATTGCATCCCGTACTTTTCCTGTTCCGACATTGCAAGTCATGCCCCACGTAACACAGACGCACACGCTTTAGTTATGTTTGTCGTCAACTAATGATAGTGATTTGGCAAGGTTTAGCTACTAACTTTACTATCGTTCAATGTATAACCTATCATAACAACACAATGGCTCCAAATTGTCGGTCGCATCTGTGAGACTGCTGTTGTGTACGTGCAGGCGCTACGGACATGTACATGAATACCAGACTGTCATGAACGCCAATCATTTCATTCAGGTAGAAAGAATTTTACATCTTAGAATTGTGACAAATGCAGACATTTATATAAGTTCATCTGTTCTTTTAAAGCACTATTGGTAGCATCTGCTAGCCTGTGGTGGTGTTCTTGTGTTTTCTGGTTTTAAAAAAAGTGTAGTTTGGAGCCAAAGAGGGACAATACCTTGAATATTAACTCTTTCAAATCAGAAAATCTTCAAAATATCAGCAGATGAAATTATTCATTAGTAATTAACTCCAATAATTATTCAGCTGCCTCTGATGAAAAATGATATGCACTGTTTTCACTGTAACTTGATTTAAAAAGTCTTCTAACGAAACACGAGCTACAGACTTACTCTTTATTTACCTTCAGATCCTGGTGGCTTGCTTTTGTAGCAGTGTTTAGCTGTTGCTTACCACATCGCGTTTGATGGTTTCAACTTTACGTATCACGCTCTGCATTTGGTCACCATTGCATCATCAACATTGCATTTCACATTCAGCGTTCCAGCAAGAGTATTTGAAAAACACAGGGTATACACAACACTGTTCTTCTGTGTGCAAAGCATCCGTCTACCATTCACAAGGACATTATCCAAATGTGTGCTACAGCTAATTTGGGGTGCACACTGGGGTAGCAGCGGACATTTCACAAGCAGGTTCAAATACAGTGTATTTATTACAAATCTGTTGTGCACACATGCAAAAGCCAGACAGTGCTTCCAGACCAAAGTGTTATATATTTATGAATTCCCAGTGCTTCTTGCTGAGTGTACACTCTCGCTGAAGTGAACTGAACCATATCAGATTTTGCTTGCAAGCCAAGCAAGACCACATTTTTAAGCAGTTTAGGTCCACTTGTTTAGTCTGCACCCGGGTTTGGATCCTCATGTATTAAAGGGAAACTGCACTTTCTTTGGAATTTTGCCCATCAGCCACAATCCTTCTGTGAGACATGAACACAAGTCTTTCCCTTCTCTGTGCGTTCTAAAGAGAGAAAAACAGCTAGCACGAGACAGCTAAAAATGCATATGTGGGAATTCACCTATTTCGCAGAAAAGCAAAAAAAAAAAAACCCTCCCAAAAACGGCAACAATGTTCCATTTACTAAGGGTGTCACGAGACACCCAACTCACGAGATGGGGTCCACAAGACAAGATGCGATTTTAACATTCATTTTAAGAAAAGTTCAATGCAAAAGTATGACTGGACAAACTAACGTTTTTTTATGCATCGAAGTCACAAAACCATGCAGGTGCGTTTTGAAATGTTTATTGTCCCAAAAAATTGACGCCAAATGATATTTATTGCCTACAATTTTTGAGACCCACTAAACCACCATTATGATAATATATGATAATAATAAATATATCATAATAATGCAATATTCCCTTTAACTTTTGTCATCCTTCACTCTGTAAAGTTGCGGAATTGGCGTTTGTCACATGTATTTTCTCACAGACAATTTGTAGTTGAACAGTGCCAGCTCACTGTTTTTGTCTTATCTACTTTTTAGTATCAACATTTTTTTTTCTAGTTACATTATGCCTTTTTTTCTCTCTTTGTCCATTTTTGGTGGGTTTTTTTAGCTCTATTTTGTCTATTTTTGCTGGGTTTTTGTTTATTTTATTTCTGCAATGAGCCATGTTCCATAGATGTCCCGTGCGCCACACTTTGGACACCCATGCGTGTTTCACCAGGAAGGTGAGGTGCTGCCAGGCAAGCAAACTCTGCCTTCTCGGCTCCAGACCAACACTCGCCTGCAAGCCCACACTTGCTGTGCTCTTTCTTTATCAGAAACTTGTTGAAATCCTTTTGTTCAGCCACCATGTGTGTGAGTTACCTGTGTTGTAGTGCTTGGTACAGTATCTGAGGTCTGATTCGTCTTTAAGGATGAACTGTGGAAGCGTCAGTCCTTCAGCCACTTGGACTGGTCCATTCTCTTGCCACTCAAAGATCAGGTCGTTCATGGTGTAACCAACTGTAAGAAGCAATATATGAGAATCTATCAAATAATCATATTATTCTGACTGTATATACACTCCTGATCAAAATCTTAAGACCAGTTGAAAAATTGTAAGAATTTGCATTTTGCACATTTTGGATCTTAATGAGGTTTTAAGTAGAGCTGCAATATGCAAAAGCGAGAAGGGGGGCAACCTTCGCTAACTTCCCTTGCCATCCATCCCCAACTGTTCTCTGGGATTTAAATGAGGGGAACATGCAGGATGGTCCAAAAGAGTGATGTAATTCTCCCTGAAGAAGTCCTTGGTCAAGCCAGCATTGTGAACTGCAGCGTTGTTCTGTTGAAAAACCCAACTGTTACCACACAGACGAGGGCCCTCAGTCATGTGGGATGCCCGCTGCAACATCTGCACGTAAAGCATCCGCCGTTTGAAGACCCGGCACCACCTGAAGCTCCAGTGTTCCACTGAATGAAAAAGCACCCCAGATCATGATGGACCCCCCTCCAGGTGGGATCGTCTAGTCATACCAGTAACGTTGGAAGCCATCTGGACTGTCAAGGTTACCTTTTTTGTCATCAGAGAATAAAACTTTTTTCCACCTTTCAATGTCCCATGTTTGATGCTCCCTGGGAAAGTCTAAACGGGCAATTTTGTGGCATTGAAGGAGACGAGGTCTTTGAATTCCTTTTATGTTTTTTAAACCCTTTTCCCGCAGATGCCGTCTGATGGTTATTGTGCTGCAGTCGGTACCAGTAAGGGCCTTAATTTGGGTAGAATGACTGTCTTACTGCGCCCAACCTCAGCAGCAATGGCACGCTGCAACGCCTTGCTTACGCAGCTCGACAATCCGACCATGTTCACAAAGAGAAAGCTTCCTTGCTTTAGCCAGTTTAATTGTTGTTTTCAATAAATGACTTTTTCAAAATGTTTTTTGTCTCACTCCCCCTTCTTGATTTTGCATATTGTAGCTTTACTGAAAACCTCATTAAGATCCAAATGTTCAAAAATGCAAATTCTAGCAATTTTTCAACAGGTCTTAAGATTTTGATCAGTAGTGTATATACTGTGTGTGTGTGTGTGTGTGCGTGTGTGTGTGTGTGTGTGTATGTATATATATATATATATATATATATATATATATATATATATATATATATATATATATATATACAGTATATATATACAGTATATATATACAGTATATATATATATATATATATATATATTTATATCTGAAGATGCTTCAGTCCAGTTTAATCGTGGACAACATCCATCCATCCATCGGGTCGCGGGAGCAGCAGCCTAAGCAGGAAAGCCCATACATCCCTCTCCTCTCCCTGGCTACTTTCTCTAGCTCCTTCCGTCAGTTGAGAGACCTAGTCTCTCCAACGTGTTCTGTGTCTTCCCCGAGGCCTCCTTACCAGTCGGACGTGCCCCGAACACCTCCCAGGGAGGCGTCCAAGAGGCATCCCAACCAGATGACCAAACCACCTCATGTGGCTCCTCTCAATGCGGAGGAGCAGTGGTTCTACTCTGAGTTTCTCACGGATGACAGCGCTTCTCACCTTATCTCTAAGGGAGAGCCCAGCCACCTTACAGGGGAAACAAATTTCAGAAGCTTATTCCTGCGATCTTGTCCTGTCACTCACTACACAAAGCTCATTACCTCAGGTGAGGGTAGGAACGGAGAGCTACCGGTAAATTGTGAGCTTTGCCTTTCGGCTCAGCTCCCTCTTCACCACAACGAACCGATGCAGCACCAATCCGCCTGTCGTTCTCAGGTTCCATCCTTCCCTCACTCGTGAACAAGAGCCCAAAGTACTTAAATTCCTCCACTTAAGGCAGGTTCTTGGCCACTTCAGAACTCTATTCTTTCTTTTGAGCCACCCCTCGGTGGATTTAATGGAATGCTTTTTGTTCATTGTTGCAAGATCCACCACTGCTTCATTTCAACGTTTGACACCGCTGACAAAGCAAAGCAATGGAATCACACACACCACGAAACAATTCCCTTGCGATTTGCGTGCATTCACGGTCAATGGCTTCTCTCAATTCAACGACTGTTGCAGATTTCACAGTTTAGACTTTGTCTTTTAGGTGTCCCCATGGGAAAAAGTCTAACACACACACACACACACACACATATACATGTAATATTCAATGCACTATGCTAAACAACTTTTCATTACCCTGTACTTTTGACAATAAAATTGGCAATAAATTTGATTTCTAATTTTAATCCAATGTGAAATATGTGAATTGTGTGTATTAATGTAACTCGTACGCACGTTCACATAAATTAAACCATTGCATCAAATAACAGGGGGAAGAGTATCTTACACTTTTCCCCGTTGAGTACATATAACACATAACACATAACAATACTATCCCCCTAATGGCTGGACAGGACAAAAAAATAAAATAAAATAAGCCACTACCATTACCATGTTAACATGTATGTTGAATCCATAATCCAGTCCAAAATGTATACTTATATTTACATATAATAATTACAATAATATATAATAATTAGAATAATATCTCCATTTATTCCAATATTTTTCTCAAACATTCTTTCTTTGAACATGAAAACAAAATGTGTTTCTATTTTTACTATTAACTATATATATATATACACACACAGTATATACTGTTAATATATATTATTAACTATTTTCACTTTTAATACATTTGAATACATCATATTTTATCCTTATTTTTAATTCCTGCTTTTATTTATTATTCATGTACATGCTAATTCTTATTAGTATTTATTCCGTTTCCTTAACACTGCACAAACATCTCCCTTCCTTTGCATACAGGAAGCGAAAAATTTAAATGACAAAATGTAAGCAAACGAGTCAACATGTAAAAGTTCTTTTCAGACGTGCTGAATTGTGCAAATGTACGTGATAGTCCTTAAAGTAGCTTATGAAGTATGTCTGAAACAAATGAACCATACCATGCACATTTCAAGCCGTACAGAGTTTAGACGGATTACAGAGAGTCACACAGGGTCCTACGTTTACGCTGAGATTTGTTCAAATCAGTTCAATGACTGAAAGGATGAATTAGTTGTATATTAGCATGCTAAATACACACAACCTTTTCCTGCACACACATACACTATGCTAAAATGAATATACTGTTTTTACCACTGCGTTTCTGTATGTATACTGTTGTACAACTACGATATTGTAGGATATGATAAAAGTGTAGATGGTGGTGTTTAAAGTGTCGCACACAATCACTCATACAGTCAACATCGCGCTAGAGCGCTTGGAGGTATTTACGAGCGGAAAAGCACCAATACAGCCAGGAGAGCCCAGCACAGGATACGCTGCCATGGTAACCCAAGCCAAATGGCATATCGTATTTGAAAATAACCATGAGAAGTTGAGATGTCTCCCTTTTTGGCTGCCTGAAATTGAATCTTTTTGCTTCAACCAATCACACTGTAAAATAAAGCTAAGATGGTGAAAATGAAAATGATAATCGCTCGGTAGTTTTTGGGGGTTTTTTTTTACACAATGAGACGATCTCGCACTAACATGACCATGCTCCACGATGACCCCAGCTTGATAAAATCATTTTCAAAATGCTTATGAAAAGGAAAGGTAACCACTAAGCCACACAAGAAGCGGGAGCTTTAGAAAACTGCATGCAGGCGGAGCTCTGTGGGACATTTTTCAAAAGCAGAAACAGCTGGTGCAAGCTGGTACATGCCTACAGCAATACACTAAAGATGTAGTTGGTCCTGCTTCTTAAGGTTCAGGTGTGTGTGTGTGTGTGTGCATGTATGTTAAACGTGTATGTGCGCTGACAAATCCCACCTCATACACCCAACCCAGCAGAGTGGAAATAATATTTTTCCTTGTGTCACCACAATCAGTTTAAAATGAATTAATGGTCAATATCAAAATTGAATGGTAGTGGGGCTAGCTAAAGGTAACACCCCCCATGCATATACGTACAGTATGTCATGCTTTATTACATTTATTTATTACTTATTTATAAATGGAATATTTTGGTAGTTAGAGCATAGAAAATCTGTTTACGACCTTCTAAATACAGTTTTTAACATTATTAGAGCACTCTTGAAATAACACCCCTATAGTCACCTTTACGCTCCTATTACTTACAATACAGTAGACATAAGAGAAAATAAGACATATAGGATATAAGTAAGGCCCGTGTTGTTGCTATAAATGGGTTCCCGTGCTAGGGGAGTTTAGTGAGGGGCGGACAGGAAGCGACATCGGCGGTTCAGAGTTGAGTTTTAGCGTGGGTTACGGCCGCAACAGTAGTCCGTGTTAAGGACTGTTGTGCCTGTTGTGAGATCATTCAAACACGCAATAAAAGCGTGTTGTTCCGGCGATCAAGTCTGGTGCTCGTGTGTCTCACCCAACATTACAGTACCATTACTGCCACCTAGTGACCGGTATAGAATACTACATCTCATCACGTCTTCGAATGCGTCTTCTGAATGTCTTATATTTGTGTTTCACTTGGTTTAGCCATTTTTATGCTTGAAAATACTTTATGTAGGTAAAATAAAATGTGCCTAAATATGCATATTTTCACTAACTTTTAATTTAAAGACTAGATGGTCTGATATTTTCATATTTTCAACGATTATTTCATGTAGTCTCCATCTGTGAAAGGCTCCTCCCTCCTTACGATCCCTCATGTGCAGCCACTTCTTGAAAGTATGTGTGCTCTGCTCAACTTTCCGTAGTAGTTCAGAAATCTCTCTCTTACTGCTTGTCCTCCAATGAAATGCTTTGCTCAGACAAAATGCATTATGGGAAAATTTTAAAATGTTTTTTTTTTTCATTTTAAACCCATATTGGTACATATTTGCATATTTATAGGTGTACCCTTTTGAGTGTTAAGTTGCTGTGTGATGAGTTTAGTGTTGTTTGTAAGATGACACAGTCCGTCAGACTGTTATATTTAGTAATGACATCCCGCAATTTCCAATGGCTTGACAAGCTCGTTGTGAGTTTTTCATAGCTCATGATTGGCTCCTGTCAAGTAAAGAGCTGCCTGGTAGTCATGGACTCATGCGTGCCACAGTATGCCATTTTATGACGTGTACATGTGCGGCTTGTACACCGGTTAGGCTTACATATATACATATATATATATATATATATATATATATATACACACAAATCTGTTTTTTCCTCTAAATATAGTGGGTGCGGCTTATACACCAGAATTTATCAAATTTTCTTTTGAGATTTTTCTTTTTAAGGATGTAGTCATTGTTATGCGTAGCTTATCGCGGGGGTAGCACACTGATGAGATGTCCTTTTCGTGTCCTACTGCACACACTGGGCCCCCTCCCTTGCTCATCCATTCAGCAGTCAGACCGCAGTGTACAGTAGATGCATTCATGGACCTGCGACGGGTCGAATATTTAAAACTCTTTTCAAAAATGCACATTTCCTCCACTTCTGTGTTTAAAAAAATGACAGCGCTCGGCATTGGAGCGGCAAAAAAGAGGCTGAAGAGCCGCATGCAGTTCCAGAGCCGCGGGTTGCCGACCCCTTGCGCTTTAAGTGTCAAGTGGGCCCAGGCATGGTACAATTGGCCTAGTGTGAGCACACCCTGAGACTCTCCAATTAGCCCACCATGCATGTTTTTGCGCACACATGAGAACATGCACCTTCCACGATTCAACAGAGATCCAAACCCAGATCTCCAAATTATGCGGTTGATTTGCAGCTAGGCCACAATTTGGCAACTTTTGTGCAACATCCATTTCAAATGATAGTAATGCATTTTAGTTCTTGCAGTATAATTTCTGTTTGAACAGGTATTGCAAGTTCAGTCCAGTGAACAAATCAAAGAAGCGTGGTAAACATCCAATGTCGTGCGCAGTTTAAGCCCGCGTGAGGTATGGAATATGCATATGGCACGAAAAGACAAACCATTACAATCACAATAAATAATAAACCAGAGCATGAGGAGGCAGGATTGAGTGCTGAACAGTATTTTTGAATTAAACCATTAAATTATAATAATGTGTATGTGATGTTGTTCGGCTACTTGGACTACAAGCCACTTTGTCACCCTCAAGAATGAGTTCTAAGTGCTACATTTGCACAGTACTTACAGCTTTCTAACTGCATTATACAGGTCTGAACATCCATGGGGAAGTTTTTCAGATCCATGGGACAAGACAGAGTTAATGTCAGTCTGAAAGCAAATACAGAAGAACAGAAGTGAGAAGGAAGTTAAGTACAGTAACAGGGTTTAAAACCATCCATGTAGAATTGTACAAGTGTAAACATGACATTTATTGTAACTGTAAGAATGTTGAAAATAAACTGAGCAAGCACCATATGTTGAGTATCAAAAACGTTCTGTTCTCGTTTTAATCAAAGTGGGAATGATGCACAACCTCGCTGTAATTCCTGACATTCACGTTAATGGAATCCAGGCAAAGACATTACAAACAACAAGAATACTTTAAGTCAAGGGCCCTCAATTACCCAGAATTTTTATATATAATATAATATGAATGAAATAAATGAAAAAGGGAATCTATGGAGAGGGGATGGGGGTGCGAGGATGGACTTCATCAAAGTTGTGATGTTTGTTGGGAAACGCCTCCACAGGTTATATTCCTTCCAAACAGCGTCACAAAGTAAGTTGTTACAAAGTGAATGCATCGGCTTCCCCACTGCATTTTCGGGAATGTCATAGTCTGTAACCCAGTTGCTGTTAAAACTTCAATTTTCAGGTTGAATCGAGGCACCAGCATGTTCTTTTTTGTTTACTTTTTCTTCTTCTACTGCTGCTTCATTATGATGTGTACGCCTCACTATTGTCCCCTGCAGAGCGAAAGAAGTACTGCACGAACAAGCACTTCTCTAGTTAGAAAGAACGGCATTATTTGGGTGATGTTTGGCCAAAGTCTTCTCACAAATGCGGATGCAGTGTTATTTTCTGTAAGGTATTCACACAGTCATGATCTCTTGGTGACAAGGGTAAAAAAGCTTTGGCTCTTTGAATGCGATCAGATTGTTGAGATGCATAAGCTAGGCCTCTCGCAGCTCGCCATTGTTGCTGAGGATGGATGCAGTAAGAGAGTCATTTGAAACTTCTTCAAAGATCCTGAGGGTTATAAAACAGAAAAGTCAAGTGGCAGACCCAAAAAATGTCACTGGCCCTGAGCTGGAGGATCTGATTGTCTGTCAAGACACGAGACGATCCTTGGCCCAAATGAAAGTTTTTACTGGTGCCGAGTGCAGTCCAATAATCCTCAGAGGGCATCTGCAAGAGAAGGGCTTTTAGGAAAAACATTTTCAAAGACCTCGTCTCCTACAATGTCACAAAATTGCCTCTTTGGAATTTGCACGGGAGCAACAAACATGGGACATTGAAAGGTGGAAGAAAGTTTTATTCTCTGATTCAAAAAATGTAACCTTGACGGTCCTGATGGCTTCCAACTTTACTGGCATGACAAGGAGATCCCACCTGAGATGCTTTCCACACAGCATAGTGGAGGGGGCGCCATCATGATCTGGGGTGCTTTTTCCTTCAATGGAACAATGGAGCTTTAGGTTGTGCAGGGGCGCAAAACGGCAGCTTGCTATGTGGAGATGTTGCAGGGAGAATCCGTCATGACTGAAGGCCCGTGTGAAGGCCCGTGTGGTAATGACTGGCTTTTTCAACAGGACAACAGTGCAGTTCACAATGCCCACCTGGCAAAGGACGTCTTCCAGAGGAATAACCTCACTCTTTTGGACCATCCTGCGTGTTCCCCCTGATCTAAATCCAATTGAAAACAGGGATGGACAGTGGATGCCCTATGTGAAGCCATCTCCACCACAACAGGAATCTTAGGGGTGTTTCGGGTTTTTTAGCTATGGTCTTAAACTTTTGATCAGCTGTGGAACAGCTAGTTCATTTTAATGGTTGTTTGCAATAAATTGCTTACTCATTTTTTTGTGTCTCATTCCCATTTCTTCATTTTGCATTTTGAAGCTCTCCTTTGAGGCAAGATCCAAGAGTGCAAAATGTATTCTTCCATTTTTTCAACTGGTCTTTAATTTTGGATCAGGAGTATACACGTGTGGATCAAATTGTTGGTAACCTCCTATGAATGAAGGAAAAACCCACAAGGATCACTGAAATAACTTGAAACTGACACAATGAATCACTCAAAAAATATAGAAATTTGCCAAAATGCAAATTGACAAGCTACAAAGCTTCTGGGAAACAAATCTGGAGCTTTTTGGCAAGTCACATCAGCTCTATGTTTACAGGTGCAAAAATGAGAAATACTAAGAACATCATACCGACAGAACATGAAGGAGACTTTGTTATGCTCCAAGGCTACTTTGCTGCATCCGGCACAGGGTGCTTTTAATCTGTGTGAGGCACAATGAAATCTCAAGACTATCAGGGCATTCTGGACAGAACTGTGTGTCAGAATGTGTCAGTGTCAGAAAGCTTGGTCTCAGTCGCAGGTCACGGGTCCTCCAACAGGACAATGACCAAAACACACGACCAAAAACACTCAAGAATGGCTAAGGGCCAAACATCGGACTTCTGAAGTAAGAACGTCTATGAGCCCTGATTTAAACCCAATTGAATATTGGTGGAAAGAGCTGTAACGTGCAGTCTGGAGAATGCGGCCATCAAACCCGAGAGAGCTGCTCATGAGAAGTGGGCCAAAATACCTGTCGACAGGGGCAGGAGTTACACTCATTGCGTCAAAAGGTTGTGCAACAAAACATGAGGTTAAGGGTACCATCTTTTTTTGTCTAGATTTATTAGTTTTTTGTTTTGTTTTTATGTTTAAAGTTCTTTTAAACCATAATTCAAAACCAATCTCTAACTTCCGTTTAGTATTTTTTCCGTATTATGCTTTTGTCAGTTTCCATTTTTCCTTCTTTGGCGTCACGGTACCAACAATTTCGACCACCTACGACATACATCACCTTGAAACACACCTTATAGAATATAGAACATTTCCATTCTTAAAAATCCGGAGCAACTTGTTGTCTGTCGTAACCTCATGGAAGTGTGCTCCCTTCTCATTGGCAAAGAAAAGATCTGGCTTCCAAATGGAGTCTAACATTGAGGGGTCCAAGTCCAGAGAGTCATCTGGATACTCAGCGTAGGCAAGCCTGGGATCATTCCACTGCTGGCGAAGGAAGATATTTACCCGATAGTCCTAAAATGCACATGAAATTATTTGTGGCAATTGGTTCATATCACTTGGCATTTGAAAAGAGATGAACTAATAACAGTTCAATTGCATTTGGAGCTTGCACGAGTTGACATATAAAGCAGAACATTTTTTTTAAGGTACACTTCAATTAAAAAACAAATGATGCAAAAAAAGAGGATAACTATACTTTTATTTAGATCTGAAAATAGTAAAATTACATTCAAACTGCTCATTAAGTAATTTACTTGAGGTAAACCTGACTAACAATACCTCTGGGGATGAATGTGGAGTTGGTCTGCGATGTGGTTTGTTAGCGTGAGAGCCTTAGAATGGAACTTATAGTATGTAAAATCAAAATTTCTGAGGGTAATCAAAGGGAATATTATTTCATGAGCGATCATGAAACCATAAAAATGAACACCTGAAGTCAATAAAAAATATCAAGATCAAAATCCAGTCGTCCCTCACCACTTTGTGGTTGGAATTTTGCGGCTTCAATCATCACGGTTTTTCAAAATAAATAAATTGATCAAATATGGCTGTTTTGTGGTTGAATTATTATTTAAAATCTGCATATTTAAGCCAATTTGAGTTATTCTTGGACTAAATGAAGCACTGTCAAGCATAAAAAGGAAGTAGATGTTAATCATCCTGTTTTTATCTCTTTTTTTCCAAATGAGAATCCATCAGAGAATCAATAACGAACTGAATCGTACAGCAGAATGGGAATCGTAAAAATCGTACCAATTCCCATCCCTACCCCGCAGGCAGTACCTCGCCGAGGCAGACAGCACCTTTAACAGCAAAAACATGACTTGCTACTTCGGCTGTTGTTGAAATATTCTGCTCTGAGGACAAACCTGAGGCACAGTAATTTATCCCTTTGTGCTGTTCTCACATACAGATAGAGAATGGATTAAGAGGGATTGAGTGAGCAAATGGAAAAAAAAAAAGAGTCTAACGGCATTAAATCTGTTTAACATGGATGCCGTGTGTAGACTACAGTGAACAAACCTGGATCTAAGCCCTCTGTGTGCGTGTGCGTGTGTGTCATGTGCAGTCACCGCGTGTGAGAAAGACTGCAGGGTTTCCCCTCGGATTTTTTAATTTTTTTGAAGCAGCATGGGACAGCGGCCTTCCGCCGCCGTGTTGTGCCGCTGCTGCAATTTTGTTTTAATTATGAAAAATAACAATTCTTATGACTTATGTATTTATTAACTTATTTATTTCACTTTTTTTCAGAAACCAGCAGAACATGAACCGAGAACACCTATCACTTAATTTAATGGCAAACTTGCTGAGGGCACTTTAAGCCTCTTTTTGTTACCTGACCTATTTAGTCCAAAAGTACTACGTGACTAGTGCAAAACTACAACATTTTGTACTATATGACACAAAACTACTTGTAATATTAATTTGATGCCTGTTTTAGAGTAATACGAATACACGGGAAATGAATTATTCAGTAATATAGTTCAGAATAACACATTAAAAAAATAACAATTTTAATATTTCTATATAAACAGTATAAATTCAGAGTGCAGGGTTATGATAGCACAGGTGTATCCAACTTGCTGCACTACTAAAGCTACTTTGACAAAAAGAGAGTAAAGTTGAGCTATTTGTGTTTTATGTGACTGCCAACATTTAATTGTACTTTATTTACAAAGCACATCTCCACTCAGTGTGCTCATTTGTCATTAAATACAGGTGTAATGTTTGAATAGAACACAAAAATACGAAGAGGTAGAGCAAATATTCTTTGGCAAACTACTCAACATCAGCTGGTGTGCTCCTGCTAGCCGATAACTAATGCTAATGATAACAAGAGAGCAAGATTGTTCAGGGACACTATAAAAGTAAGTTAGCATGTACCCCATCAACGTGGTGGCCACTTGTAGCTCGCCCGTGGGACAAAAACGAGCTAGCTAGCTGCCGCCAGAGAGGCAGTGAGAGCCAAGCAAAATGTGTAAACAAAGATGGCAGAAAGCCGAATGAGACGTGAGAGATCACACACGCTGGCATAGATAGGCTTAGCATGTGACAAGCTGTCGTCAAATGACTCCAGATTTCATGGACTATTTTTCATTCTCTCGATAATAAGAAACAAAATGAACGTCCAGACAAGATGGGTCGTGTACTTTTATCTGGTCACACATGCGCGAGTGCCAACTGGGCGGGCAGGCAGGCAATTCAACTGCACGTTTAGCAAAATAAAGCGCAGTGAAACATTTTTATGATATTTTAAATTGTTTTCACATTAATTGTGGTCAATATGTGCGTAAATAAAAACAATATATTTATCTATATAGCATATATATCCATTCATACAATATATTACTTAACATTTTTTTTTTAAAACCCTAATTTTTAAGGTGTGGTGGCTTTTATTTTGTTGTGGCGCTGCGCCACGATCAATTACATGTAGCGGAAACCCTGGAGTATGTGAGAAAGAGACAGAGAGACCAAGAGAGAGAGCGTGTGTGTGTGTGTGTGTGTGTGTGTGTGAGAAAGAGAAAGTGATCCAGACTTAAATGTAAACCTCTGACCTTTACATTTTTGTCCCCATTTACAGAGACAAACAATTATCTCTCTATTTATATTGTGCAAATATCAGCTGGGATAGGCTCCGGCATACCCCCGGCACCCTAGCAGGGACAAGCGGCATAGAAAATGGATGGATGGATGGATATCTGGTGCAACGAGGCTCCAGCTTACCCGTGACCCCAATGACAGCAAGCAGTATAGAAAATGGATGGGTGGATAGCAGGAACATACTATGTCTTACTTTCGTGTCAGTTAACTACTGCAAATTTGAATGTGTTAGTCATGTGATGAGGGTCCTGGGACCTCTTGTTTGCCAGAGGAAAAAAGTAGTGGGTGAATCAAAAGACAGATGGTAAGAGAAGAGGAAGATCTTAATCCTAAAGTAACATATGGCCCCTACACAGCACACAGTATACTCCGCTCCCGTTACCACTTTGAGGTATGAACTGTCTGTCTGTCAAAACCCCACTGATGTCTTACTTTGCACAGTCTGCATCACTGGTTATTTTCCCTCGTTGGCCATAAAACTTTTAGATCCTGTTACCATTTTGCTAATTTACAATGAATCAATAGCACACTGCCAAGAAAAGCCAGCCTTTTCCGTGTATTTTCTCCAGTGTCGCTGCTCTGTGTGATCAGTACCGACAACAAATGATGTGGTTCAAGTCAATTTTCCAGTTTTTAAGTTACAGTAATCCCTCATTTATCGCTGTTCATTGCTTCCAGGCCCAACCGGGATAAATGAATTTCCTCAAAGTAGGATTCCTTATTCATAAATGGAATATTTTTCATAGTTAGAGCATAGAAACCTGTTTACAACCTTCCAAAAATGGGTTTGAACATTATTAGAGCCTTCTAGACATGAAATAACACCCCTTTACCCAATACTACCCAATATAGTAGACATAATAAGAGTAAATAAGACATTAAGACATAAGACATTGTGTTGCTATATACAGTACATTCCTGATCAAAATTTTAGGACCAATTGAAAAATTGCAAGAATTCACATTTGTACTGTTGGATCTGAAGGAGGTTCTAAATACAGCTATAAAATGCAAAAACATGAAATGGGAGTGAGATATATTTTTTTGAGAGTAAGCAATTTATTGCAAACAAGGATTAAACTGAAATCAGCTGATCAAAAGTTTAAGGCCATGGCTTAAAATCTTTATTTTTTTTTTAAAAACAAAACAAAAAAAAACAGTAATGCGTAACTGTGCCATTGTTGTTAATCAACTCAAAAATTGCTTTTGGCAGGCCTGATACCAGTTTTTCCAGGAGGCTAGTGGGTTTGTGGCTCCAGGTGGTGAAGATGGTTTCACAGAGGGCATCCACTGCCTGGAACGGAAGTCCATTTTTGTAAACATCCCTTGCCGTCCATCCCCAAATGTTCTCAATTGGATTTACATCAGGAGAACATGCAGGATGGTCCAAAAGAGTGAGGTTATTCCCAAGGAAGAAGTCCTTTGTCAGGGAAGCATTGTGAACTGCAGTGTTGTCCTGTTGAAAAACCCACACGGACGAGGGCCTTCAGTCATGGGGGATGACCCCTGCAACATCTCCCAATAGGCAGCTGCCGTTTGACGCTCCTGCACAACCTGAAACTACTCAAAATTCAACTTTTTGTCTCACTCCCATTTCTTCTTTTTGCATTTTGAAGCACAACTTAGAACCTCCTTAAGATCAAACAATGCAAAATGTACATCCTTGCAATTTTTCAACTGGTCTTAAAATTTTGATGGGGAGTGTATTTGTTCCCCAGGGGACTCAGGGGCAGACAGGTAATGACGTCGTGGGCTCCGAGTTGAGTTTTAGCTTGGCATAGGTTACGGCCACAACAGTAGTCAGTGTTAGGGATTATTGTGCCTGTTGTGAGACCATTAAAACCTGCAATAAAAGCCTGTTGTTTCAACAATCAAGTCTGGTGCTTGTGTGTCAACTACTGACCAACGTAGAATACCATATATATCACCACGTCTTTGAATGCATCTTCTGAATGCCGTATAATTGTATTTTACTTCATTTATCCAATGTTACATTTCGGCAAAAAGCATGTGACGTTTGCCTAAATAAGCATATGTTTTGACTGATAATTCGCTGTATTCAACCACAAAACAGCATGATTCATTCATGAATATATTTTTGGAAAAACTGTGATAGCGTGAAGCCGTGAAACTGAAAGCGTGAAGTGGCGAGGGACGACTGTTGTATCAGAGGCGTAACAGACGGGAGATAGCAGCTGTGTGAAGTGAACAGCATAAAGCCAGAACATGGGTGTGAAATTTAACACCTGAGACTCACTTCGCCCACCCTGTCATAATGATATCAATTGTCCTTTTTTGCTTGTACTTTATACGTCACACCAGATTCTGTTGCAGACGTCACACATCAAATGATCTGATAGTTGGATTTATGTTGCTGTCTGAATCTTTACACGTTTATGTAAAATGTCCTGCTTTGCTGCATTCTGCGTGAACTGCTCAGAAGGGATCTATTTACGGCCCCTCTGTGCCTCTCCTGGGGTGGCAGTGGATCAGGAAGTGACGGGTTGTTCAGTAACCGGAGGGGTTGGTGGTTCAAACCGGCTCCATCCCAGTCACTGCTGTTGTGTTCTTAGGCTTCACCCACTTTGTCTCCAGTGTTTCCCACACTGGTGAATAAATGTGAATGGGTGTTTGGTGGTAGTCGGAGAGGCCGAATTGGCGGTCATGTTTCTGTAAAGTACTTTGGGTGTCCAGAAAGGTACTAAATAAATCCGATCCATTATTATTATTCATAATAATTTTGCAGAATGCGTAAAAAGTGTTCGGGGTGAGACCAGATCAGACGAGTTCCGACCAAATACACATTTCATTCTGCAGACATGGTACAGTGTGTTGGCATACTTTCAGGTAAAACACACTAATGCCATAAATCAGAGTCACTAAGTGTTTTCACTGCACAGCTGCTCTTCCCGTCTGCTTGTCTGTCTCTTCTCATCTCTATCTTTGTCCGCCTCTTTCTGTATCATTACACTGTATCTGTCATTCTTTCTAGTCACAGTTTAGGTCTTCACCTCCTTCCTCTTGAAAATGATTGCACTTCTGGGAAGTGCATATAATTGTCCCTGACCATACCCTCCAGGAGAACAATACAAGGATTACAATCGTGTAACTTCAATAATACCAACCCCTCTGCTGATATTCATGACAGTAACAATATACTGTACATGTGTTTTAAGGAATTACAAATGCACTCTTTATAATATAACTGTTTAACTTCTGTATTCTTCCTAGTTCTTATTAAATATTGGTAAATGATAAACCTTGTGTACATACCATGGTTGTTTCCGCAATGGAACCAAAGCTGTTGATGAAAATGTTGCAGGAAACATTGACTGGAGGACCTGTGAAGGTACAGTCACAACCGTTACGTTCTATCGTAGCAAGCAAAACCCTACATTTTGAGGATACAGGATGGTCTGCTGCGCTGGGGTTGCATTGGAGAGTAGTTTCTGTGTTTAAGTAGTTTATTCGAAACAGCTTCGTGCAGCAATGGAAAATGGAAAAAACGTGCCTCCAGTCAGTGTGTGAGCATCCAATATATAAAATTGTATCCGATTCTAAAGCCCTAATGTGCAGTCAGACGGGAGTCTTCTGACTTGGTAGTTCTGTATATAAGTTTAGCCTGTTTTGTCATTAAGCATGCCAATTTCTCTACGACTACGGTTAAGACTACTATTGGGTCACCATTCTCCCCACCCCCCAAAAAAATTGTGTAATGACCCAATGTAAGATATTTAAGAAGTTGTAGTTGACAAATTTGGGTCGCCCACCTCTTTTTTTAATGTCTATCCAAAGTATGCGTATATCCATACAACGATATCTAGCTAGCTAGCAAAATATGTATATACCCTTTAGCAGCTGACAACTTATTTGAGCCCTTCTTGATAAAATCTTGCCAAACAAGTGGACTGGACGGAGGTGTTACGTTGAATACCGTCCACGCTCACAAGACCTTGACCACTAGACTTTTTTTTATGGCGATACCTAAAAGTAAAGTAAGTGGACACCTGCAGCTTGTAGATCGGTGCTGCCTTTCTCTGTATGTTTAGTGGGTGCGGTTTAAATACCATATATAGTCTGGAAATTACTCTTTTGCATAACCTCTACATGTAAGTAGACGGATTGGATGGGTGATTGTATTTAAAAGCCGTTTTACTCGTACGAGAACGTTGATAGGCATACAATATAGTATGAACGCATATAATTAGCTCATTGTTGCAAAAGCTGACTGATACCTTTAAAGTTTGGTCTTATTCTGGCATCATATCCTGATGTTCTTCCCATCAGTTTGTCCAGGAAATCAGAGGGCGACATTGGGGCCTGTCGAGTTCTTGCAGCATTGTCAACCTCCTTACACTGGCCAACACTGTTAGACACACAATACAAAAAATAGTCAACATTTTCGTTATTTTAGCTTAAAGGTGCTGTCCCGCTCCAGCTCAGCTCAGCTCAGCTTTAAACGAAAAAATTAGGGGTGTCAAAAATAGTGTGTTAATGGCGGGAACTAATTAATTAATTACTTTTAAATGTTTAGCGTAATTAACAGGTGCCCCGCCTCGTCCCCCAAAAGGACAAAGTGTGACTGACAAACGGACTCACTCCATTCAAACGCTGTTGTTGTTTGTTGTTGTTAGTTGTTTAGGTGCTGAATCAATGCACAGAGCGAACTGTCTTCCTGCGTGTTCGGAGGCGAGAGAGGTGGAAAACAAACACACGTGCCCATGGCAATACGTGGGGGCAAAATTATCCAGTTCATTTTTATTTGTGATGAATTCATTTATTTATTTATTGCCGCAAGCCAGTTTTTTTTCTGAACAAAAAATGTCACATTTTGATCTCGTCACACGAGATCTCGTCACACCCCTATCTCAACCGATTCATCTCATTCTGACATCAAGTCATTCAACCAAGTCAGGGCATTTATGCTATAAGCCACAGCACAAAAATTCCCACACGTTTTCTTCTGGTTGTAGCTACTTCCACATTACTCAACCAATTCAGACCGTTCCAACATCAAAGCATTCAACTAATTAAGGACATTCGTGCTATTTTCCACATACCACATAACAAGTACTGTCGCATCAATGTTGTTAACTTAACGTTCAGTCTTACCTGCTACAATCTACAAGTACTTACCTGTTTATGTTTTCACAGAGCCTTTTTTGTCTCGCCTTTTGTTTCCTTTTTGCCTACATAACTGTGAGTAGCTGCACCTGCTTGTGCTTTAATGAAAGACTCTCTTTCTGCACACTGCATACGGGGTTTCTAGCCATCGACAGCACGTAAGAGCTAGCATCTTATAGTAATTTAAATGTTCTGTATTATTTGTATTGGGCATTGCATTTCCAAATGGCATACTTTTGCAGTTGTGTCATGGAAAGCTTTAAGGCGGTTTGGTTAAGTGCAGATTGGCAATGAATTTAAGTCCATCTTTTGTTCTTTTACAGACATTTACCCTGGTGATCCACATGGTAATACCGTGTAACGACAATATGAAAGGCTTTTAAACTGATATTGTTATTATTTGGTATTTAATATGTTATTACTGCAATGTTCAGCAGGCTGTTCTAGTAGAATGGCCTAAAAAAATGAATACATCCAGTACAAGGCACTAAAAAACAACCGTAATTTGACAAAATCTCAAAATGCTTCTT
Organism: Dunckerocampus dactyliophorus; assembly: GCF_027744805.1. Taxonomy (NCBI): domain Eukaryota; kingdom Metazoa; phylum Chordata; class Actinopteri; order Syngnathiformes; family Syngnathidae; genus Dunckerocampus; species Dunckerocampus dactyliophorus. The sequence continues at coordinate 26,949,175 of NC_072824.1, read as the reverse complement.
GAGGCTTACAACAGCTTATCACAGACAAAGCCAAAAGACGCCATCACTAAAACATTAAAGAGAGAAGGCTGTTTATGTGAGTGTGTTTTGCATTATTCAGTTTTTTCAAATATATCTCTCTTTTACAATAGTACAGCTATTCCTGAAACCTAGAATTGGCTCTCAGAGTAATACTAACTAGAAAGGCACTCATTGGATCTCCAACCTCCACCAAGAACAAAAACAGTACCGTAATTGATGACCAGTGCATATTTCAGGTAGGAGGTTCAACAAACTCTGAGTCTAAGCATGAACTCTGAGTTGACTTTCCCAGAGAGTGGAAACTCAGCTCCTGAGCAGCTGATCTAGTTCAATTAATCCTGAATATGCTGACTCTGAGTGAAGTGTGGGCATGACCACAACACAAAGCTATCAGCAATGGAGGGAGCCCTGATACAACGATTCACTATGGCTGCTGCGTATAGAAAAAGGTTGGCTTTCTTGACGCCAGTGGAACTGAAAGTGTGTAATTATTAGGGGTGGGGAAAATAATCGGCGGACATTGCCGATTATTAATCGATTCATAAATGTCAATAATGGATGCTGACGGAACAAAAAAAACAGAACAAAAAGATGGTAGCGGAAGTGCCACCCGGACAGTTTATGGTGGTGCACCTAAGTGTAAGATGTTACCAGAATGGCTGAGCGTAAACTCCGACCCGCACTCGCTGGATTTAAATCGAGTGTCTGGAAGCACTTTGGCTTTCGCCAAAATGAGCTGGACAAGAGCCAGACAATATGCAAGCTTTGGCATACAAGCTTAAAATATTTTGCAAACACGACAAAAATGAGAAACCACATAGCACTTTTCCACCCGAACCAGGAGGAAAAACAGCCAGCTGAAGGTGCTGCCAACCAGAGAACCATCGAGCAGGTGATAACTAATTTTCCACCCAACTCGGAAAACGGAGCGAATTACAGAGTCAATCGCAACTTTTATTGCGAAGGATTTGTGGCCGTATTTGGTTGTTGAGAAGCAGAGCTTTCGAGCTTTATTGCCTACTTTGCAACCCAGATATGTCCCATTGCAACGTTATTTCACTGACACTGCAATTGTGAATAAGGGCAGCCTAGTTTTTTTTTGGTTATTTATAATATACGGACGCTGGTACAGACATCTATATTTTGTATGAAAGCTGTTTTTGCTATACAGCAAAAATGTTTCGTCAGAGACTCTGTGCTCAGGGTTTTAGTTTGAATTCAGAAGTATATTATTTATTTGTTGCTGCTGGTACAATTTACCTTTTCCTGCTGGTTCTGTGCGATGGGAAATATGTTGATAGATGGAACCTTTAATGGAACCTTTAATGGATAATGGAAGTAAATTAGTTTAGCCAACATTTCTTCCCTTCGCTTAACTGCTTCTTTAACAGCTTGTCTGTTTTCGCTCACATTGTGAAGCAAGCATTTATTTGTTGAATTTTCTTTTGCAGAGAGTCAATTTTCTCATTGATATCCTTTGTGTTTTCAGAAGCTGTCTGTGTGTCATCCATTTTGTTGCAAGTTCTTTCATGTTTTTGATCCCTCACCGTGTCTTTCTAGACCAAGTGCTGCCCCCTGGTGGCTGTGGCGTGTTGGTGTCTTGAAACGTTGAGATCACGTTGAGCATCATGGCGGCGGTTGGTCAAGCTCTGTAGCGGCTCAGTGAAAATCAAGGTCCGGAACTGATGATCAAAGGGTTTTATTTATTTATTTCTTCACCGTTGTTATAGCAAAGAACTTCCTTTTTCCGTTTTCACACTAAAAGCATATCCGTTAGTCAGTACCACCATCTAGCGGTAATATACATCGGAAAATCAGTATTGGCACACATAAAAGAGCCTCAACTTTAAGTTCCTTACGGTGACTAACCATGTTTTGAACAACGCATATTTAACGGTCGGTTAGCTAAAAGCGGGTTAAGAATTTAATCGGTGGTTAGGGGTTAACCGGGGGTTAAAATAACCGAGTTTGAACAACCGGGTCCATGTCGCTAGATTGTCAACACAGATCTCGTCTACGTGTGAAGTGTAATGAGTGTAAATCGAATCGCTTGGTGATCAAGGTTGCGGACACGTCGGAACAGCTACATGTTTTGATCTGACAAATCTTAAGTAACCTTGATCAAACGTAGATTTACTACAACTTCTGCTTGGACATCAAGACAGCGGCAGATGTTCAACTCCGACAGAAAAAACAGCCACACGTCACTTGCTGATGCTGGGAACACCAAGGTAGGTGGGATTGCAAGGTGTGCGTGAAGCACTTCATGTGCAGTTCCAATAATTCCTCGCACACTGTCACTTCCATACTACTGTATTATATTATTGTATTATGATTTCATATTACACTGCACTCATGCAGTGTATTAATAACACGACAAGAGGCAAAATGTATGAAAATTTTGGACAAAATTTTTAAAGCTGAAAAACACGCTAATCACGGCTAACCGAGGAATCACTGTATACAGGTTTGGATGATAAGAGGGAAGGTTTTTTTTACGAATGTAACTTAATAAATGTTGTGCTTGAACTATTATTGTTGTTGTGATTAATTTACTCTGCCTTAATTGTAAATATTCAGGAAGAGGGATAGGAATAAGAACAGAAAGAGTGGGAGGATACTTACTGAATTTATTAGGGGTGCCACAAGATCTCGCAAGATTAAAACGTGATTTCTCGTTCAGAAAAAAATGTCTCGTGGTCACACGATACATGAACAATACGCAATAAATGAAAATGAACTCGTCTCTCGCCTCCAAAAAGACAAGTAGAAGGTTCACTCTGCACTGGTTTCAGCACCTTGGCGTGCTTATTCCATAGAACAATGGCATGAACAGAGTGAGCCCTATTGTCAGTCACACAGTTTGTTTCGGTTGGTGGAGGTTGGGCCGCTAGCATACACATAGAGTGTAACGTTGTAGAAATTAAATTAGTAGACTGCAATATATTGTCATATATCTTTTTCTGAGCCTTTATCGAAGCTATGTGTATTAACAGATGACATTAAACGTGTTTTGAAATGAATATGAACAGAGTAGGATTGCTGAGGTTAGTGGTGTTGCTGTATTGATTGAAAACTTGACTACATACAAGCTGACAAAACAGGCAGAACCATTTCGCATTTTGTCGTGTGCACCTCCTGGACTACTTTGAGTAGAATTTGACTGCTAAAATAAGTAAAGAAATTTGACTTGTACTTTTGTCAGCACACGTTGGGGTATGCGCTGACATTTCTTGTGCTTATTTTGTTTTTATGACATGCTTTGTGAGTTCATGTGTGGAGTGGGAAATGGTCTTAACTTTTCATGCTTACTATTATTTCCTGCAATGTCTTACCTGAGAAAAAGCGATATCCTGCAGCCGAGTAAGAACACGCCAACAGAGTAGTTCCTCCTCATCGCTCCTCGGATGCGTTTTGTTTCCCGGCGGCTTGGCGCGTGCAGCAAAGAGCGCTGGTGCTGCTGGTATGACTGAAACCGCGCTCACAGCGACGCTCCGGAGAGACGGGGACTCCCAAAACACATTCTTCTGCCAAACCACATTACAGAGTCAAAACACAAAATACAACAAAATGTGTTACAAAGCAATCGTGCTCGTCAGCTGTTCAGCATCTGCTCTGGGTTCGTGTTGTTGCCCGGGCGAAATATTGAGAAAGCGAGCGCCGCCTACGTCACAGGATTGTAAAGATTGACAGCCTGTGGACCCAACCATCTGGAAGTTCTTATACTCCCCGCCCCCCGAATCTGAAATTACGAGCGCAGTGAACTGTAGCAAATTCAACGCTCAGCGGTGCATCATCTCTGTCTCTGTGCCTATATGTCCCTATAGCTCTCCAACCGGCTGTCCTGACATCTTCCTCCTGTTCTTTCCATTTGTCTCTTCCTCCATCTGGCTCAGACACACTTTCTCATTCTGCACTGATGGGCAGGATCACATTGAGACGCATGTGGTTTGGCTCCCTGGTTGTAAAGTAGCTGAAGTTTATCTCAGTTTGCCATATGTGACCAAAGTAAGGGCGGGGAGAGGAAATAAATTGTTTGCAATTAGAATTATAACAACAATTCAACAAATAAATATTTAGGGAAATATATTTTAAGCATGTCAATGCAAGCGCTTCAAAAAAATAAGAGAAAATTGCATTTTTTTTAAACAAAAAAAAAAAATAAGAACACCACCAGTGGCGAGCGTGTTATCAGCCGTGGTTTAAAATAACATACTGAACAAAACATGTCTGTATGCTTCACAATCACAAATTACAATGCACAAATAAAGTCATTGGCGTTTATGGCTTTCTGTCACCACCGTCAAACGCACAGAAGGCAAAAAGGCATATGTAAAACATCTCCAAAAAAATAAAAACATAGAAAAACATTCATAAAAATAACAGACAAGATTAACCACAATAACAACAGAAGAAAAAAAACACTAAACTAAATAAATAAATAGGGCCACAAAGCGGCCTAGTGGTTAGCATGTTGGCCAGTGTGGTGTCACACTCCGGCCACCCCGCTGACCATCTATATACATTTCAGGTATCAACTTATTGCCACCCTTATGTGAGTAATTGTCTCACCTTGGCCACCCCAATGAACAATTTCTAGCTCCGCCACTGCATGTTGGCCACACAGTCAGGAGATCTGGAAGATCTGGGTTTGTATCTCTGTTTGGGTGTCTCTGTGTGGCGTTTGCATGTGTGTGTGTGTGTGTTTCTGCGGGTACACCGGCTTCCTCCCACATTCCCAAAATACGTTAGGTTAATTGGAGACTCTAAATTGTCCATAGGTTTGAATGTGAGTGTGAATGGTCGAAAATGAATGAATTAACTTAAACGGCTCCAGGTCACAGCTTGAAGGTTTTTAGCGTTGCTCGTGCGTCTAAACATTTCCCTCAGGTCATATTTCTCCTCTTTTGCTGAGAAGAATTGTATACAATTTTTGGGTAGCAGGTTATTGTTTGCTTTATGCATGATTTTAGCTGTTTGAAAGTCTAGCAGGTCAGCAAATGTTTCTAATCATATGTATTGTGTAAATATTTGTAATATTGCATTCAAACATTACAACAAACATCAGTGCCTATGAGTCCAAATGAATGCCTTTCTTTAAGACATACAACACATAGCCTTGCCAGTAATAAACAAAACCACTGACGGAGAATGGAGGTTGAAGTTTGTGCGGCAAGGATGCAGGAAGAGTGACATGTTGAAGACAACCAGGAATATTGGAGATGGCTGTACTTTGCACCCTGTCGCTCATCCCTCCACCCTCTTCATCTTAATGTGAAGGATATGAATTAGACATTAGGTTCTGGATATTACAGAGCAGCGTAGTAAAACTTTTAACATTCTCTGTCAGCTGCTCTCTGCACCGGCTCTTATCTTAAATTGTTTAGGATACAATCCGATGAAATAATCATATGACACTGACACTTAATGACGTCTTAACTATATGCTCATTTTTATAAAAAAGTATTAAATAGATAGCGCACATGATGCATTTGTACATGAATTTGATTCTTCAAACTTCTGTTACCCAATGCTACGGAGTGAGAGAGCGGCACCCCGTCACTGCACAGCGCACCCGCTCCTTCTCCCTTTCGGGTTAAAATGGAATCATGTGGAAAAATAATTTGTGTTTGAATTTCTGTCACCACAAAAATGTTTTTGCTTTTTTGTAATGGTAAGAGAGAGAAATTGCCGCAGACTCCCTTCAATGATACGTGACAAGTCATTGAATGAACACAGTGTTGCTCACCTTCTTCACTGGGACGGGGAGGGGTAAAGCTGCTGACTCATCTGTTGTTAAATCTGGTAAATGGAGGAGGGACAACTGATTCAATAATACATGCTGAACATTTACCTTCGTTGATTAAATGTAGCGATGTTATCTCCAGATAGCTATTAGAGTAAATTAATCGCCACATACCTGTTATCTTGTCCTATAGCTCCAGTCCACGACTTTGAAAGGCTTAGACTTTCACTTAATTTTCCAGCCACGGATTTGGCGTGATGTGGTTCAACATGCAATATAAATCCGAAATTGAAGATGAAGAAGTACTTTACCTAACAAACATGTACACAAACGGAAATACTATGTGGCGTTTGCCTTGTGGTTAGTGTGGGGTGAAAACGAATAAACAGCGTCCTGCTGCACTGCAGTGAGGGGCATATACGTACATATAAATATGACACTTGACTTTCTTCCCTGGACTTTTTGATCGTCATAAAAATGTGCATGGCTACTCTGTTGACTTATAAAACTGATTTTCACAGCCTAAGTTTTGATATATTTTGTCGTACGGCTGTACTTGCCAAGGTTCGAGGGTCGATCACAGCTTCTTGACTCAATGTTAAAGCAATGGGGACCAAAGGCACTATTTGAATCTGCTCGAACTTCTTTAATATTTGACATAGAGAAGTGAATGAGGTATGAAATTAAAGTTCAAGTCATGCTTTATCAGATAGAATTAATCATAGACTTGGTTATGGTTTAATTAATTTATTTAAATATATTCTTATTGTTATTCTTATTATATCATCCCTGTTTTTTTTTTTTGTTTTTTTTTAATTAAAAAAAAAAGTTCTTCTTCTTTTCCCTGCTGATGTCCGGATCCACTTCCAAGTGTCGATGTCTACCTACACCTCCTTTGTTTGGGGGAAGTTGGCAATATGTTGCGAACTATGTTGTCAACTGCCCTGTCGTTTGACCTGCGTGTAATTCGGAGCCCTGTGATGATCACTTCATTCTGATCCAGCTCATCAGTTATATCTTTCATTTGCTCAGTGATATTTTCCTTTGCTTCCTTCTCTACCTCAAGAGTGGTGCGCAAGGCAGCATTATCCACCAATCATTGCATAATGCTCTATTTTCTTCCATGGGGTTTTTAACTTCCTTAAGTGCAGCATGTAAGGCAGCATTGTCTTCCAATAATGCCTTGATATCATCCTGAAGAACCTTGATATCATTGTATAATGCTCTATTTTCTTCCATGGGGTTTTTAACTTCCTTAAGTGCAGCATGTAAGGCAGCATTGTCTTCCAATAATGCCTTGATATCATCCTGAAGAACCTTGATATCATTGTATAATGCTCTATTTTCTTCCATGGGGTTTTTAACTTCCTTAAGCGCAGCATGCAAGGCAGCATTGTCTTCCAATAATGCCTTGATATCATCCTGCACAACCTTGATATCGTTGCACAATGATCTATTTTCTTTTATATTTCTATATTTTTATATGTTTCTTTTACATACCGGGGGGGGGGGGGGGGGGGGGGTGTAGAAGAACTTAATATGGTTTGTCTATTGATAAAGTAAGTTTTTGGCTAAATAAACTGTAATGGTACAATAACCCTGTTAATATTTACTGTTAGTTGTTGGGAGTAGGTTGGAAGCTAGAGACTGGTTAGAGACTTGTAACAGTGCTGGTTACATGCAGACGTAGTCTTTGCCTGTAAATATCTTTTTTGATTTATCTTTACTCCTCGTTTTTAGTTCTTACACACAGTGCCGCTGTCCTCCATTTAAGATACTGTATCATAGAGGAAGACTATATGGGATTCTACCATTTGTGACTAAAATGATAATTTTCTGTTTCTTGTACAATGCATATATGCAAAGATAATTCGTCATCAAATACAGATTTAATGTCAACACAACAAATTGGGCCTCTGGCTTCCACAAAACTCCTTTTCCTCACAGTAACTAGCCGGAAGGACACAGCACATCAGCCACCCTGTCCATCACATTATTGCAGATATCATGCACTCCATTCATAGTGTCACTCAGTCTCTGAAGCTCCCCAGGCTCAACTCTCTGTAGATTAGTCATTTTTCTGTGAACATATGAGGCTTACGTGAGGACAAACTCCCGTACATATCTGCATGCATTTACCTCAAAGCAAGGCCGTGCCTACGTGTGGTCTCACAGAGCCTCCAGCATGGTTGTCGACTCTTAGGATTTGCAGTCCTTTTAATCATTTAAACATCCATCCATCCATACGTTTTCTACCACGTATCCTGTTCACAGGAAGCTGAAAGCTATTTCATAGCCTGATTGTACCTTTGTAAAACAAACAACACAGTCATGGTTTAACAGCCTTACATGCAATATCCCAAACAGCTGACCCTCCCTATACACATAGTGTGGTGTAAGTGGATCTTGAAAAGGTGGCCTTGCTCTGAGGTAAGGCTGACCCTCATTCAAGCCATTCTGCAACTGACAGTGAAATGTTGAACATGTTATATATTATGTTGGTCACATGCACGCACAGACGCATATTCAAACAGAAACATAGTTGTGAAACATAGAAACATAGTGAATTTCCATGAAGTAGGATTCAATATTAATACACGGAACTGATGACATTAACTCTTTTTTCATCTGTGAAATGTTAGTTAGTAATCAAGAAAATACAGTAACAAATAAGAAAAAATACTTTTTTGAATGCTGTAAAATGCAGATATATGCAAAGCAAAAACACGGCAATGCAACGCAAATTATTTGATTAGAACACTTATATTGTAAATCCAAAATGCTCCTGAACAAGGTCAGTTTTCTTAAAAAACACATTCCCAGGTAGGTTCAGAGTCACAGTGAGTGACTGCGAGTATGAGGCTCATATTACAAGCAAGCATGACTACGGACACGCCCTACCCTACTTTTCACACAGGAAAACTTAAGCTGCCAATGTCTTCCTGAATCCAGAGGTTAGCAGTAATGCTTTTATTTCCTTGATGGACTCTCAGGCAAAAACTGGGAAGGCTTACCTTCGACCTCGCAAAGCGGGCAAAGTAAGTACAGAGTTGTTTGAAACTGCTTTACCAAGTGCAAATTGTCGTTACTGAGCTCTGAAAAAGGTAATAGTAAATCGTAAAAATGCTCATGTTCTTCTGTAAAAAATGTAATTCAGCTTCTACATACAGCAACAGCAGCTGTGCTTCAGTTTGCAATATGAAAGATTGAATTTATCACCCGTGTACCTTCACTGTAACGCAGTTTGTCTTGACACTATGAATTCCTGCTGTTTTACATTGCCCTTTGAGAGAATTTATTTAAGACAGCCTTAATAGCTTTCTTTTTAAAAAAAACAAAAAAAGAGGCACTTTTGTGTTGCGCAAGCAGAAACCCAAAAGAGCAAGTTGAAACACAGACAGGATCCATGCTACACATTCCTGTGCAGCACTGACAGGCAGACAAAGCACTGGGGCAAAACACCATCTGTCATTTGATTGGGTATTTACTACTTGTACCCCTCAAAAGTAGCTTGCAATGCAAGAGATGCAGTTGATGCAAAGCAATTTTCTTTGCAGACGTACCGTACCTGTGTTGGGCACGAGGTTCATTTTTTTCCTTTTGAAGTCTTGTCAGTCCAACACAGTCACATTCGTAACAAAAAAATTTTTTCTGGCAGCACAGAATTATTTGAGGTGGTTTGGGCTGTGGTGTCAAAATCGCACACGATGTCACTCATGACTCCTGTCTATGCAGCTGATGACTTTATGAAGCACCCTCAAGTGCCACAGTCAGGTTGTCTTCTGTCTTGTTTATAATCTATTTTCTGCTTTCCTTTTAGAAATGGAAGCCAGTGTGGTTGTCACTGGTTGCACCCAGCAGCAATGGGGTGGGTCGCCTGGAGATTCAGCATATAGGAGGTAGGGGTGTACACTGATCTGATGTACATCATTTATTTTTTAATACTTTTTTATACAGCTAACTACTGTGTAAGCCTGGATAAGATGACTTTAAACATTTGAGGAAACTGGTTATCCATCCATCTTCCGTTTATCTGAGGTCGGGTCGCGGGGGCAGCAGCCTAAGCAGGGAAGCCCAGACTTCCCTCTCCCCCGGCTACTTTGTCCAGCTTCTCCCTGCAGATCCTGAGGCCTTCCCAGGCCAGTTGAGAGACAGTCTCTCCAACGTGTCCCGGGTCTTCCCCGAGGCCTCCTACCCATCGGACATGCCCTTAACACCTCCCCAAGGAGGGGTCCGGGAGGCATCCTAACCAGATGCCTGAGCCACCTCATCTGGCTCCTCTCAATGGGGAGGAGCAGTGGTTCTACTCTGAGTTTCTAGATGACAGTGCTTCTCACCTTATCTCAAAGGGAGAGCCCAGCCACCCTACGGAGAAAACTCATTTCAGCCGCTTGTACCTGCAATCTTGTCCTTTTCGACACTACCCAAAGTTCATGACCATAGGTGAGGCTAGGAACATACTGTAGATCGACCAGTAAATTGAGAGCTTTGCCTTTCGGCTCAGCTTCCTTTACCACAACAGACCGATGCAGCGTCCGCATCACTGCAGACGTGGCACCAATCCGCCTGTTGATCTTGCATTCCGTCCTTCCCTCCCCGAACAAGACCCCAAGGTACTTAAACTCCTCCACTTGGGGCAGGATCTCATCCCCGACCCGGAGATGGCAATCCACCCTTTTCCGAGTGAGAACCATGGACTCAGACTTGGAGGTGCTGATTCTCCTCCCAGCCGCTTCACACTTCGGCTGCTAACCGATCCAGTGAGAGTTGAAGGTCACGGCTCGACAAAGCCAGCAGGACCATCATCTGCAAAAAGCGGAGACCCAATCCTGCAGCCACCAAACCGGAACTCCACAACGCCCTGGCTGCGCCTAGGAATTCTGTCCATAAAAGTAATGACCAGAATCGGACTGGTTATCTAAACACAAATACCGTGTCTGTGATAACGTGAGTGTACTTAACTTAAAAGCATGAAAGTTCTATTCTATAACCAGTTGTTTTTGTGTATTTAGTGTTTGCCGTCACAAATACGCAGAACATATGCAGATTATCAGAACGTACAAAATATTGGAAGGAGGAGATGCAAATGTGATTTATCAAATCTGAAACCTGTTTGTAGTTTTTATTAGTGGCGGTTCTGGCTTGAATGACGCCATGGGCGGGTCGACACCATGCCACAATATCGATAAGAGCGCAGTCCAGTGAATGTATGGTATTCTGAACATCTTGTCTGTATCATTTGTCTTGCAGGTGGCGCTACGGGAGGCGAACACGGTACAGGGCTGAGAAGACACCACCAGCCACACGAAAGACAAGTCAAAGTGGTACGACTCACTGAGTTAATCAGTGTCCTGAGACTTCCACCAAATGCTGAGGCCTGTCCCATGGTACCTTCAAATATCATCCAGGTTTACTGAATACTGTCTATGAGCATCAGTTGATTAAACATGGTATCTGACTGTAGGAGAATATGTCAGCTTTTTGTGTGGAGACACAGGAAAGAACAATGGTGTTTGCTGCACACAAAGATGACTGTTTGGAGTGGGTGGAAAAACTTTGTCGAAACACCTTTCAGGTAGGACCAGATATTAGAATATTTGTTTGCTCTCTGTGCAACTAAGCATCCTCATCCAACCAAAACCATCTTATCTCAAATATGACCAACCTAAACACCCCATCGCACACGTAACACACTTGATGTTATGTTAGTGAACATTTTTTTAACAGTAAGTTATCGTCAACCCTCCCGTGTGACTCACTACCTTGTTCTGGTCAGTTTTTGGTGTTGTAGAAAGTCATTCCGGCTAGTTGGTAAATTCACAAAAGTCAAGCATTTTGCTTCAGAAAACAATATGCATTCAAAAGCGTAATACTTTTGCATCACAAAACTGTTTTCCATGAAAAAGTCAGACCTCACAATCACGCTGCGCTATTTTCTCTCCTGTTGTATCACTGTGTGCTGCCGCCTGTCAACTGCATCGCACATTTCCATCACCTGTTTCACAGTGTTTACTGTTGGTAAAGTGAAAGTAAACAAGTCTGACTATGAAACAAGGGATGACGACATTCCTTTTAGCACAAAGCCAAGGGGACACCTTTATGAACCCGAATGCACCGATGCCCAGCTTCATCAGATGGTGCTAGAACAGACAGAGAGATAACATTGCAGAAACATTTATTATACACAATGACTTTCTACAGCCAGTGTAATGTCTTTAATGTAAGTGTGACATCTTTATGCTTGCTAATCAAATACATAGAACTGTCATACAGGAGGCACTTGCAGTACCGATGCATCCTGAAGGAGTCAGGCGTGTGTGAGCTGGAAGGTGCTTGTCACTGCTGTCTTTCCACAGAGCCAGCGTTTTTCAAAGCAGCACCAGCTAGCAGAAAGCCAAATGCATTCAATATATTTTATGCTCTGCTGAATGACTGAATGAATTTTGCTGCAAAGATGGAGAATTATATACCCAAACTTGTGATGATCTGACTTTTCCAAGAAAATATGAGACCTTTTCCTGGAGAAGAATAGGCTGCATGTACTTCATAGTCAGATAAAAAGAAAGAACACACATGTTTTCCAGATAATAAAATAAATAAACAAAATCATCTAAGAAGTATCTGAAAACATTGAAACCAAAGTGCATTATTCTCCTGATTTTCCTTTTTTACAACCTTTATTACATAAAAAAAAAAAACTTCAAAGGTCTCACAGGCCATGAAGCTTACTGCACGTCACTGCTATGTCCGCTTTCTTATTTTGACTGATTTCCAAATGACACGGGACACCTGCTTCAGTTCTGCTCACGAACACACGTTTAGACAGATGTGTGAACATCTGAGAAAAATATAGGCCTTTTGTGTACAAGAAAAAGTTTGACATCTTTGAGTTCAGCTCATGAAACATGGGAGCAAAAACAAAGGTCACATTTGTATTTCTGCTGCGTGTTCTATGTCGGTCGACCTTTTTATTGTGGAAAGCACTTGTTAATACAATGTTAAATATTGATTGAATTGGTGACTTTCAATTCTCTGAATGTTGTCTTTCTCAGAAGAACCCAAAGACTAATCAGCTTCATATGGAAGAAAACCAGATATATGCAACAGCGGATGACGGTACTCATTTCTACTGGGTTCTTGCTTTCATTTTTCCCTTTTCGGCTGATTCTCTCCTTTACAGTGGTGTGAAAAGGTGTTTTCCCCCTTCCTGATGTTTTTGCATGTTTGTCACACTTAAATGTTTCAGATCATCAAACAAACTTAAATATTAGTCAATGACAACACAAGTGAACACAAAATGCAGATTTTAAATAAAACTTTTCATTATTAAGGGGGGGAAAAAATCCAAACCTACATAGCTCTGTGTGGAAAAAGTGATTGCCCCCTAAACCTAATAACAGGTTGGGCCACCCTTAGCAGCAACAACTGCAATCAAACGATAACTTGCAATGAGTCTCTTAAAGTGCTGTGGAGGAATTTTGGCCCACTAATCTTTGCAGAATTGTTGTAATTCAGCCACATTTTCCAGCATGAACGGCCTTTTTAAGGTCATACCACAGCATCTCAATAGGATTCAGGTTTGGACTTTGACTAGGCCACTCCAAAGTCTTCATTTTGTTTTTCTTCAGCCATTTAGAGGTGGACTTGCTGGTGTGTTTTAGATCATTTTCCAGCTACAAAACCCAAGTTGGTTTCAGCTTGAGGTCACGAACAGATGGCCAGACATTTTCCTTCAGGATTTTTTGGTAGACTGCCGATTTAATGGTTCCATGTATGACAGCAAGTCTTCCAGTTTCTGAAGCAGCAAAAAATCCACAGACCATCACACTACCACCACCATATTTTACTGTTGGTATGATGTTCTTTTTTTAAATGCAGCGTTACTTTTACACCGGATGTAACGGGACACACACCTTCCAAAAAGTGCAGCTTTTGTCTCATCAGACCACAGAGTATTTTCTCAAATGTCTTGGGCCTTAATGTTCTTTTTGTTCAGCAGTGGTTTTCGTCTTCGAACTCAGCCATGCAGGCTGCTTTTGCCCAGTGTCTTTCTTATGGTGGAGTCATGAACACTGACCTTAACTGAGGCAATGAGGATGTTGTTGTGGGGTCTTTTGTGACCTCTTGGATGTGTCGTCGCTGCTTGTCATTTTCAAAAATCAGGAAGGGGGCAAACACTTTTACACACCACTGTGCTTCCAAATAGAAATGATATCATACCATAATTCTGTATGATGAAACTTTTGTACAAAGATGTTATCCCATGTTTCCAGCCTCAGATTTCTGGGTGGTGGTGCAAAGGACGGATGCAGCAATACGTTGTGGACTGCAAGGGTCATACTGGCTGCAGGTTGGACAAAAGACCCTGCTCCTGAAAGATACTCAGAAGATCAAGGTTGTCAGACAATGGCCCTATGAACTGCTGAGGCGATACGGTAACGATAAAGTAAGGGCTTTTAAAATATCTAATTAATTTGTCCCTGTAAGATTTTGCAATGTTGCAATTGCCCCACCTTCATGAGAACATGTAACAGGGATTAACATTCCATCCATCCACCCATTTTGCGCCGCTTATCCAGGTCCGTGTAGCGAGGGTAGCAGTCTCAGTAGAGAAACCCAGACTTCCCAGACCCCGGCCACCTCCTGCAGCTCCACCGGGAGGACACCAGGGTGTTCCCTGGCCAGCTGTAAGACATAATCCTGCCAGTGTGTCCTAGGTCTGCCCCAGGGCCTTTTCCCGGCTGGGCATGCCGGTAGATGCCCGAGCTACCTCAACTGGCTCCTCTCGATGTGAAGGAGCAGCAGCTCTAATTTGAGCTCCTCCCGGATGACTGAGCTCCTCACCCTATCTCTTAGGGTGCATCCAGCCACCCTACGAAGAAAACTCATTTCAGCCACTTGTATCCGCAATCTCGTTCTTTCGGTCACGACCCAAAGCTCATGACCATAGGTGAGGGTGGGAACATAGATCGACCGGTAAATTAAGCTTTGCCTTCCGGCTCAGCTCTCTCTTCACCACGACGGTCCGGTACAGCGACCGCAGTACTGCAGACCCTGCGCGGATCCGCCCATCGACCTCCAACATTCCCTCACTGGTGAACAAGACCCTGAGATACTTGAACTCCTTCACCTGAGGCAGGATCTCATTCCCAACCCGGAGAGAGCACTCCACCGTTTTCCGACTGAGAACCATGGCCTCGGATTTGGAGGTGCTGAGTCTCATCCCAGAAGCTTCACAAACCGCCCCAGTAAACGCTGAAGGTCAGAGCCCGAGGAGGTCATCAGGACCACATCGTCTGCAAATAGCAGAGACGAGGTCCTTAGGCCCCCAAACTGGACTCCTTCGATGCCTTGGCTGCACCAATCCAAAATCCAGTGCAGCATCGGAGAACGTTAGCCCACGCACACAACAATGGCGCGTTAGGTGACGGTAGAACAAAAGTGGGAAGGCTCGCTGAAACAAAAAGCAAACGTGCAAAAACTGTGGGATGTTTAACTGTACAATTTTTCAATCAAATATTAGTCCTCATTTCCAAAATTGATAGGCATTGCTGGCAACGCCAGAGTGGAAGAAAGTTCAACTCCTCTTGAGAGGATTGGTTCCAGAGCCCTTGCTGTGCTTTGAGGTGAGTCCGACTTTATCTAGCCGGAAATTCTCAACCTTGCACACCAGTTCAGGACTCCTTCCCAACCAGAGAGGTGAAATTCCGCGTACCCAGAGCTAGATTCTGCCACTAAGGTTCGGACCGCCAAGGTCCCCCGCTTTTGGCTGCCACCGATCTCACACTGCACCCAACCCCTTTGGCGCCTCCCACATGGTGAGCCCATTGGAGGGGGTCCAAGCCCCAGCCCCAGGTTTTTTCTTGCAAAATTATTATACAATTTATTTCTTGTGGTGTTTTTTAATCTTGTCTATGTGATACTATTAAAAAAATATTTAAAAACATGTAAGAAATTAAACATTAACATGTGTTTTTTTTCTTACCAGATGGTCTTAACAATAGAAGCAGGCAGACGTTGTGACAGCGGTCCCGGAACATTCACTTTCGAAACACAGCAAGCTGAGAAAATATTCAACCTGATTCAGAGCACAATCAAGCAGAAGACTTTAGCTGTTGCATCAGGCAGCCATCCCCAGAAAGAAGACACGGTCTTGGTAACCAACCTACAGACTAATTCCCCTCTCCCCAAAACACCTGAAATGAGCAGTATGGATTCCATTTTGGAAACCGGGGGGACACCGGTAAATATATCTCTTGTCTCAGAGGACACTGTGGGCTGTCAAGATGATTCTGCTCATTCATCAGAAAGTCCATCACCACAGCCAGCTCCCATCACCCTCATGCCTCTTCCAGTGGTCCCAAAACTTGACAAACCCCCTGTAGGTGTTCACTGCTACCAATCAGAAGCCGAGTATGCCAACCCAAATGACTGTATCCTAACTTTACCAAAACCTCAAGCTACCAAGTCTCTGTACGTCGACCCGGCAAGTATTCTTCCCCTTTGTCCTCCAAGTTCGCAAGCTTTAAAGCCACCTTCCTTCAGCCCTCATCCCTGTTTCGTCATCAGTCACCCAGACACTGTTTATTCAGAGGTGTATGATAAAGTCAGACCGGGCCAGAATGAACCACATGCCAGTTTGAGCCAAGGTAACATGATGCATCTTCCAGAGGATGAACCAATTTATGCGGAACCTGTGAGCAAGGAAGATGAAATTGCTCATAAAGATGTAAGCAAGCCAGACCCATTTGCCCACCTTTACGCTCAAGTAAACAAAACGCCGCCATCGTCTAGTCCCTCTTCAACCACAAGCACGCCCTCTTTCTCCTCTGCATCATCCTTAGCCAGCAGCATGGCCACTATTAAAATGGCAGAAAACACTCTGGATGATGTAATCTATGAAAACCTAGGCCTCATTTAAATCAGCAAAATACAAAAATAATTACAATAATGCTATATAAATGTTTCCAGGCACAGTCTAACTGTACATTGAGCTCCAGTATACACACTGTATGTGCTTGGTCTGCATTTTCATGTTCAGATGTTAGAATGAATGTCTGTAGACGATGCATGCAATCCATTTTCAAACTGGTTTGATAAACTGATAACTGCAACTATCTTCTCGTATGTACTTTTTCTATTTTCTATGGGCCCCTGACAGGCATGAGCACGTAGCAACATCACTTTTCTTCTTCAACTAGTTGTAAACCCCGGTCCAGGGTGTATCCCGCCTCCAAAGCCAGCTGGGATAGGCCCCAGCATACCCCCATGACCTTATGAGGTTAAGCGGCATAGAAAATGATTGGATGGATGGATGGATTTTAGAAAAAGGCATTCTTGCAGAGATACAGCCTTTTTTTTAGATGAAAATGGGATTTTAGACACCTTCCAGGCAGGTTACAGGGCCTTTCATAGCACGGAGTCTGCACTTTTCAAGGTTTTTAATGACCTATTTGTAATGACTGATTCTGGTGGTTCAGCCATTTTAGTGCTTTTAGACGTGACTGCTGCTTTCAAAACAGCGGGCCATGCTATTCTTTTATCTCGCTTGGAAAACTGTGTCGTGTCAGGGGGACTGCCCTTAAGTGGTTTAGGTCTTACCTGTCAGGGAGATGCCTTACTAAGGGACTTGGGGACTCTACCTCGTTCACCGCCACCCTTGACTGTGGAGTCCCCCAGGGATCAATTCTTGGGCTCATCCTGTTTGCTCTATACCAGGTCCCACTTAGTGCAATATTCAGAAACGTGGCATCTCTTATCCTTTTTATGCAGATGACTGCCAAGTTTACTTTCCACTCCCAAAAAATGACCATGCCCCCTTGACACCCCTTCTCGAGTGCTTAAGCGACGTCAAGGTCTGGTTGGCCTGAATGAGGGGAAGACTGAGGTTATCAAGCTGAATCACAGCAGCCCCCTTATGAACTTGAGCCCCCTCAAGAACCAAGTACGTCCTACACCCACCAGCCTTGACGTCATAATAGTTAGTGATTTTAAACTTAATAAACAGATCAACGCTGTTGTAAAATCCAGGTTTTATCATCTTCAGCTTTTATCTAAAATTGAATCATTTTTATCTTTGCGACATTTCAAAGTCACGCACGCTTTTATTTTGTCACATCTGGACTACTGTCATGCGCTTTACTCTACAATAAACCACAATGTTCTCTCTCACTTACAGTTAGTCCAGAACTCTGCGGCACGGCTTTTAACAGGAACCAAAAAGAGGGCGCACACCACCCCATTTCTCGCCCCCATGCAATGGCCTGTTCGTTTTACAATTGATTTTAGGATTTGATTGTTTTTAAGGCGTTGAATGGGCTGGGCCCTCATCCAAATTTACACTCCAGCGCGCACATTGAGGTCCGAAGGCCAGCTGCAACTGGTGGTGCCCAGGACGAGACTTAAGACCAGGGGAGACCGTGCCTCTTCTGTAGTCGGCCCCCAAGCTCTGGAACACCCCCCCGCAAAACGGCCCCCACAGTTGTCTCATCTTAAAAGCCACTTTTATTCTCTGTTTTTTAACTCGGCGTGAGGTGTGTGGGCCTTTGTGTCTTTTATTCTTTTCTTTTTAGTTTTAACTGGTATTATTTATCCTAGGTTTTTCTTTTTACTTCTTGTATTTATTGCTTTTATTGTTTTACTTATTTTAAATATATGTTTTTATTTGTATTACTTTTTACTGTAGAAAATGTGTACTTTTACTAGTCTGTGCAGCACTTTGGAAACAGTGTTGATAAAATGCGCTCCGGTATATAAATAAAGTGGATTGGATATTAAACAAATCTTAACTGAGAGAATGCAGTAAGTGAGGTAGGCTTCCTTTTGCAGTGCTTTGTCGCCCTCTGCTGGTCATTATAAAAAGTTGCAGGCTCAATGTAAAGGTTTTGGTTCAAATTTTTACACATCGGTCCAAGGGTTCAAATGACATGGAAGCCAACATGAACATAAAATAGGAAAATGATCACTGCCCATGTTGTTGTTCATGATGCTCCATTCACTAGAGACTAGTGTCAGATCAAAGCATTTGCTGTAACATTTGCTTTATTTTATGATTTTATCATGCATTTGTCCCCAGTTCTAACCATCATGTAATGTAACCATTACACATTCAAAATCACACACAAAAAAATCTAAATCGGCTGGGATAGGCTCCAGCATCCCCCCGCGACCCTAATGAGGAGAAGCGGCATAGAAAACGGATGGGATGGATGGAATCCCATTGCCTGAAAGTTAACCCATCTTGAATCAATTGATAAAAGAACAAGAGTAAACGTAAAGCACAAATTCAATCGGGCAGTGAAAAAGAACACCAACTTGATTGAGCACAACACGGTAACACAGTAGCAGAGTATCTCTTGTTACACAGAATGTGATGTTGCCACTCCTCGTGCCTTTGCACACTTTGGCCCATACATATTACAGGGGTGACTACAGTAGTTGTAAAGTAGTGCAATAAAAAAATAAAGCCAAACCTTGCACACAAAACAGTGAGACAACACAAATTGCAATCATTATTTCATACTGTTTTGATGATTTTCCTGTAAGTTTCCTGTAAGTTCCTGCAACCTTTCCTAGCTACTAACAACTATCTCATGTCACGAAAAAACAAGACTTACCCACTCGTTATGGAAGAAGTCGATGAAGAATTTATTCAGATTTAATGACTTTATTTTTGAGCGTCAGAATAATACAGTAACATTCAAATGTGTTACAATTATCGGAGGTGAAAATCATAGAAGGAAAATCACTCCTTATAAGCACCGCGTACGACTGACTTAGAACCGGTCAAGATCCTTGCTATACGGGATCCTAGTCCCATTTGTGACACCTACGTGTTAGTGCCCGATGAGCTCACGGATCACGGATAGCATAGGATGCGATAACCAATATTTACTTGGCCCTAATGTGAGCCCCCAAGCAGAGATATTGTAGTTATCTCTCAATCGAGTAGGTCCACTGGTCCGAAGTGACAAGACGGAATGTTCACTGTGAGGCTCAAGAGTCCCAGTACACCCCTAACTATAATGGAACGCCTTTATAACGGCCTCGTACACATAAATGTGAGTTCCATTTCAAGTCAATTCAAACAGTCCTTGTTATGTGGTATGTACGCTTTTAATAAGCCCCCATAACAACAATGTATGTGTGGAATGTCATGGCAAAAGCTTTCTTTATTAATCTTTATGAATCCTCCGAGTTGCATCACCCAAGAACTTAAGGTTCTTGCGCCCTCCAGAGGTGACCTTTAATGTTCACGTATACAAAAAGTGTGAATGATTCCGCCATCCTTCAACAAGAGGAAAAGACACTGGTCCACAATTTGACATTTTAAGACTTGGCATGACATAGTAAGAAGGTTGCATAACTACGGTCCCATGACCCCTGTTAACCAACACCATCCCTGCTGAGGAGAACCCGTTTAAATCGACATCCCTCGGTTTGGCTGATCGCGTCGACATCAGCGAAATTAGCCATTGCGTGCACATTCGCTTGTGACTTTGGCCACAGACACAAGGAGAATGGGCGGTAATAAAGGATTTTGCAACCTAAAGAAGTTGCTTTTCTACTTTTTTTTAGTTGCGGAAAGGGGGATGAAAGAACAGCCATTTTTATTGATTTTGACATAACCGCAGATCTGCTTTTGCAAAAACACGTGAGGGATGACAATGACGACAATACTACAACACGTGTTGACAAACAGGCACGTTTTTCATAGAACTGAACCTTTTGGATCGCACATTTTACATTGAGAAAAGCAGCTGACTGTGTGCAGTATGTGCCATGTCTGCTTAAGCAGGCACTTTTTGGTAATAAGAAGAACACGGTGGACCAGGACTTGATAAGACACATGCGCAATTTAAATGGGTTCCACTCTTGCTCAATAAAAGATAAAACATTAACTTTGGTAAGGTCACACGCCTCCTTGGACACACAAAACAGTCAGACAACAATCCCAATCATTATTCAAGACTGTTATGATGAAGCCAGGGGGCAGCATTTCTTGAGCGTGAGCAACCGCAACTGTTGTTGACTCTATTTAGCTTCCTGTCTTGTAGTAGTGAACAATGGCGACTGAAGCACCGTCCAGCTTTGCTACAAAATATCAGTGCATAATAACCTGCCGCATTTCATGGTTGGTAACGGAAACACTGTTGCAATGTTTGAAATAGTCAGTCATTGGATTGCCCATCCCTGGAAAACTACAACAGCGTTAGTAACACCGTTATTTTTAACACCATTACCAGCGCTAACTACAGTGGAACCTTGGTTGGTCAAGAAAGAACTTGAATAACAGCAAGACGGTGTCCGTGTGGTCTCTCGCTGCCACATTGTGTCTTTCATGCAGGTAAACCTAACCTTAAATGTTAGGTTTACCCTAACGGTCCCTTCATTTGTCCCTTTCATTTGTCATGTACGGTGTTCCCTCGCTCTATCGCGGTTTACCTTTTGCGGATTCGCTGATTTTTTTTAGTGCTTCTTTTTTATTACAGCGTTTGAACTCCGTTACATGCCGAGCCTGGCCCTTTAAGAAGAACTGCATTGTGGGAAGCTGAATATCTATCTCTTCTGTCTGTCTGCACCGCCCATTGTTTTCCGTGTCCTGATTGGCTGTAAATCATTGTCAACCAATCTCCTTTGTGCCATCCCGCCATGTCTCCTGTGTCATCGCTAGGTTGCTTGCTTGCTAGCTAGCTTGTAAATGAATGTTCGGGTTGTCTGCAGCAATATGTTTTAAGGATACAAAAACGCTACAGTACAGCGGAACAGCGCCAGGACGAAAAAAGGCCCGATCGCAGGAGTGAAATATGCGTGAGTGACTTCATTTCTTGTGTTGATCATTAAAATTCAAACAAAGGTTTGAACTTTTTTGAGAGTGTTTAAACGAGAGAAATGTGAGAAAATGTTGACGTCTGAGAAAAGTGTAAAGTGGATGGTGAGGGGTTTCACAGCCTTAAAACATAGAGAATCAATGTAGAAAAATGAAGTTGGCTACTTTGCGGATTTCACTTATTGCAGGCTATTTTGGCAACCTACCCCCCGCGATAAACGAAGAAACACTGCATATGCATTTAGAATTGTTTTCTACATGCAACACTATCATTTCAAAACTATAAAAAAGTGTTTTGTGTTCACGCTTTTGGGAGTCAAGCACTGATGACGTCATAGACGGGCGACATGGCTGACTTCCAGTTGCCATTTTTGTTTGCAAGCTAAGGATGCTAACAAAGATAAAAAATACATGAAGAACACAGTTGCACTCACGCAGTGTACAAATAATAGGACAAGACGTGTACGCTAACCGGAAAATGTACGCAAACAGAGGCAAAATTGTGGGGTACATTTTCAACGTTAACCAAAAAAGACGCTAACCAAGGTTCCAGTGTATTATTTATTACTGAGCTTTATAAAGCGTTAAGTAGGGATGGTCCAGTCTAATGCTAATGATCAGTATCGGCCTGATACCAACCACATTTACTGGATCGGATAAGAAGAAAGCAATAAAGAATACAGTGTATAACTCTCCTATCCGACCCAAAAGCGCTGAAGTGTCACTTAAATGCTCAACTTGTGACAGGCTCACATGAAGGGCTGGTCTCTTCACTTTGAAGAGAACAAAAAATGAGCCGTGTTTGATTAAATGCGGATTTTGCAAATTGGACTGTAATGAATGTCAATCATACGTTCTTACGCATGCAGCTTGCAGAGCGAAATCAACGATTCACTGGAGAAAATCCAGAAGGCTGGAAACACTGCGTCAGTGAAGGGGAACACAAAAGAGTAGAAGGGATACGCCCTGTCTGTCACGTTGTAGAACGTAGCCGAGCCTGCGTCTAAATCCAACAACACGCCAACGCGTTTTGGGTTGGGATTGTCAAGCACAACCTCCTTGCCGTCGTGCCAAGCCGACAATTTGATGTTAAACCACTCCACACACCAAGACTGGCCGTTGCGGCCCAGTCGGCTGGCGGGACTTTTGCGGTCGATGCTATGATAAGCCAAACCTATGCCGGTGAAGTTGTTGTTATTAATTCGAACTTCCCAGTAGTGGCGCCCTTTTGTGAAACCCTGAGAAGCGAGCACCTGCGAGCACACGGAGAAGCGCTGAGGGCAGTCGGGGTACTTTGCAGGTTCAGGCTGGCTGGACACAGATACCGCGGTGAAGCCCTCAGATAATATCAGGCGTTTGTGCGCCGTCTGTGGGTTAAAAGTGAGCTCCCGGCTGTCTAGAAGTAAGACAGACAGGACATCGACATCAAGCTAACAATTTAGGAAGATACCGTCGTCATTCAAAAACTTACACTTCAAAAGGTTGTGTCTTTTTTCAGCAGATGTGATATTTGCAGGAGGGCCCACTGCTTCTACAACAAAACAAGACAAACATGGAACTCATGCGTTAACTGGACCGTTGCACCCCTGCTGCAGTATTTATGCAAACCTGTTTTTTTCTACCTGTTTTTTCTTTGGGCTCAGAAGCTTGGACACTGCCTTTTTTTTGCCCGACATCAATCTCAAGGAGATGCTCCATGGAATGAGACATTTTTTTCATACGTTCCTTGCCGTCTTTCAACAGCACTAAGCTCTTTTTTTGTTCTAAAAATAAATAAATAAAAATCAATAACATTTTTGACAGTTTTAGACAGTTTTCGATAACTGCCGTGACTTTTGACAGAAAACTGTGTCGTTTCTCACTGTGATGTGTTTTCATGTCAGCGTTGACACGAACCGGCTTGGCTGCCGGCACAGATGGCAGGGTGATGTTTTTAGGACGTCTTGGAGGGACGCTCTCCTCTGTCTTCTTCTCTGTGTGTTTTCAGCAAAGGTCACACGGTATAGAAAAGTTACAAACTCAGCAACATTGTTTACCACACACTACAGGTGTCAGACTCAGGGCCTGCAGGCCATATCCGGCCCGCCACGTTTATCGTTGCATTTTTGTGGTCTGAAAAACGAAAACCAAGAAATATAGTGCGTGTTTTGCGTTTTTTACCCTGAAATTTGACCTCGGTTTGCATACATTTTCCATTTGGTGCACAATAAGGCGCGTGTCTTGTGTTTTTAACACATGCGTGTGGCCAGCTGTGTTCTTAAAGGGATAGCTGGCTAGCGCATCAACAGTGACTTACCCCCCCACTCTGTCCAGTAAGCAGAGTTCTGGTCGGATTTCGTTGATGAGCAACATAGTTGGTGGGGCCACTTAAGTTTAAGCGTTTGGCTTCTCAAAACGTTCAAATGAGTGATACATTGGAGTAATACACTGCGCGCTGTCGTCTGTCCATCCTCCCACACGTCTTCATCTGCGCATGTAAACACTGACACAAACGCGGCCCATACAAAGATCTCAAGTACTTAAAATGTGAACATGTTCCAAACAAAACAAATGAATAAACTTCGGTGAAAATGGATGAATGCAAAATGTCAGTGCAGTGCGATGGGCACGATCAATGCGTAGTGTGATTGAACTGCTACCTGTTTTAATCAGGGGTGTTCTAGCGTCATACGGCTGATTATGGATCTGACGCAGCTCTTCCTTCAGTTGAACAGTAAACTCTTGGGCTGCTTTCAACTTCGGGGAATCCAAATTGATTTGTGGGGCATAAGGATCAAAAGCTGCAGCTTTGGGCAGGTTAACTGAAGCCTGCGGGGAGGGAGAGACAAACAGCTTTAAAAATCAAGAGAAATACTCATGTACGGCGTTACATTCTATTCTATCATCAAATTCATGATACACTAATCCCTTGTTGATCACGGCATTCCTTATTTATACATGGAGTATTTTCATAGCTAGAGCATAAAAAAAACTTGTTTAAAACCTGCTAAATACGTTTAAACATTATTAGAGCCTAGACATGAAATAACACTCTACTGTATATTTACTTCCTGTTCTGTACAGTACTTCCTGCAGTGGCTATTATCTCGTTAATGTAACATTACTACCACCTAGTGACCAGTGTAGAATACGACATATCATCCCAGCGTCTTTGAATGCATCTTCTGAAGGCCTTATATTTGTATTTTAGTTCATTTAGCCATTATGCTTGAAAATGTTTAAAATACGTAAAATTCGATTAAGTTGTTTGTTGTTGTTTTTTTTTAAAACAACTCTTAATAATAGGTTGTATTTAATCACAAAACATCATGATTTATGAATCAATATATTTTCAAAAACATTTCAAAGCGTTTGAAGCAAATAAGCAGTTTGTCAACAGTAGAAGACATTTTGACTTGGCGAGGTTTTGGAAACCAAGTAAAATATCTCGCACAAAACAAATCAGATAATTCAAACCTGCAATAAAAGCCTGTTGTTCCGGCGATCAAGTCTTGTGTTTTTCCTCACGGAACAATTACTGACACCTATTGCCCAATGTAGGGTACTACAGTCACAATTTGAATGCAGCTTCTTAATGTCTTTTATTTGTATTTTAGTCCATGAAGCCATTTTTATGCTTGACAATATATGTATGTTGGAAAACGTGATCGAAAATTCAAAGGGCACAATGGCGAGGGACGACTGTATAAAAAAACTGCTATTTTAGAGATATTTCACCAAATTCTGAACATTTTATGTGTCTTATGTATGCAGCCTCCATCCATACACTTAAATAGTCCTCACGCTGCTGCATATTTAAGTTGTTTCCTTGCGAGTCCAAATATTTAATTTACAAATTCAAGTTTTGTGGAAACTGTGCTGAATGAAATAGCAGGGAAAAAAAGGCAGCCTGGCAATCAAACAGCAGGGGAGTCTTCCCACCGCCATGTTTGTTTTCAATTGAGTTTGCACACGTCACAGTCCTGGCGAAAAAGAGTGCTTGATTTGGTCACCCTACCCACCTACAACGCAGTACTGATAATCTCTCCTCATAGGAGCGTTATTTGGAATGATCGGTTATGGAATTTATCGGTATGATGTCATAATTCCACATATAGGATAGTTAGTGGCCCAATATTTATTGTGCACCCCTTGTAAACAACAAAGATTAATGTTGTCAAATTTGTATTGTTAGAATAATTATTTACCTTCAAGGCCAGGCAACAAATAAAGTCTCCCATTCCAAAAATAATATAAGAAAGCTGAATATAAGATCATTGATCATCCCAACAGGAAGGTGGTGTCATTTTATTGCTTGTTTACTTTCACTTTGAAAGCAGCCTCCTTCCTACAAATGAGAAATAGCCTGACGACACAATGACACACGATTTACACTCTTTGAAGACTCGTATGCAATTTGAAGTCTTCATTTTCAGATGTGCATTGAAAAGACTCGATTTAGCATCTTTAATGTTCAAAAAGACTCAGAGCAGCCTCCATCATCCTTCAATTTTTCTACATGCAGCCCTTGGTGGAAATGGTTTGGACCCCCCTGGTATCAAGGAAATCAGAATGGAAATCAGCATTATTGTCTCACCTGCAGAAAGGCCACAGTTTGTGACTGATATAGCAGATTCTGGATCTCCTCTTTGGATTTGGTCAAGTTACTGATATTGTCTGAAAACCGCTTAATGAGAACCTTGAGCTTGGTCTGACCAGATGTCAGCTCTTGGTCCAGTAAGCCCATAGCGTCACGCTCCTCACTGACCAGCATGTCTTTGATCTGTTGATAGTCAACAGCCATGTTCGTCTTCATGTACTGAGCCTTGTCCTAAGATATGACAAGAAGAACATAGACAAGCGGTGAAAGTGACAGGCAGCTGACAAAATAGACAGGTTGCACTGCAGGGCATCACAAAATATAGCCAGGTGTCGTACCTGACATCAACATTTAGATGTACAGTCGTCCCTCGTTTATCGCGGTATTACTGGTTCCAGGCCCGACTGCGACAAGTAAATTTCTGCGAAGTAGGATTCAATATTAATAATTATTAGAGTGCTGTGCACATGAAATAACACCACTACAGTCACCTTTATACTCCTATTGTTTTTTTGTTGACATCAAGCAACAGTAATGCGCAGGCTACAGGATCACTGCAGGGACACAAGAGACGGCCGGCGCTTTAAACATCGCATGCTATCAAGGTAACTAGCCTCCAATTTGTTTATTCTAAACTTAAGAAAGGGTTTCAAACAGAGTGCGGAAGAAGGGCAAAGTAAGAAGCCAAAAACTTACCACTTCCACACAAAATGGGAGGAGAACTTTTTTCCCACTATGTCATGCCGGACATGCCATGGCTGACTCCATGCAGTGTTAAGGTAATAACAGGTCATTGTCAGCCATGAAACAGGGATCCTTTATTAATTAACTTTTGAAAAACGGTGATAGGGTGAGGGTGCAATGTTCAAACCGCGATGTAGCTTGCTTAAAGGAAGAGGCTCATTAATTGAGCAAGCAATAGCCTTGTATACTACAATGGGGAAAAATAAACAATAACTACATTAACTCTAAAGTTTAGGTAGTTTTCACAAAACCAGTGCCACAAAGCATGCTGGTAAGTCGGAAACACTCCCAGGGATGAAAATAACGCCAGCTCTTGGCATGCATTTTTTTGGTATGTACAGTACTTGCTCAAAGTAACAGTTAACAGAGTTGTTGTTTATTACCCTCCACTAGTGGTAGTACAGTCTTCCCTCGCTACATAGCGGTTCAAACATCACTCCCTCACTCTATCGTGGTTTTTCAACAACTAATCAATAAATGACCGCTGTTTCGTGTTTCACTGTGGCTTATTGTTAGTCAAAAAATATTGAAAGACACGTTGTATGTAGTATTGTGTTCACTAGGCGTCAATAATGTTATATTGATGAGACATTTCTTTACATTTACAGTACCTTAGCTTGCAGCCATGGATCCTTACAGTACTATATGACAGTGAAAAAGGTTCTCCTCCCATTCAGTGTGGAAGTGGTACATTTTTGGCATTCTACTTTGTCCTTCTTCCCCACTCAGTTTCAAACCTATTCTTAAGTTTAGAATAAATAGATTGGAGGCTAACTAATTAGCTTGGCAGATTGCATTTGTTAAAGTGGCGGTCGTCTCCTGTGTCACTTCAGACATCCCGTATCCTGTGCAGAAACGCAGCACAATCTGGTGTCAACAAAGTTAGCAGTATTGTCAAAGTGTACGTCTATGTTGGCTGTCCTGAATATCAATCAAGTGGCAAACGTCATAGTGAGGATGGATTATAGGCGGATATTGATTATTTTTTTAATGCCATGCGATCAACCCACATAACGTTTGAGATATTACAACAATAAGGAACTTCCCTAAGGCTAGCGGTGCGTTATGATGTAGTATTACTGCTTATCATGTCTACTATCTTCGGCAATATGAGTATAAAAGTGTTATTTAATGTCTAGAGGGCTCTAATAATGTTAAAAATGTTTTTAGACCCATCATGGTCGAAACTGGAACCAATTAACCGCGATAAATGAGGGACAACTGTAGTTTTCCAGGTGTTCATGTTGTCTACCTGATGTGTGTTAAATTGTGTGGTTACAGCTTTAGTTCTTTATTGGCAATGTGAGTCAGACTGTTACTGAGTAATGACCTGCCATAAAACAGTTAAGTACATTCAAGATGAATAAGGTTTTATTTAATGTTTGTGGTTACCTTCAGGGTGCGCTGCATGTCTGTCATTTCAGATATGACGGTCTCATTCCGTTTGATCTTCTTTTCCACAAAATCCAACTTTTTTCTCAAATCAGACTGCAACAAGAAAAAAAATGTAAGCTCTGGTTTGCATTGTGTTGATACGCAAAGTTTGATGCTTAATTTGATTTTTCAACCCTGCTCTTGTTTTTGTTTCATCAAGAAACATAGTTGTCAGCATAACTGCTGCACTGACGTCACTCAATGCATCTTATGCAACAGTGTTATCGGTCCTACCAGGAAGTAGGACACAGGAAAAAAGTGCAGCTAGAAAGTGCCATAATTGTTATTTCTTTACGCGGTATTGTTTCTGTAATTTATTGAGCAACATTAAGTTGGAGCCGGAATAGTAATATATGAATTTACAGGCCTTCCCCCCTTGCTGTCAGATGTCATAAAACGTTGAACTTTAATTGAAATTACACGTTATATTTTTGGGTCAAATTTGGTGTGTTTGGTGTTTGGTGTGTACTGTAACCATTTTATGATGTAAGAGTACTATTAGTAGTAGTAGTAGTAGTAGTAGTAGTGTTTTCTATAGTGGGAATGTAAAAAATACAAGCACATTTGTAAATTGAAAATTGTGTGCATACTTATTTCATGCTTGAAATAATTTTTGCACTGGTCGTTTTGACCTAACAACTTTAAAAACAGGGCCATTTTTAGTTTCAAGCATGCAATTTGTCATGGTCTGATCCCAACAAGTCTTAGTTTCAGGTTCCTCTTTTCTGTCTGCCCTATTCTGCCCTCTGCTCTGTTTGCAGCTGACTTAATCTGGTGATGGAGCGGAGCAATGAGGCAGGTGGATTTCTCTATTCTGTACCACTACTTCCTTGTTTCATTGCTTTGAGCGTTCAAACGAAGACTTTTGTCCTACTTTTTTGCATGTTACATCTTTTTCTCTCCTTTGTTAGGGACAGGTTTTGCTTGTTACTTTTCATTATTGTTTTTCCCAGCGTGTCCCTTGACTGCCTTGTTGCGCCGCTCCCTTGTATGTGTTGTTTTCCCGGCCTTGTACAGTATGTAGATATTGAGTTTAGTTCTCATTTTTAGTTTCTAGATTTTTCTCAGCAGCTCTGCCTGTCACTTTTTGTTTGCACTTTGTTTTCAGCATTTTTTATAAAA
Organism: Dunckerocampus dactyliophorus; assembly: GCF_027744805.1. Taxonomy (NCBI): domain Eukaryota; kingdom Metazoa; phylum Chordata; class Actinopteri; order Syngnathiformes; family Syngnathidae; genus Dunckerocampus; species Dunckerocampus dactyliophorus. The sequence goes on along the minus strand of NC_072824.1, from coordinate 26,919,700 downwards.
GCATTTTATAAAAAAAATCACCATATTTTTATGTATGTATCTTTTAAAAAATATCATGATCTACCACATTCCAAAACCTCACCTGACTGTCGAAGACTTCTCCAAAACAAGGCATAAAATAAATGAAAGCAAATACACACTTCTATAGAGCGATATCCACTAGTAAAAAAAACAAAACATGCCAAGACAAATGATCTTACTTAACAAAAAATAACCACAAAATGCCTTACTTGAAGGTACTGTATTTAATCTTAAATCTTAAGGCCAATTCCATTAAAACTGAGTCTTGGGAAAAAGGAAAACAATAATTTCAATTTTAGTTTCCTATAAGGGATGCAACTTATTCACAAGGTCCCCAACTTTAGGAATCAAGTTCAACTCATTATTTTCTATGTGAATTTTGCCTGTCAAATGTCAAAGTGCAATTTATTATTTAAATAAATATGCACAAAAAACTATAAAACTTTAGAGCATGTCTTCAATTTGAGCCTGCGTCTAGGAGTGGTCCCTTCACTATGGAAAACGTCCTGCATCGTTCCTGTTCCTAAAAAGCGCTGATCAGGTGTGTTGAACGATGACAACAGGCCAGTGGCGCTGACCTCCCATGTCATGAAGACACTGGAGCAACTGGTCCTGCAGAGTATAGGGGACCCTCTACAGTTCGCCTACTAACAAAAGGTGGGGGTTGAGGACGCTGTACCTCTTCCGTCGTGCCCTCTCCTAACTGGATGTGGGGCGCCACAATGTGAGGATGCTATTTTTTCACTTTTCAAGCGCCTTTAATACTCTCTCGTCTTATCTATTCCATGAGAAGCTGAACACCATGGATGTGGACCCTGTTCTTGTGCGCTCGATTATAGATTATCTGACTAACAGACCACAGTTCATTAGGATGGAGCGCTGTAGGTCCTCAACACCAAACAGCAGCACAGGTGCTCCACAGGGCACGGTGCTTTCACCCCTCCTCTTCACCCTTTACACCACTGACTTTACCTACAACTCGGACACATGTCACATGGAGAAATTCTCAGATGACACTAAAATTGTGGCATGTAAACAGGAGGTTGATGGCCGGAGTATAGGAACCTGGTGAAGGACTTTATGGCGTGGTGTCAGAGGAATAAACTCCATCTGAAAATCTCTAAAACAAAAGAGATGGTCCTTGACTTCCATCGGGCACCCCTCTCTTCACGGCCCATTACCATTAATGGTGATGAGGTAGAGGTGATCTGCACATACAAATATTTGGGACGACAATTCGGCAACAAGCTGAACTGGTCCGAAAAAATGGACAATGTATATAAAAAGCGACAGAGGAGAATGTACGTTTTGGGGAGACTTGCGTCTTTTAATGTTTGCTCCAAGCTTTTAAGGTGGTGTGAAAAAGTGTTTGCCACCTTCCTGATTTTTTTTTTTGTCGTTTTTTTTTTTTTGCATGTTTATCACACTCAAATGTTTCAGGTCATCAAACAAATTTAAATATTAGTCAATAACAACATAACTGAACACTTTACGCAGTTTTTAAATGTAACTTTTTATTATTAAAAGGAGAAAAAATTGGGCCACCCATAGCAGCAACAACTGCAATCAAGTGTTTGCGCTAACCCGCAATGAGTCTCTTACAGCGCTGTGGAGGAATTTTGGTCCACTCATCTTTGCAGAATTATGATTCAGCCACACTGGAGGATTTTCAAGCATGAATCGCCTTTTTAAGGTCATGCCACAGCATCTCAACAGGAGTCAGGTCAGGACTTTGACTAGGCCACTGCAAAGTCTTAATTTTGTTTTTCTTCAGACATGCTGGTGTGTTTTGGATCATTGTCCTCCTGCAGAACCCAAGATGGTTTCAGCTTGAGGTCACAAACAGATGGCCGGACATTCTCCTTTTTGTACGCAGCAGAATTCATAGTTCTATTTATCATAGCAAGTCTTCCAGGTCAGCACCAGCACCAGACCATCACACTACCACCACCATATTTTACTATTGGTGTGATGTTCTTTTTCTGAAATGCGGCATTACTTTTACGCCAGATGTAATGAGACGCACACTTTCTAAAAAGTTCAACTTTTGCCATGTCTGACCTGAGTATTTTCTCAAAGGTCTTATGGATCATCAAGATGTTTTCTGGCAAAATTGAGACGAGCCTTAATGTTCTGTTTGTTCAGCAGTGTCAAAACGTTTTCGTCTTGAAACTCGTTTTTGCCCAGTGTCTTTCTTATGATGGAGTCATGAGCACTGACCTTAACTGAGGCAAATGAGGCCTGCAGTTATTTGGATGTTGTTGTGGGGTCTTTTGTGACCTCTTCGATGAGTCGTTGCTGCGCTCTTTGGGTCGTTTTGGTTGGCCGGCCACTCCTGGGAAGGTTCACCACTGTTCCATGTTTTCGCCATTTGGTGATAATGGCTCTCATTGTGGTTCGCTGGAGTCCCAAAGCTTTAGATATGGCTTTATAACCTTTTCCAGACTGATAGATCTCAATTACTCTCAGTGAAGGGCAATCACTTTTTCCACACAGAGCCATGTAGGTTTGGATTTTTTTTCTCAGTAACACTTTACACTAAGGTACACAAAATTACAGTAGTTAATGAGGAACGAACCTACCTAACCCTAACTGCTCCTCATTAATTACTCATTCGTTCTTCATTAGTCCCTCAGTAACTACTCTACTCATTAGTTCCTCATTAGTTCTTCATGAGTTCCCCGGTAACAAGTCTAAATTTATGTGCCTTAGTCATTAGTTCTTCATAAGTTCCTCAGTAAGTACTGTATTTTTGTGTACCCTATTGTAAAGTGTGACCTTTTTCTACCTTATTAATAAAAAGTTTCATTTAAAAACTGCATTTTGTGTTCACTTGTCTTGTCATCGGCTAACATTTATATTTGTTTGATGATCTGGAACATTTAAGCATGACAAACATGCAAAAAAACAAACAAAAAAAGAAATCAGGAAGGGGGCAAACACTTTTTCACCCCACTGTATCACATATCCAGAGTGCAAGTGGTTAAACTATAAGCCCTCTTTCCTTGGTCCAGTAAATTATTTTATGTTTTTATTCGCCTCTGAAAAAAGAGAAAAGCATTTGCTTGCAAGATATGTTGGGATGGGTGGTATTTTTGCGTTTAGGACAAAAAACTAGCTGAATCCTCAACATTAATCTATTATTGCACTCTGCTTATGTTTGTTTCCATTCAAATATCACTGGATTTTATGTTTTCTTTTATGTGATTTATTGTATTTGTATTTATTCGTGTATGTTATACGTGACAGCTATGAGGTTTACATCCGTGGCGCATCTGCACATGCGCTATGTGCATTGCATCGTTTGTTAAGTATAGATCAGTCTTGATGAATAAAGACTATAGAAACATCCGCATGCTAGCGAAGTCTTTAAATAGGAGTCACGAAGAAAATACCCCCCCCCCCCCCCCAATATATTACATATATTAAGTGTGTTATTGACCATTTATGTTATGTGTACGGATTATGTAGTGAGACGTCCCAAAGGTCGCAATTCACAATTAAAATGGAGAAGAATATTGCGCTCCTCATTTCCAGTAAGTGCGCATGGACAGTAACCAATTTGGGACATCACTACAGTCTCGATATAAGAGAATATCTTTAAAACTTTTATCAGTAGTAGTTTCGATAGTTCAAGAATTCTTAATTTCTTCATTATTTTGCTTATCATCGCTTCCAGCTCATAAAAACCCCAAGTTCAGTATCTCAGGTCAAAAAGTTTACATTTCCTGAGCCTTTACGTGAATTGCTTACATGAAATAACATTTGCACGATATTCTAATTTACTGAGATGCACCTGTTCAGGAGCTAGGTGCACAACATACCTCTTGAATTATCCTCTGCTGGTCAGGAGAGATAGGTGCGCAGTTTTTGTGCACTGTTTGAAGGCACAGGATGCAGATGAGGCGTCCATGCTGAGGGCAGAAGATATCCATGGGCCTGCGGTGGTCCTGGCAGATGCGTTCCGACAGGTCGCCAACGGGCTCAGTCAGCTGGTGGACGCGGAACACCGGATTGTCGTGGTGTGGTCGCAGGTGCTCGGCGCAGAAAGACGCCATGCAGGTGAGGCAGGTTTTGGCCGCTTGTGACTTCATGCACGTATCGCAGCAAACCCTGTCACGTTTGGCCACTTTCACACTGCTTTCTTCTTTGAAGACAATCTTCTCGCTCCTGCTCGAACGCTCTTTGAAGGTCTCCACCACCGTGCTGAGGACGGTGTTCTTCTTCAGCTCCGGCTTGACGGCGAAGTGGGTCCGACATTGCGGACAGTCGTACACTTCCGTCCAGGTGGAGAGAAGGCACGCCTGGCAGAAGTTGTGTCCACAAGGGATGGTGACCGGACAGTCAAAAGTGCTCAGACAGATACAGCAAGTCAGCTCGCTTTCCAGACTAAGCAGAGAGAGGTCCACTTCCGCCATGTTGACGCTACAATGAGACAGCTGAGCGTTTGCGGAAGGAAATTCACGCGCACTTTGACAGAAACGAAAGTTAAACGCCCGTCAGCCTACGGTGGCTGACGGGCAAACACGCAGAAACGCCCAAACGACCGTAAAGACACACACAGTATTCAAAAACAAAACATCCACCAAACACCGTCCACGGGGAAAAAAAAAAATAAAATCTGCTATCACATAAACGTGGGCGCATGGATACAAAAAGATGTTATCGACATTAATCAGTATCAGATTGCGGTGTTGTTCGACTACACGGTATTGTACATACTGTACATTGACATTACATTATAAGAATACATTATATAAATATATAATGTCAGTTAGTTCACCCAACTCCAAGAACCAATTCCAGTTTTTGCTTTTATTTAGTTATTTTGCACAAACAATTTTATGTATTAAAAGGGAATTACTTTATTATTTTATTGGTATGATTACTTTGTTATATTTGTATATTGTTAAATTGTTCACAAATGTTGATACATACAATATTTTACAATAATTTTTGTTGTCATAAAATCTTTGTCCTGTGTTTTTCTCTGATTATAATCATAACCAAGAAATTAAAGGCAAAAATCAGATTGACGCAACTGGGGGTACGGCGTCAACGACTACGCCTCTGCCTGTACTGCCGGGGGTCTGACCATCAAATCGCCAACTGTCCTGCTCAACCGGCTCGCTAGCCTGGATCACCACCGGATGCGGTGAAGGAGAGGCGGTATCGACGTGGGATCGACCCACTAAAGGGTATCGATCCTCTTCTCCGGCCTGTGAGTATGAGAAGGAGGGGCGTGCTCGAGGACCTACAGTATGTCTACTTTCACACAGAGACTCCAAATTCCTGGGACAATTACCGGGGGTGGCAAGAGTGTGTCTATAGTTGCGTTAGTGGACTTTGGGGCCCATAATGTTACAGGATCCGAAAGAGGTTTACTCTTTGGATGGGTGCTTACTCGCTATAGTTACCCACCAGACTGAGTCCTTATCCCTCCAACTACCAGCCAATCTTCATGAGTCAATCAAATCTATGTTATACCATCCCAGTCAGCACCAGTGGTCTTGGGTCTTACGTGGTTAAAATTACATAACCCGCTTATTGACTGGAACTGCAACCAAGTCGCCAATTGGGGAAGGTATTGTTATGCTACTTGTTGCTCTGCTGTGCCCCAGAGTTCCGTGTCTCAGCCTCCGGTCGAGGAGATAGATATCACAGGGGTTCCTGAGGTTTATCACGACCTGCAGCTAGTATTCAGTAAGGATAGGGTACAGAGTCTTCCTCCTCATCGGCTACCGGTACTGAGGGTACTGATACACTTTTTTTTTTCAAAATGATCTCACGATCGACCGGCAAAGTCCCAAAGATTGACTCGTAGCTCACGATCGATGGGTTGGTGACCCCTGACCTAGAGCTGAGCATGTTGGCCACACAGTCGGGAGATCTGGTATACCTTGTATTTTTTCCATGTATGAATTATTGTACCAATAGTGGTCTCTTTATCACCATGCTTCCTGCTGTTGTTCTTTGAGTCCATTCCAGTCTTGTGCAAGTCTACGATCCTGTCCCTGAGGTCTTTTGACAACTCTTTGGTCTTGCCCATGGTGGTGAAGAGGTTGGAATGTAAGAAACTGTTTCTGTGACAGGTGTCTTTTTATCCACATTATGAGTGAACCTTAGGAGTACTTTTTCTTAAAGGGACAGGACTAATTTGTGCTGTTTGTGGACACATAACTGGTCTGTGGTTACCCCCTTAGCTCCACCTGGACTAAAGAGTATCTACCCGGGCCTTGGCATGTACATAACAAAGAATCACAGTGGTGATTGAGGTAATACAGTTCATACAAGTGAAATCACAATGCCGGCATCCAAAGGAGTTATTGCATTTTTAATCCTGTTTACATGTGACAGAATAGTACACAAAAGGTCTTTTTGCCCTGCCTTTTGTCAACTTTATCCTGGAGCTGAATCAGGCGGCCACAGTTTTAGAAACACGCTTCTGAACAACTTGTTGCACCATGGCAACAATACAATGGTATCATAATAACCAACATAATAAACATGGTTACACTAATATAGTCATTTTTCTGTTTGTACTTTCATATTTCCATTAGGGCCAGTTATACATTTCCAATGAGCATCGTCCCTATGTGAATCGAATAGGTCAAAACAAACATCATTTGATTAAAATGACAGCAAGCGCATATCTCTTGTCTCTTATTTAGCATGTTACGCAGTATTAAAGAAAAAAAAATTGTGCACGCATTGACTCCCTGTGAGAGGTGCTCCGATCGATCGGAGTATCGCTATTATTGAAAACAGGGTCACATCGGTATTGGATTGATACTAAGCTTGATGAGATATTTTTCAGTTCTCTTCCATGTTTAAGTTGCCAAATATCTGTCTGTTTTTGTTCTGTTGTTCAAATACGTTATATTGTTTACAAACTTAATACGTTTTTGGACACAAGAGGGCTTTGGGGACAAAAAGCCAAATGATTTCAATGGTAATGGTAGAATATATTTTGACCATGTATGCAAGTTGTATTGGAATACATCACATCGTACAATTCAAAATTCCACATGTCCAAAAAGGAGTCGGAAGATTAGCCAAGATTATTTAATCCTACCCCTTCTGGCTGTCACATCAATTGCAATTCATTTGTTCACTTCCTGTATTCCAAATGTACTCTTTGCCAATTTCAAAATACATAGGAATGAGAACCAACAGTTTTGTTTTCACTATTGATTTTATTTTGTACAAACAATTGTAAAAAAAAAAAAAAAAAAGTGAATAATTTGATTATTTTATTGATATTGTTGTATTTATATACTGTATTGTTAATTGTTCATGAATACGTTTTCTTTATCCTGTGATTTATTCTGATTATAATCATGATTGTTTACTTTCTTTAAAGGCATAAATTACAAAACATTCAATGACCAAAAATTTCAAGTAAAGTAGTGATATCGGTATGGGCAATACTTGCCCTGTATTTAATCAGTGTGGGCTCAATCCTGATCTTTATTTTTACTCAAGTACAGCATAGCATTTGGGTACTTTATACAAGATTCATTAATAAAACCAGCCATGTGCAAAATTGTGGAGAAGAGCTATGAAATCTAAACGGGTTGCTTTTCAACAGCTTGTACGATGCTGTTGTAGGCCTCATTGACACGATGGAGGTCCTTCATCAAGTCTACAAACTGCTCCTCCTGTAAGGACATACAGAAAAAAAATCAACTGGATTCAATAAAATGGACAGCTCGCTTATGTTTGCAACTTGAATCTCTGCTGAAGGCAATGATGGTATGCGGAGAGGTATCGATGTTACATTTAAATTATGTTGCCATATTTTGGAAGTAAAAAGCAATAAAAATATTTAAAAAAAAACAATAAAAAGCTAAGTAAAATGTACTGGCTAAAATAGTATTTATATAGCACTTGAGCAACCAGGAATAGTTTTTTAAATAATTTTGATTGTGGATAAGTCAACTTTGAAAAAGAAATACACATATTTCTTATGTTTGAGCCGTTGAAAAATACACCAGTTAGAAATAATTTGGTGATTATTACTCAAACAGTGAATTATAATTGCATCTTAAACAATTACCGTAATTTCTGGTGTAAAAGTCGCTACTTTTTTTGTAAACTTTGAACCATGCATCTTATACAGCGGTGCGGCTAATTTATGGCTGAATTGTAATGTCGTGACATCTCCTTTATTTCAGAACTACTACTAATCATTGAAATACTGTGCTACTCAATATAGCAGTCTGACTCACGGTGTCATCTTACAAAAAAACACTAAACTTTTTCGTCACACAGCAACT